>NC_063359.1:17527229-17594168 GCF_021869965.1 Rhincodon typus | reverse complement strand
GACGTTTCGGGCCTAGACTTTTTCTGAAGAAGGGTCTAGGCCTGAAACGTCAGCTTTCCTGCTCCTCTGATGCTGCTTGACCTGCTGTGTTCATCCAGCTCTACACCTTGTTATCTCAGATTCTCCAGCATCTGCAGTTCCTACTATCTCTCCACACACACAGGCTAACTCATTGACTTTGTTCTGAATTTGACTGCTTTGAGGTTGCTAAAACAGCTTAAGACATCTTTCCAGATCTGATGGCCTGAAGATCTCCACAAATTATTAACTGTTTTTCCGCTGGAACCTTTTTTATCCATTTGACTCAACCTGCTTGAGGCCCTGCACAGATTACCTTTTCTGTCAGTCATAAAAGTTCCACTTAGCAAACATCCCAGCAATTAACTCCCCAGGTAGCTTGCTAGCCATTTAACTTAAGATACCTGCTTTCTTGGAAATGCTGTTTTGAAGTCCCTGATATGAAAAATAATTTTTGACCCTTAGATAACAAATCACCTTTACACAAATGAAAAATAATAATATATTATAAACCTTCATCACAGTCTTGAAATCGCAGTCCTCTATAATTCTACCCTCTTTTCCCACTCAATACTGGTTCATTCCTCAGCTAACAATTGGAAAAACAATCTGTTTTCAGTATCCATGGTTTTGATAACTCTGGCTGTTGGTTTCAATATACACAATTGTCATTTGTAACACTATAAATAAATACTCATAGAAAGATGTAAAATATAGCTCCAATTTATTCCTTACAAACCGGATTTCCGGAGTATAACAAGTTAGAACTGATGGAACTAATGTTAATTGTCTCTATTAATGTTGCACGGTACAGTTATATATATAATCAGCATCAACAAGGACCCCTGCCAGCACTATTAATCTGATCATTAATTACTTACAAGCTAGCAACCAGTTGATTTTTCAAGCTACTGTTTTAATTCTATATTAGTGTTTGGTGATTTCTAAGTTTGTTTCCTGTTGTTGAGAATTCAGACAGTGATAGAGCAGGTGTCAAAGAACTTTTTCTGATTTCTTGGATTCTGCAGAAATCAGTCATTCGCAGATATAGATGTGGTAGCAAGCATTTACCTTGCAATTGAGCACAACTTGGAGCATGAACAGAGGTCTGGGGAACAGGACAAAGCTGCTAGAAGAGGAAGGAGAGGTAGGAGAGCTTTCAGTAAAATAGACAATCTACCCAGCATGTTTCAAGAGCACTGCTTCTGTTTGAACATCGGTGGGGACCAATTTTGAAGGTAGCAATGCTTCAGTAAATGTGACCTCAGTGAAATCCCCTAAGGTTTGCAGCTACATTGCAAAGGTTAGAGCAGAATGATAACAATATTGCTAGTGGCTGTGAAAACAACCATGCCTAGAACTTTTATGCACCAGGCTCATTTGAGGATAGTGTTCTCAATATTTCCAATATTTTGCAATTTTCTAAAATATTCAAAGAGGACATTTTGCTTTCTCTTTGTTAAAGACAGGCGGGTAGAACGAGCGCATGGCATTACCAAGATAGCAGGCTTCCCCATTTTGGAGGTGCACATGCGGGGATTGTACACACTTCACTTTGAAGTTGCCATATATTGACTCTGCCCTATACTAGAACTCAAACGGAATTCCACTTGCTCAATGACCAGCTGGTTCATAACCAAATAATCATACAGGATAGTGTCTAGCCAGCTGTTACAATGCCCTCATCCTATGGTTGTTACATTTGAATCACCACAGCAAATGCTACTGTGCAAGAGTATCCATTGGGGATCTGATTGATGACTCTGGAGCACTCCCCATTGTCAACATATGCAGCTGAAACAATGCTCCTGAAGACTGGGCTGTTCTGGAGGAACCTTGTATCATTCAGCAGATTGGATATCAAAGTTTATTACGCAGAAGACAGGAGTTCACACTTTGCCGTTATTGAGAGAACAGCCCTTGCTAGCAATGTACAATGAGCAGTTCAGGAGCAGAAGCAGGAAGAGGAGAAGGAAGAAGGTTAAAAAAAGTAATACAACCATTTTCTAGCCAGGTAAAAGCATGCTGGAAATCTGAAATAAAAACATATAGTGCTAGACAAACTTAACAGGTCTGGCAGTGCTTGTGGAGAGAGAAACCAAGTTAACATTTTCAGTCCACAATAACTTTTCTCTGCGCCCTTTCTAGTGCCCTTGCTGTGAACAATTCAACTATGTCTGTTAGAAATAACTGCAACCTTACTTTCCCAGTCAGCAACAGTTCAACATCTAGTCTTCCATCACAGCATCTGCTTGGTTACAAGGTAAAATGACAAGCCAACACAAGTTAAGCATTCTTACTCAAATTTATGAATGATGTTATTTCATTTTACATATAAAAGTTAACATACAGGCCACGTGCGTTCCCTTAGTACCTGACCTCTATGCGCCTTTGCTCCAAAACAGTACTATCCCAGTGAGTGTAACATAGCTGGTAGAGAGCTATTGACTTGAACTCGAGGAGGCTACAGATGGCTGTGAAGTTCACTCTCTAACATTTTGGATCTGGAAGGTCCAGCTGTAGACTGTGCCATCACAGCATGGAGTCTTGCACTGCAGGCTAGTTTCCTGATGTGCGATAGCATTGATGACCTGGTAGGGTTGGGTGTACAAGTGTTGTCTTTCATAGAGTGTCTTCCAGACTTGTGGTCGCATAGGGTGACTCTCCTGGGGAAACACCACAGCAATGTATTGAAGGACTTGTGGCTGGACTACAGTAACAACCCTGCAAGTCTCTTTGCACACTGTAATCCTCAACATTTAGAAAGCCTGCAGTGCATCAGAGTGACCTTGAATAAGAGCAGTGTGAGCTTCCGTTGCAGAACCCAGATGTTGGATGGCTGCTACTTACATGGCAATGAAAGCTGAGAGGTTGGTCATCAGTTGCAGCCTTATGGTCAAGTCTACAAGTGTGTGAATGGATTCACCACCACTACCACGCTGGAAAGGGCTGGCTTCAAATCCTGTACAAAGCCCTATGACCCTGGTGGTGATGGTCTCCTCCTTCGTTATCTTTGATAGACTTTCTGCCAAGTTTCCTAATGCGCCAAGCATTAGTCTGTCAGTTACTCTATTAAAGTCTTTATATGAATCCATTGCATATAGCCTCACTAGCTAGAGAAGGCAAAATCTGCACAATTGTTGCCCTCTACATTGGCTGCAGCTCACTCACATTGAGTGCTCAACCACATTCAAAACTTTTCATTAACCTACTCTCAAAGATGCACTCATAGCCAATGTCTGAACAAGTGCGAAATCAAGTGATCTGCCATTTCTTCTTCATCACTGTTTTGTTTTGTGCGATCTGTTTGAATGATATGGTTGTCATGGATGATCACCAGGCAGTGAGTACAAGCTGTGAGATGTGAGTGTTGAGACTTACAGTAGTGCTAAGTATATGACAGAGAGCTGATGTATGTGAAGGTTAGGTGAGAGGACTAATTTGTAAAGATTGTTGGGATGTGAGTAATGGGGGCATAGTGGATTGTGCAGCATCTCAGCAAGTGGTGCAAACAGAGAGATATGGCATTTGAAGATGACTTTGACATTTCAAGTTGTTATTGTTATTGATCTTCTTCAGGCACCATATCTATGTTCTCATGTCTTAACTCCTGATATTGACCTCCACATCTATCTGTTTCCCACTACCTTCTCACTACACACAAAAATAGCCTCCTGGTCCCCTGTAGATACAGGAATTCTCTCCTCCTTTCCCCCTTCTTTATCAAAGACTCCAGTGCAGTGTCTGAAGACCTTGGAGACCCCACTCTCCAAAATTGTCATTATTCAATGTTTCGTGGATCAAGTTCATTTCCTACCATGATTTCTGCACTACTCCAGCCACATGTCAGCTCTCCTTCAGGAGATGCAGGCTAGCTTTAACAGATGCTACCAGCTCATGATATTAATAGATACAGCCTAGGAATAACATCACTAAGCTAGCTGAATGTTGAAATCATTGAAAAGAGGAGCTATCAGGAAGTTGACATGCTGTCTGCCTTGCCACTGATGGATGAGTGTTAATCACACATCTCAAAACTCAGGCCCATTTTCAAGGGCTAACTAATATAGCCTCTGCTGCTGGTTTGTGTTGTGTTTAGAAAACAAAGCCTGACCTCAATGCATTAAAGATTTACATGGGAATAAATAAATTGCAAAGAGGTCTGAGATACTGCGGATCAACATAATAGGATGACAACCTTGTTTTACATTGACATTGACATGTAATGCCTTCTAATGGAAGAGATTTTCTCTATTCTACTTATGTAAGATGAGGAATCCCTAGCTGAGCACAGAGTGATGCTGTTGCCTGCGTTTCAGTTACGCAAAGTTCTTAGAAAACCATAATATAGTGTGAGGAATGTTTAGAAACCCTCTCAGATATACAAGAAACAACCTAATTTATGGTTGGTGCTTCTTGGCATTATGTGGATAATCATATAGTTATAATCACCTTATTTTGAAGGAAGACCTACCATTCATTGTAGATTGGAATTTCTGTCTATCAGCAGTTCACAATCTTTCCAGTGAACTGCTTGAGACATGGCTATTTAACCTGAATCCTGGGTGAAAATTGATATTATAGTTTTAATAATGGTTCATTAAATCTGCAAATGTTGAGAACAGCGGTAAGTGCACTAATACCTGTATAATAGCTGTAGAGATTTGGTCAAAGTTGAGGCCACTTCATAGGAAGAAACTACTGTATTTTATACATTACAGGTTCTGCTGAATTTTTGAAATAATAAATACTGTCATGTCGTTACAAGTCTTGCATGAATCCAATGGCACTGTATAAAATTAAAGACTCAAGCACATATTTACAATCATTGAGAAAAAGCATAATTTTGCTCTTACACCAACTTCACATTGAATGGTGGGACAGCAGCTCACTTCTTCCTTCTACATTGGGTATTTAAATGGCACTGGAATTGGATTGGGGTTAACATTACCGAACTATCAATGGATAACTTACAAAATGAAGAGAACAGACAGAAAAGCAAAACTTGGGCATATGGAGAGGAATTGCTTTTTTTTGTTGAAATCCATTTGACATGGCCTTTACAAGGTTATCCCTAGTTGTTGTGTGTCTGGTACAAATGCATAGCTTGCTAGACCTTGCTAAGCTTTAGAAGGGAGTTGAAGAGTTAACCACAATGGTGTGTTCCATCTTTGCCCAATATATATTTGATGGTTTGGATGGCTGGTGTCTTTCCCACAAAGACTTGAGTGAACCAGTTGGATATTTTTATTGGTACAATGGTATTGCAGCCACCATTACTCATAATTTTCAATATTGAAAAGGAACTTGAACTTCATTAGCCCATGAAACCGAACTAAACTCACAGTCAAGACTGAGCTGTCACAAGGTTCATAAATTCTCATTAAAATGAGTAATAAAAATTATTGAAAGTGCTTTCATTTCTTATTATTTACAAAACAAAATTACAAGTTGCTTCTTTTTTAAAGTTATGTTTTGTTATATTACATAGCATTACTTCACAATCAAATATGTGAGAGCTATGTTTTCATTCTACTTATTTATTTTCAGTATGGAACAATTCAACAATAAATGTAAGGTAACTGTCTAGCAGGGAAGACAGGCAGTAATTCGATTGAGCTAATAAGGTAAAAACACACTCAAATTTCTTGTGGTTGATAAGTATCATTCAGACTATGGACATAATTGTTGACACTTCTCTGCAGGACATTTGTTATTGTTTTCAATGTATCATGTAAATCCCATTGGAGAAAAAGTAATTTGTATCTAGCTTTTGTCATTACAGTGAGGATGTAGAAACAATCACAGTAGAAATAATAACGCTGGAGTATGAGAGAATATAATGCAAAATGAGATTAAGGTATGCATTAATATGAAGCTATACCTGCAATAATGTCAGTCTTTATTAACTGAGGATGTGAAGATTCATATACACTATATACTATGGAGAAACTCTGCACCCCTTGAACTCATTGTGAATTGAATGATAAAACCTTAGACAACATTGAGGAGGTCTGTGCGTTTATAAAAGAATGCAACGCAACATAATGGACAATAAGAATTGGTGCAGATTAGCTTACAGCAGTTTTCAGGTTCTTTACTTCTTAGTTCCATCTGTCTTAGCTGATTTGTCTAGCGCAGAGCTTTCCATTTCTTCTTCTAACTGACCCTTTTCAAGAAATTCAGAACTTCTGGATGATTGCCATCATTTTAATTACATTAAAGTAAGTATATTGGGACTTTGTTGAGCATAGAGTAAGAATTATGGAAAAATTAGGCTGTGTTGGCTGGAAAATGTCGCAGATGTGTTCCAGTTTGGTGGCTGGTCAAATTGTTGCTCTTTATCTTAGATCCCAGAAATGCTGAGAGTAGTGCAGAATTTTGCGTTTAAAATTGTATAAAATCAGTTGCAGAAATTGAAATGTGTCAGACATTTCGAGAGTTCCTTAAATTTGTCCAAGCATTTCCAACATCACACACACACACACACACACACCTTGCTCCACAACCTATCCAGGATGCTCATTTTGAGTTCCTCCAGGGTCACTTATTACAGTCTTGACCTTGTTACAGCCATGGTCCAAACATGAAAAAAAAGAGCTGAACGTCAAACGTACAGTAAAAGTAACTTCCCTTAACATCAAGACAGCATATAGCCCAAAATGGCATCAAGGACCCTAGAAAAATTGGAGTTGATAGGAATCAGGTGGAAACTGTTCATAGCCAACGCAAGTGATGGTGTAGTTTTTGGGGGCTGTTCATCTTATTTCTGCCACATTATTACAGCGGTCCTCAGGGTAGTGTCAGCTGCTTGATCAATTATGCTTCTTCCAATGTAAGTTTCAAAATGGGGAGTTTCACTGGTGATTGTACAATGCTCCGTACTAAGTCTGACTCCTCAGATACCAAATATCTATAGGTAGCAAGAACCATTGAGGCTTAAGCTAATAAGGGTCAAATAACATTCATTCCACACAAGTATAAGGCAATGGCCATCTCCAACAAGAGACAATCAGATCATCTTCCCTTGACAATCAATGGTATTGCCATCACCAAATTCCCCCACTATTAACTTTCCTGGGAATGACCATTTACCAGAAACTGAACTGAACCAGCCAAATAAAAACGGTGACTGTAGGAGCAGGTCAGAAGATAAAAACTCTTCTATCTCCACAGAGCCTGACCACCTTCTACAAGATACAAGTCAGAAATATGATAGAATACTTTTCACCTTCCTGGATGAGTCCTGTTCTAACAATACTCAAGAAATTTGACACTATCCCAAGACAAAGCAGCTTCCTTGTTGGCACCCCATCCACCCCCTTCAATATTCACTCCCTCCACTACTAATGCCAGTGACAGTGGTGTGTGCCATCTACAAGAATCACTGCAGCAACTCACTAAGGCTCCTTCAACAGGTCCTTCCAAACCTTTGATGTCTACCACTAAAAGGAGCATGGCAGCAGATGCACAGGAATACTATCACCTCCAAGATCCCTTCTGAGTCATATAGCATTCTGACTGAGAACCAAGTCACAGTTCCTTCACTCTCAGATTTCAGAACTCACTTCCAAATAGTACTGTGAGTGTATCTACTCCACATGGATTGCAGTGCTTCAAGAAGGAAACTCACCATCTACCTTCTCAAGAGCTATTAGAGATGAGCAATAATAGGTAGCCAAGCCAGTAAAGTCCACATTCCATGAATGAATAGAAAGAAAGGGATCACCACTGCCCCTTGTGGTGTTATGACTCACACAACTGTTGTCTGCTATTTGCATTGCCACAAATACATCCAGCCTATGTTTTACATTCTTGTATAATAATCTTGACAGAAAGGCTTTATGTCATCAGAATTTTACAAGCTGCAATCTTTCTGCCTGGTATTCAGCTCTGTGTTGCAACTTCTGAAAGAGCAATTAAGTTAGTCAAGTAGAATAATACAGTCAAATCCTGATGGGTTCAACAAGTTTGCCAAGAACATTACAGAGAAAGCTGCATGACTTATGTGTCAGACTTTGCCATAATCGGTAATTTATTTTGACAGCAAACAGACAGTGCTACAAATATTTTGTATTAAAATGTTCAGCTTTTCATAAGTAAAGTATTTTCTTCTTTCAAGCTTAGATCAGGGGTAAAGAATAGAATACTGCTTTCAAATCAAATAGCATCTTATCTGCTATTTGTCTCATGATTCTATGAAAACTGTTACAATGAGATTAATCTATTTTTCAATTAATATTTTTCGTGAGTCATGGTATAAGATTCTTATGAACATTAGTCAATGAAGTTTTCTGATTGAAATAATTAAAGTTGAATTGAATTAAAGCAGAACTGTGTTGTCCAATTATCATTTGTGACCTTCCAACCAGACGATAATAAAAATGTGGCTTTGCTCCTTTGGTAAATTATTTCAATCTTCATTAAGTAACAGGTTGTTTTTTAACATTGCAAGTGACATAATCTGGAATGCACTGCCTGAAAGGGTAGTGGAGGCACATTCATGAGTAATATTCAAGGAAATTTGCATTAAAAATGAAAAAAGAATTGCAGGGTAATGACAAAAAGAAGGTGATTAAAGATAAGTAGATAACTCATTCAAAGTTCTAGCTTAATCACAATGAGATGAGTGGCCTCCTTCTGTGTTGTATGATGCTATGCAGGCTGAATTGCTGTAATATCACAGATGATTCCACTGGATTTAAATTTTTGCTAGTGTACAGCATAATGGTTTTATAAAAGCTTGTGATCTTAATACAACATAAAGTACATAGTCATTTTGACTCCAATTGAAGAGAATGACTTGTTGCACTGTTTTTCTTTTCAAAATTTACTGTTTGAGAGGGGTATGTTGATTGGTTGGCTAGTGGACTCTAATTAGTAAAGGTGCCTTCATGGAGATTGTGCCTGGTAATGATGATTTACAGTTAACTGCCAAGCTTTTAAAAAATTTTAAATAAGGCAGTTTGACTCTGGTCAGGGCATTGCCTTACAAATAAACTAGAGAATGACTATCACCTATTTTGTTGAGTTGAAACAGGCAATGTGTGTGTACATGTTTTTTTTCTGTCTGCAAAGAATACAAGCTCTGTGTAATAATATGAGGCTGCAGTATGCGCAAATATGTCTCAATGTGAGACCGACTTACAATTCTAAATTGATTGTCAGCATAATTCTTTGAACTACATAGGATTATGTAGCAAATGTTGTCCAACCACAAATCTAATATTTGGTACTGTATTATGAGTTGTAAGCACTGACTGGTTGGGTCCAGTCAGTACCTTAGTCTGTGGGGTGTATGGGCTACATACCATCCATCCAAAGCCTGGATAAAGATGATTCAGGACCAAGTAACTGGGGCCCATTGAGTTTGGGTCGGGGTAAGTCTGCTGTGCTCAGCTTGGGAGATGGGGCTGGGGGTGCCTAAGCCAACAGCAGTATTGGGTTTCATAATATCTGTCCCTGCCCCTGCTAGTATCACGCCATTACTGAAGCCCACATACCACATTACTCATTTGTCTAAAAGGTGAAATGTCCTCTTAACTTGATGTAACACCATTGGCAAAATGTTGATACTGTGTCAAAAAATATGTCTTTGTTAGCCAGTACTCAAATATCTACCATTTAAAAAATACACCCCTGACAAGAATTGTGCGATCAGTTGAACCTGTCTTATTTCGTACACAGGGCACTTCCATTGCACTAAGTTTTTCCTTACATAAGCGATCTTGCTCTGATTTTATGATTGCTAGGTTTCTATCATCTTCCGAGGGTTTAACTAGGGGGATGCCAAATTTCTGGCAGCTACTTTAGGTCTGAAGTTGGACACTGAATGCTAGCAGGCTGTACTGAAGCAGTGTATCTGAACTGGTTAGAATCATCACGCAGAGTCCACACTTGTACTCTTTCCAATTGTATGGAATATCTAGGTGGATGGGTCTGGGTGGGATGTTCTGAGGGTTGGTGTGCACTTGTTGGGCCAAAGGGCCTGTTTCCACACTGTAGGGATTCTATGAATTCTACGAAATCTAGATTCATTCTAGATATTTTCTAAATAACCTGTTTGGAGATGTTATTGCACAGCTCTGGAGCATGTGGGCCTTGAATCCAGGCCTCTTGGCTAAGTGATAGGAACACTACCACTACACCACAAGCAGTCATACAGATTCATTCTATTCTGGCTCTAAGGGTGATTTGCGGCATCCCACTGTTGCCTGAATGAAAGCAATTCAAATGAGCACAGGTTGGAAACCAAACCAGGGGGTTTGAAGTCTGCATGGCCACATTCTTTACCACCAGGCAATTAAAACCATATTTTTGCAAGCATGCATTAAATATGCCACCGATTTATGTTGCCATCTTGACGTTATTGAGAGGTGCTATATAGATATTGTCCTGTAGAGGGCAGTTAACGCTATGAACCATGTGAACCATGAACAATTGTATTCAATTCTTACGATCCTACTTGCTGAGTGAGGAGAATCATGAACACATAATACTAGCTCATTTACTTGATATGACGAAGTAAGCAGGGGGTGGCGGAGGCGGGGGGGTTGGGGGGAAGCGGTGGGTGTGGTGCCAGAGGAAGGTATCGGCTCACCTCTTCTAAACCTCTCTCACTTGGTCACAACAGTAATTTAGTTTTCCATTTATTATGGAGCTATCACACTTCAATTAAACATGGGTAGCCAGGTCATTAATGAAGGCTATACTTTTGTTCTTTCAGACTATGATTGTTGCAATTCCCATTTTAACCACTTCACCACCATAACCAGGCTTCCTCTCCATCCCAATCCCCCACCCCTGCTCCTCCCCACCCACCCAACCAGGATGAAAATCCCAACTTCCAGGTCATTCCATCCCGTGTTGGGATTGTGAAGCCAGGCATTGTTGTAACTCTGTGTTCCTGGCCCAGGAGTTAAAATTCCAGCCTATGTCTATCAGGTTCAGTGGGCATACTTGGTACTAAGAAATGCTGGAACTTGGACCCTTACCATGACTTTTATTCTTCTGCATTAATTCAACACCATTTTATTATGAATGATGTGTTTATACAGCCATAGAAAATACAGATTCAGCAAAATGCATGTCAGAATTATCTGTGTTATGAATGCAAGGAAAATATCTTGGTAGTTTCCATGAAGTCATACAGTCATACAGCATGGAAACAGACCCTTTGGTCCAACCAGTCCATGTCTGACATAATCCCAAACTAAACCAGTCCCACCTGCCCTACTTCTGCCACATATCCCTCCAAACCTTTCTTATTCTTGTATCTATCCAAATGTCTTTGAAATGTTGTAATTGTGCTCACACCCACCACTTCTTCAGGAAGTTTATTCCATTTGTGAACTACCTCTGTGCAAGAAATTTGCTCCTTATGTCTTTTTTAAATATTTCTCCTCTCACCTTAAAAATGTGTCCCCTAGTCTTGAAATTCCCCATGCTAGGGAACAGATAACTACCATTAACTCTATCCATACCCCTCATTAATTTATAAACTTCTAGAAGGTCACCTCTCAACTTCTTACCCTGACATGGAAAAAGTCCCAATCTATCCAGCCTTTCTTTATCACCCTTCTTGAAGTTAGGTCAGAAATCACATGACACCAAGTTATAGTCCAAAAGGTTTATTTGAAATAAACCTGTTGGACTATAACCTGGTGTCCTGTGATTTCTGACCTTGTCCACACCAGTCCAACACTGGCACCTCCACTTCTTGAAGTTGGTTACAACTGCACATTCCTGAAGTCTAGGCACTGTGGGATTTCTCTCTCCTTGATAAATCTGTAGGATGGGTGCACAGTTTTCAGGAAGGAAAAGTGTGCAAGCTCAGATGGAATACTGTTCAGGCCACAAGTTGATTGCCATTCATCAGTTTGATTAGTGAAGGTGTTTTATCCATAGATGCCATCGCAGAGTACTGAGGGATGACCTACAGAGTATTTGTTGCCAATGTGCTTCACAGTTCAGGAATTGCTCAAAATTCTTTACAACATTAACAGATCTGAAGAAGAGAAACACCATCCTGTGAGCCCAACAGAATTTGTCCATTTGACCTTCATCTATACTGGGCCCCAATGACTTCAAATAAGTTTAATCTCTTTACAGTCAGTGTTAGATCTTTCTGGCCTACTTTATCTGACAAATGTCCTTTTATTTTATGGATTTGCTTTGAGTGCAGCCTTGTGCTGTTGGAATGCTGCCTTCTCATATATCTAACTATGCCTGGCCAGCCAAATATTTCACCTCCCCTTTATGTCAAAGGAGAGACTCTGGAATGTGTTAATCACTTCCCATACATTAGCAGTCACTTTGAGCAAATGCACGGTATTGACAAAGAGATCCAACATCGGATTGCAGCAGTGCAGTCTTCAGCCAACCCTGAGGCAAATATTTGACAATACAAGTCAACAACAATCCTAGTGTACAGTCTGCGATCATCACTGCACTGCTATACTATACAGAGACCTAAACTGTATATCTATAACACAGTGCTGGAGAAATTCCGTTAGCAATGCCTCTTTCACATCCTCCTGATACAATTTCAAGGACTGTCAAGCAACTTGTGCCTTCCTTAAAACCAGCTCCACACATTTGGGTGAAACACCTGTAAAATCAACATTGATGGGCTGGAGACAGCTCATGGATGGTTGAAAAGTGTTTCCCCTAACAGACTGTGTTCTTCCAAGTCTCAAAAAGCCTGTGTTCTAAGGGAGGACCAAGAGAATGTTTAAAAGACACTGTGAAGCTTTCCTCACAGATCTGAGGAAGGGTCTCTGGATCTGAAAGGTTAGCTCTGATTTTCTCTTCACAGACGAACTTTTCCAGCAACTTCTGTTTTTGTTTTGACTGTGAAGCTTTCCTTGAAATATGACAGCAATGATATTAATGACAGCGACTAATCACTTGCTACCAATCATTCAGAATGATGAAAACTTGTCTTTCAGGCACAATTATGATTCAAGGTCTATTTTCAGCATGCCTTCATGATAAAGCAAAATGGCAACAAGGTGGGAAAGAGAAAGAAGCAAATCCAGTTCTCTGATTCCATTACTTCATGCAATACCTTGCTCCAATGCTCAAAGATCGAGAATTGCTCTTGAAAACATGCGGCAGAAACTCATGACACTGAGCAGACACTGTTCTCTCATCAGGAAATTGGCCATTATTGTGTATTTTCCTGTATTTTAGCATCATTTTCCAATCTTACTTCACACTATTCATGGCCTTTCCTATGCATATCTGTGGAGCCTTGTTTGAGATGAAATCTGTCCTTAGGATACGGATACTGGCATCAGGGAAGGTGAAAGAGGGAAGTGGTATCCCAGGCCAGGGGTATTCTCTTTCTTGGTCTGGCAGGGCAGTGGTGAGCCAATATGATGTGTAAGGGGAGATGGACCAATCCTCCTGCCTAGTGTGTGTGGGATTTAACTAGAGGGCAAAGGCTTGGTTTTGTTCCAGGCATCATTGATGGAAAATGTTTGAAATTATTTTTTAGCCTCCTTCTAAATTAAGTGAAATCACTCCCTGACCTGTTGATAGAGATATAAGGAAAACAAATATCTTCTGAATATTACAGAATACACCAGAAAATGTCAAGGAGCTAATCCACCTAATGTGGTCATACAGCACAGAATGCGATGAGAAATATTTGATTTTTCTTTGTGATCACATATTGTAACTGGTGTTTGAATCGACTAATAACACACATAACAGTGATGCAAAAAACTTGGAAGAGACCAAGCTTGTGAAAGGCAATAACATGAATATTTTCTTCAGTCTGAAAGCATTGAAATAGTCCTCTAAATCCCCTCTAACACATTTTAAACAAACCATATGATCAATCTTTTTCAAGAATGAGCCAACTCTGTTACATTTCCATTTATAGTAATATTAGGATTTTGATTAAAATGTAATCTTGCACTCAGATCTATTATACAGCCCTCCTCAATTAAGTAACAACACATTAATTGCTCCCAAGTATACATTATTCCATGTGAAAGCCATTTTAAACTCATCTATAAAACATTAAAATCATTCAACAGGATTTCATCACCCTGTAAAATCTGTCGCTTCTATTTATAAAACTGTTGAACCACATCTGAAGGACAATCTTCTGAACATCTTTAACTGCCATTGTTCTGCATGTACTCTGATCTCTGAGATGTTTGGGGCAGCATTTGATTAAGTCAAGCAATGTTTAGAATATTGTGCAATTGACTTGGCTTCATAATTAGAAGAAAGGCTTTGATGATTCATTCTCATGAGTGAAATGGTGCAAGTAGCAAAATGTCACCTCATTATTAAAGTTTGATGATTAAATAAGTATGCTGTTTGTGAACATTTTTATGATACAAAGACTCCATATTTTGCTATTAATAGTATTTACAAAGTTAAGCTTCCTCCATAGTCCAAACATGCAGGTCAGTTGGTTTGGCCATGCTAAATTGCCCCCAAGTGTCCAAGGATGTGCAGCCTAGGTGGATTAATTGTAGTACATATGGGATTAGGGTGGAAGGTTTTTTGGAGGGTCGATGCAGACCTGATGGGCTGAATGGTCTCTTTCTGCACTGTAGGGATTCTATGATTCTGGGGACCCTGATTCATATCCCACCATGGTGGATAGTGGAATTAGAATTCAATAAAGAATCTAGAATTAAGTGTCCTAAAGATGACCATGAAAACAATTGTCGATTGTCGGAAAAAGCCCATCTGGTTTACTAATGTCTTTCCAGGAAGGAAATATGTCATCCTTACCTGGTTTGGTCTACATGTGATTCTAGACCCACAGCAATGTGTTTGACTCTTAACAGTAGGCAATTAGGGATGGACAGTAAATGCTGGCCTCGTCAGAGATGTCCACATCCCATGAATGAATTTTAAACAAAGCAAGGTAGGGACTATTTGAGCAGTCTGAACCGATATGTAATAAGCTTGTCTCCATCCTAGGGAGTTGACCTAGCAGTAACAGCTCAAAATAACTGAATAATTATGAAGGTTGGCAGTTCTGCAGCAATGCCCGTCAAGAAATGTCATTTATACCATGGAGCTGAGTAAATAACATTTACGATTACTAAAATCACACAGCCCGTAAGTGCCATACCAATTATTAGGTATGCTAAGTGAATAGTAATGACCTCTGGAAAAGAAAACTGTGGGCAAAAGAAATCCTCCACTGAGTTCTATTGATCTTTTTCATCCTGGTTAACCTTCTAATCAAAGAGTAACATTTCAGGGTTTCTTTAATGTTCACAGACAATTTTTTTTTTAGCTAACTCCTGGGATTAAAGACAAGAAGAGTTTTGTGAGCCTGGCTTATGGAGGTCATTGTCAGACAGACTGTGTTTTATTTTGCCTGAAGCAGATCCTGTGCCATTTTATTCATGCAAAATGTCCAGTTCGTTCATTGTTTAAGAAAGCAGAAAGAAATGTAGGAAAAGAAGAAATCCATTCATCCCTGCAATTAGATCATGACTGATCTGTATCTTAACTCCATTCACTCATCCTGGTTCCGTAACCACTAAAACCCTTGTCTTACTCACATCTATCAATATCCTTTTTGACATCTTTAATTGACCTAGCCTCAGTATTTGTTTTTATCTGTGAAGATAACATTATATGGCCACATGTTGTGTGCATACTGTAATGTGCAATAACGTCAGAAATGGTGTGGTAGGTGTGGGAGCAAACTCCATTAAGCTGAACATGAAAAAGAAAGTATTAAATGTGTCTGAGAACAGGATATGGCAGTAGGGGCTAAATAGCTCAGAGATCCAGTGCAATTATGATAGGCCAAATCGGCCTTTTGTAAATTGGTAAGTGTGAATAGTGTTGTAATTCTATAATATTATGTTCTATGAGTAATGAGTGATTCTATAAGTAGTGAATGATGAAGCAATCAGAGCTTATTTCATTGGAATGACTGCTGAGATGGTCTTGACCAATGACCCCTGGATTTTGGAGTCTTTGAGGGCCCTTTTACAAATTGGTTCACATGTGCCTGTGCATGGACAGACGTGGCCATGGGAGATATGACAGCATGTTAGGGTCACAATGGAGCAGAGGTGTTGTCTATTGTTGAGAAATGGAAATGTTTTTAATAATAAATAAAATAAAGAACTCACTGGAGAAACTTAGCAGGCCTGGCAACATCTGTGGAGTGAAATCAGAGTTAACGTTTCAAGTCCAATGGCCCTTTTTCAGAAAGATTTTGATGATAGTCTCTTTCACCATTATCCCTCTGGTTAATGCTGTTGCATTATAGTGCAGCAATTGTGGTGGAGAATACATTGGTGCAGATGAGTGCAGCACTGTATACCCAAGGGTAAAATTATTATTATCCTGCTTAATGTGCCAGCTATGTCACTCACAACAGTGTGCTCTACGATATGTGGGTCCCATATGTTTATATGTTTCACCACTTGGAAGCTGGAAGATCCCCATCTCCAATGGCTAATGACACTGAAACTCTGCTGGTTTCTAAAGTCCCTTGCACTTATGAGCTGGGAAATCAGTTGAAGTCAACTTCTGTTTCGTTGCCGTTCCATTGTGTCCTGTATTCTCTGCTCCTGCGATGAGGAAAGTGTAAGAGTACTAACTTATGTTCATCTGACGGATGTATTTGAGGATGGTGAATATGAGGAAGAGGAATCTAAAGCAAAAGTCAAAGTGGCTAAACTGCTGTTGAACAAGTTGGTATGGCTCGGTGAACTTCCATGGTTTCTGTAATTGTTTCTATGAGTCCATGAATATTGCATCAGCATGCCAGTGAGTAGCAGTGGATGGATTGGTGTGGACCGTTTAATGTTTAAATTGCACACTGGGGGTCTTGTGATGCAGTGGTAGTGCGCTTACCTCTGGGCTAGGAGGCTTGGGTTTCATGTCCCATCTGCCTCAGAGGTGCATCATGACATGTCCAAACAGGTTCATTTAAGTAACTATAATTACATAGTGTGTATAGGCACCTAATGGCAAGGCTATCAGGGCCTCTATTTATATTGAAGATTCAACACAAGCATAGATAAAATCCCTGAAGCACAAATACAAGGCTTTAAATCCCATATAATAATATTCTGGATTTAAGTTTGTTTACTTACTGTAAATCAGCAGCTTATATTCTCTGTAAGCTTTGCTTTACTCCATTAATAGTCATTGAAATAAATATAGATTAATACAATGCTTAATTGTATTACAAATCCACTGCTTCAGTTCACATTGCCATAAGCATTGGTAGTGAAGCTTGAGCAATTTATTACTTCTGTCACCTTCAAGATTTATCGCAGCTCTGAAGTACAGTCCTGGCTATATAATTGCTCATAATCGATGCAAAGATTGAAATTCATAATAAAATTCTTTCACTGTTTCCATCGCAACGATATTGCCATCATTGTTGTCATTCAGAGGATCGATCGCAAAGTGTAGGCAAAGTCAGAGAAGAATACGCACCAGAATATTAATTTAGGTTGGTTCTGTGTTACACCAAAAAAAATTACACTTATCTAGCAGTACTGAAATATCTTAAGGCACTTCCAAGAAATGTAACTATACACAAATTGACACTAAATCCATAAGGTGATGTTTGGACAAGTGACCAGAAGCTTGGTCAAGAGGATAGGTTTTGAGGAGGCTGAGTAGGAGGTGAGAGAAGAGAGGGAGAGAGAGAAAGAGACAGAGGGGTGGAGGGGTACAGGGACAGAATTCCTTAACATGGCTTGGATAGCTAAGCCCATCCTCTAATGCAGTGCCAAAAAAAAACAGGGATTAACAAGAGTTTTCAATTGGAGAAATATAGAGTTCTTAGAAAGTTGTAAGACAAAAAGTGGTTACAGAGATTGGATAGGGGAGACGAGGCCACAGAAGAATTGGGACAAATGAAAACAAAATGGAAAACCATATTGTTTTTAGTCTTCCTCGGTATGTGTCTTCAGAACATTAGCCGGCACCTCTGGATGACCAGTCAGGTGACGCCACTATCAGCCCTGGATTGTGCCTTTGTTGTTATTTGGAAATTGTCACCTTGAATTACAATATTGTTAAACTTTATAGAGTAGATAAAATATTCTGATCACTTAGTAAAATGATAGCATCTCCTTTGCTCAGCTCAACATTATGAATAGTCACTGAGTTTTTAAATCTGCATCATGCACAGTAGTTAAGCAATGGAAAAATCCTACAATTCAAAAGTCTTACTAATAAGGTCCCCTCCACCTTGGACTAATGGATAACACTCACCAGAAAATGATAAAGGAAATGTGGTTTGGAAACTGTTTCTGTATTGGTCGTTTTCAAGACAGTGTCCTCACTAGCAAGGTCGGCATTAATTGTCGATCTCTTTTTTGCCAAAGCAGATGATTGTAGATATTTCTAAGCAACCTGTTCAGATATGTTATGATACGGCTGTGAAGCAGGTGGGATTTGGACCTCGTGGCTCAGAGATAGGGACATTACCATTGTGCCATAAGAGCCCAGTAGATGGTTATAAGCCTTTTTCCAAAGTCATTTCTGCAGCTTAGGTACAACTAATTGGCTTGTTAGCAAAATTGAGAGGCAGTTAGGAGTCAACCACATTGGCCTGGGACTTGATTCACAGATAGGTCAGACTGAGGAAACATCATGGATTTTCTTTCCTTGATGACATTAATGAACAAGTTAGGGGTTTTTAAGACAATCTAATATATTGATTGTCACTTTTATTGATCCTGGCTTTATTTTCAGATTTTAAAAAAAACTGAACTCAGATTGCCAAGGTCGGGATTGAATTCTACTCCTTGGACTGTTTAGCTGGATCACTCATTCAAAGTGATTGATCCATTATTTCCCGTTGAAATAGCCTAGCAGGAAATTTGCAACAAGCGGCATATGCTGGACCTGCCAGTTATATCTGCATTTCCTGAATGAATAGAGAAATTGTAAAGCTACATAAGCATCATTCTAATGTACTAGTCTTTGTGACATATCTGCTGCAATAGACCAAAACATGCCAAGATGACCCTCTTATGTACCCCCGATTGAAAATAAATTTCAAAATGATTTGAGCAGGCATCCGGCACTGATTTCAGGGCTTATTTCATGGAATTGGTGTACTCAGGTCCACTGAGAGGTATCCCCATTGGGATTGGAAATGCAGGTGGCTGTACAAAAGGTAGATAAATCTTCATCTCTGTGGAAACAGGGAGAGGATTGCTTATCCTTCGGCAGCAACACAACAGGGCTCCAGGCTATTCTTTGGGCCTCCTATTCAACTCACTTATTGTGCTTGTGAAATTTCTGGGCATTCATTTCATGTTGTTAAAAGAATTTGGCAAGTTAAAAAGAGATTACTCTATCAATCACACATCTATCACACTGCTCTAGATAGTATCAAAATACATAATAGTTTGAATGTAATGCATCCGAGGTGTATTTAATGCACAATTAAAATCAAACCAGTACCTACAGACTGTTGTGTGCAGCCAGGAAGGCTCTTGTCTATCAATTGGCTTACATGCTGCTCACCAGCAATATCCTGTGAAAATGTACTTAAAAATGTGTCTAGAATTCTGTTCCCCTAAGGTAATTTGTTAACGTTTTGATAGGATGATGGTTAAAAAAAAGCACTTGTAATAATGGAGTACCTGAATGCTTCTTAAAAAGCTGTCTAACATTAAAATTGAGTGCTAATCGACGTTGTGTCAAGCCCAAGTCATGTGAGATGGCCTCTTTGGTAGGTTCACGTTGTTGCAATCCACAGTGTGATTGGAACCCAGTTTCTGAGATGTTCTGTCACTTCCATGTCGATATGTTTGGTGATAGGGAACAGCTGTCGTGACTGCACTCTGCAGTAATAGAGGTCAAAATTGCTCAAAGATTTTTGAACACCTTATTAGATTTATTCCATGCATTTAGAAGAGAAAGGTAAAACAATCTCACACATTTTAAAACTTGGCTAATGGTTAT
Source organism: Rhincodon typus (assembly GCF_021869965.1). Taxonomy (NCBI): domain Eukaryota; kingdom Metazoa; phylum Chordata; class Chondrichthyes; order Orectolobiformes; family Rhincodontidae; genus Rhincodon; species Rhincodon typus. The sequence continues at coordinate 17,574,212 of NC_063359.1, read as the reverse complement.
AATTCTGCACATTGTATTTCCTAATACTGTGCTGTCAGCATCAGATAAACAGTTTGTTTGATTTCCATTTCTCTCAGCATTGTGAAGAAGTCAATCATATACCCTTGCAATTTTCATCAGAATGAAATATTTCTTTCATAACTGAATACATTGTAGATTCTGTCACTGAAGATATACATATTCTCCAAATACTCTCCAATTTCATCACTTTAAAGGCTTTATCAATATTTTCTCATACTAATCTTTTTAATTATGAAAATTGCACATCTAATCCACCAAAGTGTTTCCAATTAGTGCCCATTGATATTTGAATACTAATTCCTTCTGCATGTTTGTATTTGGATATTTAATCATATTTTACCCTTTAACAATAAGTATTCCTGTTTCAGTGGAGCTTCCTTGATATTTACTTTGACATTCTAATCGCATTTCAAATGCATTCAGTCCATTGGCAGAGATTTGTAAATGTTATTCTTTCATTTAGAGGTGTTGATTTTGTTTTCTTGCATTCCTGATTAGATTTTCGTAACATCTGTCAAATTAAATTATGAGATGGAAGGATGGAATGAAATCAATAATGGAGATTAGTATGTTTCTCACATAAAGCTCTCTATCAACCTAACAGCATTGACACAGAAATCTTTTGAAATGGAGGACTCTTACAGTGATTTCAAATATGTCATTTTGTACACTGTGCAATGACAGGGTGGTGAAATACTTCCCTATCGTTTTGTAGGACACAATCAGCCTAGAAATTTGACTTCACAGTGCTCATTTGATTTGCTGCTAATTGGCTTTCTAAAGATTCCAACGTGGCAGGCAATAAGTGCATGGACATTTTCAGCTGGAAATGTAATGCCCACTATTGAATTGGCTAGATAAGTGGGCAGCTGCTGTGTGTGTCAGGAATATTTAATGGCAAGGATAACTTGTTGAAATGGGTGATTTTGTCCATTTTTCAGGACAATTAATTTCTCTTTTTTATTGAATGCCCTAATACTTTCCTCCTCATGTGCTGAAGATGTTTAGCACTGAACAACATTACCTGATTGGAAAGTCCTGTGGCCAAAGCTACAAAAACAATCATGCAGTACTTACAAGGTAATTGCTGGTCATCATTACAGACTGATAGTTATCTTCAGGGCATGTTCTTGGAGTGTTTTATCACTGTGGAAGGTTCAGTTTGCCTGCACAGAAAACCTTCAAGTCACGGTCCTGAGAGAACCAAAGGTTTTATTAATGTAAAGAAGAGATGACATGTAAGGTCAGACAATGCATTTTAGGTGTGAGACCTTGTTTAGAATCTGTTTGTGTTTTAGTTTGGAGTCAGACTGGTTATATTTCTAAAAAAACTATTTGCCTCAGAAATAGTTTGGCCAGAGACTTGTGTGAGCTACATTTGGAGTTGCAACACAAAGTGGGAACAGCAAGGGACACAGTATTGACCAGAAGCAGCTGCTGAGAAAGGACAGTGGGTGCCTCTTCCATAGATTCAGTGTCACTTTCCTCAGTGGCCATGTCAGCATGCTGCTGGCTCTGCTCAACAACAGATTCCAGGATTTACATGGTGCTTTAGAGGGACCTTTCAACAGTGCCTGTCAACACTCCCCATACCCACAGCCCCCAGCCTTCTAATACCAATGCTGCTGTCTTTGATAGCAGTCTACATTGCCAAGTAGGTGTTCAGCAGTGATAGTGGAGTTTCCACCAATGAGGGTACAGGCTGACTGTTCAATAACAAGTTGCCCAGTATTGCAGCTTTTACTTCCTCGCAGATACCCTTCTTCCTCCTTCGGCAGTCTAGGCCTTAAAGACTGCATTCTGAGTTTCTTGTGTTAGAATGAGTTAGGTAACCTTCCAACAAGCTGGCACCTGTCGTGTCCTACTCATAATCACCATTTGTAGATACTTTCTGTATCCCAAAGTTGTCTTGGTGTCAATATCTGAGCAGGTGCTTGCAAGAGGTAGATCAAGTGAATATTAAGGTTTTATCAGTGTCAGGAGAGTTGACATTTTAGGTCAGACAATGCATGTTAGGTGTGTGACCTTGTTTAGAATCTGTTTGTGTTTTGGTTTGGAGTCAGACTGGTTTTATTTCTAAAGTAGGAATTTATAAAACGCAATATTGACAGACTGTCTATAAATTGTGTACTTTTTGAACAAAATAAAATGTATCTGCAAATACAAATTCACCCCATAGATTCACGCACGAGTGTGTGTTGGGGGCAGATTGTGTGCGTTTGTGGTGGGGGGACAGAGAGTGTGTGTGAGGCGGGGTGGAGTGAGGGAGAGAGAGCGTATGGTGGAGCTGTGTGTATCAAATATGAAACTTGCCTTCTCGTCTTAACAAGCATATCCTGGGTGCTTTTGGCATGCAGTCAACATCTTTACAATACATATGAAGTGGATGGTGAGAAAATTTTCTAACCATTGTAATTCCTGCACTGCAGCCTCCAGGCCATATTGGACCTTGCTCTCCCTTCATTGCCTCTAGTCACTTTTCAACACCCTGCTACATTTATTCTGCAGCCAGTCCTCTCTATAAAATTTTCTGGCAGACTTTAAAACATCCTGTTCAGTGTAGCTAGAGAGCAGCAAGTTAAATCTGTATGCGCACATACGTGATCAGAATCAATAAGCAGAACAAGAACTGTGTGCTGCCTGAGTCAATGCTAGCAGGAGTTTGCAATGTACACTCAATATATATGACTGCTGCGCGCCCATTTTGAAGCAACACTGGATTTCTCAAGTGAAATCCCCACATCTCTTCACCAGTCAAATTTCTCCAAGAAGCTATTTATTTTTCTTTTATAGTGAACGTTTCTTTTCCTTCAAAAGCCCAACTCTCCAAAACATTGTTAAATATAGGAGCTTCAAAAAAAAACTGTTTTTTTCTTCACAGATGCTGCCAGACCTGCTGAGATTTTCCAGCAACTTCTGTTTTTGTTTTGGATTTCTAAGCCAGTCATTCTCAAAATAACACTGATTTAATTGAAATGCATTGATATTTAACTATTAGTAATGCCATTTTAATATTTTGTTATTCAGCCTGAATGGACCCATGCAACTGAAACAACACATTCACTCCTCGGCGTGAATCCTATGCTTTATATCCATCCAGCCAAGCACCTGTGATCTGCAAACAGTTTGGCACTACTCTCTCAAGTTTTCCTGCTGAAACTACACAATGAAGCTGTTATGTTTCATATGTTACTGTTGGGTTCTTCTCTCAGAATCATGTGTGGTGAAGAATATAACCGCTAGATGCAACAGTGGTCCCAGCCCACACAGCTTGTTCACATCGTCGCAATGACACACATGCTGTCTTGAGCACCATATTGTCAGTGGGCGCTCTCCTACACCATCTGCCACTCAATGTTTGCCTTACTCAGACTCACTGCAGGTTGTGTGATACAATGAGTAATTGCTTGGAGTCTTTGCTTTTGAACACATAAGCACATTTTGCTTTAGCTCTGTTCTTCCTTCAAGATCCATGCAGGCTAGTTCCATTGTACATTGCTAGCTCCTTTGAGAGAAGGAAGGTGAAACTGGGGAATAGTGGCACGACACTTCTATGTTAAACTCTGAACTCTCATATTCTGCTTAACAGTCATAGAGTCATAAAATTGTACAGCATGGAAACAGACCCTTTAATCTAACTCGTCTGTGCTGACCAGATATCTGAAACCGATCAAGTCCCATTTGTCAGCATTTGGCCCATATCACTCTAAATCCTTCCTATTCATGTACCCATCCAGATGCCTTTAAATGTTGTAATTGTACCCACCTCCACCACTTCCTCTGGCAGCTCGTTCAACACATTCACCATTCTCTGTGTGAAAAAGTTGTCCCTCAGGTCCTTTTTAAATCTTTCCCCCTTACCTTAAATCTATGCCCTCTAGCTTTTGAACTCGCCTACCCTGGAAAAAAGACCTTGGCCATTCACCCTATCTATGCCCCTCATGATTTTATAAACCTCTGTAAGGTCACCCCTCAACTGCCAAAGCTCCAGGGAAAAACACCCCAGCCTTTTCAGCCTCTCCCTGTAGTCAAACCCTCCGATCCCAGCAACATCCTTGTAAATCTTTTCTGATTTAACATCTTTCAAGTTTAACATCTTTCCTGTAGCAGGGAGACCAGAATTGAACACAGTATTCTAAAAGTGTCCTGTACAGCTGTAACATGACCTCCCAACTCCTTTGCTCAATGCACTGACCACTGAGGGCAAGCGTGCTAAACTCCTTCTTCACCACTTTGTCTGCCTGCAACTTTCAAGGAACTATGCACTTGCACCCCAGGGTTTCTTTGTTCGGCAACACTCCCCAAGGCCCTACCATTAACTGTATAAGTCCTGCCCTGGTTAGCCTTATTAAAATTCAACACCTCACATTTATCTAAATTAAAACCAATCTGCCACTCCTTGGCCCATTGGCCCAGCTGATCAAGATCCTACTGTGCTCTGCGATAATCTTTTTCACCGTGCACTACACCACCTGTTTTGGTGCCATCTGAAAACTTACTAACCATACCTCCTGTTTTCACATCAGAATCATTTATATAAATGACATAAAGCAGTGGACCCAGCACTGATCCTTGTGCACACACTGGTCACAGGCCTTCAGTCCAAAATACAACCCAGTGCTATCACCTTGTCTCTCCTACCTTCAAGTTAATTTTGTATCTCATGCCTCCCCCCACCCCGGATTCCATGTGATCTAACCTTGCTAACTGTCTACCATGTGGAACATTGTCGAACACATAGCTGAAGCCCACATGGACAATGTCTACCACTGTGCCTTCATCAATTCTCTTTGTCACCTCTTCAACAAACTCAATCAAGTTAGTGAGACACGATTTCTCACACACAAAGCCATGTTGACTATCTCTAATCAGTCTTTTCCTTTCCAAATGCATGAAAGCCTGTCCCTCAGAATCCCTCCAACAACTTATCCACCACTGACCTCAAGCTAAGCAGTCTATTGTTCCCTGCCTTTTCCTTACCACCTTTCAAGTGGCAACTTGCATGAACTCATTAAAAGCACACCAAATTGTTGTTAAGCTTTGAAAAGGCAAGTTTGGTGTCTGATCAAATGTCACCTCCTTGTGAAGGTATGGTTGCTTAAGTACGAATGTTGACAGTCATCATCATCAGGCTAAAGACAGACATGCAATTCCAAAGCACTTGTGGTTGCAATAATATAGCTGGCTGTTCACATTCATTACATATGATGACAACCAGTCCTAAGTTGCCGCCTGGGCTGACACTTGTTAAGAACGTTGAATGTTTTCACTCTGACTGATTCTCCATTGATCAGTTTTAACAATGATTTGAACTTTTTATCACAGTGCAATTTGATTTTGCTACCACTTCTGTTAATACTTCTGGCTTCAGTCATTTTTGTAATCATTGGAATTATAGCTTGAGTGCTGTGTGACATTAGTTGTTGGACTGGACTTCTTTATATGACTCTAATATGTGTATTTCTCCACTCTAGGATTACCTTGTAAACAATTACCTTGTATGCTGGATCTGCTAAGTTATTTTCCTTATGATCCCCTTTGGCAGCTAGTCCAGTGAGGTCTACTCCTAATCTTATCTGCCCTCTTGGTATGAATATCATTCTATCATGTAGCCGCAACTTTTTTTTATTCTCTCAGGTGGTGTAGGTGTCTCTGGCTAGGCCAGCATTTATTGTCCATCCCTACTTTACTGTCAAGTGCTTAATTTTTGGATCCTATTTTGATCCACTTTGTACAAGTCTGCAAAGCTTATAATGTTGCAAAAAGCTTAGGAAGTTTTGGTGTTTACCTGGCACTTCCACTCATTTGATACTTTCATTCTGCAGTTATCATCCTAACTGGTTGACTGCCCCAGACCTTCAGCACACATTGATAGCTTTCTTGGGAATTAGTTTCTCCTGCCTCAGCAGACATGCTCTCACAGTGTGATCTCTTATGCCGAAGACAATCCTATCTCTGATGAAATCACCTTTCAGTTGTATAAGATCGCTGTTATCATATCAGTGTCATCACACGCTGATGAATATTCTCGCTCTCTTGAACATGTACTGTTCATAAATAACATGAATATAGAGTTCAAAATGTGTACTCAAAGTCTTCAGAATTTCTCCAGTCTGATTTTTCTGCCCCTCAGTCAGATCTAAATTGCAATGCAGCTTGTAACACTCTTTCTCCAGTGTTGATAACAGAGTTGCTACTCTTGTTTGTTCAGGTTTCTTATTTAATACCGTAGCTATCTGAGAGCTTTGCCATTATACAAGAAGAAATACTAATTCTGTCTCATATCTCCTTTAATTTCCACAGAGCTACACTAGAAAATTCAGTCATTCTGATTCAGCCAGCTGCGAGCTGCTGTTCCAGTTCTGGCTTGTTGTTTCTTACTGTAGATGGCTCTCTCGCAAATCTAAAAATTGACACACTTTCAGCTGGACAGTTCGGCTGTCATGTTTTATGAAATGCCATTTAATTGCTATTACTTCTAAAGTGAAAGCAAGTTATAGCATAGGCCACATGACTGACAGGCCACAATTATACAATGTGCAAATGCATTTCTCCAAACAAAACACTGACTGGGAATCGATCAATGCATTTTGTGGTTAAACTAGTTAAACTATATTAGTAGTTAAACTATATTGAAGTTAAACTATATTGAAGTAATATTCTGAACTCTCAGGGAGCTTCAAATCCATTTCTAAAGTTAACAATGAGACATTAAAATTCAATCTGCCAAATGAAATTGAGAATTGCACTGATGGAGGTCACAGGACAAGAAGAAATAATTCTTCCTGAGGAATTGATTCATTTATTCAAAAGGTAATCAATCACAGGAGGAAATATCACATCACAGAGAAAGAAAAATGAAGACGCCTAATTTATATTATTGTCATCCAGGAAAATGATATATGACTAAAATGGAATTTGAGTTTCAGTACAAACTATAACTTTAGGTAACAGCTTTGCCATCTCACTTAAGTTGATTAAAACAAAGGTGAATAATCACCCGAAACAGAAACAGAATATGAGCCAATCCAGCCATAAACTTGAAGCTTATAACTACTTGACAAAGTCTATGGGGACTTTTGAACAGTGTTCTTTGAGCCAGCTTATTGATATTTCAGCATCCTGAGAGTAATGATATTTCTCAGCACATTCATGGTGAAGGCTGTTCATTCATCAGGGGCAGTAATATTTCTGTACAAAAGTGAAACCAGCATATTTGCCAAAACACAAAAAAAGTCTAGTACTTTTGACTTTTTAGATTATTTGACAGTGGGTTCAAGAAAGAAAACATCTGCCCTCTGAAACAACTCCACCTGGCATCCTGACATCTTTTTTTCTTCATTTTACAAAATAATAATCTGTGAGATTTGATAGCTACTGGACAGAGTAGATGATATTTTATGCATTGCAGTAAAGTTCTTCAGAGAATGCTTTTTTTTTCCATCCATTTACAGACATCTAGTAATCCCCAGCTATTCCGTTGCTGGCTGCAGTCTGCAGTTCTGCAAGAAAAATCACAAATATTTCATTAACGTGGGGAAAATAAATAAGAAAAAATCAAGTTATTTCATCTCCCATAGTCATTATCATTACAGGAACACCACAAGAAAATTTAATCCAGTCGTAGAAACTGAAGATTTCACCTGCATTTTCAGAAAGTCTCAAGTTTGGAAGTGAAATCTTTCTGAGCTGGGAGAAACAGAAACAGAGCTGCAAGGTGTTATTAACCTGTATTGCTGTTATCCTTTATCAGTTATGTCTGTCTACATACCTAGCTGTGTTTGGAGTGTATGCTGAGATCTAAACAGATCTAACTCTTTTCCCCCTTCTCTCAATCTCTCTGCTGCCTCTGTGCTATCACCTTTCCTACATGACATCCAGATTTGATGGCCTGTAGTTTTTCTCCAACTGAAAAGAGATGATTTATGTTCTCATCTTTAGCTCCAACCACAAACCCAGTGATTTTGCTATCGACTCATACATTCGGTTTCCTTTTCCTAATTTGTCCTTTGGTTCAGCATCCAATAATTTTATGCATTTGTGAAGCATCTTGTGATGTTATGATGACATTGTTTTATAAATCTAAGTTGTCATCAGCTCCTGCTGCAGTCACTAGAAACAATGTGAATCCCTCGAGTAAATCACAGCAGTGTAGTCCTGTTTGGGTATCATTTCCATTCTGCTTCTTGTCTTAATCTATTAAAGCAAACATGTGAAACTCAGCTAGACAGTCAATACAAAAATTCATTGCAAGAGCTGAGACACATTTACAAGATTACAAATTAACCTCACCCTTGTTCTCTGGGAAGTTGCTGCACTCGGAACATTTGAATGTGGACCCCAGGTTAAATTGAAAGGGCAAGCTTCTATTGATTGCACTTGTTCACGGACCACCTTAAGGCTCCAAATATAAGCAAGTTTTTGGGTGCAAGGACTATGCTAAGTAATGCACTTTATAGGTATGTTTCTGAATTCGTTAAGAAATCTACCGTAGCGCACCAATATAATTAGAAAATGGTCAGTCCAATTTTGTTAAGTTATTTTAAATGTGAGCGCCTGTTCGGGGACTGAATATCAGATCACAGCAGATGTGGACGTGGGATCAGAGGGGTGTAGAATTGGATTCAGCAGGGTGGCAGAAGGGGAGGAATGTGGTAATGGGATCACAGGGGTGTACAGATCAAATCACACAGTTGTAAGGTCAGTCTTGGGAGGTGTAGTATGTAGATCAAATTGCGAGAGCTCTAGAGGTCAGACTGCAGTGAAGGTGAAGTTTAGATCTGGGGCAGGTTGAAGGGAGGTAGACAGTAGGGAACTTGAGTAGACTGAAGGAAGTAATCCTGCTCCTCTTTATTCATAAGCAGTGCTTGAGAAGTAATTTACTCCAGGAATTACCAGTTCTCACTTCGTTTCAGTTGTCAGGTTTCGCAAATAGCCCAGGGAAAGTTGGCTCAGAGCCATTAAATCCACATGGCTGCTGAACAAAATTCACTTGGCTGACACAAAATGCAAAGGTTCATCACCACATGAGTTTCAGAGAAACAAGACAGAAATCTTCAAATGAGCACCAACTTTTGTAAAGTACATTCAAGATCCAGAGAACGAGGTGGGGAAATATGATGGAGGCAGGTTAAGGCTAATGGGCGCAGAACCAATGCCAAAAGTGGAAAAGGAAAACAATATTGATGGAGTTTCCTCAAATAATGAAGTATTCATTTAACTGGGAACACTGTAGTTTCATTCCCAGTACATGGTAACTTTCAATCATTAATTTTAAAAGTTGGACAAAAGGAAGCTGTTAAAATAGCTGCCACATATCATGTGACCTTTGGCATCTGTGTATGACAGCATTGAATCTCAGGCAGGCATTCACAGCTGTTCACAAGATTTATGTATCTCTTTGGTTCAGAATGGGTCTGCACTAAAGAACTGGAACTTCAATACTCTATGTCTCCACGTTTCATACTTGCAATGATACTTCGATCATGTTGGCTTTTCTTGTAAAAACTAGACTGGGGGGAACCTTAGCATGTGTTAACCCCAATGCACAGTGTGAAATCAACAGAAGCGCCTTGCTAGGAAAAGACTTTGAAGCCACATGGAGACAATCATGTTTCCTTTGTCTGTTTGAAAGATCACTGGGAAATAGTTGCACCAAAGACAGCAGATCTATCAGTTCAGTCAGCCTGTGAATCTGAATGCGTAAACAAGCTACAGGACAGACTGTGTGAACTCTTCCAGTTCACCTGAAAATCAATGTCCTGGCTATTTGACTACAAAAGTCCTCACAACCTGCCATGAAAACTTCATTTTAAAAGTTTCTCAATTCAACTCTAATTCATTGAACCTAGTCAAAAGACAGCAGGCTTGCCATATGGGAGACAGAGATTGTCAATGAGATGGTGATGAAAATGAGATTTAGAATTTATTGTCACATGTACTTGAGTACACGATTACAGGGGTACAGTGAAAAGTGTCCAAGCTCGCCATTCTCTGGCACCATCTTAACATATAAAAGACAGGATTAAAAACAGACGCAATAATAAAAGAAACAGCTAAAAGATAAGGAAACGTCTTGATTACTCCCCACCTCCAGCATCAGTTTTGCCACCAGAAAAACAAAGTCACAAAGTCCATCCTCTTTGTAGGTTACGTGGAAAAGCTACGCCTGCCTCTTTGTAGGTTACGTGGAACAAAGGGGGTAGCCATGGGTACCCGCATGGGCCCAAGCTACGCCTGCCTCTTTGTAGGTTACGTGGAACAATCCCTCTTCCGTACCTACACCGGCCCTAAACCCCACCTCTTCCTCCGTTACATTGATGACTGTATCGGCGCCGCCTCGTGCTCCCACGAGGAGCTCGAACAATTCATACACTTCACTAACACCTTCCACCCCAACCTTAAGTTTACCTGGACCATCTCTAACACCTCTCTCCCCTTCCTGGACCTCTCTGTCTCCATATCGGGCAACCACCTAGAAACCGATATTCATTTCAAGCCCACCGACTCCCACAGCTACCTAGAATACTCCTCCTCCCACCCACCTTCCTGCAAAAATGCTATCCCCTATTCCCAATTCCTTCGCCTCCGCCGCATCTGCTCCCAGGATGAGGCATTCCACTCCCATACATCTCAGTTGTCCTCGTTTTTCAAGGACCGTAACTTCCCCTCCTCGGTGGTCGAGAACGCCCTCAACCGTGTCTCCCACATCTCCCGCACCTCATCCCTCACACCCCGTCCACGCAATAAAAACCAAAAAAGAATCCCCCTCGTCCTCACGTACCACCCCACCAACCTCCGGATCCAACGCATCATCCTCCGACACTTCCGCCATCTGCAATCCGACCCCACCACCAAAGACATCTTTCCCTCCCCACCTTTATCTGCTTTCCGGAGGGACAACTCTCTCCGTGACTCCCTCGTCCGCTCCACACTCCCCTCCAGCTCCACCACACCCGGCACTTTTCCCTGCAACCGCAGGAAGTGCTACACCTGCCCCCATACCTCCTCCCTCACCCCCATCCCAGGCCCCAAGAAGACTTTCCACATCAAGCAGATGTTCACCTGCACATCTGCCAATGTGGTATACTGCATCCGCTGTACCCGGTGTGGCTTCCTCTACATCGGGGAAACCAAGCGGAGACTCGGGGATCGCTTTGCAGAACACCTACGCTCGGTTCGCAACAAACAACTGCACCTCCCAGTCGCGAACCATTTCAACTCCCCCTCCCATTCCTCAGACGACATGTCCATCCTGGGCCTCCTGCAGTGCCACAACGATGCCACCCGAAGGTTGCAGGAACAGCAACTCATATTCCGCTTGGGAACCCTGCAGCCCAATGGTATCAATGTGGATTTCACAAGTTTCAAAATCTCCCCTCCCCCTACCGCATCCCAAAACCAGTCCAGCTCGTCCCTGCCTCCCTAACCTGTTCTTCCTCCCACCTATCCCCTCCTCCCACCTCAAGCCGCACCTCCATCTCCTACCGACCAACCTCATCCCGCCCCCTTGACCTGTCCGTCCTCCCTGGACTGACCTATCCCCTTCCTAACTCCCTACCTACACTCACCTTTCCTGGCTCCATCCCTGCCTCTTCGACCTGTTTGTTTCCTCTCCACCTATCCTCTCTTCTATCCCTCTTCTATCCGCCTCCCACTCTCTCCCTATTTATTTCAAAACCCCCTTCCCCTCCCCCTTTTCTGATGAAGGGTCTAGGCCCGAAACGTCAGCCTCTCTGCTCCCATGATGCTGCTTGGCCTGCTGTGTTCATCCAGCCCTGCACCTTGTTGTCTCGGATTCTCCAGCATCTGCAGTTCCTACTATCTCTGTCACAAAGTCCATCTCTCAGTTTGTGAACAGTCAGGTGGGCCCAGACCCCACAAGCCACTGCAGCTGGAACACCACCATCTCTACCATAAAGCACCTGGGCCTGGCCATGTCCTGGACCCGTGCCACTGCTGCTGGAGCCGTGTCACTATTATTTGGCGCCAACTTGCCTCCACCGATGTTGCTGCTGCCATGAGTCCGTGCAAGGCCGATCTCGGCAATGCAGCTATCGTTGAAGCAGTTGGATCCTGAACTGGGCCCAAACTCGATGCTGGGCCCTATCAGGCCGAAACAGCGGGTGCCTCTCCTGGTTTACGTTGCTGCCACTGCCACCTCCTGGGCCCACCATTTCAACAAAGGAGCCCAACACTGTCAACGCTCCGGGAAGGAACCACTCCCATCGCTGTCGATATTCTGGGAAGGAACTGTTCCCACCACTGTCGATATTCTGAGAAGGAAACGCTCCCATCACTGTCGATATTCCTGGAAGGAAAACCCAACAGGTAGAATCTTATCGGGGCCTGAGTGCGACAGAAACTGATACAAATTCTGCTGAGGCCTTTCTCAATATTGGAAGCCTCTTGTGCTATTCTTTATGTTTTTGACAAATAGTGAGGAAAGTTTGTTGCTAGGCAGTGCACACTGTCAATTAAAGGGGCTTATAGCTTGTTAAACATCTTACTAATGGCGCAACACACCTCATTAATCTTCAGCCTTCTATCTCACCAAATGCATCAAATAGGCCTCAAGAAATTTCAACATGGAAATCAAAGCAAATACCTGGCAATATCATCTTTGTTTGCTCCAATGTCCTTTATGTTGGACACTGGGTACACAAATATACAGCCAAGCTTTATGGGCACTGGCCATATGCTATAGCTTCAGACATTGGCATCTAATTTGTGCTAGCCTCTAAGAACAATCATGGCACATCCTCAATTCACTTACAGAATGCTTTGTATCTTTGCCAGATGATATATCTGTTGTATGTATCAATTAGAAATGTGAAGTATTTCTGTTGTTTCTTCTCCTGAAGTTATTCATGCTCTTTGAGAAATATTTTCATATTTCAGGCAGGCATTTGCACAAAGATCATATCCAAGAACAGAGACACATGGATATATTAAAAATTTGAAAAAAAAACAGAATTGTTTTCAAACAGCATATAAATCATATTTAGGTTGTGCAAACTATATGTCAGAATCCCCAGCATCTCTCCGAAATCCACAAGTAGTTCTATGTGAGAAAATTATATAAAGCAACCCCATTTCATGATCAACCAGTAATGGATTTCGGTTTCTCTGTATGTTCATTAGATTATTTAATGTAATCTGCAATGCTGGGATTTACTCAAGTGATCTTAAAATTGTACATTTTGTGTTTGCCTTATTCATCATTATGTGCAATTTGCATCACAGCCAAGCTGCTGATGATTTGCTTTCATACTGTCCTAGCTGTTCAAGGTAGTTTTCACATTGAAATTTGTCCATTTTACTCTGAGTGGATCTCCCATTGTAAGGCAGAGAGGGGGATGTGTGAAGTAGGGTTGGTATGGAAAGTGTTGTAAGTTTTCTAAGAGAAAGGAAAGCTTGGAGAAGTCTCTAAGGATATTAGTTGGTAGCTCATACAAAAAAAAACCTCAAGATTGTCTTTTGTGGTAGTTCTGACACTAAATTGAAGACATCTGTGATCTCTGTCATCTCTGTTTCACTGATTGTCCCTTGGTCTCCTGTTCTCCCTGAGCTCTCTCAGGTCTTTTTGTTCTTTTTGCATGTCTTCCTGTTCTTTTTTCTTTCATTAACCTTTTCTGCTTTATTTGGCCTCAAGTCTACTTTTCTGTTCAGAGCTCTGATTTTTATCAAATTGAATGATGTTTGTCACGTTTGTCAGAAGCATGTGATGTTGTGTTTAATTAGGGGTAAATGTTCATGTTTCCTAAAGGGCCAAGTGGCTTTATATGACAATTGACGAAAGTTTCAGGACACCATTGCTGAGTTTGGTTTTATATTCCACATTTTTAAAAAAGATTAAATTAAAATTACAACAGCTGCCATGGTAAGATTTGAACTACGTCCCTGGATCACTAATTCCAGTGACAATGTCTACACCACTGCCTCCCTGACATCAGTAAGTATCAAAAGTGTACTTTTGGTCTATATCCAAATATAAACAGTGAACAGAAGTGATCCAATAATCGAAGACTGTGGGATCCCAATGTTCACGCTCAACTGCACCACAACAGAATCTGTCTTAATTCCCCGTACAGTTTTCTTCTCGTGTAAACTAGTTTTTAATTCAGTTTTCCATCCACTCTCTAAATTTGTACCGAGTTCCATTGCTTCCAAAACATAACCTGACATTAGTTAATGTCCGGTACAACATCTTCCTAACGTTTTCTGAATCATACTGCTTTCTTGTCAAGGAGTGAATAATTTTTGTTTTCCTTTTCTGATTGCAGTCTAAGTATGATCATTAGTGAGATTTGGTTTCACACATCATCTCGAGGACAGAGCTGGTATAACCTGACAGAAGTATGTAAATCTCACTGCTTACATCTGTTGCTTTTCAGGTGCTGAAAGGTTCCAAAAAGTTGATTCTGTCTGTGCGCTCAGTTGGCCGTATTCCAGGAGGCTACATCACCAACCACGTCTACACTTGGGTGGATCCACTGGGCCGCAGTGTTTCCCCACCACCCAACCTACTCGAACACAAGAGTAACACACCGCAGAGGAAGGAGAGCGAAAAGATGAGTAATCTTCAACTACTCCAAGATGGAGATGAGAAGAAGGTAATTTGTAATGTCTTCTGCTACGTTCAGTAAAACGTTTTTCTGAAGGATTGTGGGTAAAATACTTAGATGTCAGGAAACATGCTGGATGGTTCTCAATTGGACTTTTGTGTTGGAGTATTCCCAGCCCACCGGTTTGAATGACGTCCAAGCTAATGGGTGAAGGAAGAAACAGAAAATGTTGGTCGTTCTCACGAGGTGAAGTAGCATCTGGGTAGAGAGTTAATTCCATGCATTGATGACCTTTCTAATCTGGTGAACGTCCTCCATCTCGGCCAGTTAGATCATAAGATCATAAGAAGTGGAGCAGAAGTAGACCATACGGCCCATTGAATCTGCTCCACCATTTAATGAGATCATGACTGATCTGATAATCCTCAACTCCACTTTCCTACCTTTTCCCCATAACCCTTGATTCCTTTACTGATTAAAAATCTAACAATCTTAGCCTTGAATATACATAACAACCCAACCTTGTCAGTCCTCTGTTGTAAGGAATCCCTCATGTTCATTATCCTCTGAGAGAAGAAATTCCTTCTCATCTCTGTCTTAATTATGTGACCCTTTATTCTGAGATTATGCCTTCTGGCCCTGGACTCTCCCACAAGGTGAAACAATCTTCTCCTTTCTACCCTGTCAAGAGTCCTGAGAATCTTATAAATTTCAATAAAGTCACCTCTCATTCTTCCATAGTTTGAGTTTGGACTGACTCAATCTCATTCCTTAGGGGTGTGAACACACTACCTCATAACTTGGCTTGAATTTAACAGCCTCAGCTGGAGAGATCACAGGAATAACTAAATGAACAGTGTGGGAGGCAGCAAAAATCGACATATCAAATTTGGAAGTGAAAATCTGAATTTGAGGATGAAATACATTATTGGAACAGAATAAAAAGGGTTTTATTTGCACCAACTAAAACTATAGCTGGTCTGAAAGCATTGAATGCTTATACTGTGTGCCAAGCATAGAAAAACGTTCACTTCTGCATCACTTGACTTCTGTCACTATGATTTGCAATTGAATAGGATAATATAGAATATATGGTGAAGTATCAGTATTGGGTGGATTTTGAAAGCTGTATGATGAGAGATGAGTTGGGTGGAAAGATTTCTTTCACTAAATCAAAGAACTTCTTTGAGCATTTCTGGAAATTAGTGCCTTGAGAAAGCAATACAATCACAGATAGAGCCGTAGTCCCCTAGGACTGTCTGACTGTGTGTTTTATCTAGTCATTAGCTGAACCGTGTGGATAAGGTAGATTATGGATTTGGTGCCCCGGATGTTTTATCGTTGATCTAGGCAACATTAGCATATTATAATTGGCCTAAGAAGTCATGGTGCGCAAAGAGATGAATTTGTGAATATTCTTACTCCTGCGGGCTGTTCAGTGATCAATTCCAGTTGGAAATCTGTGTCTGTGAAGACTAACTAACAAATAACTTGGCTCTTCCTGCTTACAGTTCAATAGCACATGCTTAACCAATCATTTTAGGAACATATGAATTTCAAGCAGGAGTTGGCCACTTGGAATTTCCAATTTCCACAGGATCTTGTATGTTTCAGTAAAGTCAATCTTTTTTATTAAGCTCCTGTAGCTACAAGTCTAGCCTGTCTAAACTTTCCTCACAAGCCAACTAGTCCATGCCAGATATTACTCTGGTAAATGTTCTCCAATCTGTTTCCAATGCATTTACATCCTTACTTAAATAAGGAGACCAATACTGTGTACAATACTCCAGACGTGGTCTCATCAATGCCCTAAATAACTCCCTACTTTTTATATTCAATTCCCCTTACAATTAACAATAATGTTCTGTTAGTTTCCTAATTACCTGCTGTACTAGCATACACCCTTTTGTGATTGATGCACAAGAACACCCATATCCCTCGATATTTCAAGTCCAATGACTCTGCCTTCTCCCCACAGATACCACCAGACCTGTTGGGTTTCTCCAGCAATTTCTATTTTTGTTTCAGATCTCAGTCCTTTGTTTTATTCCCTCTATATCTCAGAGGTCTGCAATCTCTCACCATTTAGATAGAATGCTTTGTGCTTATTCGTCTTGCCAAGTGGACAATTTCAAATTTTCCCACATTGTGATTCAATTGCCAAATCTTTTCTGCTCACTTAATCTATCTATATCCTTTTGTAGCCTCCCTATTTCCTTTTCACAAGTTAATTTCCTAACTATCTTTGTGTCAAGAGCAAATTTGGCAAGCATAACCTCCGTCCCTTCATCAAAATCATTCTTATAGATTGTAAACTTTTGAGATTCCAGCCCTGATCCCTGTGGCACACATTTGTTACATCAAGCCAACCTGAAAAAAAAATTATGAGTACTCACTGTTTCCTGTTCGCTAGTCAATCTTCTATCCATGCCAATATGTTACCACTATTCCATGGGATTTTACTTTCCATAATCACCTTTGATGTGGCATTTCTGGAAATAATAAACCCACCAGTTCCCTTTCATCCACAGCACATATTACTTCTTCAAAGAAGTCCAATAAACTGTACACACATGATTTCCCTTTCACAAAGCCATGTTGACTCTGCCTGATTACCTTGAATTTTTCTGAGGGCCCGACCATAACATGTCTAATAGCAGCTTCCAGCATTTTATCATTGACAAGTGTTAAGCTAACTGTTTGGTAGTTTCTTGCTCTCTGTCTCACTCCCTTTTTGAACTAAAGAACTATATCTTCTAATTTCCAATCTAATGGAATCTTCCCCAAATTTAGGACATTTTGAATAATTAAAACTAACACATCCACTATCTTATTCGTCACTTCTTTTTGACCCTAAGATGAAGTGTATCAAGACGCATAGACTTCTCAGCCACATATAAATGCAATTTATTTCGTACCAGTTCCCTGGTGACTGCAATTTTCATGAGTTCCTTCTTCTCTTCCATTTCATGATTTACAGCTATTTCTGGGATATTCTTGTATTCTCTGTGGTGAAGACCAATGTAAAATACCTGTTCAATTCACCTGCCATCTCCTTCTTTTTCACTATTGATTCATCAGACTCATTTTCCATATGACTAATGCTTTGTTGGTCATTGCCCAGCTTTATGTTAAGAGTAATGCCTGTTTTGGATAAGAAACTAAGATTGTCTGCTCTCTAGACCTGCTCCTGAGCACCAAGTTATGGTCTTTGATGGGGAGAGAATAGTATAAATTTGTAAAAAGTAGTAACAATAGAATGTGGTGAAAGAGAATCCATGAGGAAAAAGACCAAAATAATGGATCAGCGAGAATGACAAAGGAAAGTTGAAAGAAGAATAAGCATTGTGGCTATTAGAGAGCATGGGCAGAACCTGGAAAAACAGGCATCTAAAACATTGAGCTGTTCTCAGGAGATTTTTTGTTAAAAACCGAAAGAACTGCGGATGCTGTAAATCAGGAACAAAAGCTGAAGTTGCTGGAAAAGCTCAGCAGGTCTGGCAGCATCTGTGAAGAAAAAATCACAGTTGTTGTTTCAGGTCTGGTGACCCTTCCTCAGATTTTTCTTTAATTTGGTTGTTCTGACAGAATGGATCAACTGTTTGCTGTTGGTGAAGATGTGAAAAGAAACAGTGAACAACAATTTAAGGAGACTGACAATAGAATCAAAAAGGACATGACGAAAGCCTTTCTTTTCATTTAGACATTGATTTAGGATCTGGAATCCACTGCCTCAGAATGTGGTGGCAGCAGATTTAGTTATAGCCTTAAAAATTGAATTTGATGATTATCTGAGGATAACACATTTGCAGAACTCTGGAGAAAAGTCAGGGAAGTGAGACTGGCTTAGTGGTTCTTACAGCGAGCCAAAATGTACATGAACGGCCTCCCTCCACACTGTAACCATTCTATGATTCTAAATAAGTAAACCTCTCTATTACACTTCAATTCAGTGACAATTCTAACTAAAATTTGTTTGTCAGTAATGATTTCCAAAATAGCTCAGTACTGCCGCTCTACTCATTGACAACTTCCTCCAGCTCAATGTTGTCTGTCCACAATAATTTTCTAGTTACGTTTCTCATTCCTACCCCTAACCCACTCTGTTCTTTTTTTTGAGGAGCTTCTGTTACCAGCTGTTCGAGGTTTTGTCAAATTTGTCAAACCCATGCTTGTCAGATATCTGGTGACTAACTGAAATGTAGTACTTAATGGAAGGGTGGTAGGAATATATAAACATGTTGAGGTCAAGTTCATTTCAAATGACAAAGTTGCCAATGAGATCTCAAACATCATATTAGACTTGGTAATCTGATACATAACAAGAGTATTCTGAGATATTCTATGATTGATAATAATTGACCTGCCAGTCTATTACTGAACAGAACATAAAATGGGAGATCTGTCACTTGGATCTAGATAATACTGCAAACCAGTAGCCCAGGCTTATCTGGAATGTGTTGATTAACTTTGCAGTTTCGAATGGATAACCCTAAGCAGTAGTGGTGGGCACATGTGACCTTGGCTTGGTCAACCTACACCTCAGTTCTCTGGAATTATGCATTTGAGAAGCACATTCTTCTGCAGAAAGAGTCTGCTGTGTATATCATGCAAACAAATGTTCCAGAATATAGATTTTTCAGTGTCTCAGTTTGAGGCCAATTAAACATAGTGGCGGTTTCCTTATATGTCAAAGACCTCACAGACCACAAACTTACTCTTTCTAATGTACTGTCTGCAAGTCACAACACAGGAGAATTGAGTGGTTGCAAGGATGTGTGGAAGTGCAGTATGCCAAGATTCCATATTTTCTCTGATTTAAATAAATAAAATATTACCATGCATCATTTACCATTTCTTATGTGGTGAGTCTAATGCTGTCCACATTATAACTTTAAGCTGAACTGTCAATATTTATTAGTGTTTTCAGAAAGAAACGATGCCATACCTTTCATGATTATTAGATTTTGTGACCTTTACATTTTTATGAGTCTTTTATGAGTGTTGTGTGTCCTTATTCTAATGCAAATAAGAACAGTTCACTCATCTGCCAATGTCTGTGAGGAGCAATGGTGACAGTGTTAGGAACTTAGTATATGGAAAGAATGATAAACTCAATGAGTTAGAAAGAAAACACTGTACAACTGATGAAATATTCATGGTTACCATAGTGAAGTTGCTTTAGCTTTGAAAAAAAGTCCACACTTGGAATTTTCATTTTCTCCATGTTTTCTCTGAAGTTTAACCTTAAAATCGCTAATGTGATCGTCCACATTGGACACCTTAATAAACTGTCTGGAGGTATCGTGTAACGAATCACCAGGGAAATAGTTAAAAATAAGTGACATAATAATGACAGCCGCAACAGGATATAAGCAAACCAGCTACTGGACTCAATGCTGCAGTAAGTGATGAACAAATCTCGCATGGCAGCGTCTGCCTCACGAGTATATAAAACAACGGCCATTAATGCTGCTTGTTCTTTTTTTTACAAAGAGTTATACTTTCAACCATTCATGTGATGCTAATATTCTTAAAGGTAAAGGTGACATTCCTGAGAGATTACCATTGCCCAGAGATCAACCAGTTTATTTTCGGCATTAGATGTTCATTATTAAACTCTGCTCAATGGGAGTTATAAAAATGAATTACTTCCTTACAGTGCCTTTCACAACCTCCCAAAGTACTTTACAGCTAATGAAATCCATTTGAAAAGTAAACACTGCTGTAGGCAGCTAATTTTTGAGGAGCAAATTCCCAGAGTCAGCAATGAAATAATATTTTTTCATATACTTACAGAATGTGGGTGTCACTGAATGGGCCAGCAGTTGTTGCCCTTCCTTTCTTGCCCTTAAGAAGGTGATGGTGAGTTGACTTCTCAAACTGCTGTCTGTTTGGTATAGGTTGACCCACAATGTCAATAAGAAGGGAGCTTCAGAATTTTGACCCAGTGACACTGAAGGAATGCCAATATATTTCCAACTTTGGAAGTTAAGTGGCTTGGAGGGGAACTTGCAGTTGATACTGTTTCTATGTACCTGCTGCCCTTGTTTCTCCAGATGGAAGTGGTCATGGGTTTGGAAGGTGCTGCCTAAGGAGCCTTGATAAATTTCTGTAGTACATCTTGATGATGATATACACTGCTGCTACTGAGTATTGGTGCTGGAGTGACTGAATGTCTGTGAATGTGGTGCCAATCAAGCCAGCTTCTTTGTCCTGGATAATGTCAAGTTTCTTGAGTGTTGTTGGAGCTGCACCCATCCAGGCAAGTGAGGGTTATTGCCTTACACTCCTGACTTATGCCTTGTAGATGATGGACAGTCTTGGAGGCATCAGAGGGTGAGTTACTCACTGCAGGATTCTTTTTATATGGCTAGGCCAGTTCAGTTTCTGCTCAATAGTAACCCCCAGGATGTTGATAGTGGGGAATTCAGTGATGGTGATGTTATTGAATGTCAATGGGTGATGGTCAAATTCTGTCTTGTTAGAGATGGTCATTGTCTGGCATTTGTGTGCTGCAAATCTTGCTTGCCACTGCTCAGCCCAAGCCTGAATATTGTCCAAATCTTGCTGCATTTGGGCATGCACAGCTTGATCAGATCATGTGTTTTAAGTAAATTGAAGAACTGTAGATACTAGAAACAAAAACAGAAATTGTTGGGGAAAATCAGCAGGTCTGGCAATATCTGTGGACAGAAAGCACAATTAAATTCCAGTGACCCTTCTGCAGATCAGTTCTGAGGAAGGGTCACTGAGCCCGAAACATTGACTCTGCTTTCTCTCCACAGATGCTGCCAGTCCTGCTGAGTTTCTCTGGAAATTTTTGTTTTTGCATCTGTTTTTAATTGTTGATTAAGGGTTAACTATTGGGCAGGACATGGTGCTCTTTTTTGAAACAGAATCTTTAAGTCTAATAGAGATAAAGGACAGATCTCCCCTCAGAACTGCACATTATTGACTCTGAGAGGAAAAAACAGTTAAACTGGTAAATGAAACATACAAGTCTGAATAAAAACCAAAATTCTGTATGGTGTTTCCAGTTAGACAAGTATGCTTCATTTACCAGTATTAATGATTATTTTACTGTTTCTTTTCCTTCAAGAATATAAACTCGGATTATGCATTCAAGGATTGGAGTGGGTTTAATCTCACAAGCTTCTGAGACAGAGAGAAGACTGCTGTGTCTGAATCACAGGATATAGCCTACTGCATCAAACAGTGAGAATGATGATTGACACCAATAGGTCTGAAATATATTAAAGTCACTTACCCAAGATGTGAATAGGCAGATGACCTGCTCTATGGAGAGGACCAGCTGAGAATCAATTCCTTTATTAATTCCTTATGGACTGTGCTGCAGGACAGTGAAGCTCCATCTATTTAGTTAAAGGTGAAAGCTTAGTTGCCTCAGCTGGTTATATATTTTAACTCTGCACATTGCGAGACCTTGCTGACTATTCCCTTTCTAATCCTAAAACTCAAAGGCATGACAGCCAGTTCTAAGTCCTGGGTATTCCTGATCAGTCCTTTGAATATTTATTTCTTTGGATATGTTCCATTTATTGCATTCTGCCTCGAAGAAGCATTGCTTTTTTATGATGAAGACATTTTACAAAGTTATTGTAAATTGTACAATTGGCTAATTGTTATACCTTAGTCTGGAATTCTGTCACATTTTTCAAACTAAGAGTGGCATCATCGTTTAAGTGTATTTGTTTTCTACTTGCTTAACAGTAAAGTATTGACACTGAGCAAATGTCTTTGATAGTTTGCACAGCCGCTTTCCTCTGCTGTGTTAATGATACCCTGGCAGAGATAATACCCAAAAGTTAGATGCAGCCCAGCTCAAAGTCACCTGATAGTGATTTTCTTTACCATTTAATTTATTTTCTGTGACATGCTCTAGCAAAATGGAGTCAGTTTTAGTACAGTTTATTTTCTTTTAAAATCCTGTCTCCCAGCACCCCCACACAGAGGTCTGTACAATAATTCATAATGACTGTAATTCCTTTTTTTTCCACTATGCTGGGATAGTGTGGCCTTCAAATTGAACAAGGGCTGAAAATGAGTTTATGGATCACAAGATAACAAGGTGCAGAGCTGGATGAACACAGCAGGCCAAGCAGCATCAGAGGAGCAGGAAAGCTGACATTTCGGGCCTAGACCCTTCTTCAGAAAATCACAATGCAGTATTACCCCATACACATAGGTGCTGCTGCAACACTCATGCTGCCTACCAATATAAATTATCATAGCCTACAGTCAGTGCTAGGAAAACAATTGACAGAATATATGACTGAGGAGGGGTTGGAAAATCACAAGAGGATAGCAAGAGTTAAAGATCGGTTGCACTACTTGATGGCCAAGCTGCATGTGTAAAGGGGAATGCACAGTTTGATTGGAGCAGGAGATGGAAGTTATTCTAAAACCTTGACGTGCTTTAACCGAATGGGGATGCACTGCACCCATGTCTGCTGCCACATCTGCAGGCTTCAAACAACAACTTCAACCAACTTGAAAAACAATGAAGCATCCTGACAATTGCAGGAAGAGCCAGCAGAGTTCAACCCTAGTTGTGGATCTACTTACATGGTGCTAGTGGGCAGTCTTTCTTGCTGCTGATTGCATATGTGCAATCATGGTGAACTGAAGTAATGAGCTCAATGATGTCAACTCAGTGTTTGACACTGACTGACCTCTGACTTGCTGAATTAGGCATCTCCAGTTGATGCTCACCGAATGGTATGTGGTGTGGTCAGGCTGGGGTGTTTATGGGTGTGCAGTGTGGACACTGTCTTGGAAGTAAAATAGCACGTGCAGCCTTGGAAAACTAGGCACAATAGAATCCAGGTCTTCAGCCAGGGAATCTGAATTCCAATGTAGTAGGGGCGAAGTCATCAATAATTTCTATAGAAATACTTCAATAGAAGCTATTTGAAATGGTCTTAACGCCCTAGCACAGAGTAAAAAATAACCAACACTTAAAGAGCCACAGGCTAATTAAGAACACAGAACAAATCTGTAAAAGGAATTGAATCTTTGAAAAATTTATAGGTGTTCCTGGAAGGCAGTAAAACTTGATTGACAAAGGAATATCAAGGATATTCTGAGCTTTGCTTTTTAAAACGTCTTCAATAAGTTTCTGCAAAGGAGTGTTGTTGATGAGACTAAGATATTAAGGCCAACGTGAGAGAGACTGGGGTAAAGAGAAGGCTTACAGAGGTTGTAATAGTGGGGGTTCAGGGATTTGAGGGGGCGTAGGGTTCACGATTGCTGACTACCATGCTGACAGCAATCAAAGGTGGATTTGATGATCACAGAGAATTTCAATCATGGGGAATGACCCTATCATATGGAGTAGGAAACAGATTTTTTTCACAAGCAGCAACAGCACACTCCTGGTCCAAAAGCAGTGCCGAAGAAGCATTTACTTCTTCCATGTGGCAGTTCTCATGTAGTCTTGGACAAGTAACAAATGCCTTGAGTTTTTTTTTGGATAGAGTAAAACTCCAATGTTTGTTTGTTCCTGGATAAGCTCCTGTACAGAACCAAACTGCTTTCGTTACATACATACTTTGTGTATGTACATTTTTATGAATAAGGTATATTTTTGAAATTAAAAGAAGTTCTTATCTCCCTTAAGCTAACAGCTTTCCCAAGAGCTGGAAGATGTGACCTACCTGTGTCACAGTTGGAAGAGAGATGGAATCTGAGGCCTTAAGATATTTAAAGAAATGTATTTTAAAGACACATTGAAAAGAGTTACCTGCCCCTTGTGAGCAGGATGAATGTCTATTCCCAACCACCAACTCTCTCCATTCAGTTACATTTAAACCAGAAATGTGTGGGTTTGGGCCAGGGTTTGAAATTATTAAAATGCCAACAGTTGTTGTGTCATGGAATACTCCCCACTTGCCTGGTTGAATGCTGCTCCAGCGACACTCAAGAAGTTTGACAATGACCAGGACGAAGCAGCCTGCTATATTAGTATCAGATTCACAAACACCATGTATTATTTACAAAATACACTGCAGAAATTCACCAAAGGTCCTTAGGCAGCACCTTTCAAACCCACAAACGCTTCCACCTAGAAGGACAAAGGTAGCAGATACATGGAAACACAATCACCTGCAAATTCCTCTCCAAGCCACTCACCATTCTGACTTGGAAATCTATTGCTGTTCCTTCCCTGTTGCAGTGTCAAAATCCTGGCATTCCCTCCCTTAGGGCACTGTGGGTTTATCTACTCCAACTGGATCACAGCAGTTCAGGAAGGCAACTCACTGCCACCTTCTAAATGGGAGCTAGGGAGAGCAATAAATAGTGGCATAGCCAGTAAGGCCCATATTCCATAAGTGAATTTTAAAAAATCTAACTTGACCTAAACGGATCTGTTCTTAAAGGTTAAAATTCATTCCCTTCCCCTCTCTCTCTCTGTTGCTCAACCTGCTGATTGTTTTCATGATTTTTACTTTGAATTTCCTGAATCTGCAATATTTTTCTTTAATTTCAGTTGGTTGTGTAGGTGGATGTCAAATGAAATTTAATTAAAAGAGTGATGTGGGCTGATCTGTTTTGGGAAGAAGAAATGGACAGTTACAATTGCACCTTAAGCAGTATAAAGGATGAAGGGTTCAGATACATGCACTAGAAGGACAAGTTAATTTAAAAAAAACTTTTGAAATCCTAGAATAAGGCTGTGCAGAAGGTGACCATTTGGCCCAGTGGGTCATCTGGGATATCTCTTTTGAAGAGTAGTTCAGTTATTCCCATTCCCCTGCTTATAGGTCAGATCCCTGCAACATTTCTTCTCCTTCAAAGATTGATCCAATTATTTTTGGATGGCAGCTTTTGAATTTGTCACCATCATCCATTTGTGTCAGACCATGGATTTCAAGTCCTAACGGTATAGGCTTCAAGGCTCTGTAAATAATTTCAAAATCAGTAAGTTAATGCCAGATCTATGCATGTTATTTGTTAAGCCTGGTTGGAATTTTGTGACTAGTTGTGACTGTTCTCTTTAACAAAATGTGGGAAGGCAGTGCTTGGAGAAGTTACCAGGGATAAGGGATCTTTGTTATGAAAAGAGAGAAGAGAAATTGCAGGGTTGGGGGTGGTGGTGGTTGGGGGTGGTGCTCAGTTCATTTTAAAAAACAATGTTTAGAGATTTGATAGAGATATTTAGAAATATGAAGTTTTGACAAGATAAATAGGGGAAAATGTTTCCCTTGTTTAGTGAAACTAATAAAAAAAAGCCACTCTATCACCAAAGCAATGATGAAAGAGGATAGGAGAATCATTTTTATGTGGTGAAGTTTTTGGCTATGGAACTCATCAAGGTTTTAAAGCTGAAGTCAATAAATATTTCAAAAAGATAAACTGAAAAAGATATACTATAAGGTCCAGGGAAATGGAGTGAGATATTGGAAATGTTTTTCAGTGGGATGGCACTGGCAAGCACTGCAAAATGATTTTGTTGTGAACTTCCTGGGATAAGGTGCATGCAGGTACAGTGGCAATGTTTAAAATACATTTGAATAAGTACACAAATAGGAAAGGTTTGGAGGGATATTGGCCAGATGCATGCAGATGGGACTAATTTAGTTTGGGAACATGTCCAGTGTGGACTATTTGGACTGAAGGGTGTGTTTCCATGTTGTATGATTCTATGACTCTAATGTTATCTCTGATCTGTCGTCAAGAATGGGTCATATTGGATCAGCTGCTGTAGACGTGTAGTTCATAACAAGATGTGCATCCTGCAGACAACCTTCTTTTGCTTTTTTACATGACTGTTTGAAGGCAAAATTACTCTATTTGATCCTCACATTTGAAAATTAAATCAAAGAAAGGAGGAGACAATTATAAATATTATTCTGGAGTTTGCTGTTTTAAAAGTAGCATATAAATTCAATTTGTTGTATTATACTGCATTAAACACCAGATATTTATTGATATTTATTGTGATGGTCTAGATTCTTGCTTTGAATAATTCAACCAAATTGACAGGGCCCAGTTAAATTCAGCACTCAGTAGGCAACAGCGAATACCAACGCAGAAGCTGAATTCTAACTGTCTCCTCGTCTATTGCAATGATGACACTTTATCCTACCTTGAATTGTTCTGTTCTTAAAGATGGCAGGGATTGGGTGAAGAGAGGGAAAAGAATAAAGGATACATGTTCACGTACAACAAATCTTCAGGTTAAACTGCAGACTTTAGACAATGTATGCCTACCTACAAAAAAAAAGTAATTACACAAACAAACTGCATAATTATCCAAAGAATTCCCAACTCAATGAAGATTAATTTACTGCACAGATGTCGCTGTGGATCTTGCAATGCACAGAGAGTTCAAGCTGTGAAGTGCACATACACTGATTTTAATTACTCTCATTGCCTAACATATGAAATGCTGGCTCCTTTATTATGAAATACGGCTGTTACATTTCACACATACTGGTTGTCACTTTGATAAAATTACCACTTGTTCATGCTGTATCTTTATGTAACCCTTGCTAATAATTTATTAGGTAAGTGGATGAATACTGGGCCAAAATTGCACGAATGTATCACAGTGCACTGTGCTCTCGTCCAGTGGTTAATTTTAAGTCAAATTTAATTGTTTAGAAATATATATTTTCAGTTCAACAATCTAAAAGGCTGAATGAGCCATCAGTTGCTGGATGATTTGAAATAAAAGAACAGGGACTTTGCTTTTTGAAGATCTGGGTTTTGCTTCAATTGAGTCCTTTCCCACATATGAAACTATCATGATCAGTACTGTGGCTTTTAGTCAGAAAATTTGTTTGAGAACACCAAATGTACTGTCTGTGCATTAAGGAGAAGATTGAACTTAATGACAATGCTTTTACAATCAATTAGAGTATCCTGGTAGTCAAAAGTGCAGGGATACTGAATTTGAGCAAATTATGGCGTAGATTTTCACGACCTGTGAATGGTACATTCGCCAAGAGAACATGATAATCCATTGCCTACCAATATGTTTTCTTCAGGTATAGCCATGCTATTGATAACTGAAATGCATTTCATTCCGTCCGATTCATTACTACTTTTGTTTCACCATTGTGCAGGTAAACCTTGTCCTTGATGATGGGAAGTCATTGGGCCTGATGATCCGAGGTGGTGCTGAATATGACTTAGGAATTTACATCACAGGAGTGGACCAGGGATCTGCAGCAGAAAGTACAGGACTGAAGGTACCATTATTTAATGTGCTGACATTTTCAAACAGAGAATGCCCACATATATTGGCTTGTACTGTTGGATGTTTCAAATCAAGCAGAATTAACTTTATGCCTATGCTTAAAGATGTTACTATGGACGTTAGGTCATAGGTTCATGTCAACTGGGATCACACATTATAGTCACTTTTTAAAACATTTACGCCTGGGAAATGTGTCACACTGGAATGGCTGCACTTATTGCCCTCTCCTGGTTCCCTGGAAAATGATTATTCATCTCCTCCCTCGGTAATTATTTCACAATTTTTGTTAAACCACTTAAGAAGTCATGTTGGTCTGGACACTCCTACATGCCAAACAGGGCAGGGCTCACAGACTTCATTTCCTAAAGGTCATTACTAAACTGCTCAGTTTTATCATATTGTAGAAGTATTCATAGATGCTTTATTTTCCCCAGTGACATTTCACTAGATTTATTGATCTGATTTTGTAACCAGCTGTCATGTGATATGTATTTCAAATCTCTGCCTTGCTAGGCTTGTATCGTAAGTATGATACTATTAGTTCTTTTGTAGAACAGAACTTGAGCATGACTGAAAAATTTTAAACTAGACAGCTTGACTCTAATTGGCCAATCTTTGGAGTGTTTGCCTGCATGCTTGGCATCACACTAGCACTGAAAGTCATATACCAGATCATTCATTTGTGTGATAAGCAGAACACCTTGTTAGCTTGGTGGCAGCATCCTGTTAGTGGCAGTGCTAGCAATGCAGGCATTATACCCCAAAGACAAGCGGATCATATCAAACAGCGAATCCATTTGGCTATTTACAATAAGCAAGGTACCGACTGTATCCAACCCGTCTACACTTACAAAACTCACACCACCATGTCCTAACATTCGATGTGATTCTGAAAAGGACAACATTGGTTATATTATTCTGAATAAGCGAAGAATTCCATTGACAATCAATTTAGGATCATCAGTCAGGCTCATGATATGAGCGCAGTTCAAACTGGTATTGCAAGTGGAAGCTACGTATATTAATATACAGGACCCCTTTCTTTGCAGACAGAAGGGACATTTGCATGCACTCTGCCTGTTTCAATTCAACATAAAAGGCCATTCACTGGTTTGTTTCTCAGGGCAATGCCTTGACCAATCGGAGTCAACTTGCCTGGTTTAACTTAACCTGGAAAATTTAACCACAGCCTGGCAGTTAACAGTCAATCAATGTTTACTACTGCTTTCTCTATAGCAACATCTCTACCAATCAGAGCTCACTTGCTAACCAATCAGCACGCTCTTCTTGTGCAGAATAAATGTTGATTTCCCCTCTATGAGTATTGTTGCAATTATCCCGATGGGTACAAGATGAAAAGGTTCAAGAAAATGTTTCTTTTTTTTTCAAACACTCCCATGCTATTGTAAACCTGTTCCAGGCAGGCACAGAGACAAGTTTTTTTTGTATAAGCCAGTTAGTATCTGAAAGGGTTAACTGCAATCATGTGATATGCTCCATCCATCAGTATATAAAGGACTGTTCCTAGAAGGAGTGAACTATCTTATATTCCACTTTCTAAGTGCTAAGTTTCATGTGGCGGAATAATAATGTGTAATAACACTTAAGACTCAGGTCTCACAAAGACACTATCATGTAATTCTGATACGATGTAATTAACTAGTAATTACTATTTAATAAACCAATGGTTAACAAATTCAGCTTCCCTTCTGCTGAAGAGTTCATGTGGACATCCTTCCCCAGTATCAATAACTTAGACTAAAGCCAATAAGGATTGATGACAGTAGATCTACCCAAGGTGTCTCAGATGGTTTCAGCGGACATATCCCCAACATATACCAGAGTCGAAACTCAACCACTGAGAGAGTGGAAATTCTGAAGGCAATCCACCATTGAATTCATTCATACATTTCTGAGCACTTGATAAGTGAGGTATTGGAAGGGGCATTTAAAGATGCCAAGAAGCTCATAGGACACTTTTTTACTTATTCTAAAGTGACGGGGAAGGTGGCAGGAAGTGCACATAATAAAAAGGTTGGCACCAAAGAACTACCCACCGCTTTCCACCACCTCGGCAATTACGTTCACGTCAAGAAGATCCAAACCACCACCAATGAAGGGTCTTTGATTGATTGAGACAATGTAAGAGCCTCAATCCACCAATTAATTATCTTCATGACTGGGAAAATAGGGCAACCTAGGTTGTAAGTTAGCCTTGATTTTCCCTAATTACAGGGCATTTAAGTTGGCTCACAGATGGGGGGATAAGTGTGGCTGCTATTTGATGGCTGCCTCCCGCACCCGATGAAAGCCGAACTAAAAGGAATCACTTGCCATTTTTCTGGTCACCATTTTCAGATGTTGCTGTGCCTTTCTGTGCCAGCTTCAGCTGGGGACAGGCATCCCCACTATAGGACTAGATTGGCAAAGAAGTCCACTGGGTCACCCTTTGGCACTTGATCCAGCAGCTTTCCTCACTGGCAGAGGCTCATTTACTCTTAAAGACTGCACTTTGCAGCACAGAAGGATGTCATTCAGCTCTTCAACTATCGTAGAATCCCTACAGTGCAGAAGCAGGCCATTCAGCCCATCCATTTGACAATGACCCTCCAAAGTGTATCCCACCCAGACCCACCCCCTACCCTAATACCCTGCATTTACCATGACTAACACATCTAGACTGCACATCCCTGGACACTATGGGCAATCCACCCTAACCTGCACAATTTGGACTGTGGGAGGAAACTGGGGCACCCAGAGAAAACCCCATACAGACACGGGGAGAATGTGCAAATTCCATACAAACAGTTGCCTGAGGGTCGAAGAGAACCTGGGTCCCTGGTGCTGTGAGGCAGCAGTGCTAACCACTGAGCCACCGTGCCACCCTAAAATATTGTGAATCAATATCGAAGAGCAAGTATTTTCTACGTTACATAGAATCATAGAATTAATTACATTCCCCAGCTATTACCCCATAATTTTGCAAATTAGTCCTCTTCAAGTAAGTGCCCAATTAGTCTTTGGTATGTGGTTTGATTCCTCTGCCTAAGGACAGATCCTTGGTTCACTCTCTGTTGATACTTCATCCTGAGCCATCTTCTTGGCAGTGCTTGTTTAGCAGAGGTGGTTTGTCATTGCTTTCTATGCTTGGGGACAGGACAAGGAGACAGATCCCAAGTCCACCTCAGGAACAGCAATTGAATTCTTGCTGTTGGTGTTGTTCTGAACGATATTCTAGCCATCTTTTCAACTGCAATAACCAGCCCCAACATACCAAATTGCTCTTTGAAAATGAAAATTGAACCTGATTCTTCCAGTTTCAGAAAGTACATAACAGAACTTTATAACCCTTTGTGCAAAGCATTTTTTCTCTTATTTCTCTGCTAGGTTTATTACCACCTGCTTTGTTCACTCCTGGCTGAATCTGTACAATATAAAGATCTGAAAGGGCCAAAGATGGAAAATAATGTACAGAACGAAAGTCAATTGATTGTTCAGATGTACTTTTTAACAGCCAGATGGCTGTTGTTAAATCAATCTGACAAAATGAGATTCAACAAAGGGACCTTTTTTGGATGTGTTGTCTTGATATAACAGCCTGTTTATAGAGGGAGCATTGAAATGTAAAGAGATTGCCAGGGATGTTCTGCTAAGCCCAAGAATTCTTGCTCATTTGTTTCAGTAGGTGATGTTACTTGGCTGTTGTGGCCTATATTATGGTCAGTTTAATAGTGGAACCTAATTACAGACCATAGACTGGGTTTACAATTTCAACGACCTGTAGTCTAAACATTTGTCTTAAAACTAGTTGTTGGAAGAGCAGATTAAGGATTCTCTTCTGGAAGAATAGAGCTGGTTCGAAATGACTTGACTGAAGTTTTAATTTTCTAAAACTCTTCCTTGGTTTTTAAATAGAGGAAGTGATGTTAAAAAGAATGCAAGTGCACCTATAGTAATCAGTCAGAACATATTACCAGAAAGGAACAGTAGTAACAAGAAAATTGGATCAATTTGTGAAAATTGCACTGATGATATTTGAAAATTCAGATTATGTAGTCATAGAGATGTACAGTATGGGAACAGACCTCTCAGTCCAAGTCATCCACGCCAACCAGCTATCTTAAATAAATCTAGTCCCATTTGCTAGCACCTGGTCCATATCCTTTAAACCCTTCCTATTCATGTGCCCATCTAGATACCTTCTAAATGTTGTAATTGTACCAGCCTCCACCACTTCCTGTGGCAGCTCATTCCATACACACACCACCCCTCTCTTTTAAAAAGTTGCCTCTCAGGACCCTTTTAAATCTTTTCCCTCTCACTTTAAACCGATGCTCTCTAGTTTTGGACTCCCCTACCCTGGGAAAAAGACCTTGACTATTCACGCTATCCATACCCTTGATGATTTTATAAACCTCTATAAGGTCACCTCGCAGCCCCTAACCCTCCAGGGAAAATATCCCCAGCCTTTTCAGCCTCTCTCTATAGCTCAAACCCTCCAACTCTGGCAACATCGCTGTAAATCTTTTCTGAACCCTTTGGCCGTGATTCTTCGGCCATGATTTCTTTCCAACTGAGATTATTTCATACTTGCATGTCAAGGTACGGAGAAGGTATAATTCCAGCCATCCTGATTCCAGGTTAGACCCCACAGAAATTGCTGCCTGACAGATCGATGGGGGTATTAATTCAAGTGGCTGAAGACAATCACAGGAACAGTGCCCGACAGCTAGATAAGTGTTGTTTGTGTCAGGAAGGCAGTCTTATTTTGAGGTATAGGTAGAGATAAAAAAAAAACTCCCTCTGGCCCACATACAAACCTAAAAATGAAGTCAAACCTGGTCTTCTTCTGACCCACAATCCAGTTCCTGTCAGGTTTGACTTGGCTTGCTGATATTGAATGGGTTTAACTTAAAGTAGCAGGCCAGGTCCTATTGACATCAATGCAACCATATCTGAATGATAATGGGGACCACAGTGGCCAGTGACAGGTGTCCTGGTGGTTGCTGTTTAAACTGCAGGAAGTCAGTTTGGGGCAGGAAAGGGCTGGACCAGGATGTCTAACTCACCATTTTAAGTGGTCTTCTCTACTTCTGTCCAGTTTGCATCAGGCAGGGAGGGTTTTCAAACCAGGACCTTTGTTTGTCAGTTTGACAGAACTAAAAGTAACTTGCCCTAGACTAATTAACAAGTGGAGTTTTCCAACTGTGTTTGCAATCAATTCAATTGTTAATGATGAAGAATTTTGTAAGCACTGAACAGAGCTGCCTGTGCAGAACTGAATGCCTTGATCTCCTTTTTCTTGTCTTGCTAATTCCATGCAACAATATAAAATTTGAAGTGCTGGACATTTCCACTGCTGTTCTGTTTGTTATTAGCACTCGCATCATAGAAATGTACAATACATTGAGAGTACTGGCTTTACTAAACTTAATTGGATCAAAGTCTTGCACATTATGGTATTTCAAGTTTAAATGTGATGTGTTTCTGCATCTGCAATGTTTTTAGGAGGTGAGACCCCATCATCAGCTGGGTGAAACAAATTGACCTGAGTTCCCCTCCAATCCTTCTCCCAATTACTTTAAACCTCTGTTCCCTGGTCATTGATATCTCAGCTAAAGGAAATAGCACTAGGTCATGAAATTTTGTTCACCTCAGTTAAATCACCCTCAGCCTTCTATGTTCCAAAGAAAGCACACTCAGCCTCAAACCTTTACATAACTGCATTTCAACATTCAGGGCAACATCCTCCGAAATCTTCTCTGAACCCTCTCTAGTGCAATCTTTCCTGGAATGGAGTGACCACAACTGTACACTGTACTGTAGCTGTGACCTAATTAGTATTTTAGGCAGTTCCAACACAACTTCCCACATCTCAGTGAAGACAGAAAAGAATCTGATATGTTTTCTTAATCTCTTACGTATCTATCTATAACCTGCCCTGTTCTTCAGGGATCTCTGAGAGTGCACTTCACAGTTCCTCTGTTCCTTGACCCTCCTCAGCATTTTATGCTTTATTATGCATC
This sequence comes from Rhincodon typus, assembly GCF_021869965.1. NCBI lineage: Eukaryota > Metazoa > Chordata > Chondrichthyes > Orectolobiformes > Rhincodontidae > Rhincodon > Rhincodon typus. Next base: position 17,540,370 of record NC_063359.1, on the reverse strand, counting down.
CCCTTGTCTTGTATAGCCTCTCTACACATGTTACTACGCACTCCTCCAGATTAAATTCCCTTTACCAGGTGAGATAAGAGAAGTGTCCTCCACACCAAGGCGGCATGGGACAGAGTGTGGAATCAAGGAGCATTTGCAATGAAGAGTATGAAAATCAAGGAAAAACCCTCCTCTGGTTGGAGTCATTCTGAGCACAAAGGAAAGCGGTTATGCTTTTGCCAGCCAAACATCTCAGCACCAGGACCTCAATCTAATGTCCTAGACTCAACTATCTCCAGCTTCTTCATCAATGACCCCTCTTCCATCATTAGGCAAGAAGTAGGGATGTTCGCTGATGATTGCACAATGTTCTGTAATAGTTGCAGCTCCTCACATGCAGAAGCAGAAGATAATCTAACTCTTGCTTCTTGGCATTTGATGGCACTGCCATCACTGAATCATCCTGTAGTTACCATTTACTACAGACTCAACTGGATAATTCATTTAAATGTTGTGGCTAGCAAAGCAGGTCAAAGTCTGGTAGTTCTATTGTGAGTAATTCACCTCTGACTCCTCAAAGCCTGTTCAGCACCTACAAAACATAAATCAGGAGTGTGATGTAATATTCCTCACTTGCTTGGATGTGTGCAGCTCCAATAATATTGAAGAAGCTCGACACCATCCAGCAACGTGCTCTTGGTACCCTGTCCACCACCTTTAACATCCAGTCCCTCCATCACCAATGCACAATGGCAGTAGGGTATGCTATGAGCAAGATGCACTGCAGCAATTCACTAAGGCTCCTTCAATAGCATCTTTCAAAGCTACAACCCCCACCATCGAGAAAGACAAGGTCACCAGATGTGTGGGAATGCCACTACATTCAATTTCCTTTCCAGGTCACACATCTTCTTCATCTGGAACTATATTGCTGTTCTTTCTCCATCACTGTCTCAAAATCCTAGAACCATGTTACATGTAATAAGGAAAGATTGATGCAACTAGGTCTGTATTCCCTAGAGTTTCAAAGATTGATCTCAGTGGAACGTATAAATGCTTACAGGACATGACAGACTGGAGGTACATAGGATTTTTTTTGCCTGTCTGATGACTAGCACCAGGGAACATAATCTCATTATATAGGTAGTCAATTAGTGACCAATATGAGGAAGAATTTCAGAGTGTGGTGAATCTTCAAAATTCTTTACCCCAGAGGACACTCAATCATTGAACATGGAGATGAGTAAAATCAGCCATGATCTAATTGAATGGCAGTGCAGTCTCAATGGACTGAATGGCCTACTACTGTTCTCACGTTCCTTCCTAACAGTACTATGTGTGTAACTGTGCATGTAGATTATGGCAGTTCAAGAAGGCAACTCACCACCACCTTCTCAAAGATAAGTAAGGGACCGAGTTCTGAAAGATGTGGAACTCCACTGTAAACAGCCATTGATCATTATCATACGTTTCCTGCTACAGATTCAAATTGGATATAATTTTCTACTTTCCCAACGTTTACATGCACTTTTACTCTCTGACCAGTCTGCCATGTGAAACCTAATCAAAAGCTTTACTAAATGCATATAAACTACATCAAATGTGCTATCTCATCAAACCTCCTCGTTATTTTGTCAGAAAATTCAATCATGTTGATCCCGTAACCTTTCCTTAAAAATAAAGTCTGTGTTAGCTGTCATTGATTAACCTGCATCCTGCTTAATGATAAACAATAATACCCACACTACTGAAGTTAGGTGGACTGGCCTGTAATTAATGTCTTTTGCTTTCTCCATTTTTAATGATGCAACATTGGCAGTTCTCCATTCTTTCGCCAAAAAGGATTGGATCAAGATAGTTAGCTATTTCCTCTCCCACCTCCCCTTCATTCTCTTAACAACTTGGAGTACTAATCATAAAAGTCTGGTGATTTAACCATTTTCAAAGATGTAAATCTGTCAATATTTCATCTTTCACTGTGCTCAGTTCATTCAATATTTCACATTTAAGAACATAAGAACACAAGAACCAGGAGCAGGAGTGGGCCATCAGGCCCTTCAAGCCTGCTCCACCATTCAATAAGATCATGGCTGATTCCTGGCCTCAGCGCCACTTACCCACCCTCTCACCATAACCCTCAATTCCTTTACTGGTTTGAATCCAAAGTGGCATGTGCTTCTTGACATTCAAAGCTGTTGGGATCTCAGACTGTTTCTTTGTGGGAAGGTTTTTGTTCTGAATGCCTAACTTTCCTGTCTTTGAATGCTTCGCTCTGACCTGCCATTAATTTTCATTAAATTAGCTTTCTAATCCCATTTTGCTAAATTATACCTTAGCTTAATAGAATTGGCCTTTCTCCAATGGGGAACCTAGTCCGTATTTATCTTTACCCCTTTCCATGACTATTCTTTGATCTTGATCAAAAAATGTTCTGCCACTGATACCCCTTACGTTGGCCATAGAGTGGGTATAAATTTTGCTGAGTCACATAGCAATTAATATAACTGCTGGGTTTGGAATAGTTCTAGAAGAAGACACAAATCCCATCACATATCCATTTTTCCACTGTTACAGCATCAAACAAGAATTTGACATAAGCTGTGTTCTGATGTTTGGCGATGATTTTAGCATATGTACTAAACTGAAGATCAAACTAGAGGTGACTCAGCTAGAACCAGTTAGGGTAAATTCAGTAAACGTGGAGAATTTGGGTGTGATTTTTCCACCCCTAGAGGTGACGAGAATAATGGTGAGTATGATGACTCAATCAGGCACTCAATCACTCAATCTAAATATCAGGTTCTCCCCATCGGAGATAACAAGATGACTTTCTCACCATCAGGTGGTGAGAAGCCTGTCTGCATGTATTTGCATTTCATCACGACTCACTGGAATTAATCGATCCAGACAATGAGCTGAGAAGCACATGCTCACATGAGAAAGCTTGCCCAGGGCAGTGGCTGATACGGTGCCATCTACTACACTCCTTGCCAAATTTTAACTTCAAAATAGAAAGTCTCAGCCTTTGGGTATAATATATGTACTGTATGTCTGCTTTTCAAAAAAAAGACTAACACAAATTCCTGAAGGAACGAATGTCCCTCAGCAAATGCAGAGTGACATTTTATCGGTTGTCTGACTGGTAGGAAGTTATAAAATGTTTGATTATGTATTGTCTCTCTTAACTAAGAGAGGGGAGGGAAAACAGAGTATCGAAGGACTTGCATTTGCACAATGTTATTTTATGTTATAATGAGATGCTAAAGAGCTTTGCATCTAATGAGTTGAAGTGTTGTCATTTTCAAGTTAATCACAAAACCAAACTGCACAAAGCAAAATACTGCAAACAGAAACAAGCGATGTTGCTTTGACCAGTCATTGTTGAGGAACAAATGTTGAGTAGCATGTTGGGAGAACTCATTACTCTTCTGATGTAGTTGAATCCTCAGACACGGTTCTGCTATAACAATTCAGCTGAATTCAGCCTATCCAATAATGTAGCACTTCTTACATTGTACCCTAAAGTGTCAGCTGGACTAGATTGCTTGGATCCTGGAGTGGATTTGAACTTGTAGCATTCCAAAATGAGGCAAGAATAACAACAATGAGTCACACAGGAAGGACAAATATGAGGGATAAATGATCTCTTGCACTTCTACCAGGATGTGTAGCATCAAATAGTCCAGTGCTGGAATAGATATCATCTTCTTGGCAATCTCATTATTAGCAAGAGGAACAGAGCCGATTGTATCAAAATGCATCACACTGTCAGCTGTGCTTAATGTCTTCTGGCCAAATATGGTGCAAGGTTTGTCCTGATATTGAGAAACCTGGTCCATCGTTAGCATTGTGAATTGTTGGCAGATCACTCACAATTCTTCAACATTTGTTGTCTCCAGTTTTACTTCATACTGGCAATATAAACCTGGATAATGATTCAAAATCAAAGCCTGAAACTAAAACAGAAAATGCTGGAAATAGCAAAACATGTTTGGCAGCACCTGTGGAGAGAGAAACAGACATACGAATCAGCTAATGTCAGAGCTGCAGAATGCCTGGATCTGCCAGATTCCTTCTTGACCTGTCAGATCTCTTGAGCACAAGCAAAGACTTTCAATAAAGACAGTTTCACTTAAACAAGAATCATGAATCAGCCCCAGCATTTGAATTTTCCAGTGAGCAAAATCCCCAAAAAAACAGATGCTATCCCTGCTTCATTTACACTTCCCATCCATCACACTTTTGGGATTTGTTCTCTTGGTAGAATCCTTTTATTGGCATTGCAAAGCCAGTGTGGTGATGTTTTGTTTCTTCACTTTATCCATCTGTTACAACAAAATGAAATCACTTTGTTACTAACCATTTAATTAATGGCTTAAAATGAAATTTTTGCAGTCATCACCATTTTAGACTCAATTAAAATGACAGTGAAGTCTGTACTAGGTTAAACAGACATTTTATATTATCTTAGTACTATCTACAGTCTGGACTGAACAGATATCCTTTTATATTATTTATACCATCATATTGATGAATTGCTGATGATTTCTGCTGGAAATGCACAAACTACAAACTTCCACAGAAACGTACTGAAGCAAGGGTATACTGAGCTTCGACTTGAAGCAGTTTTTATGTAATCAAAGCTTTTCGAACAAGCAGGTTTCAGTTTCCTGCCGTGCAGTTTGTTGGAGAGTGAGAGATGGATTGGATCCTTGCAAAGAAATCATAACGATCAAACAACATGCTGGGAACTTGCCTGAGAGAAAACATTCGCTTGTTGCTAAGTTACAATTATGTCGAGGGGATATGCTTATCTGTATAAAAATCCTGTAGTTTTCTGAAGGACAAATTTAAATGTGTGGATAATAGGGAAGCAACACTCTGCCATTAAAGTCCCAACATAAAACTGTGGATGTCTGTTTCGAAGGGAAACGATGACACACTGCATAGCGATAGAGCCAAGCTATGCTGCACTTCACAGTAAGGTCAATGACAAAGCAATACATCAATGCTTAAACATGTGCTCAGGCTTTGTTCTCTACAGGTTAACTTTTAATGTCAGTAGAGAGCTGGTAGAATTCCACCTCATTATAAAGGGTTCAACAGTGAGTTTACACAGTGGGTTGCCTTCGGTTTTTTTTGACATTGTTTTCAATTGGGTTGCCTAGCGTGAAGAACAAGACACCTCCTGGAGGATGTCTTCAAGGGTTATATTGTCTCCTAAGTTATGCTACAGGTCACCAGTTGAAGTGTATTGTAAACTGCTTTGTATCAGCGTATATTGTGGTAGTTTAATGGCAGCTAAGACCAATTTATCTGTAGAAATCATTCGAAGAATTTCCTGATGGATAATTCTTTTTGATGTTGCAGTCTCTGCGTTTTTTAATGGATTGTTTTCTGCAAAATCTCAGATCAGGTATACATTAGATAATCTTAGCTACAAAGACACTTCTGTTTACTCCCATTTTGTGCACATGACCAGTAGCAGTGTCCGAGCTGTTACCACGGTAACTGCTGTTGCAACAGTGCTGCAGAGCTGCAAAAGCTGCAGTGTTGCACAGAACAAGCCAGACAGTTGTGCAAACTTGAACCAGACACGTTCCTGAGTTATGTGACAAAACTGATGCATGACTCTTCTCTCTCACAAGACAAAAACAGATGCATTTCATGAATGTCCTTTTAAGGAGAGAAAAGAAACAAACTTTTTAACCTAATTTCCAATCGCATGTCCAAGCCTAATTATACTGCATTGATTCAAGGTTTACACTTGTATTGCCTGTAAACAAGGCTAATTTCAGATACTTAGAACGTGCTACATATTATTTATTGGAGAAGATTTAGGAAATCCGTAAATGTGCAGGATGCCACATCAATCACTACTGTACCATAGACCATGCACCCAACTGATAATTCTACCACCCAGCCGAGAAGGTACAAGGAATATAATTAATGAAAGCTTCAGTATTCGTGTAAAATTGTTTCAAAATTCTGGAAACCACAATCTAGACCATAAAGTCAGAGAAATAGTATTATTCATGAGGTTACAATAGCTCAAATAATGCTGTTGTATTTCTCATGGTTAGATGTAAAAATGATGTATCTTTACAATAAAGCCTTGGACCAGTTGTGTCCAGAAAGCTTTAGAAAGTCTAGCCTAGGATCAATGACACCAACTGACTTTATCATCTCTGCATTTACTTGTTTGTCAATAATGAGCAATAAACTGTGGACATGCTAAATGTCAGCACTGGAAGAAAGAATCAGGCTGCAATTCGAAGTGTGTGTGTGTGTGTGTGTTTGTCTACATGCGTGTACGTGTGTGTGCATGTACATGTGTATGTACGCGCACGTGTCTGTGTTGTTCCAGTTTTATTTTGCATTTTTCCCATGCCTTTAGGTCCCTCCCTGCGCAAATCTCTGTACAAATAGCCCATGCCTAGGGCTGTGCCCATGCTCCACCTTCAGCAACTTTGAAGAGTTATCTCCCCTCCTATTGGGGAAATGCCCTGATTGCATCCTTAGAATGTTGGCCAAGATTAACAGGGCATTGATAATCTGTGCTCTGTGATATCACCAGCCTAATTGTATATCACTCTTAAAAAACACACTTGTGCAAATTGCTAAATCAGATTCATCAAATTATGTACAACAAAAGCAGGTCATTTAGACTCTTCACAGAATCATAGAGTCATACTGTGCAGAAAAGGCCCTTTGGCCCATCGAGTCTACACCGACATAACTACCACCCAAAGTGCACTAATCCTGTAAATTCTGCCAATTTCTTGCACTTGTCCCATATCCTTGAATGTTATGATATTTGAAGAACTTGTCTAAATATTTTTTAACAGATGTAAGCTTTCCAGCCTCCACTACCTTCCCAGGCAGTACATTCCAGATTCCTACCACCCGCTGAGTAAGAAAGCTTTTTCCCCAAATCCCCTTGACTCTCCGGCTCCTTACCCTAAAACTATGCTCTCTCATGATTGACCCCTCAACCAAGGGAAAAAGCTGCTCTTTATTCATCCTGTCTATACCCTTCATAATCTTATACACCTCAGTCATGTCCCCCCCTCAGTCTTCTCTGCTCTAAAGAAAACAATCCAAGCCTGTCTAGTATCTCCTTATACTCAATTTCTCCACCACACACAACATTCTGGTGAACCTCCTCTGTAACCCCTCTAGTGCTATCACATCCTTCCTGAAGTGAGGTGACCAGAACTGCACACTGTATTCCAGTTACGGCCTGACCAACACTCTGTACAACTCCAACATTACCTCCTTGCTCTTATTCTCTATGCCATGACTGATAAAAGCAAGTGTCCCAAATGCTTTCTTATCTGTCCTATTCACATGCTCTGCTAACTTCAGGGATCTGTAAATAATTATCCCAAGATCCCTCCGTTCCTGTAAGGTACGGTGGCATGGTGGCTCAGTGGTTAGCACTGCAGCCTCAGCGCCAGGGTTCCAGGTTCAATTCCACCCTCGGGTGACTGTCTGTGTGGAGTTTGCACATTCTCCCCGTGTCTGCGTGGGTTTCCTCTGGGTGCTCCGGTTTCCTGCCACATTCCAAAGATATGCAGGTTAGGTTGATTGGCCATGCTAAATTGCCCATGGTGAATGGGGATGTGTAGGTTAGGTGGATTAACTATGGCGGGGTTGCAGGGATAGGGTAGGGGGGTGAGTCTGGGTGGGATGCTCCTCAAAGAGTTGGTGTGGACTTGTTGGGCCAAATGGCCTGTTTCCACACTGTAGGGATTCTCTAGACTGTACCCAGTATCCTTCTCTTCATTGAATAGTCCCTCATCATGCTTCATCTTCTAAAGTGGCCTGTTATTTTAAAGAAAAATACAAATAATCTTGTACCTCTGCCTTTTTCTTCAGTTATTTGTCCAATTCCCTTTAGGCAGTTATTGCAAAACTTACAAAACAGAATAATCTGTTATTTTGGAACAAAGTAAAAAGGTTGCATCATATTGAATGTACTATTTGTTTGCAGAACCCAAACAGTTAAAGGGTGCTTCTGATAGCAGCCCACATTTTTCAAACGCTGAAGGTTGGTAGTTTATGATTTGTGCAATGAAACCAACACTCATTTAAAGAAATTTCTGATGAACCCTTTTCTGATGAAGGGTCTAGGCCCGAAACGTCAGCCTTTCTGCTCCTATGATGCTGCTTGGCCTGCTGTGTTCATCCAGCCCTGCACCTTGTTGTCTCGGATTCTCCAGCATCTGCAGTTCCTACTATCTCTCATTTAAAGAAAGGTTATTTTTCTAATGTGAAGTTATTTATTTTGAAAGGATTGTAAAGGCCTTTGTAGAGGTAGTTGAATTCATACCTCAAGGATGCCAAGGCACAATTTGGCCTTCAAAGGTGGTCTTCAAAGAACTAAAGAGATAATACATGGCCAGCTCCTTTAGACTGGACTGCAGTGATTCTGGAAGTCAGCTCACCATCACCTTCTCAAGGGCAGCTAAAGATGAACAACAAAAACTGGACCAGCTCACATTGCCCACATCCCATGAGTGAATAAAGAAAAATAAATAATGCGATGTGTCAACACATCCCTCTCAAAATGCAATCAACATATCCTCTTGTTTAAATGTGCCCTTTATGTGCTCTTCCCAAATATTTCTGTACCCACAATGGTCATGTTTTAATTAGAGGAGATGAGAACAAATTATTAAGCTACTTTATTTTTCAAATGACAAGGGATTACATAGAGCAATTTATGATTAGATCCCTGTAGTTGGATCAGTGCAAGTTGTCAATGCAATGTCATGCTTCTTCACATCAAGTTTTATTTAAACTAAATAGTTTCTAAGTATCGTTCTGCATTCCAACCTTCTGTGTCTGACTATTTACCTGGTGACTAAAAACCTGAGTGCCAGTATATTTCTACTTCTAATCTTAATCATCTTTTTACAAATTTGTCCTAAATCAAAGAACTCTTACCAAGTGTGTGGGAGCTCTGATTTCCCAACACAATTGGTGTGAGGTTAACAAATGCTTCCCATCGTTAGAGAACAAACTCAACCTTAGTTCATTAACATTTTAATCACTTTAGATCAATGTGTCCTCTCTTCAAAATTGTACAAGTGAAATTTATTTGAAAACATAACCTTCAAATGTAACTCAATTTCAAAATAATTTCCACAGAGAAACAAAAAGTGGTCAAAAATCCGAAAACTGATATTTATGCTGAAAGTTAAACCAAAATATTCAATTTTTGCAATAGTGTTTGTCATTTTCTCTCCTTTTTTGTGACTTCGTATTTATGAAGAGTTTGACTGTGAGCAGTCTTTAGGAAGGTAAACATGGCTGATGCCTGGTTATTTTCCCTGACAACGTTTCACTTACATCCTATGGGAAAAGGCCTGACATGCGTAAGATGCCTTCTTCAGCTACCACAGTTACATTATCAAGATCTTGTCATGGATGATAGCTGGAGACACAATCTATATCTTGGTCTACAATGGTGCAGCTAAACAGAAGCAAATATATTCTACAACTGTTACATTTAAGTATCCTGAATTGAATATTCTACAAAGAAATTGCAACAAAAAAAGCTATCAATTAGGAATTCTGATGTAATCCCATTTGGTACAAGTACTTCCACCAACTGATGTTTCCGATGGTTTGCAGTGACTGTGGGCTTTCTCTTTATTAGGTTGGAGACCAGATTATAGAGGTGAATGGCAGAAGTTTTCTCAATATTCCCCACGATGAAGCTGTGAAAATTTTAAAGTCTTCACGACATCTCATGATGACAATAAAAGATGTTGGGAGATTGCCTCACACTCGGACAGTGGTGGATGAGACTAAGTGGATTACAGGCTCAGAGCTCAGTGAGACAGCTGCCTTTAGTGCCTCTGCAGGGTAAGTCCTGCCTTCATTTCCTCAGCTTGGGAAACAAACTTCTAATATCGCCACATGATTAATGTTCCTTATGAAAAATAAATCTTTGGGCATCTAAGTGAGAAATGATCCATTTCACTAGAGCTGTTCACTATGATATTTCTCCTCTGTTTATAAAGTATGATTTAAAGTTAACATTTATATTCCATGGCCTTTTCTTTAATGCTTGCAGCCATTTCAATTTTTTTTTCTTGTTTTTATTATCCATTACACCTCTTCTTTATGGTTTGTTATGTGAAGCCAGAATTTTTTTAAATTGAATATCATCTAATTTTCAATCATTATGTCCATCGATTTTCATTTATCCACCCAATTTTGTGCATTATTTATCCTCACTACTGGAGTTGCCTACACTAGGGATGTCTTAGAGTAGGGTCTGTTGAAGGGATATGAAGGTACCTTCGAAAGCCAAGCATAATTTGTGTGGTGAGAGAAAGAAGCAGCATGTTTGGGGATGATTGGCGGTTGTTGTGTGGGCAGAGCAGGTATAAAGTGTGCATGTACAAGTATCGAGAAGGAGATACAGGGAAATGTGAAGCTCAGTATGACAGGAATTGGGAGGATTGCAAAATCACCGTACAGAAATCATGTTCACTGGAATGTTTTACAGGAGTCTGAAACAACAGAACGTAAAACTTGATGGAGCTTGGAAAATTATTCTGGTCAAACAAACTGACGTCACGATAGATCGATGCTTCAGTAGTGATTACGGTGATATCTCAGTCCTTAGTTAGACAATACTACATTCTCATTCATGTAAGGAATATTGATATAAGTAAATGGAACAATTTCTCATTTCAGATATCTATTAGTGTCAAAAACTTCCATGTGAAGTGTAACACAACAAAGACAAAGTGCCTTCTATGTTGCTTCAACAACATGTTACAGGTTCAACCTCTGAATGAAATTATTAATTTTTTCAGTGAATAACAATGCTGGTTGAATTGAGGCAATGGTGAATCTATGCTTTACGTTGTTCCACTGGTCTCCAACTGGAGTTACAGTGAAAAAGCAGAGAACACATGGTCACTGCATTGAGAAAAGAAGTTTCAACACCAGAACTGATTCAGAAAATAAACCCAGCAAGATGGTTTCAAGTTTTAAACCATTTCATTTTGAAAATAGAATTACAAAGCTTGGGAATTAAAATCAAGGATGAGCATTATCTAAATATTTTAGATAATCAATAAGAATATTATAAAAGGGGATTCAGCATTGAAGAGAATCAGAAGGTGATGTCAAGCTGAGGGGGCCAAATGTTAAATCACGTAAATGCAGCATCTGTTTTTTTTAAATTGTCTAGTTGATATTGTCAATTACTTCAAGAAGAAAGGGAATTGAATTAGTTCTTTATTCATAAATGAAAGAATCTACAATTGAAAAAATTATATCATATTCTTGGGACATTAATGACAAGAGTTACATAAGAGGGCAACAGACCTTTGCATTGTCCTTTTTGCATTAAATCTTATCAGTAACAATCCCCATCTGCCTTCATTTCTTTCAGTCTTCAGCGATCATTGTGAACTATTTCTTCATTAAAGTCTCCAACATCAGGTGCAGTGCCAATAAAATAAAGGGTTCCTTGAAATTTGCAGTATCTGAGTTTTCTGGTTTGGCTTTTGCTGTTATATTTATTCTACATGTGGGAGCCATTTTATGCTTCATAAATGCAGGGATTTCTAAGTTTATTGGTTAATTAAGTAGTTGATGTGGATAGAATGACTGCCATGGTTGTCATTAGGCAAGGGATAGGTTTTGAATGTCAAGAGCACATTTCTTCCTGTTGAACTGATGTCTTTGTATTATGGGAGCTAAGCAGACAAAACTAATAAATTTTAGTTATTTTCTCTCCCGCGTTTGTACGAGCAATTGTTTGGTTCTTTTTTGGAATACTTCTTTATAAATTTTAATGCCCTGATCTCTTTGTAATTATTTCCAGGATTCCCAGTTTAGGTTCAATGTCCAATCAGCTGATGCAGTTTAAATGGCATTGATATCAGTTAAATTTATTTTCAAAAATATGGTTCATGTTATTGTCAAATGAAATGGATTTGAATTTCAGTGTCAGTTAGAAGCGAACCACAGTATTCCCCTTCTTCAAGAGATAACTTTTTTTAAAACGTGGACTTGGTGTGACCACACTGAAATATTTTGAGGGTTACAAAAATAACTTATCAGATAATCACAGCTCCAACATTTTTCCTTATTAATTCAAGGGATTTGAGCTTTGCTGCTTATGACAGATTTTGTTGCACTGGGGAAGTGGTGGTCAGCTGCCTTTTTGAATTGCTGCAGTCTTTGGGCTGTAGGGACTACATGGAATTGTTTGGAAGGGAGTTCTAGGATTTTGATCCAGCAACAGTGAAGGAACAGCAATATAGTTCCAAGTCAGGATGGGGTGCGACTTGGAAGGAAACTTGCGTCCATTTGCCCTTCTCTTTCTAGGTGGTTCATGTCACGGGTTTGGAAGATGCTGTTGAAGAAGATTTTATGAGTTACTTCAGTGCATCAGTGGAAGGAAGTGAATGTTAAAGCTGTTGAATGGGGTGCTACTCAAATTGACTGCATTGTCTGGGATGGTATCAAAGTCTTGAGTGTTCTTGGATCTAGCAAGTGGAGTATATTCCATCACACTCCTGACTTATGCCCAATAGATGATGGATAGTCTTTAGGGAGGCAGAAAGTGAGTTAAATCACCACAGAATTCCTAGCATCTGATCTGCTCTTGTCATCACAGTATTTATATGACTGGTCCAGTTCTATTTCTGGTCAATGGGAATCACAAAGATGTTGATAGTGGGCAATTCAATGATGGTAATGCCCATCGAGCATATGCCATTGTTATGGTAAAGACAACAATAAGGCTATACCACAATATAGAATTGTTGGCCTCCATATTTTTGGTTCAATTTTTAAAGTAGTCATGAAGGCATAAATACTTTAGTGACGCAAGGATGGCACTAATCACATCACTGTACAGAGACAACAAGGTGCAGGGCTGGATGAACACAGCAGGCCAAGCAGCATCTTAGGAGCAGAAAGGCTGACGTTTCGGGCCTAGACCCTTCATCAGAAAAGGGGGAGGGGAAGGGGGTTCTGAAATAAATAGGGAGAGAGTGGGAGGCGAATAGAAGATGAATAGAGGAGAGGATAGGTGGAGAGGAAACAAACAGGTCGAAGAGGCGGGGATGGAGCCAGTAAAGGTGAGTGTAGGTGGGGAGTTAGGGAGGGGATAGGTCAGTCC
>NC_063359.1:17473402-17522229 GCF_021869965.1 Rhincodon typus | reverse complement strand
CATCTCCCGCAACTCATCCCTCACAATCCGTCCACGCAATAAGAACCAAAAAAGAATCCCCCTCGTCCTCACATACCACCCCACCAACCTCCGGATCCAACGCATCATCCTCCGACACTTCCGCCATCTGCAATCCGACCCCACCACCAAAGACGTCTTTCCCTCCCCACCCTTATCTGCTTTCCGGAGGGACAACTCTCTCCGTGACTCCCTTGTCCGCTCCACACTCCCCTCCAGCCCCACCACACCCGGCACTTTTCCCTGCAACCGCAGGAAGTGCTACACCTGCCCCCATACCTCCTCCCTCACCCCCATCCCAGGCCCCAGGAAGACTTTCCACATCAAGCAGATGTTCACCTGCACATCTGCCAATGTGGTATACTGCATCCGCTGTACCGGGTGTGGCCTCCTCTACATTGGGGAAACCAAGCGGAGGCTTGGGGACCGCTTTGCAGAACACCTACGCTCGGTTCGCAATAAACAACTGCACCTCCCAGTCGTGAACCATTTCAACTCCCCCTCCCATTCCTCAGACGACATGTCCATCCTGGGCCCCTGCAGTGCCACAACGATGCCACCCGAAGGTTGCAGGAACAGCAACTCATATTCCGCTTGAGAACCCTGCAGCCCAATGGTATCAATGTGGATTTCACAAGCTTCAACATCTCCCCTCCCCCTACCGCATCCCAAAACCAGTCCAGCTCGTCCCCGCCTCCCTAACCTGTTCTTCCTCCCACCTATCCCCTCCTCCCACCTCAAGCCACACCCCCATCTCCTACCTACTAACCTCATCCCACCCCCTTGACCTGTCCGTCCTGGACTGACCTATCCCCTCCCTAACTCCCCACCTATACTCACCTTTACTGGCTCCATCCCCGCCTCTTCGACCTGTTTGTTTCCTCTCCACCTATCCTCTCCTCTATCCATCTTCTATCCACCTCCCACTCTCTCCCTATTTATTTCAGAAACCCCTTCCCCTCCCCCTTTTCTGATGAAGGGTCTAGGCCCGAAACGTCAGCCTTTCTGCTCTTGTGATGCTGCTTGGCCTGCTGTGTTCATCCAGCCCTGCACCTTGTTGTCTCGGATTCTCCAGCATCTGCAGTCCCTACTATCTCTCACATCACTGTACAGACCTGTTTAATAAACCTTTAGATCGAACATTTATCAAGTTCATCTACTTGGGTGAGATAATGTACACCATCATCAATTATAGTTATCATTAGTTATGGATAGACAGTTTGATTTGCATTGTAGCAATGGCTTCATTTATATTTTATTTGAGAATCAGCGAAATAATATACAAAAAAAAATTCTTTTCTTTGCATCAGTCATATTTGAAATTTAAGAACGACACAAAACCAAATTCAGTAATACATTTGCAGAAAAAAACCCTATTGCAAAACCTAAAACCAATCATCTCCATTTGAAAGCAAACTGTGGAATTTAGCCACAAATATCCCAACCTAACAAAATAAAATTGTTTAATTCAATCACAAAAAACAATGACCTTAACAGCATAGGGATAATACTGAGAATGCAAACCATTAAATGCTGGTAAAGGTAATCTCAAAAAGGACAATTGTCTTACAAATTGAGTGATTGGATTTTTACTGCAGTTAAGGAAGTATTAACGAATGTCGTGATGAATGTTAGTTATTTGCTCTGGTTACAGGCTGTTAAAGTTAATTACAACTGTGCTCTTGACAGTAATTATGTATGATTTTACGGCTCAAACAGCAGCAGTGCCAGCTGTGAGAACTGTTCAGGGTTTCGAACCTCAAAACGGTGGAGTAATAAAATTATTTTGTTTTGGTTTTTTCCAAAAATCTTCCCTGATCTGGACCTATTTCTTTGTGAATGCACCAAATGGACCTCATTGGTGCTCTAAATCTTTTTCAAAATACAACTATTCTTTTGTGACGCACAAAACTATCTTTGTGATAATGAATGTAATGAAATAAGATTCTATTGTTCAAAATACAAAGCTGGATAAGGGAGTAAAATATACAAATTGTATGAGATACCACTAGTGTTAAGTATATCATGCCACGTGAGGAATGTATGGCTTTGGAGCTATGACTCTCACCGCTAATGTTTCTCATGACTAATGTTTTCTACATCATGATTCTGATCTCACACCCTCCAATTCAGATTTGAAGGTTGCTCCGTTCTGGACTTTTTTTTATTCACTTGTGGGATGTAGGATCACTGGGTGTCCAGCATTTATTGCCCATCCCTATTTGCCCTTGAGAAAGTGGTGGTGAGCTGCCACATTATCACCAAGTTCTGGCAAGATAGTGGTCGAGTAGGTCTTTTCTTTTCATTTCTTTTCTTCTTTTTCTCTCTTCTCTTACTTTTTTCTCTCTTCTATTTTATTTTACTTACCTCTTGGTGAAGAGCTCGGTCATGGCGATGGCATCGTTAGTGGTGAGTAGGCCCAGCAGCACAGACTCCTGGCGACAGTGTCAGAGGGAGGGCTGGGCCCAGTCGGAGACCCTGCGGCATCAGCGGTGGCTGCATCAGCGAGGTGGGCCCAAAGTGGACTCATGGCAGTGGCATCACACTGCATGATAGGACAGTGCTGATTGGTTTGCATGTGGACTCTGCTGCTGCCGAGTTCAGGCTGGTGCGCTACCAGGCAGCATTGGCGGCATCTGCGTTGGCAAGATCCAGCAAGGACTCAGAGTGGTGAGGATCTCAGTGGAGGCAAGATGGCAGCGAAGAGTGACAACTTTCATTCCAGGGGCAGTCGCCTGGTGAAGGGAGCTCATGCCTGGTTACCAGGCCATGACAGCAAACTTAGCAAGAACGACTGTAAAGCTGGACACTTTCTTTATTAATTCATTGTTCTGCCTTTATATTCTATGTTTTGGCTTATTTTTCTGTGTTTTAAGATGTCACTGGAGAGTGGCCAGACTTTACACTGTATTTTGTAACAAAATACAAATGACAAATAAATCAAAATAAACCTTGAACTGCTGCAGTCCATTAAATCGATAAAAATTGATTGCTGTGATTAATCAACAGTGACACTCTCAGCTATGATCTAATTGAAAGGCAGAACAGGCTTGAAGGGCTAAATGGCCAATCCCTGTTTCTATTTATCATGTGACTACTGAGCTGGCTGAAGACAAACTAATTGGATCTATATTTGCCATCTAAAGGTATCTACAGTGCAGCTGTTAGGTTGTAGTTAGTGAAAAATATTAAATAAAAAATAATATCATGATATTTTATTGTAAGTTACACGACAGCAGCATACAGCTGGTTGTTTGGTAGAGAATTTGAAATATTAATGTAAAAGACATATTTGTTTGAAGTTTATATACAATAAGCTTCTGAATAAATACATCATTTGATTTGATTTAATGTAACGTGTACTTAAGTACAGTGAAAAGCTTTGTTTGCAAGCAGGACAGGCAGATCATAGTAAGCAAGGACATATAGACCATAGGGTGAAAAGAACACTTGAACAGAGTAAGGTATACAAGTTACACCACATAGGACGTGCACTAGGCAAGACCAACATTGACAAGATCAGCATTATTTGAACTTAGAGAGTCTATTCATCAGTCTAATAACGGCAGGGAAGAAGCTGTTATTGAACTGAGCATCAGGTTATTTTTCCTGCGTAAAAGGTGATTGTATGTTGCTATATTGCTGAAAAAAGACACATTTGTCAAAGGTTTCTGTCTTGCATTCTTCAGCACCATTCACAAGAACGCCAATTCAAGGAGGAAAGCCAACAGTCACACTGTATGAAAGGACAGTGCTGATTGTTTTACAAGTGGACTCTGGTTGAGGCATTGTTGTGGAGAATGTACCGGGGAATACTGATTGGTAGCTAACTACTGGGGTTTAAAAATTTTAAACCAGGCAGGTTGACTCAGATTGGTCAAAGCACTAACAATCCTAAATTGGTTATTTGCTTGATTCTTTGCACACTCAAGTTAATTCTGAGAATGCTGGATTATTCTGAGTGTGTGAAGAATTACACTGACAACTAAGTTGGGATTGTCAGTCAGATGTACAGTGCAGTGCATTTACATGTACTGGAAGCTATGTAGATTAATAGACAAGGCCCTGTTATTTGCACATAAAAGGAACAAGTACTCACACTGTGCCTGTCATAACTGAAGAAAATAGGTAACCGGTATTCATTGGCTCATTTTTCATAGCAATGTGCTGACCAATTTTGTCTCTAAGCACACAGCTATGCAACCATGAAAAACACCATATATGTCGATCAGCATGCCAATAAATGGCTCTACTTCTGTAGAACCTCAGAGGTTCCTGTAGCAGCAAAACTGTTACAGGGACATTGGCCTTGATGGATCAGAATTAACCTGCCTGGTTTAAAATCCCAACAAAGCCTGGTGGTTAACTGTCAGTCAACAGTAATCAGTGCGTTCTCCATAGCAATGCTTGTCCTTTGATAACTTTGTTTTCGCTTTACAATGGTATTCTTGCAAATTGTCCTGATGTAAAGTGCAAGATGAAAAGATTCTCTATAATGTCTTTATTCAGCACTGCTTATTGATAAAATTAACCTGTACTGGCATGTGATAACACAAACAAAACCATAAATTGCTGGAAAATCGCAGCAGGTCTGTGGAGAGAAAGCAGAGCTAATGTTTCAGGTCCAGTGACCCATCCTCAGAGCAGCTGATTAATGCACAGGTCTTCTTCTGTTCTGGTGTGGCTGGCTTCTCTCTTTTTCTCACCTACGCTCTTGCAATAATGCCCCTTACTTGCTTCTGAGTGAAACTTGACTTTTGAGAACTGATTTTGCCTTTTTGCTGCTCCCACAGCTGCTGCGGTCTTCCTCTGGTTGTAATTATATTTCAGCTGTTAATTAATTGTTTCTTCTTAAAGCACGAATGCCCTTAAGGTCGTAAATTCACTTGGTCCAATTTTGTTTATCTTCTTCTCGGTTTTCTAGATTACGTCTCATTATGGTAGGGGTCAGATCTGCCCTGCTGGAACGATGTAATATTTTCACAGATGATTTTCCCAAATGTTTGTAGTGCTCAGTAATGGTTATTTGACCTAATTTCCTCCTACCAATCCTCCTTTCCCTTTGCTGTGTCTTGGGCCTGTCTATTCTTTAGGGATAGAGGATGCACCAACATAGAGTATCTACAGAAGATGTACAGTTCTTTCATGACAAAGAGGTTTAGTGTTTGGTAAAAATATGTCCAATTACATTTTGTTAAGCATAAGTACTGGGGCCTTAGGGAACTGGTAAAGATAGGCTTGCTTCCTCCACAAGCTAAAGTAGAACTCCTTGTCTCCCCTCACAGACTGTATGTGACATCAAATAGAATGAATGGAGCCAATGTAACATAAACATTAATCCCTTCAGAACCATTACCTTACGCAACAAGTACTTTTTGGATGATGTCTATGGATGCCTGGAGCATACCTATTTGTTGATTTTATTTCTTCTCCTGGTTCAACTGTAGAATCATCAGTTGAGATTATTATGATTTTAATAGAATTTGACACACAGCTTCAAAACAACACAAAACTGAAAATGTTGTCCCTCAGTGCATAATAGGCCTACAACTTCACAGTGGTTGTAGATGGAATATCATTCACTCTAGTTGGCAATATCCTGAATACTGTTGATTTGCTGCTGACTGACTATATTTGTAAAACAAAATTTTTAAACCCTTGTTAAAAGTGCAAAAGATGTTGACATTGAACTTTCAGCAGCTTGCTGCAGTGAAGGTCATGAATATTAGAAACATGTCCTCTTATGACAAGTGAGGAGAGGTCATGGTTCCCCTCTTCTCTTTAAGATGCCTTGGTCATTCACAGCAGTTTCTTAAACATTTTTCTTTTTAGCTATCACGCTTCAATTAAACATGATTAGCAAGAGTCAAAAATGAAGGAGAGCCAATTCCAAGGTTTTATTAAGGCAAATGCAGTAACAAATCATAGGAGTCCTTTTGGTTACGAGAATGAGATCCAAATCGGTTTCAATTGTTTAGCTGATAAATAAAACAAAGAATGGTGCATGCTGGAAACAAATAAAAACAGAAATTGTGGGAGAAAGTCAGCAGGTCTGGCAGCATCTGTGAAGGAAAAACAGAGCCAATATTTGAGTCCAGTGAACCTTCTTCTAGAACCCTGAGACTTGAAACATTTACTCAGTTTTCTCTTCACAGATGCTGCCAGACCTGCTGAGTTTCTTAGACAATTTTTTTTTTGTTTAGCTATTGATCTGCTTCTTAAGCTGTGGTGAAGGCAGCAGTTCACAGTGAATGTTGATTTTTCCTCGGTACTTTTTCACCAGCACTGCTTTCTGCAGTTAAGATTGAGACTGAGACAAAGATATATATGAAAGAGAGAGAGAGAGAGAGAGAAGGAAGAGCTTCAGTATCACGGTTGTCATCAGTCCATTTTGTTCGTCTTCATTTTCTTTACTCAAAGGCTGCTTTGTGAATTCTGACGTCTGTGTTATTGTTTCATTTCAAGTAGGCAACTTGTTATCTCACATAACTGATAATGCAATTAGCATTGCAAGGGAGTATGAAACATGTGTTGCAAATTTGTTTGCATTTTAGTGTTTGATTAGGATTGTAATTTTGAGATAACTGTTTTATAAATTATTTCATGTGGACTGTCTGAACTTGTCGGTGAACTCAGGAGTGATTTTAGATCAGCAGTTTACAGTAAAGTCTCAGGTTAGGTAACGGAAGCAAGCTGAATGATGGTTGTCCATATTTATTATGATCTACCTCGCACAGTACAATCAGATGGTGCAGTCTGAATTGACTAAGCACTGTTTATGAAATGTTTCAATGTACTTAAGCACATTATTATAGTCATTAGAAGTTGTGATTGGAGAAAATTGATTTGTTGATGTTGTTATTCAGGAGCAGTGCTTTTTTTTTGCTATATTGAGCAGTTTATAAGTTTAAATTGCTCTTGTCTTCCAGGTTTGCTGGAGAAGATGTTGGGAAGGCCACCACTAAGGTAGGATTAAAGGTGACTCGTTCTGTTTACGGTTACTTAATCTCTTCCAATATGGATACAATTCTCCAACATATATAAATATTGGTGTATTTTAATGGTGAATTGTTTTACATAATATATGAGAAGGGTATATTGTTAATGCTAGGAGTATAATTTACCTGATTTGCATTTCCTCTTGTGAAATTCAGGAAATCCATATTTGGGAGTTATCAAGTGTACTTGACTCGTGAGAATAAATGTCATATCTTTCCAGTATTCCCACAGCACAGCTTTAAGTAGATTATCGTGATCAATATTGGATGTGATACAATGCTTCTATCAATTATTTAGTTATTGAGGGAACCTTTGCAGTCATAGAGTCATACAGCATGGAAACAGACATTTCAGTCCAACCAGTCCATAATCCCAAACTAATCTAGTCCCACCTGCCTAGTCTTGGCCCAATTCCCTCCAAACCCTTCCGATTCATATACTTATCCAAGTGTCTTTTAAATGACGTAATTGTAACTGCATCCACCACTTCCTCAGGAAGTTCATTCCACACATGAACCACTCTCTGTAAAAAAGTTTGCCCCTCACATCTTTTTTAAATCTCTCTCCTTGCAACGTAAAAATGTGCCCCTTATTCTTGAAATCCCTCGTTCTAGGGAAAAGACAACCTACCATCAACCCTGTCTATACCCCTCATTATTTTATAAACTTCTATAAGGTTGCCTCTCAAACGTAGAATTTACATACAATCTTCTAAAGAAAAATTGAATTATCAATAAAAAACAGAAAAGGGTGGAAATGGTCAATAGGTCAGCCACATCCATGGAGAAAGAAACACAACTGATATTTCATATTGATGACCTTTTTAATCAGAACTATATACTGTTTCTCATGGGGAGGTTTTTCAGAATGTGGCCATAAAAATGTTGGTGGTGAATGCTTTCCCTTCAATGTTAGCAGCTCAACTGCAAGTTAATACTTTTGTGAAGTGGGATTTCTATTCCTCACTCAGCTTCACGAGATTGGCACCTCAGTTTCAGGTATGCTGAGTGAGCTGCCACACTCTTCATTGAACCAGGATAGATCTCCAAAATTGACGGTAATGATAGAGTGGGTTATATGCCAAACTATGAGCTTGTGGATGCTTGGTTTTGAGCTGCAAGATCTGGTCAAAGTCCTTCACTTTAAGAGCAATGCTAGTGCCACACAATACGATGCATGGAACAGAATGCAATTAACATGGCTAAGCAGTCCCACAACCAACAAATCGGACCTAAAGTCCACCCTCCTGCCACATCTAGTTATGAATGGTCTCGAACAATTCAACCACAAACAGGAGGAGGAGACTCATAAAATATTCCCATTGCCAATGATGGGGAAGCCCAGCGCATCAGTGCAAAAGACAAGGCTGAAGTATTTGCATTCATTTTCAGACCGAAATATTGACTGGATGATTCATCTCAGCGTCTTCCTGAAATCCCCAGCATTACAGATACTAGTTTTCATCTAATTAGTTTCACTCATACTGATATCAAAAAGTGGCTGAAGCCATTGGATACTTCAAAGCTAAGGACAACATTTAGGCTTGTATTCCAGGATTAGCTGCACTTTTAACTAAGCTGTTCCAAAGCATTTATAGCACTGGCTTCGACCCAACAACGTGGAAATTTGTCCAGGAATGTCTTGAGCACAAAATGCAGACTGCAAGCAATCTGATAAGAATGCAAACTGGTAGGTTGCTGCCATTTCAGTCTACTCTCAAACATCAGTAAACTGATGGAATTTGTCAACAACAGTGCTATGAAGCAGCACTTCCAATGGAATAACCTGCTCACTGTCACTCAGCTGAGTTTCACCAGGATCACTCAGCTCCTGAACTCATTACAGCCTTGGGCCAAACGTGGATAAAAGAGCTGAATTCCAGAGATGAAGTGAGAGTGACAGCCCTTGACATCAAGACTACATTTGTCTGAGTTTGGATGGAGCCCTAGCAGAACTGGAGTCATTGGGAATCTGAGGGAAAACTCTCTGCTTGATTGAATCCTACCTGGCACAAAGGGGAATGGCTGTGGTTTTCAGAGATCAGTCATTTCAGTTCCAGGACATCATCGGAGGGGCTAGTCATGTAGTGCCTCTGCATTGTAAGGTCAACAATTGCTGAATCACCACAGTGTTATCATCAACCTGACACTGAACTGGCCACCAGAGCAGTTAAAAGTTTAGGAATCATGTGACAAATAACTCACCTCCAGTCTATTACCTGTCCCCCATCAGCAAAACATTAGTCAGCACAGTGATGGAAAACTCTCCATCTTGCCTGGATTAGTGCAGCTCCAACAACACTCAACACGCTCGACACCATCCAGGATAAAGCCATCAGTTTGACTGGTATCCTGTCTAATACCTTCAGCATTCATTCCCCTCACTGCTGATGCACAATGGCAGCAATGTATATCATCTACAAGATGCACTGCAGTAACTCACCAAGGGGTTCCTTAGATTGCACCTTCTAAATTCACAACTTCAACAGTCTAGAAGGACAAGGGTGGTAAACGCATAAGAACACTGCCACTTGCAAGTTCTGCTCCATGTCACACACCATCCTGACTTGGAACTACATTGCCATTCCTTCATGGTCACTGGGTCAAAGTCCTGGAACTCCCTTTCTAGCATCACTGACAGTTTCCTACACCCAAGACTGCAGCGGTTTCAGGAGGAAGCTCAACATAATATATTTCCAAGTCAGGATGGTGTGTGGCTTGGAGGGGAATTGAGAAGGTGGTCATGTTCCCATTGATCTGCTGCTCTTGTCCTTCTAGATGGAAGTGGTTGTGGGTTTGAAAATAAAATACAGTTCAGCATATGGATACTAAAAACAAATGCTCTTCCACCTAACCACTTCCCAAAGAAAAATCTAAGCTTTGTTATCAAATGAGACGGTCACCCAATGAAGGAAACAATCAGTTACATTACATGAACTGAAGAAGTTCCATTACCATTGTTCTGAAGAATGTGTCATTATTAAAGCAGACTGAATAAAACAAATTTTGTTTCTATTCAGGGGGATTATGGATTATTAGCAGTGATTTGAAAATCATATTAAGCACTGTAGAATCTAGCCAGTAGTTTTGGAAATGACAGTGTTTGGTGACTTTGTTAAACATATCAGTCTCAGGTTGAAGTAAAATCGTTGTGATGGGAACATAAGTAATACAGGTATTTTTCAAGGATAGTAAAGAGCTTTCCCATGATCTTTAAGATCAAATTACAAAGTCTCTGATAAAGTTTTGTTTTTGATTATATTATTGAATTATTTTTGGATTCATTTGAGTTTTTTTCCCGCTACATCTCTCCTTTTCACTCCCGCCCCCTCCCAGCCCTCCCCATCCCTGTCCTGCACCTAGTCTCATTGATCTGCCATTTGCTATCTTGTCTACAAAATACAAATCAAATACAAGTGTACCCAAGTGCGATTTATGCTGGGTTTCAAGTGTGTAGTCACTAACAAGGCCCTGCTTTTAATTAAGTTTAATTATTTATTACAGTTCACACCGTCGTTCCTTCTAATGAGTTTGTAATTATCTGTAACAGCATACGTATCTTGGATAAATGTGATGTAGTCAAGAGATTTTATGAATTGATTTCATGCGGATAGTATTAAAATTAATGTTACATTCACTGTTTTCTGGATTAAAACAAAAAAAGCACTTTTTCAAAAGTGTGATAAGAATCTTTTTTCATCACCAGATTCCTGTTTTTTTCCTTTCATCATTTTACTCCTTTCCCCATAAGCATCTCTTTGGTTAAGTGATCCTGGATCAAAGATTTACTCCTGGCAGCTAAAGGCTCTGGTTTTTGAAATCCTTTTGGGCTCTGTGAAAGTAACTAGCAGCATATGGTTTCAGAATGATTGTCAGGTACGCTGACGAACATGGGTAAATATCATTGGATGTCTAACAGGATGCCATACACCTGAAGACTCTAACTTTGCTCCTTCCAGCAGACTATAATGAGTATATCTGCTTTCCATTGTTTAAAAACAAAGTTAGTCACTAAATTCAACATTTAGGGGCTGATATCACAGTCTACTCTACACGCGAAATGGCACTTCATTTGCTGTAAAAGCATCGCATAAAGGCAAGTCTTACTTTCTTTTCTTTCACCTATTACCCAACCACACAGGGATATACATATTTTAGTAGAACACACCAATACTCTGTATTGCTGCCAAACCAGTGCATTTGTTCTGCCTCTCAAGAAATGAAATGAGGAGCAAACTCCTTAAGCATTCATCTGCACAAAGTAATTGCCTGCTGCATGTTCACAGAACCATATCAACTGGCTGATATCCAGGTTCTTCTACTGCATGAGTAAGGCAAAATAAAAACTAAAAGGACTGCGGATGCTCTAAATCAGGAACAAAAATAGAAGTTGCTGGAAAAGCTCAGCAGGTCTGGCAGCATCTGTGAAGGAAAAAAACAGAGTTAACGTTTCAGGTCCGGTAAGGCAATGTCACTTCTTCACCTGTGACATGGCATTGGCTCTTTGTGGGGCAGGATTGGTGTGGTACGTGAGGGTTTCTACCATCTTGGATAACTAACAATCAAGGACAGCATTATCTCTTTATAGATTTGAAAATTAGGGTAACTGTTTAACAGAGACAACAAGGTGCAGGGCTGGATGAACACAGCAGGCCAAACAGCATCATAGGAGCAGAGAGGCTGACGTTTCGGGCCTAGACCCTTCATCAGAAAAGGGGGAGGGGAAGGGCGTTCTGAAATAAATAGGGAGAGAGTGGGAGGCAGATAGAAGAGGGATAGAGGAGAGGATAGGTGGAGAGGAAACAAACAGGTTGAAGAGGCGGGGATGGAGCCAGTAAAGGTGAGTGTAGGTAGGGAGTTAGGAAGGGGATAGGTCAGTCCAGGGAGGACGGACAGGTCAAGGGGGCGGGATGAGGTTGGTCGGTAGGAGATGGAGGTGCGGCTTGAGGTGGGAGGAGGGGATAGGTGGGAGGAAGAACAGGTTAGGGAGGCAGGGACGAGCTGGACTGGTTTTGGGATGCGGTGGGGGGAGGGGAGATTTTGAAACTTGTGAAATCCACATTGATACCATTGGGCTGCAGGGTTCCCAAGCGGAATATGAGTTGCTGTTCCTGCAACCTTCGGGCGGCATCGTTGTGGCACTGCAGGAGGCCCAGGATGGACATGTCGTCTGAGGAATGGGAGGGGGAGTTGAAATGGTTCGCGACTGGGAGGTGCAGTTGTTTATTGCGAAATGTTTAACACTTGTTTTTATTTGATCCTTCTTAACATAAACTGTATAAAATCTACATTCATGTATATTATCACTGCATCTTGTATTTATTTCTGGTTTATCTATATCTCATAATTTTATGGCAGTATTCAATGTGCTTCATACACTTTGATATTATTAATGTGATGTGATGATAAATCTCCATCCCACAATTTAAAGTGGGGCATTATGAATGGCTTTAGGGCAAAAAGTCATTTAACCTATTGCTCAAACATAACAGCTTATTAATCGATTGAGTTAGATCATCAGTTCAACACAGGCCTAGAAAATAAATCCCAATACTTTTGCATGTAGCTTCGCATGAGTTTTCATTTAACATCCAAAACTACTCAGGTAAATAAGTAGAATAGAATGAACTGGACTTAGAAGCTTCCCGTATCGAGTGATGACAGGGGGAAATAAAACACATGCTTTTCTTAAATTTCCCTTGTGGGACATGGGTGTTGCTGGCTGACCAGCATTTATTGTCTGTTTCTAGTTGCCCTCAAGAAAGTGGTGGTGAGCTGCCTTCTTAAACTTCTGGAATCCATGTGTTATAGGTAGACTCACAATGCCATTAAGGAGGGAATTCCAGGATTTTGACCTAGCATCAGTGAAGGAACGATGATGTATTTCTAAGTCAGGATAGTGAGTGACTTGGGGGGAGCTTGAAGGTGCTGGTGTTCCCACATAATGGCTGCCCTTGTTCTCCAGGTGGAAGTGGTTGTGGGTTTGGAAGGACTTTTGGTGAATTTCTGCAGTGCATCTTGTGGATAGTACACACTGCTGCGACTGAGCGTCGATGATGAGGGAATGGATGCTTGTGGATGTGGTGCCAGTCATGCATTCTGCTTTGTCCTAGATGGTGCCAAGTTTCTTGAATGTTGTTGGAGCTGCGCTCATCCAGGCAAAGGGGAGTATTCCATTACACTCCTGACTTGCGCCTTATAGATTCTGAGCAGGCTCTGGGGAGTCAGGAGGTGAGTTACCCACCTCAGTATTCCTAATCTCTGACCTGCTGTTGTAGCCTTTGTATTTATGTGGTGAGTCTAATTGAGTGTCTGATCAATGGTAACCCCAAGGATGTTAACAATAGAGGATTCAGTGATGGTAACACCATGAATGTGGTTAGATTGTCTCTTATTGAATATTGTCATTGCATGCCATTTGTGTGGCAGGAATGTCACTTGCCACTTGTCAGCCCAAGTCTGGACATTGTCCAAATCTTGTTGCATTTGAACATGGACTGCTTCAGTGTCTGAGGAGTCACAAATGAAGCTGAACATTGTGAAATCAGCGGCAAACATCCCCAACTCCTGACCATATGATGGAGGGAAGGTCATTGATGAAGTAGCTGAAGATGGTTGGGCCTAAGACACTGCCCTGAGGAACTCCTGCAATAATGTCCTCAAGGACCTGATCAGCTCAATCAATTGTACTGCTGCCGAGCTACTGGCCATTAAAATACCCCATCCAGAGTACATTCTGTCCTTTGCCACCCTCAGTGCTTCCTCCAAGTGTTGTTCAATATGGAAGAGTACAGATTCAACAGCTGCAGGGGGACTGTATGTGGTAATCAGCGGGAGGTTTCCTTGTCCATGTTTAAGCTGAAACCATGAGACTTTGTGGAGACCAGGGTCAAGGTTGAGGACTCCCAGTACAACTCCCTCCCAAATGTATAGCACTATGCCGACACCTCTGCCAGGTCTATCCTGGCGGTGAGACAGGACACATCCAGGAATGGTGATGATGGTTTCTGGGATATTGTCTGTAAGGTATGATTCTGTGAGTATGACTATGTCAGGCTGTTGCTCAGTCTGTGAGAGAATTCTCCCAATTTTGGCACTAGCCCCAGATGTTAGTAAGGAGGACTTTGCAGGATGGGCAAGGCTGTTTCTGCCATTGTCTTTTCCGGTGTCAGAATCGACACCAGGTGGTCCATCCTGTTTCATTTCTTTGTTGTCGAAGCAATTGATACAACTGAGTGGTTTGCTTGGCCATTTCAGAGGGCAGTTGAGAATCAACCACATTGTTGTGGGTCTGGAGTCACATGTAGGCAAGACCAGGTGAGGATGGCAGATTTCCTTCCCTGAAGAACATTAGTGAGCCAGAATGGTTTTTCCGACAATCAACAATGATTTCACGGTCATTGGTAAATTCTTACTTGTAGATATTTGTTTTTATTCAATTCAAATTCCACCATCTGCCAAGAGCATTAACTGAGTTTCCGCATTATTAGTCCAGTGATAGGCCATCACCTCCCCTCTTATTTTCAGAGCCAGAATTTTCCTGGAACAGGTTGTTCACCTGTCACCAGAGCCTAGAGCTTGATGGACACCACTTTGCAATAAGTCTGGCTGACTCGGAGACTCTCTCATCTTGCTACCTGTCTTAGCCATGTTGAGAGAATTGAACCTGTTTGGTCACATTAAGAACGCACCCTCTATGACTACCAACTCCCAAACAGAATTTTTATTGTCTAGTATTACTGTCCAGGGGCAGCACGGTGGCTCAGTGGTTAGCACTGCTGCCTCACAGCGCCAGGGATCCAGGTTCAATTCCCTCCTCAGACGACTGTCTGTGTGGAGTTTGCACATTCTCCCCGTGTCTGCGTGGGTTTCCTCCGGGTGCTCCGGTTTCCTCCCATAGTCTAAAGATGGGCAGGCTAGGTGGACTGGCCATGAAAAATTGCCACAGTGTTGAGGGATGTGTAGATGAGGTGGGTTACCAGGGGATGGGTCTGGATGGGATGCTCTGAGAGTCAGTGTGGACTTGTAGAGCCAAAGGCCCTGTTTCCACACTGTAGGTATTCTATGATGTTAATTTCTGAGCCACAAGAACTTTCATGCAACTTAACACCAGACAGTAAACTGCAGCATGAGCTTTTAGAAATTAGATACAGTATATTAAGTGTGTAGAACACAGTAAATTGTAAAATACACCAGCCATACATCGCAATTTATGAAATAAAATTTATCCCCGTTGATAGTAAATTTGCAAGTAGTAAACGGATAGTAAATTTGTAATATAAATTGTATAACATATCCAGCATAACATGTAAGTGACAAGTTGTAAATACCAGTGTAGCTTGTCAAATTGAGTTGTTCTCTGATATAGGCACTGTGAGGTAGGTACTGTCATTGACATCCTGTGAAAAAGATACTTTAAAACTGTACATTTGACACAAGCACCAGTCCTGTTTGAACTCTGCTATAGTATATTGATAAATTGCTCAGCTCATATTTGTAAATCCATTAAGGGTTACTGGATCCCTTTTAAATATTTAAGCTGTCTTTGCTCTTTCAGTCAGGCAAATGGAAATAAGGGATAAACTGTTTTAATCTAAAGAGTTTTTCATTTGGAATTCATTGCTAGACAACCATCCTCAAATGAGTTCTGAAAATTGAGATTGGCCTCTCTGACTTACCACAGATTTTGATATGCATCAGCTCAGTCAGCCATTGACTCAGTAAACATACAATTGGGCATATTGATAGAGCTGACACAATTGATCGCAAGCAATTGTAATACCGAAGGCCTCGCAGGCTCTATTGTTTAATTTGGAAAACAAGATAATTAAATGATTATTCAATGTATGTCTGTTCTGTATGTTGCTTAATCTATTGCTGATTGTGCTTCACCGTTGGCCTTCATTGCAATTTGATTCAACTGACAAAGGAGTTCAGACTGAATAAGTTTAGAATATTTCAAAGCATTCTCTGGAAAACAGACAGAACAGAAAACTATTTGAGAAAAACTCTCAGCCAGGATCAAGTTGGCTTGAGATTGATTTTCATTCAACAACAGTCATGTTGTCAACAACCGATAAACAACAGTGTAATAAGGGCTAATGTTTCAACTTGCATCGCATCTCGACAAGGATGGGAAAAGTGATTGAGGTGTTACCAAGCTCTGAAAAGCAGTGCAGAGTCCATGCAGGGTTAGTGGTGTGGGAGGTTGGTGAGAGAATGTGTTGGAAGTGTGGAGGGGCATGGGGCCCCCCTGGGAGACAATAGTGCTGTAGCAGAGATAAAGTGAGTGTGAAGAGGCAGACAGAAGAGTGTGACTCCTACCTTGGCCGACCGGAGAAAGTCATTGGTTTTCTCCAATGAAGCCTCTCAAGTACAAGCAGAGACCAGCTTGGACAACATGGTGTGAGCCTGTAAGTAATTTTGGGTTTTATATTTAAATTAAGATTTAGTTAATTATTATTTTTAGGTACGTTTTGTAAACACATGAACTTTGCTAGACTTACAATGGAAAGAGGCCATTATTTTCTGCATTAATACACTATCTTTCAAAGGAGACATCTTGTGCTGTCACACAGCCACACACAATATTCCCGTAACACTGACAAGCTAAATTTTGGAAACACCTCAATTATATTGTAATGAAGAACTGAATAATGAAAAATTAAGCGAATAAAGTCTGTATTTTTTATTAATGTTACAAATACATCTTAGTAATTATTTTAAAATGTGGATTATTCACACTGTGAGAAACAAGCAGGTTATGAGAGCGGAAGAAATAAGATGCATCCAAAATCATATCAACTAAAACAACCCTCGAGATTTGAAGTGACATATACACAGAAGAATAGAGGCCTGTCGTTCCAAGAGATAAGGGTAGACTGTGAAACCGCTTAATGTCTTATGTCAGGGCAATTTGTGTAGATGGGAAAGACCAATCAAATTAATCTTTATCACATTATTAGCAAATTTAAAGTGGGTTTTTTTTATTCATTTTGTGTGCCGTGGGCATCACTGGCTGGCCAGCATTTATTGCCCATCCCAAGTTACCCTTGAGAAGGTGGTGGTGAGCTGCCTTCTTGAATCACTGCAGTCCTCCTGCGGTGGGTTGATCCACAATGCCATTAGAGAGGTAATTCCAGGATTTTGACCCAGTGATAGTGAAGGAACGGTGATATATTTCCAAGTCAGGATGGTGCATAGCTTAGAGGGGAACTTGAATGTGGTGGTGTTCCCAAATGTCTACTGCCCTTGTCCTTCCAGATGGAAGTGGTTGTGGGTTTGGAAGGTAACACAATGTGGAGCTGGAGGAACACAACAGGCCAGGCAGCATCAGAGGAGCAGGAAACTTGACATTTAGGGTCGGGACCATTTCTGAAGAAGGGTTATGCGGTGAGTTTCTAATCAGTGGTAACCCCGAGGATGTTGACAATGGGGCAGTCAATGATGGTATCACCATGAATATCAAGGGGTGGTCGTTAGAATGTCTGTTATTGGTCATGGTCAAAGCCTGGCATTTGTATGGCATGAATGTCACTTGCCACTTGCCAGCTCAAGGCTGGATATTGACCAGATCTTGCTGCATGTAAACATGGTACTGCTTCAGTATCTGATGAGTTGCAAATGGTGCTGAACATTGTGCAATCACCAGCGAATATCCCACTTCTGACCTCATGATAATCTGAAAGGCAACACAAAATAAAGGTTTTGAGCACCATGTTTTGCGGACATGTGTAGAAGTTCCCAGGTAACTGAATGTGGTGAGGCATTGGCCCTAATCAACTGAACTTCAGAGATCAAGCTGAACGTCAGGACAGTTACCAAGGACTTCTAACTGAGTCATATCCAAGTTCGAATCCCGCCATGGCAGGTGGTAGAATTTGAATTCAATAAATATTTGGAATTAAGAATCTAATGATGACCGTGAATCCATTGTTCAATGTCAGAAAAACCCATCTGGTACACTAATGTCCTTTAGGGAAGGAAACTGCCATCCTTACCTAGTCTGGTCTACAGGTGACTCCAGAGCCACAGCAATGTGGTTGACTCTTAACTGCCATCTGGGCAATTAGGGATGGGCAATAAATGCTGGCCTAGTCAGCGATGCCCTCATCCCGTAAATGAATAAAGAAAAAAAATATTAAATCGGTGTTTGTTGCTCGAAAGGATTAATTTGAATTTTTTAATCAGGCAATCTCAACCAAACTGCACTATCTAAATTATACAAACTCCTTTCTGAAACTTACAAGGAGTAGAACATAGAACATATAACATTACAGCGCAGTACAGGCCCTTCAGCCCTCGATGTTGCACCGACCTGTGAAACCAATCTGAAGCCCATCTAACCTAAACTATTCCATTATCATCCATATGTTTATCCAATGACCATTTAAATGCCCTTACTACTTTTGCAGGCAGGGCTTTCCACACCCTTACTACTCTCTGAGTAAAGAACCTACCTCTGACATCTGTCCTATATCTATCACCCCTCAATTTAAAGCTATGTCCCCTCGTGCTAGCCACCACCATCCGAGGAAAAAGGCTCCCACTGTCCACCCTATCTAATCGTCTGATCATCTTGTATGTCTCTATTAAGTCACCTCTTAACCTTCTTCTCTCTAACGAAAACAGCCTCAAGTCCCTCAGCCTTTCCTCATAAGACTTCCCTCCATACCAGGCAACATCCTGGTAAATCTCCTCTGCACCCTTTCCAATGCTTCCACATCCTTCCTATAATGCGGTGACCAGAACTGTACGCAATACTCCAAGTGCGGCTGCGCCAGAGTTTTTTACAGCTGCAACATGACCTCATGGCTCCGAAACTCAATCCCTCTACCAATAAAACCTAACACACCGTACGCCTTCTTAACAACCCTATCAACCTGGATGGCAACTTTCAGGGATCTATGCACATGGACACCGAGATCTCTCTGCTCATCCACACTACCAAGAATCTTACCATTAGCCCAGTACTCTGATTTCCTGTTATTCCTTCCAAAGTGAATCACCTCACGCTTTTCCGCATTAAACTCCATTTGCCACCGATCAGCCCAGCTCTGCAGCTTATCTATGTCCCTCTGTAACCTGCAACATCCTTCCGCACTATCCACAACTCCACCGACTTTGGCATTAGGGTGCAGTTTCTGTGCAGTTAAATGTCATATCCTTGCTCATTGAAAAATACGAACGTGATAGAACCACCAGCCTTAGAATACATGCCCAATGCATTCCTTGGGGAAATTGGCAGTGACTCAAGGCTGACAGAACTTGTTTTGTCAGTGGGTCATCCTATTAGTTTTAACTTTGATACAGAATTCAGTGCCACTGTCTGTAAGTCTGAAGATTATGGCTGAAGAATCAGAAGTTACTGCGCACAGAAATGAAATTATATGGTCCGAGTGGTGTAACTCCCAGATCAAAGTTATTTACATGCAACTCTGCAGCACAAAATGTGCAAAAGAGCTGAAAAGATATGTGTGATTTATAATTGACTCTTCACTTTTGAGGTGCACACATGTCTTTACCTCAACATCCCTGGGGTAGCAGAAAGTGTTCAACTCATTTTGAAAGGCAGTGAATAGATCAAGAGAAACCAAACTACATCAAGTCTATTCAACGAGAAGACAATCAGAGAATAACTGGTCCAGGGATAAATGGTTGTTGCCAAACCATAAAGGGGTAACCAGTAGAAGATCTCATTGGGCTTCTTAGACTGATAGCAGAACCCGAAAAGAAGAAAGAATCCATTGATATTACCAATGTTGGCATAAGAGAACAGTTTTCAACTGTCAATAGGAAGGAAATCTGCAACTATACAGGAGTGGTGGAAGTGTTTCCCATTTGTAGCATCAGTAAAGAACTTTCACATGATAGAAATCAGCAGGTTTCTCACTTCGAAGCAAATACTGACAACAAGAATTAGCACCCACTCAAGCTCATTGATAACTTGTTAAGTGAAGTTGGTCAGACAGCAAAACTGTCTACAGAACAAATTGTTATTGCAGATATGAATTTGATGTTTTAGGATGAGACCACCTGAGTTCAAGAGAAACATTTCAATTCTTTGTCTTGCAAAGCAGAAATATCGGTACTAGTGACAGAAAGAATGCTCAGTAAGCAACAGCTGTCCAGTGGCATGATTGAGGATGGAAAAGTGTGTGGTCCACCAGCAAAATAGCCACAAAGGGTAAATGAAGGAGATCCAACCTAATCAACAAGTTGAAGTAAAGAGTTAATGTACACCAACACAGATCAATTAGCAGATTGAGAAGAAGGGTTTGCTTGCACAACATGAAGATGAGCTGCATACAGCTCCATGGAAACCAGACCAATCTTCACAGATACAGGGCACAAATAAAAAGGAAAAATCACCTGACTCGGAAATGCAGGATACCACAAAAAGCAAGGACTTGCTTCCAAGAGCAGCCATCTTCCATGATGGAAATTCATGAGATGAATGCTCCTGAGATTTTGCTATGGGGCAACTACTGGATTCAACAAGGTAGATTTACTCTGCAAAAGGCACTCAGGAGATTAAAGATCCTGCAAGTTAGGTAATGGACCAATTACTTAGGTTAGCAGGAACAACGTCCTCTTGGAAAGGTCCAACAGATAGAAGGTTTTCAAGCAGAAAGAGAGAGAGAGCGAGAGTTTACAGCCAATACTTGGTCAAGATCAGAATCAAGGTCAAGAAATATCAAGCCAAAGACAAACCAACCTTCCAAGTCCAAACAGAACACATTGTGGAAGAACTATAAAACCTCCAGGCTCCCGGAATTACTAAAGTCAGAGATCTGGAGGAGGTGAGGGCAGTGATAAATGTAATTATTGACATGAATGTATAAATTATAATGATAATAAGAGAGCTTGGGGTAAAACATTGTAATAGATAATGGTTAATGTTTGCAGACTATATTAAGCCCTACCAAATTTGATGATGTCAGATAGTCTTGGGTGAGGAAATTGAGAGACTAGTTCTAGATCATGAAGGGGACAGATGAGTCACTATGTTTCCCATTAGTCTTAGAGCAGAATCTTATCAGGAACTGAATGATGTGGCTTGTGGTGAGAACTGTAGCAGAAACATGCAAAATATCCGACGAGGCCTCTCTCAATGTCAGGAACAGCTCGCTGTATCTTTTATAGAACTGCCAGGGCGAGGCAAGGTTCTTGCTAGCCATCGGCAAGTTACCGAGTAAGGGAGATTAATGCTTGTTAATGACCATGTTAATTGCTCATCTCGCCCTCTTATTATGCGGTTTCCTATTTGACCATCAACCGTGAGCAAACTAGATGCCAAAATGTGGAAATTGGAGCACATACCTGGTGATTTCAACTTAATGCTTGCTCCAAAGGACTTCCAGTTGGACACTGGACACCAACATCTCAGGGCACAATCCATGGGCATCAGCCACATGCACCCAATGTCCACAATCAGTGGCAAATCTTCAAACTATTTACACTGTGCTTCTGCATTTCAATGCTTCACCTCAAGGTGAAACAACACCCATTATTGTGGTGCTGCATCAAGGACACTGTGCACTCAGGACCATCTATCCAGCTGGCAGACTGGACCAGGCTGCATTTCTGGCCTGTTCACTTGCTGTCGTAACGTTCACTCACTCTGAGCCTACATGCTCACAGCATCACTCTTTGCCTTGCTTTGCATTTGCCTTGCCTTGCCTTTTTCTGCTTTGCCCCATCAACCAGAGATACCAGGCTGTATTACCATGCTGCTCAGCATGGTCACAAAGCCAGGAACATTGTCATGGTTATCAGCAGGCTTTGGTCAAGTCAAGAAAATCGCTTCCAGTCAGGGTTCCAAGCTCAGTAGGTCAAAAGCAGCCTCTGATACTGGTCCTAGAGCTTTGGACAAGGTTGGTCAGTCACTCCTCATAAGGAGTGAGGAGCTGAATGTTGGAAACCTCACCATCCGTGTTAACTCCTGGGTTGGCAAAGAGGCAGGCATTGAAGGAGATGTAAGTTGGTGGCACTGCTGTTATTTGTGGCACAGTTTTAGATGTGTCCTGAGTGAGTGAGCAGGCAGTGCAGAGGGCATTTAGGGTTAGTAATGTTGGGGTTTGAGGTGGATGACAGCGAATGAGAGAGCATGTTGCCGGTAATAGTGAGAATGACAGAGCATAAGCCTTGGTGGGAGGTGGATACAATAGCAGAGATAGAGTGAATGTGAGATATCAGAGACAGGATGATTGGCTTACCCTGGCAGAATGGAGAAGAATCTTCTTCCAATACTGATGGGCATTCCTTCAGACATCTGTATTAACCCAGGCAGCTAGCTCAGACCAGGCTAGCATGCTCTGACATTGTGGTCTTCACTGCTAGTCCTGCGTGAAGAGGACATTCCACCTCTGAACCTCCTCATCCTATATGATGGTCCCTCCCTAAAAAGCAGGGTGCCAAATTTCCTCATCAGCCACGTCCCAGTCAAAGTTCAGGAACCAAGCAGGGCAGATCCAGACTGAGTTCTAGCGACGCTGGTCAATTCCTGGCAGTGGCAAATTGTTTCAGGAATGACGTGTGATAAGATGGGGATAGAATCAGAGTAGAGGACCCCCATAGGAGTCAGGTAGATCTCACTCGCCCTTTTTGGAGACTCACTCCAAAAAAACCTGAACGAACCTGAACGAAAAAAAACAGCAACTCAACTGAGGTTGCCTGTTTCATTGTTTTATTTTTGCTCAGAGTTGCAATTCCATCCTTCTTAAATAACTAAAAAACAATTAAACAATTCTATATCATCTAAGATGTATCATCTAAGATTCAAAAGACGAGGAGATATTTGGCTTCTAGGCTGGATGTAACAACATGCTAGTAGCTTTGTTTCCTTCATTTTGGAGAAGTGTATGATCTCTCCTTGATCCTTCATCTTAACTACAAACTCTAATTGGTAATTCAGCTTGTAGGATATTGCCTTTATTCTGCACTGTTCCATAAGTTATTGCAATAAGAGGTGAGTTGATTAATCTCTCTTCACCTGGTCATAACAAGCTATAATGCTCTTCCAGCTGTCCATGCTTGCTGTTTCCCAATCTATATTCATTATATTCTTTCTTAGTTCCTTTTCCTAAATTCTGCTTTCCCTTCTACTTTATCACTCAGTCTGTCCTCTTCAATCACGTTTCAGCTCCATACATCACTAAAGACAGATTTCAGGTCCAGCAATTCTAGGTCAGGAATCAGGTCAGCACTCTGTGTGTGATGATAAAAACAGAAAGCACTTGATGGTCACTGGAAATCTGGCACAGATGGTATAGGCTCGAGGACTTTCAAGAGAATTGACCATGTCCTCCTTTTTAAAAGTGCAACTCACAAAAATGTTACTTGGAATTTAAAGTAATATTAAACAAAATGTCTTATTCACTCTTTCTGTTGTTTGAAGTTTTACATGACAAACATTCTGTAAGTACATAAGCACCTTGTGTAAATACAAAATAAGAGACTGGATAGTCTACCCAGAATGTGACCTAATTGAAGGTGTTATATTTCGAAAGAAGTAGTGAGTTTCATCTCTGACACAGTGGTTAACTGTGGACATTAATCAACTGGAAACAGCATGGAAAGACTAGAAGAGTAACAGTGTCAAAGCCTTGAGCAATGCTATGAGGTCATTTTCTTTTTTATATCTTTGATTAAAGGCAATAAAACAGGGCTATTGGCAACTAAACTATTCAATTCTAGAAACAGAAACTATGCTTTACAGTTAATTTTTCTCCAACATTTCCATTCTACAGCTTGTCAGTTCCCAGGTTGAACTTTTAATGCTAGTTTGTGTGTGATACTCTGATCAGAATGACCTCGATTACTCTAGTCTACTCTTTCTGGTTAACAATCTTTGTTACAAATCTGCACAATATTAATATTGGCTACACATTATACTTCCATCAGAGCAGCCAATGATGGTATGGTACCAGAATTGGGAGTCCATTTTGTCTGGTCAGGTGTCTGTTGTACAAGGGTATAGGAATCTGAAAGGGTTAATGTTGAGGAATGCATTAAACACCACCCAATATGTTGATATTACATGGACTGGAACAGGGGAACAGCTTTAGTTCATAAAGGATATCTCCCTCCTACTCTTAGCAATAATGTCTATCATTGACCTCTTTACTATCATCTTGTTTAAGAAAAGAGTCTCTTCTCATTTGACTACCAAATGGTTTTCCTCTACCTCAGTGAAATGAGCAGACCATGTAGATTCTCACTAGGAAAGAGGATGGTGGCAGCAAATCCACAATTTCACACCATGATGACCAGTAGTGAGATTTCACCTTACAACATGGGGGCAAATGGTGCGGAATCCACTGAGCTGAATTATAAAATGCTGGCGGCCATGGAGATTTAAAGCTCTTCAGACACGTATTTAAGCTTTGTTCATGCAGTTAAACAGCAGCTGGAAGAGCTGAACTTTTGAGACTTCTGCAGACGTGAACCCTGCTGCAAGATTTCACAAAGGCAGAACCTACAGTCAATGGTCAAAAGCATTTCAGACCTGGTAAGGGATGCGTAACAGCAGAAGTGAGTTTGAAACTCCATTGAGGTGGAGCACTAGTCACACTGGGATACTTACACGTTAAACTGGGTATCAGTGATCTATAGGAGCAATCCCAAATTGAGGGTCAGCCAGACAGCATTGGAGGCTACACGAATAAAGATGAAATCTCTGGTGGGTGAGGGAAGCCTTTCAAAACAAAAGGCACAGTTTTCAGGCTGAGCAAGTTAGAAGTGTGCAAAGTACTTACAGCTGAGGTACAGAGTCACCACCTAGCTAGTGGGTATTATGCTTCTTGGCTACAGTGAGGAAAATCAGGGGACACAGAAGAATTTAAAACAAGGTTGAAGACCTGAGAATTGTGTGAAGTCAGAATTAAAGCACTGAAAGGGTAATTTAGAAGCCTTAACAAACAAGGTCTATTGGAAGAAGAAAGTTAGAAGACTAGTGAAGCTGCAGAAAGGTGAGAGACCTATTACTTAAAGATGCAGTAATGGCAGGACGTATTGACTTAAACCACACACAGCTGGAATCATCTAGGAAAAACCATTAATTTATCTTATAAAGTTATTAAAGGAACAGGAATCATTATCAAAACTGCATGTAGCAAGTTTCAGTCAGCAAAGCCATTAAGGAAATGAGGATCATCTATTAATGCTGTGATTGGTGGGATTCATCTATGGAAAGCACAAAAAGGCAGTAATTGTCATTTCACTTGCAAACAGAGGGAGTCTTCCATCTTACTTAAAGAATGCAGGGATTCTTCATTTTGAATACACAAGCAGAACATTGTAGCAGAAAACAGGAGCAACATTGCTATACCACTGAATTAAAAGCCTTTCAAGCAAGAAACATAGTTACCATATTAGGAAGGCATGGCCATTTGAAATAATATTGCTGTGAAGATTTAGTTTCAGGGAGTGGCCGAGTTAAACACAGAATTGCATATCTTGAAGAAAACAAGTCTTAAGATACAAAATTGCTACCAATCAAGATATTAATCAGCAGCCAAACAAGTTAATATACTTTTACATTCAATTGTGGATTATAACTGATGTCATTATAGCTTTCTAATTGTTAGAAGAAGAAATAAAAAATATGGCAAAGTAGGACACGTTCACAGAGCAGCAAGAAGACAAATAGCCAGCACAAAAAAGTTAATTGTGTAAAAGAACCTACAATAAAAGAAAAGCCAAAGTCATTTCCAGTGCAAATAGATAATCCAGTCCTGGCTTTTTCGCAACAGGGGATATTGATGTCAATTGACCCTCACTAATTTTAGGCTTAATATAAAGATGAGTACACTATATAATCAAATAACATCACATGATTGAACAAACACAGTTTGCAAGCAACAGCAGTGCAAGTACACGGTCCAGGAGGGATATCGGCCAAGATTCAAAATATATGACAAGCAAATCTGCAAAACAATTGCATCAAATTGTGAAGAACGTATACATATTTCACAATCGAGAATTCTCACTTTTGAGCACGAATGTGTGTTTTTACATGACTTTTCTTGAAATGGTGGAAGGAATCAAATTAGTTAAGATGAAAACAACACAGTCGAGATCGGGTCAAAGAAGCCATCATCAATGCTTGAAATCTGCTACAGTTGGGCAGATTGGGCAGAATCAAACATTGTCGGGAAAAGGGAAACTCAGTGGCTAGAGATCACTCCATTGTTGTGGAAAGCTTTCTTTGAGGCTAATGGTACACACCACCCCTTCACTCATCACTAGTGCTCACCACTAGGTCTGGATCATTTTATTACGTACTGTATAATAAACAATGTCCAAATGGCAGAAGCAGAACAACACTGCACTCAGCAATGTCGTTACAAGCCCACCTATGTGTTAAGATACAAATGGATAGTTGAGCCTCAGAGACAACAATGCATCTTTAATCAGTTCCGAAAATTTCAGAAATCATCTTTCAACAAGATATAAGCTATGCATCCTTTGATGTGCCAATGCATGCCTAATGTCAAGTTGCTTAGCAAGGATATTCTTACCAGCCACTCAGCTGTGTTTGTGTTAGTGCAAATATTTATCAAATCCCCACTTTCAAATACTTACTTAAAACAGGACCTCTTTTCTAAAGTATCTTATGTTGCTTTCCTGAAGCTCCATTTATTTTGCATTTGTTTTTCATCATTTTCAGTATTCAAGCATTGTTGAAATGGCTCACCCTTGGTTGCCCCTGAAAAGATGGTGATGGGCCATCTTCCAGAACCAGTGCAGTGCATGCAATGAATGTAGTTACCTCGCTCTGTTAAAGCAGGGAGCTGCAGGATTTCATGATGAAAGTAAATTAGTTAAATTCCATTTCGATAGTTTAGCCGGAATAGATGGTTGTTATGGGCAGGTACGCTTTGAAATGCAAGAAAGTGCTAATCTGAAATGAATGACCAACTAATTAGTTAAATCAATATGGAACTACAGAATTCATGACTAATGAATGAGTAGTCTTACATTTTCATTAGCCTCCTAACTAGTAAGAAAAATCAATTATCTCATCCAAATTTATTATGTGAATCAATAGCAGACCAAATTACGAATCACTTAGATAACTGTACAATATCATTAACTCAAATTAAAAATGGTCCTCATCCAAGCACAGAATTATATGGGGCAAGTAATTTTCCATTCATTTTTATTGTACAAAATTCTAGATCCTGTACAAATAATACAGGTATTAATCTGTTTGTGCAAAATTCTTTTGCCTAAGGCATTTGTTTATTAATTTTAAATTCATAAATAACTTTGTCTTAATAACAGAAGTGTCAGATATTTGCATTGGCTATGATGAGTGTGATTTCATCACTTTAAACATCAAGTCTTAATTTAAGGGTGAGATAATTTTAAGCATTTCTGCTCTGTTAACATGCCTTGATGTCCATGATATGTATCTGCATATTTGTGTGTGTGTTTGCATGTATGCGTGTGTGTGATGGTTAGATCGAAAATTTACATAAAACACACAATGACAAACTACCTATCTAACAATTAGACCTAATTATAAATGGCAGAATGTGTGATTTAGCTCAAAACATTTGACTTATACTGCCACTGGAACTATCATGATCTGAAACTGGAGATTCCAAAATGGTATATGCACCACCAACAAAGCCCACACTCATCACTGGTGATATTTACAGAGAGATTCTTTTGACTTACAGTTACTTTTACAACATATCATAGAATCAGAATCCCTACAGTGTGGGAAGAGGCCCACTGAGTCTGCACTGATCCTCCAAACGGCATCCCACCAAAACCACAACTCTACCTATCCCCGTAACCCTACATTTACCATGGGCATTCCACCTAACCTGCACATCTTTGGACTGCACGAGAAAACCGGAGCACTCAGCGGAAACCCAGGCAGACATAGGGAGAATATGCAAACTCCACACAGACAGTTACTCGAGGTAGGACTCAAACCCCGGTCAGTGGCGCTGTGAGGCAGCAGTGCTAACCACTGTGCCACCATGCCACATGGATTTGTGGGAGTCCTGGGAGGAAGTTCTTGGAGGCATTGTGATGAGTTGTTGGATTTGGAAGGGAGTGTTGTTGCATCATGACAGTCAGAACAGAGATTTCTACCAGATGTGATGAGAGCCTGCTCCCATTATCGAGGCTACGCTGCAGTTCCCCATGATGCATGATACAATAGGAACATGGAACAGAGGTTGCAGAGAAGGCAAGCTGTGTACAGAAAGATAAGGAGTCAGGCTTTTCATTGAAGCTGCACCAACCTTTTACAGAACTTATTTCCTGCCTTCAGTTCAATTGGGAGCAATGTCTGAAAATGTAAGAAGTTGATCACTGAACTTTGCTACCTTTTCAACAGAACTCAGTGCCAAGCAAGAGGGTGAAGGCAATGCTGCCGCGGTTACCATCGTCCTCCACTTCTACAGAAGCAGATCATTCCAGGCAGGAGGAACCTACCACATTTTTTGTGAAATTTCTGTCGACCCTTTTGGAGACCAGTTTTGCAAGATTTGATAAGGTCTTCTCTGTCTCCATTGCCATTAGTCCAACAAAATGTAAACTTTGCAAGAAAATTCCCTGCATTAATTGTTTCTAGCAATATCAATGAAGCACTCTAGGACATTTCACCATTTTGCCAGAAGGAGGAAATCTTCCACAGTTTCCTCAGCCCAACCAACACAGAATGAAGCCAGGCCATCTTCCACCGTGATGACATTTCCCTCCAAAGGAATGAAAGGCACAAATCTGATTTGCATTCAACCCTGACAGACACCCTGAAGTCCAACACTCTTATTGTGCTAAAAGTTTAAAATAATGGGATTGAAAGCAGGAGGATGCGTATATGTATTTTTTTTCTCTATATATATTACCTCACTTCCTCTGGAGGATTTCCTTAAACTTGTCTTGCTTCATAGATGGTGTCTTTGCTGTAAGACTAAGATTGTTTAAGTGATTACTGTGCATAACTTGAGAATTCATGGACGTCAAGGAACCTGATGTTGGCTTAAGTCTGATTAGTTCGCTCGCTCATGCTGCTATCAAAAATCAGCTTTTAAAAAATATCTGCGCACTCATGGCAGTAAGAAAAAAAGACGTGCATCTCTATAGATCACCCTATCTGGGATACTTCACTACTTAAACTGGGTAATAAAATTACACGGATAAGCTTCCATGAGGCTATCAAGACTAAGCGTGAAATGACACAATATTCAGCACCTGTTACATTGATAACAACAGTGTTACAGTGTGGTGTCAGGTTAGAAGGGGCTTCACTAATGTGTTACACTTCCCTAGCAGTCCCAGAGTTGCTATCAACTTAAGAAAAGCACTGCACATAAATGAGCCTTAGTTGCAAGCAGGGAATTACAAGGGGATCATTTTGACTTTGGCCGATGGTGTTAAGTGTATGGTGATGGCTCATTCACCCATTAAAAATCTCTCTCAGCTTTGGTCTCTGTCGACTTTGGTGGAGAACAAAATCAGAAGCCTTGTCTACCAGAACACTACATTGATATTGTACACTTTACACTTATTAGCCAGAGTTAAAATTAGCCTGAGTGTGGACAACACACTGCATAGAAATTAGATTATGCCACATCTATTTTTCAAATATGGAACACGTCTTTAAGCATCTGATAGCAGGCAACATTTGCATGCCTTGTTTGTTCAGTAAATGCCCAGAGCATGTACCAGAACTATGCAAAGGCATAACTGTAGAGGTTAATTCAGGGTGCTGTGTTGGTTGCAGGACCCTTTTGTGAAATTGGTCTGCCTCAGCACATGCTTTGTCACATGTTAAACTTAACAAATTCTTAAACTTAGCAAATACCTCAAGAGCCTCTCCTGATAGCTCTTTCAGTGCTTTGGTGACAAACATTGTCGGATGCCACTTCTGCGAAGTTCCTTGGCTCATTTTGTGACGTTGTAAGTGCTATATAAATGAACGCTCTTGTCTCTGAGTCAATTAGATAGAATCATTTAAAATACTCTTTTACTGAAAACAAACTCTTTTCAGTTTCTTTTAACAGTTTTTCGCTGGTTTTATTTTTCTTTACCAAATAAACTCCTAACATGAATTTTAAAATTCAGATAAAGGTTACGTTACAATAAAATGCAGTGGTGCCTGAGCCACCTTTAAAAAACGTAGTTTCATATTCCATCTCTATCTCAGACAGATGCACATAGAGAGATGAGAACTGGGTATTTGCCATTTAGTATGAGGGAGAAGTGAATATGAGGTAACAGGCTATTTCCACAATTTGTGCTTTACCTTCACCTTTGAAGTATTTTTAAAGCAAACCACAATCCACCAAATTGTTGTAGTGAATGGCATTTTCTGTATATTCTACCTCACTACGAAGCCTCAAGACAGTCCCCTGCACTGTGGACAATGTTTTCCAGGGACAAAGATATTGAATATGCAGTATTTCGTGGTCCTGTTTAATGCTTGTGTTGAGATTAATTTGTGATTTGAGTGCTGTGCAATTAATTGCTGTTTGCAATGCAAGTAATTGCTTCTTATCAATTACTGGTCGTATGAATTTAATTTTAATCCCACTTCATAGCATCTTGCTTATTTCCAGTGTTTCTTCATTTTCTCTGTCCCCACACATTGTTAGCGCAACCATCTGAAAAAGACTTAAAATGGTTGTGCATCAAAAAGAGTCTGTAACATGCTTTGGTTTTCCATGAAGGATATTGTAGTGATTGAAACCAGGTGAATCTCATTGACTGGGTTGTTAACCTGGTTCAATCAGGGAGCCCTGGCTGACAGATATAAACAGGAGATTCAGAAGGTCTCTTCAGACTAGGGGTAGGCTTTGAGCTGGCTGGTCAGAGCATATGTACTGTACACATGTAAATTAAGAGTGATTTGGTGATGGGACGTCGGCAGTTATTTCAGATACCATTGGAAGAGTAAGTGTCATTCAGTTTTTCTTCAATTGCCTCATATGTGCATCAATTCCTTATCTAAGAAAGTAAATAAATAAAACCTCAGAAAGTTATTATAACCAGGCAATAAATTTATAACATGGATTGAGTTATTTTTGAAGAGGAATAGATTAGATTAATTCCTAGAAATGTCAGTTATTTTATTTCTGAATTAAATCGTCTCTTTTCTCTGCTTGATCACAGCCTACATTTTACAAAGCATTGGCTGGGTCACAGGTCATGCTGAGCAGCTTAGTGAACCAGGCACGTGCCATGCTGGATGAACAAGCCCGGCATCTACTTAATGAACATGAGCGAAAAACTATGGGTTACTATCTTGATGAGTACAAGGAAAACAATGTAACTGTTCAGGCTCTGGTTATGGCCCTTTTCGAACTCCTAAACACACACGCAAAGGTACGTTATTGAAAGCTCTTCATACTGTGATTTTCTAGCAAGCACGTTGACAAACAGAACTGGCCTTTGTTCAGTCACCACTTCAGCAAAAAGTTATCATAGAATCCCTACAGTGTGAAAACAGGTTATTCAGCCCAGTAAGTCCTCACAACCCTCTGAACAGGACATCCCACCCTACTGTAAACACATAACCCTACATTTCCCATGGCTAGTCCACCAAACCTGTCCATCTTTGGACCACGGGAGGACACCAGAGCAAACCCACACAGACACAGGCAGAATGTGCAAACTCCACACAGAGACAGTTTCCTGAAGGTGGAATTGAACCCAGGTCCCTGGCAATTAGAGGCAGCAGTGCTAACCACTGAGCTACCGCTGAAGTTAGAAAAGAGCCCATTTGGAGGCTTACATGGGTTAACATCATTGTCT
The DNA here is from genome assembly GCF_021869965.1 of Rhincodon typus. NCBI lineage: Eukaryota > Metazoa > Chordata > Chondrichthyes > Orectolobiformes > Rhincodontidae > Rhincodon > Rhincodon typus. Next base: position 17,490,433 of record NC_063359.1, on the reverse strand, counting down.
GATTTAGAAAACGTGTGAATTTCACTTTGTTTAAATAACAACAATGCAAAATGAGCAAATAAATTACAATTAAAATCAAATCACCCACTACTGCTCTTGATAAATTCCAATGTTGTGGCTAAAGGCAGAATACTATGGATGTTGGAAATCTGAAACAAACACAGAATGCTAGAGAAATTCGGCAGGTCTGGTAGCATCTGCAGAGATAGAAACAGAGCTAATGTTTCAAATTCAGAATGACTCCATCTCTGAAGAAGTTTTACTGGACTTAAAATGTTAATTGGGTTTCTCCAACATTCTCTGGATTCATTTCCAATGTTCTAGGCCTTGAGCACACATACTTGTAAATTCATTAAAATTTTGCCTGGGCCTCTAGAACATGCACCTCCTATTGAAAGCAGGATTACATGTTGCTTCTTCAGTTGATTATGGCTGGGGACTACTTCTACTTGCAGAAAAGCTAGTTCTGCATCAAACAAATTCATGCATTAATTGGTCATGTAAAAAGAGCCTGGACTGGGGTGCTCTTAGTTCCATCTCTTTATGAAAATTAATGCAAGCAGTCACAAGGAAAATAGTAACCATATGCTTCCCCTGTGTTTTGTAATGAAGATTATTTTAAAAGTAGTTTGAAAAGTATTGGGTTCATTTGAAAATAAAGAGAGAGCCTCACTTCTATAATTCACTTCACATTTTCTCTGACGACTGTAATAAATTCTTTGGAGTAGATAACAAGATAAAAGAAAATCAGGGGAACTGGCTGCACAGTCAGTGCTGTGCATCTGTGAAAGGAGACAGGAGCTGAACAACAAACTAAAACGTTTCTTTAAAGAGATACCTTCACAGAAACAGAACTGTCAAATTGAATTTTTATAAACTGATCCCAAATAAAGTAACATCACATTTGAGGATTATTGGAGGGCAGATAAGACATGATCCAAAATATGTTCCTGCCGGTCTTGCTTTTCTTCTCTTTTTGAGCATTCAATGGTCTGTCCGTAACTTCTGAGGAGGAGCAAATAGCATATCTTAAGTGTTATTGTGCCGAATTGTTTTGATGGGATTTGCTCTGGGATGGGGGATTCCTGTTTTAAATTCAAATGAAAACAAGTATGAGCACACTATTGTGGGCAAAACAGTAAGGGCTGGACAAAACTCATTTGCCATCAGTCAGCATTAAATTCTAGTGTGTGTGAATCTATATCTGCCTATTCCTGGTCAACTCAAATCGCTCTGTATTTCCTACTTGACAACATTGTGAGTGCATCAACACCACTTTGACTGCAGCAGTTCGAGGAGATAGTCCATTTCCACCACCTCATGACACCCGAGGGTGGATGGGCAAAGCAGTGAGGCTGGCATTTGTCATCTCCCTAGAATATATTTGAACAAATGGGCAATTTTGCAAAACTGTGCTGCCAGCACACAGCAGGTACAAAAGGGCTGCAACCCCGGTAGTTGTCCAAACTGCTGTGGAGTTCCACAAAATAACTCCTCAATTGAATTCGTTTCCATTGAATATACTTCCGGCTTAACCAAACTGGCTCACTGCAAGAGTTAGTTAGAGAAAGGGTTGATAACTCATCTCTAGTTTGCAATCTCATCTTTGATAAACCACACCAGCACTGCAGCCTTACGAAACTATTCCTTGTCTGTGAATCTAGACAAGTTGAATGTGTGGGCTAACACATGACAGATGCTGTATAATGTGGCTAAACATGAATTTATAAACTTCAGTGTGGAAAACAGAAAGACGGAATGTTATCGATAATTACATATTAGGAAATGTGGATGTGCAATGTGATGTGGGTGTCCTTGCTCACCAATTTTAAAAAAAAAGCAACCAGGCATTTGCAGCAAGCAGTTAGAAGGCAAATGGTATGTTGACCTTCATTGCAGGAGGTCTTGAGTTCAGGAGTAGAGATGTCTTACTGCAGTTATACAGCGCTTTGATATTTCTGCACCTGGCGTATTACTGTGTACAGTTTTAGTCTCCCTACCTAATAGACAATATATTTGCCATAGAGGGAGTGTGGAGGTTCACTAGGATGGTACTGGGGATGGCAGGACTGCTTTGTGAGGAGAATTCGATTTGACTGGGTCTGCAATCACTAGAATTTATCTGGATGAGAGGGGATCTGATTGAAACACATACAATTCTAACAGGGCTAAACCTACTAGATGCAGTGAAGATGTTTTCCTTGACTGGGGAGTCTAGGAGTGGGTCACCGTCTCAGGGAATGGGGTAGGCCATTTAGAACTGAGAAGAGGAAACATTTCTTCACTAAGAGGGTGGCCAACCTGTGGAATTTGTTACCAAATAAGACAGTAAAGAGGCCAGGTCACTATGTATATTTAAGAAAGACGTTGATTCTTTTAGATATTAAAGGCATCAAGGGGCATGAAGATAAAGTGGGAAGGTGACATTGAAGTAGAAGATCAACCATGACCATATTGACGAACCGAGTAGGTTTGAAAGGCTGAGTGGCCTACTCCTGGTCCTGGTTTCTACGTTTCTATGAATACACAAAACAGAACATTTCACAGTAGCAGCAGCAGAGCTGTTCCCCACCTGGAGGCAGAAGTTGGGAATTTATATGCCTGCCCTTCATCGTTTTTTTCACCTATTATGAATAGGCAGGGAATAGAGGGATACGGACCACTGAAATGCAAAAGGTTTTTAGTTTAGAAAGGCATGATGTGTTGGCACAGTTTTAGTGGGCCAAAGAGCCTGTTCTTGTGCTTATTCTTTAACCTTGACAGTAGGATGATTGGTGGGACTAAACACCAGAATTTTCCAAAGTAAAATGCAGTAGGTTGTGGAAATCTGAAATAAAGTCAGATAATGCTGGAAAATACTTTGCAGACTTGAGCAGCATCTGTGAATAGGGAACTAGATATAACCTTTCAGGTTCAATAACTTTCACAAGATCAGATCAGTTTTTGAGGGAGGGCACAACCTGACATGATAACTCTTGTTTCTTTCTCCACTGGTGTGACCCGCCACGCCGAGTGTTAGGACCCTACAGTGCAGGAGCAGGCCATGCAGCCCATCAGGTCCACACAGACTCTCCAAACAGCATTTCACCCAGACCCGCCACCCCACCCTATCCCTGTAACCCATGGCCAATCCACCTGACCTGCATATCTTTGGACTGTGGGAGGAGACCCATGCAGACACAGGGAAAACGTGCAAACTCCACACAGCCAGTCACCCAAGGGTGGAGCCAAACCCAGGCCCCCGGCACTGTGAGGCAGCCTTGCTAACCACTGTGCCACCCATGTTTTCCAATGTTTGCATGGACAGCTTTATCTTCATTGTTGACATTGTCATCTTTATAGACCCAGCAATGCTGTGCTATCTACTCCCACAATTTCCTGCTCTTCAGTTTCTTGAACATCTTGCAGGGCAAGAGATTAGGTGGGCAGCCATGTTTTGATCATTATTCCTGACACCTTCAACAAGAATAAAACAGAGAATGCAGGAGAAACTCAACAGGCCCGGCACCATCTGTGGAGTTATCATTTCAGGTCCAGTATGACCCTATTTTAGAACTAAAGAGTAGTCATATCGGACTTGAAACATTCACTCTATTCATCTCTCTGCAGATACAGCCAGACCTCTGGATTTCTCCTGAACTTTCTGTTTTCTTTCAGATTTCCAGCACCTGCAGTATTTTGATTTGAGCTTGATTAAGAATTTCTTTTTCTTTTATCATGGGATGTGGACATCACTGGCTAGGCCAGCATTTATTGCCCATCCCTAATGACCTGGAGGGCAGATTAGAGTCAGCTACATTGCTGTGGGTCTGGAGTCATGTTTGTGTAAGCCAGACCAAGCATGGATGACAGATTTCCTTCCCATTGGTGCATTAATGAACCAGATTTAAGTTTATGACAACCAATATGGTTATCATCAGCCTCGTTTTTTATTCCAGATTTGCATTGAATTCCAATTTCACCATCTGTCATGCTGGATTCAAACCCATGTTTCAGGAGGCTGGGTTTCTGGATGACAAATCCAGTGACACAACTACTACTCCATCATCTCCCCTTAGTGCCTTGGCCCATGAGGTGGAAGTAGCAATAGCCTCAAATCTCCGGAGTAACACATCAGAGCATTATGAATAAAGTGCTCTTTTAATTTTCTAGCACAATCTCTCGAGGTGGGATTTTAGATTGGCAGAAGTTATCTTACTCAAATTTAATTCTTAGATATTGAGGGTCATGTATTCATAACCCCTCTCCTGGTTTTAGAGCTGTGTCCTGTAGGAGTGCAAATGGAATATTCAGGCATAAATTGTTGACGTTCTCCTGATCCAATGTGTAAAATTGCACTGCTGAAGTGAATAAAAAAAGGATGAAGTAAAAATTCCACAAAGAGTTATATTGTGACACATTAAGACAATTGTGAGATTTAGAAAGCTACAGCTTTCACTTTGGCAATGCTCGTACTGCACATTCAACATTTTAAGCCTGTTCTTTATTTTTTTTTAGTTCTCCTTGCTAACAGAGGTTCGAAGTGTAATCTCACCTCCAGATCTGGACAGATTTGATAATATGGTGTTGAAACGTGAGATTGAGTCAATGAAAGCTCGCCAGAATTCCAGCACAGGCACGGATTCCTACTCTGTCGTGTCTTATGGAGACACAGCCTCATCCTCCGTTAGTTACTTCACATCTACAACTCTCAGTTCAGCCCGGGTAAGTGCCCACAATAAGGCGAATCCACGGCTTAATGGTATGTCTATTATAAGATTCTTCAAAGCTGACCTGCTAAAATACATAGAATTTCTGATGTAAACACTTGCTGTAATGTTTTATATATTAATGTTGAACAAAGTATCAAATCCAAATGTTGACTCGATGAAGTAATCATTCAATATATCCTTGGCTGGTCTGGTTGGAGACAGTCATCGAAAGAAGGCAGATATTGTTTAAAATTCAAACCAAAAATCAAAACTATTCTGAAATTAGCCGTATTTCCCTCAAACTGATTTTAGTCGAACAAAATCAGAGGGTTTGGATCAAGCTTTGGGTTTGGTGGCTTGTGCCTCACAGATATCACTATTGGATAGTCTGAGCAAAGTCTGTTTGCTCCATCCCAATGATATTTCTTCCCAATCCATAGCTTGCAGTAACCATTAGTCTTTCCCACTCCTAGCTCATACCCTCCATCATTCCATCAACATCCGCAATTTATTCTAGGACTTGGTTCATTCATATTTCTGGCATAATCAAATGTAATTAATCATTACTTTTCCAGTCAATTCTACCCACTTCCATTAGCAAACATACTTACATCAGAGCATTAATGTTATGAACATGTTTACATTGAAGACCTTGCTCCACCTCAAAATTAAGAATTGGTCTGGAGAAACCAAATGAACTTTGTTGCAATGACGTCAATAAATTGAGAGAGATGTAAAGCAGGTTTTCAATTGCCCATCAGCCATTGTGTATTGTTCCACAAGTTTGCGACCCAGCCCATTATGACAGCAAGTCTGATCAAACTTGCTGCAAAGCCCACTACTTCAGCTTTTCAAGTTGAAATTATTGTAATGTACATTTTTTCAGTGAAGCTTCAGAACAACTGTTCTGTCAGCTTGTGATTGGCCAGAAGCCATAATATGCATCAGCGCAGCTGGTGTATGTCATGGCAGAGCAGAAATCCCTGCAAAAAGCAGGAAAATGACTAACAAATCTGGTATTTCATTTTCATTTGCATTTATATAGATGGAAAAATTGATTTTTCGCAGGAGACTGGGGCTTTGCTGTTACATTTTTGGCATCAAAGGAAATACAACAGCAGATGGGTTTTTTGTGAAAAGTTCAGATTTGCTTATTTCCTGATGTAAAATTATCTTCACTCTTGTTCACTTGTCTGGAGCACACTTTTCTGAAAATAAGCCTGAATTGGAACATTACTTATCTCCCACTTTGTTCTAGATTTTTTAAAAGTATAATCATTGCCTTGTCTTCAAGTGCATTTTGCAGGATGATGCTATCATTGGTTGCATATTGTGTCTTTGAGCTAATTTTTTTTGTGTTCCTTCTGTTTCGATTGAAATATGATTATTGCAGGAGCGCCTGTTATGGTTAATAGACCTTATGGAGGTACAGCTTTTTCTGTGTGTGATCTCAAGTGATGTGGTTTCCATAGTAAAGGGCTCATTATGCTGAGTGCCGTGGAGCTGCTTTTGTATGCAGCAGATCTTGTTTGTCATTGATAACTAGCCCATCTTTTGTTTTTAATGAGTTTGTCTCCGTGTGGAGTTTGCATGTTTCTTTTGTCAGTTTGTGTTTTTCTTTGTTCTGTTCAGGAATATATCTGTTCATGATAAATGGACATAGATCCTAACACAACATACAGTTGCTCAATTAAAAACGTGGCCCAGAGTTTGCTGCAATGGTGTAAATAGTCAAAGTGAGATTGCCTCATCTCCCAGTGGTTCTGTGAAGCAAAAGTACAAGCAGATTATTGTATTACCATACATAAGGGCATGAGCAGCTCAACTAAGGTTTCCTGGAATCTGTGTATCCAGTCTGTCCTTATAACTCAAACCCTCCAGTCCTGACAACACCCTTGTAAATCTTTTTGGAACCCTCTCCACACAATGTTATCAGGGAGCAAGACATTGAAAAACTTTGTCCCCTCATCGCAATTTTTGAACCATACAAGCAATGCATCTTAAAACATCATTCTCGAAAAATCTTCAAAGTGTGAACTGAATTTCCTGCCCATTAATTTTTGACACTGAATCGCTTTCATGCAAGGCAGCTTAATGAAGCTATTCTGAATTGTAATATTCTCCATAATTTGTCTTCTCACAAAACGGAAGTGTAATATTAAACCTCCATCTGTGTGATACATTTGTGATGGCAGCTTCAGAATATTCTGGCACTTTTACAGCTTTCAACAATTATTTTCCACGTTTTCCAAAAACATGATATCAAATTTCTTCTAAAGATTTTATATTTTCTACTTTCCTTCTTAAAATCCTGTGCTGTTCATTCTCTTTTATATGTAGTAAATGTTCAACATTTGTCTATATGTAGTTGAGGCTATACTTCAAAGTATTTTGTGACTTGAAGAGTACTTGAAGATTGCTTCAAAAAGACACCATATAACTGTACCTTTTTTGTATGCGGAGAGGAAGGACATGAGGTGGGAAATGTCACATACTGCATACTTTGAAACCAGTTTAAAATATGTCATGCTCTGAAAATCATTCTCATTATTGCCGTAGCCATAAGCCACCTTTTCAACTGAGAACAGTACATTGTTGCTTGAAACCATATAGTGTATACTGAGTGGTATCCCCACAACCCAAGCAGCTATTCATATAGAGTCAAGGAATCGTACGGCATGGAAACAGATCCTTCGGTCCAACTCATCCATGCTGACCAAGTTTCTCAAACTTAACTAGCCCCATTTGCCTGTGTTTGGCCCATATCCATCTAAACCTTTCCTATTCATGTACCTGTCCAAATGTCTTTTAAATTTTGTAACTGTACCTGCATCTACCACTTTCTCTAGCAGTTCATTCCACATATAAACCAGCCTCGGGTCTCTTTTAAATATTTTACCTCTCACCTTAAAAATATGTCCCCTAGTTTTGAGATTGTAAGAACTTTTGATGCTGGAGTCAGAGATAACACAGTGTGGAGCTGGAGGAACACAGCAGGCCAGGCTGCGTCAGAGGAGCAGGAAAATTGACGTTTCGGGGCGGGACCCGTCTTCAGAAATGGGACCCTTCTGAAATTTCTGAAGAAGGGTCCCGACCCAAAACATCAAGTTTCCTGCTCCTCTGATGCTGCCTGGCCTGCTGTATTCCTTCAGCTCCATACTGTGTTATCCCCTAGTTTTGAACTCCCCTACCCTAGGGGAAAAACCTATCCACCTTATCTATCCCCCTCATGATTTTATAAACATCTCTAAGGTCACCCGTCAGATTCCTATACTCCAGTGGAAAAAATCCCAGCCTATCCAGTTTGTCCTTATAACTCAAACCCTCCAGTCCTGACAACACCCTTGTAAATCTTTTTGGAACCCTCCAATTTAAATATTTCCTTCCTATTAGCAGGGTGAGCAGAACTGTACACAGTATTCCTCACTAATGTCCTATACAACTGCAACATGACATCCCAACTCCTTTACTCAATCGTCTGAGCAATGAAGTCCTGCGTGCTAAATGCCTTCTTAACCGCACTGTCGACCTGTGTCACAACTTGCAAAGAACTATCTACCTATATATTCTATGTACCTATCTATATATAACTATATGTTTGCAAATTAAAATACTGTGCGTGCTGGAGATCTTAAATTAAAACAGAAAGTGCTGGAGGAGTTCAGCAGGTTGGCCTAACAGCATCTGTGGGGAGGGAAACAAAGAACATTCTTCAGATCTGATGAAAGATTATCAACTTGCATTAACTCTATTTCTCTCCATAGATTATGTCTCATCTGCTGGGTTTTACAAGCTGGTTTTGATCTTATTTCAGATTTCTAACACCCACAGTAATTTGCTTTAGGATAATTTTTTAAACTGAACCATTTATCATTGCGTATTGATCATGCGTAGGGTTTTGGATCACTTCTCCTTGGTGATGTGACTGAAGAAAGAAAATGAGCAGGGCACTGGAAGTGCTCGCTTTCTTCCCCAAGATGTGCAATGACAACATTCAGATCCATATTAACCATTGGTACAAGCCCATGGAGCCTTGATTGAACACCTTATTTGAGAGTCAGAAGTCACACGACACCAGGTTATAGTCCAACAGGTTTATTTGAAATCACAAGCTTTCAGAGCGTTGCTCCTTCCCCCAAGTGCACTGGAACATCAATCTAGATTATGTGAAAACTTTGAACAAAGTTTGATTATCTTTTAAGGATGCACTTCCATCAGTACTTGGCACAAATAACTTGTCTGTTTTGATATAAAATTTAGCCAAATTTTATGTTTAAATGTCATGAAAAGATTTCAGGCTCATGAGTTGAATAAGCTTTGTCAGATACTTTGGGGACTGACTTTGAAGATTTAAACTATGTCTTTGATATTTACCTCCGTCTGCGTTCAGGATGATACAACACAGATGTAGGATATTCGATCAACAATGTCTGCTTCAGCTTGTTCAAAGAGCAATCCCTCTCTCTGCTTGTTTGTTAAAGCACTCATTATTTTCTTTTGCAAGATAACAAGTATAGTCTCTCAAATCTCACTATCCAAAAAACTGGCATTGTCTGAAACAGGAGTATTGTTTTTTGTCCAGGCTGAAATGAAATTTGTCCCACCAAACCCAGCTCAGAAAAGATCAAGGAACACAAGCCTCACAAAGTTGACAGTTCCAATGCTGCAATGAGCCCAATCCAATCCAACCCAACTGACACACACAGAAGCACCCATCTCAGTTTTTCTCCTGAAAACATTAAAGTTCTGAAATCCAGCATGGCCTCAGTCCAAGGCTGCTGGATTTGAGAGGGATCTTGATACACTTCTGAAATTAACCTTTGAATATGCTTCCACTATTCTCTTAAGCATTGATTTCCAAACTACAACTTTCAGTGAGAAATTATTTCTTCCCATCTTCCTCTGGTTCATTTGCCAATTAGCTTAAATCTGTGATTCCTGATTATCAGCCTTACAGCCATTGGAAACAGTTCTTCCTTATTAGCTCTATGAAAACACTTTTAACATTTAAATCTCTTTTAAATCTCTCCTTAACTTTGTTCAACTCTAAAGACAGAAATGTAAAATTTACAAGTTGTTCTTCATAATTGTAGTCCTTCATTCCAAACATCATTCCAGTAAACGAAACCAGAAAATAGGTGGAAAAGCTCAGCAGGTCTTGCAGCATCTGTGAAGAAAAATCAGAGTTAATGTTTCAGGTCCAGTGATCCTTCCTCAGAATCATTCCAGTAAAAACTGTTCCCAGTGGCAGGAATGTTGCTGGAAGATTTAAGGTCATTAGTTAAAGTAGCAGAAGAGAAAGCAGAATCTTTTTCTTTTCAATTTAATGCATGCTGTAATGGGCTGGAATGCATTGCTTTGAGAGATGGGGAATAGATTTAGGAATAACTTTCTGAAGGTAGCTGGAAAAATAATTGAAAAAGAAAAGAAGTTGCAGGGCTATGGGAAAGATCAAGGGTCAGGAGCTAATTGGAGAGTTCTTTCAATGAGTCAGCAGAGGGATGATGGGCCAAGTAGTCTTTGATGCTGTAAAATTATTTGATTCTGTGATCTAACTGGCTTCAAGCATTCACTTTATGAAGAACCTTGGTTGCCTTTAGCAAGTATAAAACAGCTTTTCAATCCTTTCTTTCCACCTTCTTTATAACAAATCTATGCCTAGTGTATTTGGAATTGCCACTGAAGTACTAACTACCACCATACACACAGTTTGCACTTTTTCCCAGGTTCCAACACTTTTTATAGCAATGCATTTATCCCATAAATTTGCCAAAAAATGATTGTGACCCTATTGTGAGCAGGCTTCAATTTAATGGATGCAATTCAAAAATAAATCAAAATACATAAAATTAATGGACCTCCAATGCAGGAAATTCATTGAGCTGCTGCCAATTGACACATTAAGCAGTGCTGAAAACTATGGTTAATTTGGTTACACTAATCACCCATGAATCTGGCTTTGAAACAGATCATTAATCATAACTAAAATCCATGACAACACTTACAACTTTGCTGCCCAGCCTGCAATAATGAGTCAAACAACTGGCTTGAAAATTCTCAGGTAGAAGGAAAATACACCATGGGCAGGTAACCCACAGCCAGGAGCTTGTACCCCAGATTCCAGCTGGGTTCATAAACGTCGACATGGGTTAACTTTTAGCCACTCCACTCTGTCCGGAAGTGTTTTGGGAGCATCTCTATGAACATTTGTGGAAAATCCCCAAATTCCATCCAGTGCACTCTCTATTAGCCAAAGTAAGATCTCCATCTTTAACAGTGGACCTAAGTCCAATGCTAAGCCATAATGACAACCCCAAAGGGTTTGTTGATACAGTTATGCAAATCCAGAGCATATAAAATTGTATCTCTGAAATTGTGTTTTTCAGTTTCATCCATGATCACCGATTGTAATACTAAACTGTCACTAAACACTCCTGTAGTATGAGCCACCTATTTTGTTACACATTGTAAATTAAGCAATTCTGTAATAGCTTATTTATTTTTGGAAATAGTGTGGTCTCCTTGGATTGAATCAGCTTTCAGACTCTACCTATATGGGACTTAAAATCATGAGAGGCATGGATAGGATGAATAGTCAATGTCTTTTCCCCAGGGTAGGGGAGTCCAAAACTAGAGGACATAGGTTTAAAGTGAGAGGGGAAAGAATAAAAGGGACCTAAGGGGCAACTTTTTCATGCAGACAGTGGTGCGTGTATGGAACAAGCTGCCAGAGGAAGTGGTGGAGGCTGGTACAATTGCAACATTTAAAAGGCATCTGGATGGGTATATGAATAGGAAGGATTTGGAGGGATATGGGCCAAATGCATGCAAATGGGGCTAGATTTATTTAAAATATCTGGTCGGCATGGACAAGTTGGACCAAAGGGTCTGTTTCCATGCTGTATATCTCTGTGATTCTATGGTTTTCAGCGTGAAGTAAATAAACAATACATGGAAACATGATTTGGACTTGAACCTTTAAAGATTCTGAAATATTTAACAAAAGGTGGCTAGATGCAGTTGAGAAACAAATACCAATTATATTATGAAAAGAGGGAGCCATTTGAGGGGTTGAATGGCCTACCTCTGTTTCTATATTACTCCAAGGTTATTTCTTTATCAGTTTGTCAGATGTGATGTTAAAAACCTAATAGCAATTGATACTACCTGTAACTTTTCAGTGTTGAGGGTTGGATGGTAATAATATAAACTGTCCAACTCCAGGAAGTGTTAATTGCTCTACGTGAATGAGCACCAGGAGAAGGGAAGTGGGATCCTGGATGAAGTTTTGGGAGGAAATAGTTGCAACATTAACTTTCCCCTGGCAACAGTGAGACCCCTCCACTACAGAACGGTGCAGACTCAAAAACAGAAATTGCTGGAGAAACTCAGCAGGTCTGTGGAAAAAATGCAGATTTTCAGGTCCAGTGACCCTTCTTCAGATAACAGGCTGTCCTTAATGTAACAAAAATGGAATTAAGAGATGTGGAAGATGATCATATCTTCACATCTGATGGAGACTGGAGATTGTCAATTGACAATGCCGATTTTGCATTATACTTCGCAATAATTTTTTTCATTTTGTTTACAAAATCTCCTGAAGAAAAAAATCATCAGTTGTGTTTTGTTTCCTGTCAGTCTTAGGAAGTATTTCTAGGCTCTGAAGGGGGTAATTTTGCAGGTGGGCACCGAAATAACATGCCTCGATTAGCATTAGAGGTGTGCCAGCAGTATTCTGCTCCTTGGCCATGTTCCTGGCAGATGACAAGGACACCAATCCACAAGTGATGACTAGGTAATTTCAGGTCTTTAAAACCTACTATAGTAACTTTAACTGGTAAGAGGTCCACTGGAATTTTGAATTTTCCAGCTGACCTCTAGGACCTGACCAGCAGTAGTGATCTAGTTGACGAGTTTGTTCTTTATTTAAAAGTTTTGGAAGCTGGATTGAGAGGGCCCCCAATATGATGTGCCCTCAGCATACCTGATTTTAAAAAAAAAGCCATCCTGCAGCTTTTTCCATTCTGGCAGGGCTCCAATTGTCCCTCCAGCATCGAGACCCCACTAAGTGCCATTGATTAGGCTGCAAACCTGGCCATTAGTTGGCCATACTGGGGGAAGTCAGTGCTATCTGCCTGTTTCCCACGCACTAGTTGGAATCTTTTGATAGTGGTCTGGGTTTTTCTTTATTCGTTCGTGAGATGTGGGCCTCACAAGTTCAGCCAGCATTAACTGCCCTTCAGTAATTGCCCCTAAAAAAAAACTGGTGGTGCGCTGCCTTGTTGAATCACTGCCATTTTTATTGTGTAGGCTGACCCATAATGCCACGAGGGAGGGAGTACCAACTTTTTGACCAAGCAACACTGAAGGAACAACAATATATTTCCAGGTCAGGATGTGAGTGGCCTAGAGAGAAACCTGCTGGTGGTGGTGTTCCCATATATCTGCTACCCCTGTCCTTCTAGATGGCAAATGTCACAGGTATAGCAGGTGCTGTTGGAGGCTCCTTAGTGAGCTACTGCAGCACATCTTGTATCTAGTACATTGTGCATCGGGAGTGAATGTTGAAGGAGGTAGATGGGGTGCCAACCTGAATGATGTTGAGCTTTCTGAGGCTAGTTGGAGCTGTATTCATTCAGGCAAGTGGAGACTATTCCATCTCACTCCTGACTCAAAGACATTGCAGGAACGGCATATATTCTAATTCTGGATTGTGAGTAGCTTAGAAGGGGAGGCTTGCCGGTGGTAGGATATCCATTTATTTTCTGCCTTTTTCCTTCTAGATAGTAGTGGTCATGTGTTGGTAGGTTTTGACTGAGGAGCCTTGGAAAGTTTGTGGAGCGCTTCTTTAAATGTTGCACAGTAGTGCTATTGAGCATTTGTGGTGGAAGGAGTGAATATTTGTGGATTTGGTGTCAATCACTTGGGCTTTTTTGTCTTGGATGGTGTCAAGCTTCTTAAGTATTGCAGGCACTGTACATATCTAGGCAAATGAGGCGTATTCCATCACACTGCTGACTTGTGCCTTGTAGATGGTGGATAGGGTTTAGGGAATCAGGAAGTGAGTTACTCAATGCAGAGTGTGACATGTTTAGTCCAGTTCAGTTTCAAGTCGAAGGAAACCCTTAGGAAATTGATCATGGTGGATTCAGTCATGATAATGTCATTGAATGCCAAGGAGTCATGGTTAGATTCACTCTTGTTGGAGATTGTCATTGTCTAACATTTGTGAATTGTGACTGCTCCTTGCTACTTGTCAGCTAAACCTGAGTATTGTCCAGCTCTTGTTGCATTTGAACGTGAACTGCTTCAGTATCTGAGGAGTCGCAAATGGCGCTGAATATTGTGCAATCATCAGCGAATATCCCTACCTGTGACCTCACAGTGGAGAGAAGGTTATTTATGAAGCAGTTGTAGGGGCTGGGGACTGGGACATTGCCCTGAGGAAATCTTGCAATGTTGACCTGGGTTTTGAACTTCTGCCAGTGTGTCTGAGTCAGGAGGATGAAATGTAAGTCCCAATCTAGAGATATGTACAAAAATCAACATTGACAATTTAACTCAGTACTCCCTTGTCTGACGCCCCATCTTGCAGCTGAGATGATTAATCCAGGCCCTGACTACAATCTCAGGAAGATAAAAGATCCCAAGGTAACATTTTGAATTATCGCCTGTGCCCTGGCCAATATTTACCCTTTCAGTATCACTAAAACAGATTATCCATTTATTTCCACATTGCTATTTGTAGCAATATCTTGCAAATTGGCTACTGTGTTTCCCAGTGTAAAAGAGTGAATCAACTTCAAAAATACACTACATTGGCTGTGAGGCAGTTTGGACAGTCTGGGATTGTGAAAAATGCCAGGATAATGCAGGATATTTTAATTCAGTATTCTAACAATTTCATTAACATCTGGCATTGCAGTATTCACAGATAACATGCAATTAGAGATGCAGTAGTATTGTTGTTTGTGTGGCTGAGTGAGAATTTGTACTTTCCCGTCTGCCACTGAGTTTCAGTAATACAATGGTATTTAATTTAAATATGGAGCAGGTATTGTGAGCTGACATCACCGAGGATGTGGAGGTGTTGGTTTTGGACTGGGGTGGACAAAATCAAAAGTCACATGACACCAGGTTATAGTCCAACGGGTTTATCTGAAATTGCAAGCATTTGGAGCACTACTCCTTCATCAGGTGCAGTGAGAGAGGGCACACAGACACAGAGTTTATAGGCAGAGAGATCAAAGGATCATACAACTGGTGTGAGTGGAGTGAACAAGCATTAAATGGCCGATGAAGAACTCTGCTAGAAAGAAGACACAAGTTTTGATTAAGATGCAAATTCCAGAATCTGTTTCAAGTCACTGAACTGAGATAATTACAGGTTTTATCAGTGTCTGCCTAACTTTCCAAGCTTCAGTCGGGCAGAGATACAAAAGGTGACAGCTATAGGGACCAAATTTTCACCTCAATATGCCAACATTTTCATGCGCAAGTTTGAGTAATACTTCTTTGCTGAACAGGATCTCCGATCTTTAATCCTACCATGAATTACTCAGGTTCCCAGTTACAATCACCACCTTCTTAGTACATCTAAGACCTGTCAAGTTGTACATTGATAACATTTTCTTCCTTTGGATTCATGGCATGGAATCACTGAAATGGCGTTAGGCAGACACTGATAAAACCTTTAATTATCTTGGGGCAGTGACATGAAACAGATTCTGGAATTTGCATTTTAATCAATTGAAACTTGTGTCTCCTTTCTAACAGAGTTGTCCATCAGCCATTTTAGGTTTGTTTACTCCACTCACACCAGATGTATGATCCTTTGATCTCTCTGCCCATAAACTCTGTGCCTGTGTGCCCTCTCTCAGTGCACCTGATGAAGGAGCCACGCTCAGAAAGCTTGTGATTTCAAATAAACCTGTTGGACTATAACCTGGTATCATGTGATTTTTGACTTCACCCAGGATGGCAGTCGGAGATCTGTAACTGGCTGGCCACAGAGCTGCTGCTCAGAAATGAAGACATCAAGCATGATAGCGATTTTGGTGCTTAGTGATTCCTGTTCCATGGTGTCTTATGTTAACAGTGACAAAAGATGGTTTCTGAAAGTTTGGCTATGCATAACCAATACCTCAAATGGACCACAAGCTCACAGTCTAAGCTTACAACACAATAGTTAGTTAGGCAAGGTGCTGAAAAGCAGATAATGCTGCAGCATGAGTCACTGTCCTCAGCATAGAAGGGAAAAGCAAAAAGTAAATGAATCAAAGAAGACAGGACAAGGTCTTATTACTGATTTGTCACCCATTCTACTAAATAATACAAATTTAAGACTAACACACGTCAATCGTGTACATTAGCAAATGTAGACTGTATGAGTTTTAAAGATGGTCCCAAAATGTTTGCTGGCACATGTCATCAGTTCAACAGGGCTAAAATTGACCAATAAAATTGTGCCTACTAGCTAATTAAGTACAACATATTTTAATCTTCCCGGTGAGATAAACATATTTTATGATTCTTTTTACAGCTCATTTGTCCTGGAGCACATTCAATTTCAGGACAAATGAGCATGAAAGAAAAAGAAATTAAACCTCACTGATCCCAGTTCTCTTAGGATCCTTATGCAAGAATGACCAATTTAAAACTGGATTGTGAAAAGTAACAGGCTCAAGGTGGTCAATTGGGCATAAGAAGTAAAAATGATTAAGGCTTACAAAGTTCATACTATTAATAAAGCAAATGGTCCAAAACAGTATTTATGCATAATATTTATCCCAACCCAATCAATTTTAACTGAATTATTATAGCTAATAATAAACTAATCTTTAATCCTACCATGAATTACTCAGGTTCCCAGTTACAAACACCACCCTCTTAGTACATCTAAGACCTGTCAAGTTGTACAGAATTGTAGTGCTCATCAAGCTCCTCTCATACTGGCCTTTTCTAAAAAAATCTTACACCATTTGACAGCCCAGAAAATTGATGGCTAATAACCAGATCCTCCATCAATGATTTTGACTCTTCTCTTCCACAGCTAAGAGTCAACTCCTGAGTCACTGACTTAGTGACATTGCCAAGTAGAAGCTTGCAAGAATTTAGTAAGAACTTCAGGTTTTTTTTGTGAAAAGTGAAAGCTGTCCTCCTCTGATTGGCAAGGAATTCATCTACAAAGCAAAGTATTGACTGGGACCCAAATTGACAAATTTGATCTTTCTCTCTGAAGCAAAGTCACATTCAACACATCAGGTTAACTCAGTCAGAGATAGTAAGAGCTGCCAATGCTGGAGTCAGAGATAACACAGTGTGGAGCTGGAGGAACACA
>NC_063359.1:17430069-17468402 GCF_021869965.1 Rhincodon typus | reverse complement strand
CTGCTTGGCCTGCTGTGTTCATCCAGCCCTGCACCTTGTTGTCTCAGATTCTCCAGCATCTGCAGTTCCTACTATCTCTGATTTGAATTTTAGGGCTGTTGTGGCACAGTGTTAATGTCCCTACCATTGGACCATGAGGTACAGATTCAAGTTTCACTCACTCCAAAGGTGTGTGATAACCCCTCTGAACAGGTTAATTAAAAAAAAATTAAAAACCTGGGTTCTTAGGATCTGGGGACAAGGTTGAGCGGCTAAGAGGAATGAAGTTGCAATTTGTAGCTTTGCCCCTTATGGGCAGTGCCTGTAATTTGTTCAATTAGTAGAATGGATCATTTGTTGTTGGGTTTCAAAAACAAAGAATGGATTGGTGAAGATGAGAAATATGGTATTTTCTGCTTGCTGGGTCCCTCACTATCTGCAGCCTACTCAGTTTTTAGCTATATTCTTTAAGATTTTGTCAGCTCACAGTAGTAGTGCCACCAAGCCACCTTTGAGGCATTCTATTGCAACTTTTGTCCCATCTGCATACAACTGTGCTACCACTTCTGATGGGTCTAATTTGCTTGTGGGACAGGACATACCCAGGAATGGTGTTGGCAGTGTTTGGGACACCATCTGTAAGGCATTATTCCGTGAGCATGACTGTCACGCTATTGCTTGACTAGTCTTTGGACATCTCTCTCAATTTTGGTGCAAGCCCCCAGATGTTGGTAAGGAATACTTTGTAGAATTGACAGGGCTGGTTTTGTTGTTGTTGTTTTCAGTTCCCAGGTTGAGGCTGGGTTTATCATCCACTTTCCTTCCTTCCTTTTTACTTCATAGTATAATGCTACAACTGGGTGCCTGGTCAGGCCATGTCAGAGAGCAATTACTGATCAACTGCATTGCTTTCTGAATGGAGTGACATGTCGGCCATACCAAGTAAAGGATGGCAGATTTCCTTCCTTAAAAGGAAATTAGGATTTCTACAACAATTTGCTATGAGGCTAACATTTAATTCCAGGTTTTAATTAATTAAATACAAGTCTCATATTTCCCCATGGTGGGTTTTGAATCCATAATCCCCTGAACATTAGTCTGGATCTACTGGATTACTAGTCCAGTGTCATTACCACTATGCCAATGGCTCCCCAGAATACCACCAGTAACTATAAATAACAGTTAGAAGACTCTGAATTTAAGATCTATTTCAGAGACAACATTAGAGCAGCTTGTTTACTCATCTAGTATGAGACCAGGGGTGTTTTAAAATGTATTCAAAGTCAATATCATTCTTTTAGTTCCCTTGTGTGATCTTTCAATAGATTCATAATTATGTATGCAAAAGAAGCATATGTATGGCCCTCAAAACTGCTTTTCTCTATAATAAGATTGTTGCTGATCGAATTGTAACCTCCAATCCACACTCTCACCTACCTCTGATCATCTTTCACCCTTCTGCTTACCAAGCATTGATCTAACTCTGCCTTAAAAATCATCAAAGACTCTGCTTCCATCTTCCAAAGACTTCTGCTTTTCAGGAAGAGTTTGGACTTTCTCCCTAACCCCTTGAGACTGCTAATAACCATTAATTCCAGATTCTTTCAAGTACAAAAGAAATCCTCTCCACATCTACCCTGTCATAATCAAGTCGACTAAATACTCTTTTTGAATCCAGTGATACAAACATAGCCTGTCCAATTACTTCTTAAAAGACAATCTGTCCATACCAAGTATTAATCTGGTGAACTTTGAATTGCTTAGAGTAATAGAGCCATAGAGTCATGCAGCACGGAAACAGACCCTTTGGCCTAACTTGTCCATGCCGACCTAGTTTCCCAAACTAAATTAGTCCCACTTGCCTGCATTTGGCCCATATTCCTCTAAGCCTTTCCTATTCATGTACCTGTCCAAATGTTTTTTTTAAATATTGTACCTGTACCTGCTTCTACCATTTCTTCTGGCAAAGTCAGAAGTCACGATACCAGGTCCAACAGGGTTATTTGAAATCACAAACTTTCAGCATGCAGCCCCTTCATCAGGTGAAATGTGAGATAAGAGCACACAGACATAGAATTTATAGGCAGAGAGATCAAACGATCATACAACTGGTGTGACAGGAGTGTCAAATAATAAGTCTCTGTAGGAGACCAAGAGTGTTAGATGGTGTGAGTAAAGTGTCAAGCGAAGGAATGACCTATAATCTGATTAAATGAGGCAGAGGGAAAAAAATCGCTGCAACAGCCAATTTCCTGATGCCATCCTACAACTCATCCACTTCATCCTCAAACACCCCGCCTTCACCTTCGAAAACCAGTTCTTCATCCTGACACACGTAACAGCCATGGGGACCAATACGCCAACAGTTTCATGTACATGTTCGAGCAAGACTTCTTTGCTGTGCAGGACCTCTGACCAATGCTATACAACAGATACATTGACAACATTTTCGTCCTTTAGACGCGTGGCAAGGAATCACTGAAATGACGACATAGAGATATCAACAAGTTTCATCCCACCCTCAGATTTACCATGGACTACTCTTCAGAATCAGTCTCATTCTTGGACACTCATCTCCAACAAGGACGGACATCTCAGTGCCTTGCTCTACCACAAGCCCACGGATAACCTCACGATGCTGCACTTCTCTAGCTTCCACTCTAAACATATTAAAGAAGCCATCCCCTATGGAGAAGTCGTGAGCATACAAAGGATCTGCTCAGATGAGGAGGAACGTGACGGACACCTAAAAATTTTGGAGGACGCCTTCATAAGAACAGGATACGATGCTCAACTTATTGATCGCCAGTTCCAACGTGCCACAGAAAGAAACCACAATGACCTCCTCAGAAGACAGACACAGGATACAACCAGTAGAGTACCCTATGTCGTCCAGTACTTCCCCGGAGTGGAGAGACTACACCATGTTCTCCACAGCCTTCAACATTTCATCGATGACGATAAGCATTTCACCAAGATCTTCACTACGCCTTCACTTCTCACCTTGAAACAACTGCCAAACGTTAAGCTGAAACAAAAACAGAAGTTGCTGGAAAAGCTCAGCAGGTCTGGCAGCATCTGTGGAGAGAAAATTCAGAGTTAACGTTTCGGGTCCGGTGACCCTTCTTCAGAACAGCTGGTAGCTGGGAAATCGTCGGTTTATATGCAGAATATAGGGAGGGGGATGGGGTAGGGAGTAAGTGATAGGATAGAGCCCGAAGAGAGAGAAGAGCAGTTGGATAGACAAATGAATTGATAATGATCTTGCTTGGAGGGTGAATAGTTGTTAATGGGAACTGTTGGTGACTAACAATAGGTAGTGTGTAGTGGTAGGCTGTGACAACAAGGCCTGGTGTGTGGGGCAGGGGACTAGAACATGGAAGAGTTTAGGCCCTAAAATGATTGAACTCAATACTGAGTCCGCTGCAAGTCCCCAAGTGGAAATGAGGTGTTGTTCTTCCAGCTTGCATTGAGCTTCGCTGGAACACTGCAGCAAGCCAGAGACAGATCTTGGCCAACGAGCAGGATGATGTGCTGAAGTGGCAGGCTTAGGGTCTTTTTTGCAAGCAGAACATAGATGTAACGCAAAGCAGTCACCCAATCTACGCTTCGTTTCCCCAATGTAAGGAAGACCACATTGTAAACAGCAAATGCAGTAGACTAGATTCTGGGAAGTGCGGGTGAAATGTTGCTTCACCTGGAAGGTATGTTTGGGCCCTTGGATAGTGGGAGGGAGGAAGTAAATGGGCAGGTGTTGCACCTTCGCCGCTGCAAGGGAAGATGCTGTGGGGCTGTGGTGGGGTGCTGGGGGTGAAGGAAGAGTGGATCTGTGTGTCCCGGAGGGAACGGTCCCTGTGGAAGGCGGACAAGGGAGGGGAGGGGAAGATGTGTCTGGTGGTGGCATCTTGCTGGAGGTAGCAGAAATGGCATCTGATGATCTTCTGGATGTGGATGCTGGTGGGATGGTAGGTAAGGACAAGGAGAACCCTATTGCTGTTGCTGGAGGGAAGAGAGAGGGGGTGACTGTGGAAGTGAGGGAAATGGGTCAGACTCGGTTGAGGGCCTTGTTGACAACGGAGCTGGGGAATCCTCGGTTGAGGAAGAAGATGATTCCACCCTTGGGTGACTTTCTGTGTGGAGTTTGCACATTCTCCCTGTGTCTGCGTGGGTTTCCTCTGAGTGGTCCGGTTTCCTTCCACAGTCCAAAGATGTGCAGTCTAGGTGGATTGGTCATGCTAAATTGCCCATAGTGTTCAGGGATGTGTTGATTAAGTGGGTTATAGGAGGATGGGTCTGGGTGGGATGCTCCAAGGTTCGGTGTGGACTTGTTGGGCCGAAAGGCCTGTTTCCATACTGTAGGGATTCTATGATTCTATGAAGGTGGACATTGCGGAGGCTCCCTTGTCGAAGCTGGCCTCATCTGAACATATATGACGGAGACAGAGGAACTGAGAGAATGGCATGGAGTCTTTACAGGAAGCAGGGTGTGACGAGGTATAATCCAGGATTTTTCTCCACAGATGCTGCCAGGCCTGCTGGGTTTTTCCAGCAACTTCTGTTTTTGTTCCTGATTTAAAGCATCTGCAGGTCTTTTGGTTTTTAAACCTTAAACAGACTATTGTTCATGGCCTTCCGGACAACATCGACCATGACACCATACAACCTTGCCATGGCAACCTCTGCAGGACATGTCAGATCATCGACATGGGTACTGCCATTACACACGGGAACACCATCTACCACGTACATGGCAGATACTCGGCCAATGTTGTCTGTCTCATGCCCCGCAGGCAAGGATGCCCTGAGGCATGGTATATTGGTGAGACCATGCAGATGCTACAACGGTAGATGACTGGACACCACTCAACAATTGCCAGACAGGAATGTTCCCTCCCAGTTGGGGAACACTTCAGTGGTCAAGGACATTCAGCCTCCGATCTTCGGGTAATCATCCTCCAAGGCAGATTTCGAGATACACAACAACGCAGAGTTGCCAAGCAGAGACTGATAGCCAAGTTATGTACCCAAAAAGATGGCATCAACTGTGATCTTGGGTTTATGTCATGTTACCTGTGACTCCACCACACTGTTCTGTATCTGTAAAATCTTCCTTACTGTCCTGTTTTGACATCAGCACTTTGATAAATTGTTATGATCTCTCTACATTAATTAGTTTGCACAGCTTTGGATTACTTATTACTTTGGTTAGACCCTCAGCACACAACTGTTATACCTAGCATATTTTTCCAGTCATTTAGTTTGTCTCCAGTACCACCTTATTTTTATTTTTTTTGTAATTATCTCTCTGCCTCATTTAATCAGATTATAGGTCATTCTTTCGCTTGTTATTCAGTTGTTGACACTTTACTCATCGTCTAACACTCCTGGTCACCTGCACAGACTTATTATTCGACACTCCACTCACACCAGTTTTATGACCTTTTGATCTCTCTGCCTTTGATCTCCCCGCCTATAAATTCTGTGCCTGTGTGCTTCTCTTTCACTTCACCTGTTGAAGGGGCTGCCCTGTTGGACTGTAACCTGGTGTCGTGTGAGTTCTGACTTTGTCGGCCCAGTCCAACAATGGCACCTTCACATCATGATTTCCTCTGGCAGTTCATTCCACGTATGAACTCATCTCTGTGTAAAAACATTGCCCCTCAGGTCCCCTTTAAATCATTCTGCCACCTTAAAAATATGTTCTCTAGCTTTTGAACACACCCACCCCCACCTTGTCTATGCCCCTCATAATTTTATAAACCTCTAAAATCATCCCTCACCTCCTATTGTTCAGTAAAAGAAGTCCCAGCTTATCCAGCCTTTCCTTCTAACTGAAACCCTGCAGTCCCAGCAACATCCTGGTAAATCTTTTCTAAACCTTCTCAAATTTATAACATTCTTCCTATACATTCTTTCTTAAATATGGAGACAATACTGTGCATGATTTACTTGATGTAGTCACAGTTTCAGTCAGAGATGACCTTTTTGGAATTATGTATCCTTCTCTGGTTGATCTTTCTGCATTCTCAGCAATTGGGAGGAGTTCACTGTCTGGATCACCTAGTCCAGGTCTTAGGACAGATTTTGATGATGTGAAAAGTCCACCCATTGTTCCCATTACATCACCATCTCAACTATTTTTGGACTGTAAATTTTGCTGAAGCAGTAAGTGAGAAAACTTGTATTTTTAGATCACAGACCAGATGGTTGAATGGGTAGGTAACTTCTAACCCAGTTTTTTAATGAATCAAATGAAGTACTCCAATCACTACTGGATGTGGTTGAATGAGATTGAGGCTAAGAATTGATAAGATTTTCTTTCATCAGTTGTTGCTCATAACTTGTTTTTATTGAAAGTGTGTTTAATTGACTGAAAATGGATATTACAATAACATTGCAAAAATGGGAACTCTATAAGTGCAGTCTGAGTGAGTATAAATGGGCACAATATAGAACCACATACTGAAACAACACATTTAGCAAGAAATATGCTGGATTATAGCTGAGCAGAAGATATATATATAGATTTCAGGACAATATTTTCAATGTCTGTACTGTGTATAGAGCTCACAAGTTCAGTCTTATCATCCAGTCTCAAACTTTTCTGAATGTAACCACAATCTCACGCTGTGGTGAGAACTTGTAGCAGAACATTTCTGTTCTGCTTTCCTTGGTGTCAAATCTTTTCACTTTGATGGGCAGTAGTGTTGGAAATATATAGACCAACTTATTGCTTTCAAAAAGATAAGGGATACAATATTGATGCCAACATTTCAAACTTCAGAACCTTAAGATTCCATTGTGGGGAGACTGATTTTAACTTTGATGAAGGTGAATATGCCCTGCCCAATATTTGCTTCTGTTGAGTTTGAAGGAAAGAAATATTGGCCGCAGTGTGCATTGGACAGCATAATAAGCATCCCCCATTACAGCACAGTTAAAAACATTCCCATGATTTTTGAAGAATGTTTTCTTCCTCTAAAGTGTATGCAAACTAAATCAATTATAAAAATGTATTACCACGGGAGTCTGCAGTTCAAGGCTGTACTAGAATAAGCACTGGTCTAATTGAGAGGATATGGTCTAATCAGTGAATTGACACTTTTCTTGCACACAGAATGACACAGATCTTACAGGAACAAATGACCAACTGGAAGGAGATAGTGGAAATTTGCCAGACATCTCTCTTGTGAGTATTTTACTCTAAATTGTACAGCTCAACTGCCGTGTAACATTATGTCTTTTCTCCATTGAAAAGATAGAATGTGATGCTCGTTTTTCAAGCAGTAGAATTAACATTTATCATTATTATATATTTGTTGTAATCAGCTCATTTGAAGTTATATAAAGTAAGATAATAACAGCAGAAGGAATGTTGAAACACACTGAAAAAAAAATAACTTTGTCATCAGGATGCCTGCTTATCTCGGAGACTGTTCAATTTAATCAAAACTTCCTGGGCAACAATTAGGTACTGCAGTTTGATTTTAAATGTATAACTTTTCTTGGATAGTTTTGAAAAGTATTAATCATTCTGCATTTATTTGAACAAATGAAGGTCATGACACAAATTTTGGCAACTGAATAGGCTGTAAAAGATCAAGGAAGGAAATAGATTGGGCCGACTGTGAGTTTAATTCAATGGCATTTTAATAAAGTACAAAATTATATTGTTGAATCAGAATAATTGGCCCAATGCCAATTATGTTCATTTCATAGTCATTTGTGCTTTTAAGTGTCCTTCACATACACTGCTGCTGGAACAAAAACAGCACAGAGACAGTGATTCAGAAAACAAAAGGGAATAAAAAGAAACACAAAGAGGTGGAGGGGAATATTAACACCAAACAAAAGGGAACAATTTAGGTCGGGTGCACTGTGAAAATTGTCAACATTTCTCACCAAACATAATCCTCGGACTCCTGGTTTTATCTGAAGTGGGGTGGGGGTGGGGGCGGAGTGGTTTGGTGAGGTCTGGGCAGGCAAACTGATTGCCCCAGATTTTCTTTCCTCCACCCAATGTCACACACACACAGCTTTGACCCTGCCTGCTGGGTTTCCTGCTACTCAGGGACCATAGCAACTAAAGGGAGGTGATTGTTGCTATGTGGTAGGCACATTCCCAGTATTGCTCTTGGAGCAGCAAGAACAGGAACCCCAAGCTTAATCTGTTTGGCCCTCCCACCCACTAGGATCAGCTCCAGGCAGAAGCAGATACACCCATCACCACTGGATTGTGGATTCTGCAACATTGAATATTCCTGTTGCATATATGCAAAATGTACGCAGCTCACTAGATCTGGAGGCAGCCCTGCTCCCATGCTGCCAGCAATGCAGCAACAGCATCCCTAGCTAGTCTTGATCTGCAATCTCCTCTGAAGTATTTTCTGCCTGACAGGAAGCCAAGCCTTTCAATCAGGAAGAGGAGGACAAAGTGCACACACACTCTGGAGCTCGTAGCATTTGGAAAATTTCAACTTTCTGGCCACAATTCTTCCTCATTTGCATCTCAGAAAACTCTCCCTAGTTTGGGGCTGAGCCATCAACTACAAAATGCACCATTGATAAGTTCCAGTAGCATAGCTAGCAAGATTTATGCAGAGGGAGACAACTTCTTGGATAAGGCATTAAACCAAGGGATGCAAAATATCCCTTGGCACTATTTTGACAGTTTTTAAGTAAAATCTTCTAGTTGTTCTTGCTAATTGTTAACAAACACAGTGTTACAAAAACAAATTATTTACTGGCTATAGCATCGCTGTTTGAGAACTTATTGAGTGCAAACTGGTTGTCAGCTTTCCAACATTACCGCAGTGAATAATCTTTAAAAGTACATAACTGCTTCAAAGTGCTTTGGGACATCCTAAGCTTGTGTAAATGTAAGTCTTATTTTCTTTATTTCTTATTTATTTGAAACAGAAACTTCTTCAGTCTTGAGTGCTAGGTCATGTTGGCAGTTTTAACCTAATCCAACATTGATCAGATTGACTGCCACACTGGTTTTACAACTCCTCTAATTTTGTTCAGACCTGGTCAGCTGCCCTCAGTTCCTTTGTCCAGATCATTAACATATAACATGAATAGTTGTGGGCCAACACTGACTCCTGTAGAATTGCACTAGTCACTGGCTGCCATCCTGAAAAAGATCCCTTTATCCCTACTCTCTGCCAGTCAGCCAATCCTCTACTTATGATCCTCTACCTCTACAATCTGAAGTCCCCATCCGCTTCAAGAAGACCTCCTTCATCTTGGTGCCAAAGAAAAACCATTCAGCGTACCTCAGTAACCAATACCTGGTGGCTCAGACCTCCATAATTTAAAGTTGTCCAAGAGATTGGTCATGGCACACATTAACTCCAGCCTCCCAGACTGCCTTGATCCCTTGCAATTCACCTACTGATGCAATAGGTCCATGGTAGATTCAATCTCCCTCACCCCACGCTAATCCCTGGAACATCTGGACAACAAGGATATCGGCATCAGGATCCTACTAAACGATTACTTCAACACCATAATTCGAAACAATTATATCCAAACTCTAGAACTTAGCTCTCCCCATTCTGTAACCGGATTCTCAACTTCCTGACCAACAGATCGCAATCAGTAAGGATAAGCAACAACACCTCCGCCACAATAATTCTCAACACCAGTGCCTTGCAAGGTTGCACACTTAGCGCCCTTCTATACTCCTTATTCACTCAAAACTGTTCAGCCAGATTCAGTACCAACTCCATTCACAAGTTTGCTGACAACACCACCATCGTAGGTCGGATCTCAAAACGATGACGAGATGGAATACAGGAAGGAGATAGAGTGCTCAGTGGCATGGTGTAAAGACAACAATTTATCCATCAACATCAGCAAAATGAAGGAGCAGGTCATTGATTTCAGGAAGCAGAGTGGAGGGCAACGGTCGAGAGCATCAAGTTCCAGGGAGTGGAACAATTTGTCCAATAATCTGTCCTGGTCCACCCATGTTGACACTGGTCAAGAAAGCACAACAACACCTCTACTTCCTCAGGTAGCCCAGGAAATTCGGCATGTTCATAAGGACTCTCACCAATTTTTATAGATGCACCATCTGGACTGCGGCCGGGATGCATCACAGCTTGGTATGGCAACTATTCGTCCCAACGCTGCAAGAAATTACAGAGTTGTGTGCATAGTCCAATCCATCACATAAACCGGCCTTCCATCCATTGACGCTATCTACATTTCCTGCCGCATTGAGAAAGCAACCAATGTAATCAAGGACCCTTCCCACCCCAGTTATACTCTCCTCCACCCTCTTACTTCAGGCAGAAGAAATAAAAGTTTGAATACACGTATGGACAGATTCAAGAGCAGTTTCTTCCCTGCTATTACCAGACTTTTGAATGGATGTCCTAAATGTTAATGTTAATCTCTTTCATTTTACTAGCTGGCTTACTGTCATAATTCATTTTCTCCCCCTTTATTGCTTTTTTAGTTAGTCTCTGCTGGTTTTTAAAGGCTTCCCAATCCTCTGGCTTCCCATTAATCTTCCCCACATTATATGCTTTTTAATTTGCTTTTATGCTGACCCTGACTTCCCTTGTCAGCCATGGTTGCCTCATCCTCCCCTTATCATGTTTCTTCTTCCTTGGAAAGATTTATGTTGTGGCTCCTGAAACCCCTGTCATTGCGGGTCCCTCATCTACTCTACTAGGCTCCCCTTCCAACCAACACTGGCCAGCTCCTCCCTCATGTCTTTTCTCAACTTTAATACCATTACATCGGATTCAATCTTCTCCCTCTTGAATTGCAGGATGAATTCTATCATATTATGGTCATTGTCTCCTAAGGCTTCCTTCACCTTAAGCTCCCTAAACAAGTCTGCCTCATTACACATCATTAAATCCAGAATTGCCTGCTCCCGAGTGTGGTCTACCACAAACTGCTCCAAAAAAACGTCTCATAGACATTCCTTGAATTCCTTTTCTTGGAATCTGCTACCAACCTGATTTTCCCAAGCCATCTGCACATTGAAGTCCTATAATTATTGTAATAGGGGCTTTCTTACACACCGTTTCTATCACCTGATTTATTTTCTCCCCCACTTCCTGACTACTGCTAGGGGGCCTGTACGTAATTCCTTTTTCCCTTTGCAGTTCCTTAACTCTACCCACACAAATTCTACACCTTCTGAAGCAGACTTCTTGCTACTGATTTAATTTAATTTCTTATTAACAAGGTAACCCTGTCCCCTGTGCCCATCTGCCTGCCCTTTCACATTTAGTTCCCAACCCTGATCCCTTTTCAGCCATGTTTCTATGATTCACACAACATTGGACCCGCCAATTTCAATCTGCGCTAAAAGCTCATTTACCTTGTTTCATATACAGCATGCATTTAAGTAAAACACCCTCAGTCCTGTGTTGACTGTCCCCTTATCTGCTGTGCCTGAAGTTAGATTCCTGACCCTTTCCATATTCTCTGTTCTATTACTTGATCTGGAAACTTTAACCTCGGCTCAGTTCTCCCTCCCATTACTTTTTCCATAATTTTCCATGCACCTGAACCCACTCTCTTGCTATTTCGTTTAAAGTCCCATCAATAGCCCGAGTTAAGCAATTCGCAAAGACTTTTGTCCCAGCATGGTTCAGGTGGAGCCCATCCCATCAGAACAGCTCCCTCCTTCCCCAGTACTGATGCTGATATCACATGAATTCAAACCCATTTCTCCCACATCAATCTTACAGCCACCCTTTTACTCTTAATGATGGATGGGATCCTGTGCCAATTTGCTTGTGGCTCAGGTGGTAATCCAGCTATATAACTGGCCACATCTCTGGAAAGGATGAAGACAAGAATAACGAGAATAGCTGTAAAGTAGTAAAACATGTTTTGTTTCAATGAAAATGCAAACAGGATGATCATTACAAAACCATTAAATTCTTAAAGAAATTGATAAAATAACTCTATATAATGAAACCAAATTAGAAGCTGATGCCATGGTTGTAAGCTCCCTAATAACTGCTGCAGATCTGCTATATTCCCTTTGCAATAGCAATAATGTACCTACCAATCGAAGCAACAGGAATTTGATTTTAATCAATTACAAAGGTATTGACCATTGAATTTTTTTTGTGTGTGAGCAACTTTTCAAAATAGCAATATTTGTGGCTGAAGCAATTTTTGAGATAATGCTTAATCTCTGGAATGTACAGAATGAGTACTGGTTTGGTAACTAATAGGGATGGTGAGTAGGTTTTAAACTTGAAATAAACCCCAGTTCATTAACAGTATCCTGAAACAGAAATTCTTTGAAACCAAATGATTCACTCACTTTGTGTAGAAGTCTATACACACTGCAGGGTAATAGCTGGACTAATCCATTTACAAGGAAGATTTTAATTATTGAGTTTTCCACGAGTTATTGCGGTTCTGCACTCATGCAATGAAGTGGCCATGCTGCTATTAGCACTGTATGCCATTATTTTATTACTGAACAAAGTGATAAACCTCACATACTTTTAACATGAAAATCTAACTTCAATAAATTGATGGATTGCAATCATAGAAACATTCATTATCTGTCCACTAACAGCTAAATTAACAGTACAATCAAATTATCTAACTTTGTGGCTCATTGCAATGACTGAATATGGCACAAAGAGGGAGATTAATCATTGTATAGAAGCTCTTTGCATTCTTCATTTATATAAGCTCCCATCAAAAAAAAACCACAGGATGCCAGTTCAGATGGTAGACTTTATACTAGTCATACTAATGGAGTATATTATTTTCTTTATTCTGCATAATAAAGCCATCAAACTATGTCAGTGAAGCTCCAATCAGAATTCTAACGACTGTAATTGAAAGTTCATGATCCCATCCATCAACGGAACAAACTATTCCCAACGGTTACCACAAAACTTACAGTGATTAAATTAATAATAAGTAACTTTGCAGAAATTAAAAAATTCTGTTTTCTGCATACCTTGTATAAGAATATTGAGGAGAAACATTGAGACGATGTCCCTGGATCTAGATTCTTCAACCAGAGAAAATAGTTTATCTACCCTGTCTCTTCCCGTAAATGTCTTGAATACTTCGATCAGATCACCCTTTAACCTTGTACATTCTAAAGAATAAAGACCTAATTTGTCTAATCTCTCCTAATCACTCAAATCCTAAAGTCCAGGTATTATAGACTTAAACTCGTGGAAACAGGCCCTCCAACCCAACAAGTCCACACCAACTCTCACAGCATCCCACCCAGACGCATCCCCCTCTAACCCACCTAATTTACGCATGCCTGAACACTACAGGTAATTTAGCGTGGTCAATCCACCTAACCTGCACATTTTTGGACTGCGGGAGGAAACCGGAGCACCCAGAGGAAACCCACGCAGACACAGGGAAAATGTGCAAACTCCACACAGACAGGTGGAATCAAACCTGGGCCCTAGGTGCTGTGAGGCAGCTGTGCTAACCACTGAGCCACTATGCCACTTCAAATCCTTGTAAATTTGCATTGAACTGCCTCCAGAGCTAAAATATCCTTCCTAAAGTGTGGTGCCCAGATCTGCTCACAGTACTCCAAGTGGGATCTAACTAGGGTTTTGTATAACTGTAGCATAACGTCTGCATCCCATTACTCCAGCCCTTTGGATATGAAGGTCAGCATTCCATTAGCCACCTTGACTATTTTCTGCACCTGTTTGTGACATTTTAAACAGTTATGCACCTGAACCCCCAAATCTCATCAGGCAGCCATTGTATTTAATGTTGTGCCTTCCAAAAAATTGGTGTATTTTACGATCTGAAATGAATGACTTCACACTAGCTTAGATTGAAATCCATCTGCCACAGCTTTGCCCATTCACCTAATCTATCAATATCCTGTTGTAATTTTATGCTGTCATCAACACTGTCTACAATGCTAATTTTCTGTCATCAGCAAATTTGCATGTTTGGCTTTTTATGCCATTATCCCTAAGTCGTTAATGATTATAGTGAATAATTGAGGCCCCAACGCAGATCCTTGTGTTACCATCAGTTCTGAGGAAGGATCACTGGACCTGAAACGTTAACTCTGTTTTTTCCTTCACAGCTGATGCCAGACCTGCTGAGCTTTTCCAGCAACTTGTGTTTTTGTTACAGATCCTTGTGGGATACCACTAGTCACATCCTGCCAATTTGAGTACTTACCCATTATTCGAACTCTGTATCCTGCCACTCAGACAATTTCCTGTCCAGATCAGTAATTTGCCCTCAGTTCAGTGGGCTGCAACCTTAGGAAACAATCTCTTGTGTGGGACTTTTTCAAACATGTCGATATGCTCATTTGAAGTATTAACGTAGTAAATCTCATGTCCCATGCCTATTACTATATAATTGTTCATTTAATTCCATTACAATCTTGGTTCCAGGCAACTGATTGGAGAGTGGAACAAAGTACACAATTTGGTAAGACCAGATGTCTCCAGAAGATTTGCCAAATAATTATATCTCCAATTATTTCTGGTTTGCTTTCTAGGATAATGTGCAGCCCTTCACTGACAACTCATCAAACTATAGGCCTCTTCAACCTGAGTCCAGTAATCCAGCCTCTTCACAGCAAAAGACAATCGGAGACAGACCAAAACGGAGCTCATCAGAGTCATCACACTCAGGCCTTTTCTTCACAGTACCTCACAGTCCTTCGTTAACCACCACAATCATCGATACGGATTCCACAAGTGATGGTTATTCTCTTGCTTCTGCCTCTGTTGTTTTGACAGATGAGTCTGTTTGTACAGTACACACTAAAAACTTAAAAACTCAAACTATGAGTGGTGAGGCGACAGCCCAGCTGTCCCGTGTCAACCAGCATATCATCGGACCCTTTCCTAGAGTTAAGTCTCCAACACAGTTGTTGTCTAATGCCTCAGAGTGTTTCTCACCATCTCATCCAAATCCACCTCCATATAATCCAGGCCTCCTTCCTCCGGGGTCAACAGAGAAGCCACACCCACGGTTAGCAGCAGCCAATCAGCACTTTGTAATGGTAGAAGTGCATCAGCCAAACAGTGAACCTGATGTCAATGAAGTTAGGGCATTACCACAGTCTCGAGGTAAGAGTCATTTAAAGACAGCATCATGTTCAGCTTTTCTGATTGACAATCGGCTTTTAATCTGAATTCATCTTCAAGAACATGGCAATTTCAGTCAAATTAAGTATGGACATATATCTGTTAAATTGAACATGAATAAAGCAGGTGTCAAGTTTGTCTGACACCGTCAGATAATCTGAGCAGATATTTTGAGTCTCGGATTATAGCTCAACCATTTCTTGAATGGCTGTTTCTGTAATTGTATTGAATTAGGTTCAAGATTTTATGCAGTCTGAACTGTGGGGAGGGGGAGTCCATTTTTGCAGTGGAAGTAATGGACTAGTTGTTTTACTGTATCATAAATACAGTTTCTATCTAAGCGTTTGCAAAGCTTCATGCAAGGTTAGATGGCTTCTTCTGTTTAATTATAATTGACAACGGAAGCTACAATGTATTAAATATTTGTCACTGCTTACAAACATATGAAATGGACAGGCAGGGAAACATCATTTATCAAGCCTGCCACGAACCAGACCGTTCTGAATTAACCTTTCTTCCTTCCCCACCTTCTCATTCCTAAGGGAAAAAAAACATTCTGGAAAATTATGCTCCAACCTCATTATAAATGAAGATCAGTCTAAGGGCTTTTGTGGGCCAAGTGTTACTTATAAAGACACTTACCTTCTGTAATCTCTGCCGAAGTCAGGGATAGGTCCAACTTGCTCTCAGCTTTGTACACAGCCTCAACATCTACTGCTCCAGCTGCCTATGTACTTGAAAGAGACCCTACTCTGAGTAAAGAGGAGCCATTTAGCATTCAGTTACTGCCACCTTAAGCATAATTTAAACTTGTGACCCTCTTGCCTTCCCCAATCTGTTAACCCAGATAATGTAAAAGGGACAAGATTCTTGAGCCCATCTGATTAGGTGATGTTTTTAACTTCATAAACATCCCAAGGCAATTCACAGCAGTGCTATAAAACCAAATTTGCACTGACTCTCATAAGGCAATACTAGAGCTGATCAAAAGCCTGGTGAAAGAGGTAGATTTTACAGAAGAAGGAGAAAGAGAGAGATGGAGGGGTTTCAGGAGGGAATTCAGGAGCTTAGGGCCTACGCAAATGTAAATACACCTATCAACGATGGAGCAAGTAAAATTGGGGATATTGAAGAGGCTAGAATTAGGGAACACAGATATTTAGAGAGTAGAGAGTTGAAGGAAATTACAGAGATGTGAAGGGACAAGGCCAGGGAGGAACTAGCAAACCAGGAGGAGAATGCTTATATTAACTAGGAGCCAGTATGAGTCGGTGAACTCCAGAGTGATGGGTGAATGGGACTTGGTCATAGGCAGCAGAGTTTTGAGGATATCCCCAAGGTTGCAGTGGATAGGAAGTGAAAGGCAAGCCTGGAGTATATTGGGGCAGTCAATTCTGGAGGTAACAAATGAGATTTCAGCCACAGATCAGCTGAATGAAAAGTGGAATTGGGTGATAGCAGTGGTGGAAATAGGCACCTGAATGGTAGCACGGATATGTGGTCGGAAGACCCACTCAGGGTCAAATATGGCAATGAGGCTGTGTTAGGTGTGGTTCAATCTGACCCAGTTTAATCAGCAACTAGAGATAGGAAATGATGGCAGGGACCAAAAGCAATGGCTTCGGTGTTCCAAATATTTAATTGGAGGATATTCCAGGTCATCCAGAAGTGGACGTCAAACATTTTATGTGGTAATTTGCAGTGGGGAATGAAGGGAGATATTGGTGAGATGGAGCTAGGAATCATTCTTTTAGTGTCCCTCTCATTAAGTGGGGGGTAAGTATTGGTCCAGCACTCCCGATGCACCGTGATCTGTATATACCATAATACAGTGTCTTGAATTATACTGAGTGATTCCATTAAAACATAGAGACATACAGCCATACAACATGGAAACGCCACCTTTGGTGCAACACATCCCTGCCGATCCACATTCCAAACTGTCTTTTAAGTTTCTCTCCTGTCACCTTAAAATTATGCCCTCCAGTTTTGAATTCCCCTACCCCGGGGAAAAGACCTTTGCTATTCATCTTATCTATGCCCCTCATGATTTTATGAACCTCTGTATGGTCACTGCTCAACTTCCTATACCCTAGTGAAAAAAGTCTCAGCCTATCCAGCCTTTCCTTATAACTCAAACCCTCCAGTCCCAGTAACGTCCTTGTAAATCTTCTCTGCACCCTTTCCAATTTATTAATATCCTTCCTTTCGCAGGGCGACCAGAACTGTACACAGTACTCTAGAAGTGGCCTCACCAATGTCCTGTACAACCACAACATGACGTCCTAACTCCTGTACTCAGTGTTCTGATCATTGAAAGCAAGCATGCCAAACACCTTCTTAAACACCCTGTCTACCTGTGATGCAACTTTCAAAGAATAATGTACCTGAATCCCTGGATTTCTCTGTTTGACAACACTACCCCGGACCCTACCATTAACTGTGTAAGTCCTGCCCTTGTTTGTTTTACCAAATGCATCATCTCGCATTTATCTAAATTAAACTCCATCTGCCGCTACATGGCCCATTGGATCAAGATCCCTTTGTAATCTGAGATAACCTTCTTCACTGTCCACTATTTCACCAATTGGTGGTGTCATCCATAAACTTATTAACCACGCCTCCTATATTCTCATCCAAATCATTTATATAAATGACAAACACTAGTGGACCCAGCACCAATCCCTGCAGAAAACCACTGGTCACAGGCGTCCAGTCCAAAAAACAAGCCTGTGTCTCCTACCATCAAGCCAATTTTGTATCTAATTGGCAAGCTGTCCTTGAATCTCATGTGATCTAAATTTACTAAACAGTCTACCATGCAGAACTTTGTCAAAGTCCATGTAGACAACGTCTACTCTTCCGCCTTCATCAATCTTCTTGGTCACATCCCTAAAAAAGCACAAGTTTGAGAGACAGGAGTTCCCACGCACAAAGCCATGCTGATGATCCCCAATCAGACCCTACCTCTCCAAATGCATGCAAATCCTATTTTTCAGAATCCCTTCCAACATCTTACCCACCACTGACATCAGACTCACTGATCTTTAGTTCTCTAGCCTTTCCTTGCAGCCTTTCTTAAATAAAGGCACAACATTACCCATTACTTAGCTGCATTTTCCTACGTTGGTCATGAAGAAATGAAAGTAGAGCTGAAATTGAAGAGATTAGTGCAGACTACACAATAAAGTTACCAGTGCCTAGCCAATTTCAAGATAACCCATCCTGTTTCTGTGCATTAAAATACTTCCAAGGCCAAAGCAGTACAGCGAAAGAATATGCACCCATTAGTACTGATGTTTATGGGTCAATATGCTATTCATATCTTTTTACTTATGTGACTAGGGATTGAGCAGAATCTATTTTCTATCAATAACAGAAATTATGCCACTGTTCCCACCAGCTGCTGCCCTCTCCCAGTTATCTGACAGTGGGCAAACTCTCAGTGAGGACAGTGGGGTTGATGTTGGTGAAATGGGTGGCAACAGCAAAGACAGCAGTCCCGTTCCTGCGAAGGGAAAAATCACCAAGGACACGCCGAGAAATGAACCCAAACCAGAGGCCGTTTTAAAGCCAGTAAGTGATCTTCAAATGCTTATTTATTCCTAAATGAAAGAATCATTGATCTATTTCTTCATAAAAGTATCGAGAGATGAGCAACTAAAGAAAGAATAAAAGGAAAATACCACTGATGCTGAAAATTTGAAATAAAAACACAAAGTGGGGAAATACTTCACAGATCTAGCAGCATCAGTGGAGAGAGAAAACTGTTAATGCATTGAGTTGAATATGAATCCTCTTTTTAACAGAAGAATCTGAAGAAGTGTTATAAGCAACTCAACGTTTTAATTCTGCTTCTCTGTTGTCAGGTCTGCTGAGTATTTCAAGCACTCTTTGTTTATATTAATAACAAAAAGAAGAATATATGCACCAAAAACCGCAGGAATTCTGGATGCTGGAAATCCAGAAGCAAAAACAGAAATTGCTATAAAAGCTCAGCAGGTCTGGCAACATCAGTGGAGAGAATGCAGAGTTAAAGTTTCCAGTCCAGTGACCCTTCCTCAGAACACATTCTGAGTTCTGAGGAAGGGTCACTGAACCTGAAATTGCAGATGGACAAAGTGTGTAATTAGTCTGAGAGGCTTTATAAATACTTTCTTGTCTTCGTGTTAAAAATAGAAAGATGGTTCAGCCTTGTTGCTGCTGAAACTCTTGCAACCTTCAACTGTCTTGCCAGCTGTGCAGGTCTTTTCTGGTCTTGAGATCAAAAGTCATTATAGACAGCCAATTTCCGTCACAGTCAATACTGGTATTGTCTACTCAGCAGAACTTAAGTGAAAGCCGTTGCTATACACTGAAGATCATGGAGACTTCTTCACAATTACTTAAGGTGAATTTGTTGCTGCCCAGCCCTCATTGCTGGGGTGCTAATTCAAAATCATGGAGTCTCTATTTGTGTTTTGGGTGAAACTCCAGGTATTAACAAATGTAGGTTTCACAGACAGATTCAAGGGGAGACCTGTTTTGAACAAAGGGAAGGTGCCTGAATCATGACAGCCATTTTAAAGTTTACCAGTTATCCATTTTAAAACAGACATTTTTAAAAGTTTCCATATGGGTCTAGTCCCTGTTAAAGTCATGAATATGAAAGACTTTTACTGAGCATGACAGTGCTGGTATTGGAACCATTTAACACATCTGCTCTTTTAGCAAAAGCATAGATTCATTTATTTTAAATGTGTTAATGACTGTGCTAAAATTATGAAGAGATGAATTTTAGATGAATATATGAAGCATTCAAGTGCTTACGAGGTAATTTTGGAGACACTTAGTTGTGAGACGAATGAATTATACATACAAAACTTACAAAACAGAAGGGTAGGTAAGCAGTTGCCCAGTACTGTGTGTACATGGCTTCAGGAAGGAGGAAGAAGTTATGTTTCTTGTTGTTGCTTGTATGACTGAGGAAGTATCTATTTATTTGACTTTGGTGCACCCAATGTAGTGATAAAGCATCACTAGACCATTCCCTGAGGCAACAGCAAATGGATTCCACTGTTCACATTGATTTTTCTCCCCTATGTTTTTTAGGTACATCTTTTTATATGGCTAATATTATTGAATTGCCTTGGAGCTTCTGAAATTAAAATTGCCCATTACAACGTTTCACAAACTATAATGTGATAGCAAAGGAGCGCTGTAATAAAAAGAAAATAATTCATCTCTCAATAGATCAGTGAATTTATCTTGTGAGTAGTTTAACCTTTGGGGTGAAGAAGGCTATTGATTTAGTCACAGATCTGTCTAGAATTTGCTAAATGTAGTTGAGTTAAGAATTGGAGGTTTGGCCCAAGTTTGTGGACCTGTTCACAAGCTAACAAAACCTGTTCTAGATAGGCCTATTCTTCTTTGTCCTTGCCTGTAAAACTTAATAATACATACTGGGGTGAAATGGCAAAGCACGATTTTTGTCCTTAGAACAAGACCCTAGCAGTGCTTTTGAAAGAAAAGAGGGAGTAATTTGGAGTGAGAAGAAGATTGTTTGCAGTGTTTCAATTTTTTGAACACAGCGTGTACATCAACTGACCATAACGGAATAACAACAAAGAACTGTGATGCTGGAAATCTAAAACAAAAACAGAAAGTATTGGAGAAACTTAGCAGGTCTGGCAGTATCTGTGGAGAGAAAGCAGAGTTGCCATCTCAAGTTCAGCCGCGGAGGTGCCTCAGAAATATCCACCTTATGCCACAGACAGGGATTCCCTGCTACTGTCGTCCACAGGGCCTTCAGCCATATCCAAACTTCCACTGTCACTCTTTCCATCTCCTCTCACCAAACCAATAGGGTCCCCCTCTCTTCACTTTCCAACCACCAGCATCTGTGTCCAAATGATTATAAGCCACCATTTCAGTACCTCCACCACCAGACACATGTTCCCCTCCCCTCCGTTCTCAGCCTTCTGTAAAGACCATTCCCTCTAGGACACCCTAGTCAACTCCTCCTCTACTCCCAACACCTCCCACACCACCATGGCATCTTCCCATTCAATGACAGTAAGTATAACTCCTGCACATTTACTTCCTCCCTCCTCACTATCTAAGGCCCCAGACACACGCTCCAGGTGAAACAGTGATTTACTTGCACTTTACTCAATATAGTCTACTATATTTGCTGCTCACAGTGCAGTCTCCTCAACACTAGAGAGACAAAATGAAGACTGGGTGACTGATTTGCCAAACACCTACACTTTTGTCTGTAATAATGGCCCCAAGTTTTTGGTTGCCTGCCACTTCAACATGCCACCATTTCCTATGACACCTTTCTGTCTCAGGCCTGCTCCTGTGCTCCAGTGAGGCTTAACGCAAGATGGAGGAACAACATCTCACCTTCCATCTACGCAACTTACAGCCTGCAGGACTCAACATTGAGTTTAACAATTTCAGAATGTGAGTACCTGTCCCCCACATCCTCAGTGTGTTACTATAACCACACAACACTAGGTCCTGATTTCTACAGGCTGTTCCCAGCACAGCTAACCCATTTTCAACCATTCACACTTCTTATCAGCACGCTACCCAGCAATTATCTCTTGCTCGGTTTATCATCACAATCTCTTTGTTTACCTATCTGGGCTCTGTCTCCATGTATTCTATTCAATGCCCAGCCCGTCTCCAGCATAAATACCATCCTTTCCTAACTATGTCCAGTTCTGACAAAGGGTCACCAGGCTCGAACATTAAATTTGTTTCTCGTTCTACAGATGCTGCCAGACCTGCTGAGATCCTCCAGCGATTTCTGTTTCAGTTGTTGACCATAATGGAAGGTGTGTTTCCTTTAAATCTGGTCAGTAATTGTATTGAGTGAGGGTTGTATGCGTTCTGAAGTCTTAGTGAAGTCACAGGTGACATCAACACTGCTCTAACTTTGAAGAATTAACTCCCAAAATCCAGATTTGGCTTCCACAGAGTTTTGCACAAAGTATTGTCAGTTTATTCACTCAATCACTCACCCACATAAGGGTGGAACTAGATTCAATTGAAAAGATTTTGTCTTGTCAACCTTCCCTAAGCATTTGACAGCAGTAGTAGATATTTGTAAATGAAAAAAAGGCCTTGTTGTGAATTCCTTTCATTGTGGGAATTTAGGAATCCAATCTGACAATAACTGTGTGCAAGACTAGCCAACATTAGCTTGTGATGTTCTATATACTTCTGAGAAAGCGTTGTGCCTAGTCATATGCCCTGCCTGAATAGGAGAACAGTTACTGTTCACTAACATTCTTAACCTAGGCACTACAAGCTAATTGAGAGCAATGTAAGACAATGTATATTTGAACACCCAAAAGTCAAAAGCGTGGCTTTCATTGCTGGAAACATGAAGCACAAAATCCACAATATACTGTGACATTTCAATGAAGTGTAAAAAGTGTAAAATTAATAAGCAATCAGTGAAATTCAGGCTAATTGCCCAAAAAGTATAATGCTAATGATGCTATTAGTAGTTAAAGTTTGATATAAAGGAAAGTATAATACAGGAAAATAATTTGAAATTATTTAAGTTATGGATTACAGTACAGTGAATGGATTGCAATATCAAATAGTACAATGATGGGCAGGCTATATTAAACTGTGATGAGTTGCCTTGAGGAAGTAAGTAACAGGGCATATCAAAACAGAAAGGTGTTCTATCTGTAGGCTGGAGATACAATGATATACATTAAAGCTGACAAAACACTGAAAAAACTGTTTTTGTAACAGAATTCTTGTTGTATCATGCAAAGAACAAATGAGCACTAACATGTCAGAATCCATAAAACAAAAGAACATGTGAGGTAGAAATTCAACTCCATAGCAATTGGGGATTTCAGAACAATTGGTACCATCTTGTATCCAAATTGGAGTCATGCTGTACATGTACAATTCTACTGAGGATACTGCCAGACAGTATTGGTCATAGAGAGGTCTCCATTATCCACATCAGAAGCAGGTATTAAATGCATGTAAGTGGCCTAATGTCTGTTTCTGTTATAGAGTCATAGAGTTATATAGCACGGAAACAGACCCAACTGGTACATGGCAACAAGATATCCTAAATTAATCTTGTTCCAATTGCCACTATTTGGCCCATATCCCTCTAAACCCTCCTATTCAGGTACCCATCCAGATGCCTTTTAAATGCTGTAATTGCACCAGTCTTCACCACTTCCTCTGGCAGCTCATTCCATATACGCACCACCCTCTGCATGAAAATATTGCCTGTTAGGTCCCTTTTATATCTTTCTCTTTTCACCTTAAAACCTACGCCCTCTAGTATTCAACTCCCCTACCCTGGGAAAAAGACCTTGGCTATTCACCCTATCCATTCCTCTCATGAATTGGCCCAACCAATATTCTGTACAGCCACAACATGACCATCCCAACTCCTATACTCAATGCACTGACCAATAAAGTCAAGAGTACCAAACGCCTTCTTCACTACTCTGTCCACCTGTGACTCCACCTTCAAGGAACAATGAACCCAAAATCTCTTTGTTCAGCAACGCTCCCTGGGACCCTACCATTAAGTCTGTAAGTCCTGCCCTGAATTGCCGTACCAAAATGCAATACATCACATTTATCTAAATTAAACTCCATCTGCCTCTTCTCAGCCCATCAGCCCATCTGATCAAGGTCCCTTTGTACTATGAGATAACCATTCTCACTGTCCACTACACCACCAATTTTGGTATCATATGCAAACTTACTAACCATTCCTCCTATGTTCACATCCAAATCGTTTATATAAATGACAAAAAGCAGTGGACGCAACATCGACACTTGTGGCACACCGCTGGTCACAGGCCTCCTGTCCGAAAAGCAATCCTCCACCACCACCCTCTGTCTCCTACCTTCAAGCCAATTTGGTATCCAATTAGCTAGCTGTACCTGGATTCCATGTGATCTAACCTTGCTAACCAGTCTACCATGCAGCACCTTGTTGAACACTTTGCTGAAGTCCATACAGCCTTCAATCTTCTTTGTCACTTCTTCAAAAAACTTAATCAAGTTAGGGGGACACAATTTACTTCTTACAAATTTGGTTTGTGGTCAAGGCAGACTAAACCAGGACTCATTATCTCTC
The DNA here is from genome assembly GCF_021869965.1 of Rhincodon typus. Lineage (NCBI taxonomy): Eukaryota > Metazoa > Chordata > Chondrichthyes > Orectolobiformes > Rhincodontidae > Rhincodon > Rhincodon typus. The sequence continues at coordinate 17,444,204 of NC_063359.1, read as the reverse complement.
GGTAACCAATTGCAAAGCACTACAGTTGGAAAAAATAAGCTACTCTGCCTTGAATGACCATTATTCATGATCTAAAGGTCTCTAACCTCACTCTCAACTCTGACATCCAGGAAACCCTCATACCCAGATGTACTTCCATCACACTATCCTCACCAGACTACAAATCACTGCAATCTTCTACCCTTATCTCCAAACACCCTGCCCTGACTCCCATTCCCAAAGCCCGGCCTGCTAAACTTCACACCCCTGGATTGTACCTGAAATTAATGCACGAACCTGCGTGAGCTGCTACCACCGTGCCTTTTGTTTCACAACAAGGATGAAGCTCCAGATTCCCCAGGCATCCTTGTTTGAGCATAGGAATTAGGATTCCATCCATAAATGATCCTAGCAATTTTCTAGGCCTTCATGAACACAGGAGACAGGGAGTGGTGGTAGAAGGTTGCTTTTCGGACTAGAGGTCTGTCACCAATAGTGTTCCACACGGATCTGTCTGGGTCCTCTTGTTTGTCATTTATGTAAATGATTTGGATGAGAATACAGAAGGCATGTTTAGGATCTTTGCGGATGACACCAAAATTGGTAGCCTAGTGGACAATGAAAATTGTTTCGATCAAATGGGTTAATAGGCTGAAAAATGGCAGATGGAGTTCAATCTGGATAAATGCGAGGAATTGCATTTTGGTAAACAGGGGGAGGACTTATACAATTAATAAATGTAGGGCCTTGGGTAGTGTTGTAGAACAGGGGGACTTAGGGGTTCAGTTACAGAATTCTTTGAAGTTTGCATCACATGTAGACAGAGTGGTTAAGAAGGCATGTAGCACACTAGCCTTCATTGCTCAGACCTTTTGAGAATAGCAGTTGGGAAGTCATGTCGAGATTGTACAGTACATTGATGAGGCCTCTTCTGGAACACTGTGTCTAGTTCTGGTCATCCAGTTATAGGAAGCATATTGTTAAGCTGGAAAGGATTCAGAAGAGACTTACCAGGACATTGAGAGGTATGGAAGGATTGAGTTATAAAGAAAGGCTGGATAGACAGGGACTTTTGTCACTGGAGAGTAGGAGGTTGACAGGTGACCTTACAGAGGTTTATAAGATATTGAGGGGTATAGATAGGGTTAACGGAAGGTGTCTTTCCCTCGGATGGGGGATTTCAAAACTAGGGGACATGTTTTTAAACTAAGAAGACAGAGATTTAAAAAAGACATGATGGGCAAATTTTTCACACAGGGGATGGTCGGCATGTGGAATGAACTTCCTGAGGAAGTGGTGGATGTGGGCACAGTTACAACATTTAAAAGACACTTAGCTAAGTGCATGAATAGGAAAGGTTGGGAGGGCTATGAACCAGGAGCAGGCAGGTGGGACTAGTTTAGTTTGGGATTATGTTCAGCATGGACTGGTTGGACAAAGGGTCTGTTTCTGTGCTGTAAGATTGTACTATATGACTCTTGATGACAAAGAAATTCCTGAAATGCTGGAAAATAATATTGGTATATTATTTGTACAAGCTTGAACTTATTGCACTTAAGCTGGAAGTGATGACATACAAAACAAGTCAGCCTTGTGGCAGCTTTCTCATATTTCATTATCCCTAATTATTGATGATAATTAATTTCAATTTCATGCTCTCCTGAGTTGCTTTATCCTGACTTTAAATCATTTTTAAGCACTTCGAACCACATTAATGATTTCCACAGTCATTTCACTTTCCATTATGACACTCCACTTGCATTATAAATCCTGTCCAATCAACCCTTCACACACCTTAATTTGGGATGGAATGTCCTGTGAGTAACATGCTGTCTCCTCCAGAAGAGTTCTTTTGCGGAAACGTTACTTAGTATTGTGACTAACAAATTCATGAAATCATTTAATCCAAAATGTTTTTGGTATATGGTATGTCGAAGTGCATATAGTTCAATTTCAGAATCATGTCAGCCATGTTCCCTCATGACCAAATAAAGAATAAGTTTATGGCAAACAAAAATTTACTCAAGTAAACACAAAAAGGTTATTAACAAAACGTTTAAGCTGTGTATGTATGTTAGTTGAAAACCATACACACATATTGAAAACATATTTGAAAACCTTAAGCCAAGTAACAGTTACATTCAGAAAAATAATTATTTACAGTTTGTTCTAAATGCTGGTCTGCAGCCAAAATCATTTTCCAAACAAAGTGTTGGCAGTGACATTTCTTCCTGAATTATTTCTGACTGGTTGAATTCACATTTCTGGAGACAATGATTCCAAACACTTTCTTTACAAATACCCAGTTGTGCTGAGGAGGTTTTCCAGTGGCTTAAAACTCTCAAAAACTTTGAAACCCTTCTCATCAGAGAAAGAGTGGCTGAAGGCTATTGCCACAGTTATTTCAGACTCTCTGTTTAAATGCAATATCAGTTTTCACCTACAAACTGGGTCATGTGTCCTCTCTCTACAAGTGTCTTCAAACAAGCAGCAAAATTTCTCGCAAAATGCAACATTTTTGTGTCTGCAGGCAGTGTTTCTTTCTTTACAAAACATTCTTTGGAAAAGTTCAAATATATGTCTGTCCATTCAATCATAAAATTATATTTTGGATAATACATCTTCATATCAAAATAAGTTAGTCTGTAGCAAGATTTTTTTTATTGTAAAGAATTGTCATCACTTTGTTTCTCAGGCTACAAGATTGAATCAATATTCTAGATTTCCTGTAGTCAATATAACTGTTTCCTCATTCACAGGCAGACAGTGTTAAACTAAATAAGATAGGCAAAGTGGTAGTAACTGAAGAAGGGTTATAATTTGCGCTAGATACAATAATAGACAAGGAACAGCCACACTTGTACATCTTGTACTGCTCAAGGTGCTGTGGTGATTACAAATGGGAAACAAAGATGGATCCTTCTTTAACAATGGAGAAGATAATATCAGCAACAACGCAATTGTGCAGCTGCCACACCAACAAATTGCTTAACTTGATGTCTGCTTAACTTGCTGTTATCACTGTTTATCATTGGCTCTAAAGTTCTTTAAAACATCGTGAGGTTATGACAGGCAGTGTATAATACGAATATTTACTTTCACATTTTTTTTTTGTTTTCCCCTGTTTCGTGTCTGTTCTTCATTTCAATACTTTCACCACAGCTTTCCTTTCATAGCAGAATCCAATGAATTCCAGGCACAGGACCCATGCTGTGCCCGTGCACTGCTCTGTCAATTCCAACTGAATAAATCAGTGGGCAGTGTGTGAGGGGGATTGGAAGAACAATCACCTGTTTGAACTTAAAAAGGAAAGCTAGATCCTACCGCATATGTTGTCCCCAAAGCCTAACCACCATCTACATGGCCCAAGTAAGGACTGTGATGGAATATTCTACACTTGCCCATATGGGTGCAGCTCCAACAACATTCAAGTAGCTCAACACCATCCAGGACAAAGCAGCCACTTTATTGGAACCATGTTCACTCCCTCCACCAACAGTGCCCAATGGCCACAGAGTATACCACCTACAAGATATACTGCAGCAACTTGACAAAGCTTCTTCGATGGCAATTTCCAAATCCATACACTCTACCATCCAGACAGGACAAACATGAAAGATGTGTGAGAGCATCTTTATTTGGAAGTCCCCACCTCCCCAAGTCAGACACCAAACTGACTTGGACCTACTCTGGAATTCCCTCTCACAGCAGCACTATGGGTGTAGCTACACCAAATGGACTGCAGCAGTTCAAGAAGGCAGCTCACCACCATCCTCTCAAAGGCAATTAGAGATGACCAATTAATTCTGGTGATACCCACATCTCATGAAGAATTAAAGGAAATTAAGAGGCTGCAGATAGGACTTTTGTGTTGGAGCTCAGATAGCAGGGTGGTGAAGGCTGGTTCTAGAGCTATATCTTATAAAATTAGAACTTGTTTTCTACAGTGACATATGTTGTAGGCCTTGCACCTCCACCATGACAGCATCAGCTTAGTCCAATATATCTGAACAGAGAAGAACACTGAAGTAATGCCCACCACCTGAATGTAATTAAACACCCAATAGGTATAAAATTAACAACTTAGTTTTGGTCCCAAGACCTATAAGGAAGCCAGGTCTCTCAGTTGCCCCACAACTAGGTTTGGAAGAGCCATTTGCCTCTGATAGATGGTAGCTCCCACCTTAATTCTTCTTAAATTGCAATGTCACTTAAGATATTCTGAGGCTGTGACATCAATTTGATAATTAGGCTGCTGCCTTTTGTAGATCTTTGTTGCTTGAATTATTCACTTTAAAATTGGAAGAGGCAGCAACAGGCAGATATTATGACCCCAAACAGATTATAGTTGGGAAATATAAACCAAAATAACCAAGTTTACCAAATAACTCCCAAATCAAGAACTTACTAACAGATTAACTTTCACTTCAACATGAATCAGAAATAATATAAAGTAACAATGAAGTAGCAAACAAATGATACTTAAAGTAAAAAAGTAATTTCACTTTAAATAGTCAATGCAACAAAGATACACAACATTAATCGTACCCTGCAGGCATAGGGCAAACATAGCTATGGTTACATAATTACTTCTGGGAAAAATTCCAGCAACTCCAAACTACTAACACAGCATTATACTTTTGAGTCAACTTACACAATGCCTCTAAGAGGTCCTGTTTAATTTTATGCCTTAATAAAATAACTGGTTTTGTCTTGACAGAGATCTGTTTCTTCTCCCCATAGATAGTCTGTATGTATCTCCCTCTGTCTCTGCCTCCTATTTGCGTCAGTGATTGCCTTCACTCTCTACCTCTCCTGCTTGCAGCTCGATTTAATGACTGTTTTTTGTTTCGTAATATCCTCCCAGTTGGAACTGCTTCCATGTCAAAGGTCACCATGTCCCATGGAACATAATTTCTTATTACCCACGAAAATTACAATTGATTCCTTTATCATTGATGCAAATTTACAGTCATTTTCAAATATTTTTAAAAACAATTACAGATGCCACAGACATTTGAAAGAAATTACATATTTCCCAGAGTATACTGTTTCCTTTCAAAGGCTTTCACGTGGCTTAAAGTCCCTATCCTTTCCCACACATTGTGGTAGTGTGAGAATTGGAGAGGAGTGGGGATTCAGGGACAACAAAGGTCAAAAACTTCAAGGAGTCCACGTTGAAATAAATATATTGCATCCCCATTTTTCATGTAAATACAATCCTATAGTCAAACAGACACAAAGGGTGAAATCCTCTTCTCTTTGCAAATATGCCATTATTGTTTCTGATAGTCCTCGAACTCCACCCACCTGTACAATCCTCCCAGAAGTGGCCAATTAAAAGGCCACCAGAGGAGACCAGTCCAATTAAGGAGGGTCTGATGAAGGGTCTAGGCCCGAAACGTCAGCCTTCCTGCTCCTATGATGCTGCTTGGCCTGCTGTGTTCATCCAGCTCTACACCTTGTTATCTCAGATTCTCCAGCATCTGCAGTTTCTACTATCTCCAATTAAGGAGGGAGTTGGGTTCTTGAGGTTGCAGGCCCAATCAGAAAGCCAAGAGCTTTGCAAGGCTGGCTGCCCATTGTGATAGGTGATTGCAGCTCAGACAGAAAAGAGGAGCATCAACACACCTCAGCATGGAGGACACCTGAGATACAGGCAGCAAAGTCACAAATTGTGAGGCATGAAGCTCTTACATGCTTTGGAATGGTGGAAAAATCCATCAGTTTGGGTCACAGAGGCATCCTGTTGTGCCCACAGCCCTATCACTGGGGCTTGACTCTGTCGGCTGCAAATCTTACTGCTGATGGCTCAGGCTTTTTTCCTTGAAAATGTCCCAACCCATCTGTTCAGATGGCTCCACTACATTTCCACTATATTTAGTGGTACAGGGAGTTTTAACTGCAGCTATTACTGCACCACCTGCTGTTGCATTAGCTTTCTCAAAGAGATTTATTCTTGTTTTACAAAATAAAATTTGAAACAACATCACAAAACAGTTGTATTGGGAAAATGGTAATATGATTACATTATATTTTATCTCTCACAGAAGGCTTTACTTTAATTTTTCTGTCATTTTTACAAACTTGCACACATGCTTAAACATGGACATTGTTGGAAAAATTGATATTTATTGCCTGTTTCAGTCAGCAATTCAGCTAAAATGCAACTCTTCAGAATTTTTAGAAAGGATACACAGCAGATGACCGAATTCATTTCATGAACTTTGTGAGGATTCACAAACTAGTGATACCAGCTGTGAGTTGCCTTGCTCAGAGAAATTGACAACACTTCAATCCTGATGTACGCACTGCTCAGGGTGATGTTGATGACAATCCTTTCCTTCCTGACTTGTTTCCATACGTAGTTTTCATCCTGTGCTAAAAGGGCTGAGGTTGAGCCGTCTAAATGAAAATTTGGCCCCTTGTGTACAACTCTGCTCCATTTATTTGCTATTGCAATTCTTGAGGAAGGTCTGTGGGAGCAAATCAGAAAAATAGCAGGCTTCATTGTAATTGGAAAGATAAAGGTTGAGGTGTTTGTAATTATAAGTTCAACAGCAGGAAAACCAACTCATTTGCCGTTGAGTGCGTTGTTTTACTTTTTAAATGTCATATCATTGAAACACAGAAATTCTCACCTGATCCAAGCACAATGAATGTAATCACTTCCATTAATTCAGTCCCTGGTTTAATTACATAATCCTGAGCTGAGAAAACCCACATGCCTAATTCCCATTGCTCGGTACATTTGTTGTGTAAAGAAGTTCAGATCCAGCTGCACGATAAAAAAAAACAAAATTGCCAAAAACAGGAACATCATAATGAACTTACACCGAAAGTCTGAAGTGAGAATGTCAGCAAGCGTATAGATATTCTCTTGGATTGCAATCAACTAGGAGTCAGACAATATCTGAAATGGGGAACATGGCAAGTTTGCCTTGTGTTAAAGACATCAGAGAATCCCCACAGTATGGAAGCAGGCCATTCAGCCCATGGAGCCCACACTGATCCTCCAAAGAAAACACCATCCAGCTCCTCTCCCGCCCCCATCCCTGTAAACTTACATTTACCATGTCTAATCCACCTAGCCTGCACGCCCCTGTACACTACAGGCAATTTAGAATGGCCAATCCATCTAACCTGCACATTTTTGGACTGTGGGAGGAAACCCACACGGACACAGAGATAATGTACAAACTCCACATCGAAAGTCACCCAAAGGTGGAATCAAACCTGGGCCCCTGGTGCTGTGAGGCAGCAGTGCTAACCACTGAGCCACCATGCCACCCCATGTTTGCACTGTTTGTATGTTTCTTGGGCAACTGGCTATATGAATTCCCTGTCGCGACCCAGTATCTCCAACAAATGCAAATGATCCTTGACATTAGCTAAACAAGATGTGTAATCAGTAAAATTATTCCACAGACAATTTGTCATATTATTATAAAGAGAAATATCTCTACATTTACCAGCTGCATATCTGCTCCCCGCTCACACTGTTTAATGTTTTAAACCTGTTGGCTGCTAACAGACAAGGAGTAGACAGTTCTTGCAGGACCCCGCTCCCTGTTGCATCATAAAACTTTAGTCTAGTGGCATCCTTACTCATGACTGAAGCTCACTTGTGATATCGCTGAAGCTGCATGTTATGAAGTCGGGAGGAAATGCTGTGCAAAGGATCAATTGTCAGGCAGCTCTTCTAGGAGGCAGGTCAAGAGTGTAAAGAGAGGAGAAGCAAACTTTCTTATGTTGTTTACCTGGGGATGCGCTTTTGTGCTGCTCATTCTAGATGCATGGGTCTATTGACAACCCAATGTAAGCTTGCCAGAGTTCACCAGCTTGGTTGTGGGAAGATTGCAACTGGATTAACTCATCCTGCAAGTTTCCATTGGAGTTATCCTGGGTAAATTCAAAGAGGTGCTACAGAGAAACCATCAGCAGAAAGGTCATCCTTAGAGAAAGCCTAGTAACAAACCATCAGAATAACATTTTGGACGGAGGCATTGAGTTCTAAAGAAAGATAGGCCTAACTTAGGTTATATTTCAAGTAGATGATAGTTTGTTTATTCATTTACTGGAAATACAAGGATGTTGCCAGGGTTGGAGGGTTTGAGCTGTAGGGAGAGGATGAATAGGCTGGGACCATTTTCCCTGGAATGTCAGAGGCTGAGGTGTGACCTTATAGAGGTTTGTAAAATCATGAGGGACATGGATAGGGTAAATAGCCAAAGTCTTTTCCCCGGGGTGGGGGAGTCCAAAACTAGAGGACATAGGTTTAAGGTGAGAAGGGAAAGATTTAAAAGGGACCGAAGGGGCAACATTTTCATGCAGAGGGTGGTGCATGTATGGGATGAGCTGCCAGAGGAAGTGGAGGAGGCTGGTCCAATGCAACATGTAAAAGACATCTGGATGGGTATATGAATAGGAAGGTTTTAGAGGGATATGAGCCAAATGCTGACAAATGGGACTAGATTTATTGAGGATATTTGGTCAGCATGGACAAGTTGGACCGAAGGGTCTGTTTCCATACTGTACAACTCTATGACTCTGTGACTCTATGTGGATGTCACTGGCCAGGCCAGTATTTATTGCCCATCCCTATGTCGCTGTGGGTCTGGACTCACATGCAGACCAGACCAGGACAGGATGGTAGATTTCCTTCCCTAAAAGGCATTAGTGAATCAGATGGTTTTTTCCTGACAATCAGCAACAGTTTCATTCGACTTCTAATCTCAGATATTTGTTGAATTCAAGTTCTACTTGCCATGGTGGGATTTAAACCTGGGTCCCCAAGCCATTACCTGGGTCTCTGGATTAATAGTCTAGTGATTATACCACCAGGCCAGCACTTGCCCTTATTCAATCTCTTCAATTTGTTCAGATGCAGTTCGCTGTCTTTCTTAGGGATTATTTTCACTTCGGCTGCTCCCAACAACAAACAATTCTCATAAATCATATTGCTCAGGAATACATGACTACCAATCCATCACTCTATGTCCATTCTTTTGATTAGCTATGATGTGTTGAATCTTATTGTTTTTGGCTAAGTCCAAGTTGCGTCTAGTCTTTTTCAGGGATTTACACCAGGAGACCAAATGACTTTTCTCACTAAATCTCACTAAATTTGTTCACTAACTATCCTGTCTCGTGGCATCAATTATGTCTAAGCCTGGTCCCATTTTACCACAAGCCATTCCCAGAACAGCTCACCAGATATCCACTGAAAATTAATTTTTCAAGTAAAATTTTATGTATCGTTTTGATCATACCAAGATGTCTCTGGAGCAGTGCACTTCACAATCCTCATGTAAAGATGTTCCTGGGTTTGGTTTTAACCTGCAGAGTTTGCAAATTAAGATTCTGTTCTATTAGAGAGATGGCTCATATCCTAGCTCTGTGTCAATGTCCTTTGTTATTTTAATCATCTCCATAGTGCTCTAAAGATGTTTAAGGAATATTCAAAGCTCTTATTTTTAAACCTTAATGTTTGTGGGATCCAGTGACACCACAGCTTTCTTCAAGAGTTTTTTTTTAAATTGGCATAAATAAAATATATCAGATCTTTCCAAAGTATCTGAAAGCACATCACACATAACAACGAGAAGAAAATGAGACTGTTTGGTAGGCTGTCATTTCCCGAAGAGATTTTCTCAAACCACCCAGGGTGACATTTGATGTATAAATTAAAACCAGGGAAACCTAAGCTACCCTGAAGAGATGACACCCACACACAGTCAGAAAATCAGAGTGATCCTGCTTCAATAGACTTGTCTGACCACTTTAAATAAGTGCTCGTAAAAATGATCCAGTGCATAATCAAATCTTTCCAAACCGCTTTTGAACACAGTAGCTTGGCAACAGGTTGAGAGCTTTGTGTAACAGTGTGGAGAGGATTTAACCGAATGTCTCCTGTGAAATTTGACAGCGTGTAATCCTCATCCAATTAGAATGCTTCCTTTGAGACTAATTAGTGGTACAATTAATTAGCCTTTTTCTTGAACTTGTTTGTGTTCAAATCTTGTGCGCCGTCAGAATTAATAAAATCGACATTGCGTATTGATGAGGAAGGTAGTTGAGATGATACTTCCTTGGAATTAATTGAATGTGTTTAAAATAACTTTCAAAAGGACCCAGCAGCCTACAATTAGACTGGTGAAAGGTGTCCTCAGGATGCAGCTTTGACAGCCTCTTGGCTATGCGAGCACAGCTAACTGTATATCGACACAAGCAAAGCATACCCTGCTATTATTCAGTCCCTTCTTTTATTGTGTGCAGGGAAAAGTCTGGGTTATTAGATTTCCCCTAATCTGAAATATCTCTGATCGATAAAATTATAATTGAATAGTAAGGGTGGATTTTCAGATGATGTATTGGTGCCAATGTTGTCAGTTAGCAGTAACATATAACAAACAAGGGTACAAAATCTAGCATCTGCAATTTTCAGCAAATATTTACACCAATTTTGGTTGATTGGGAGACTAAAAGATGTGCAGCCATTTGGTGTAAAGTGGTGCGATATGATACTGCTCCAATAGTTGGAAATTCTGCAGTTTTTCCTCACTGAGCATAGTTCAGTCAGGGCCACTCAGCAAATGACCTCATTGCATCCAATGGTCCAAACGTGGACAAAAGAGCTGAACTCCAATGGGACATGAGAGTGACTGCTCTTCAAGGCAGCATTTGACTAGGAGCCCTAGCAAAACTGAAGCCAATAGGAATCAGGGGTAAAGCTCTCCACTGCTCGGAGTTTTATGTAGCACAAAGGAATATGCATGTGATTATTGGAGTCCATTTTGCTCATACTCAGGACATTGCTGCAGGAGCTCCTCAGATTAGATATTTTCAATGAACCTGTTCAGCGATATTTTAACACCTGTGGAGCGGATGGGATTTGATTCCAGGCCTTCTGTCTCAGAGATAGGGACACTACCACTATGTAAGAAAAGCTGTTGAGTTCCTCAGGATAGGTATTTTTCATCAATCTGTTCAGACATGTTATGAAACATATCCAGGACAGGTGGGAATTGAACCTGGGCCTCCTGACTCAGAGGTAGGGACACTACTACTGTGCCACAAGAGCCGGTGAGTTCCTCAGGGTAGTATCCTGGGGCCAACCATCTGTTTCATCAGTGACCTTTTTCTAATATAGGGCCGGAAATGGGGATGTTCTCTAATAACTGGACAATGTTCAGCACCATTGGCAACTCCTCAGATACTGAAGCGCTCAGTGACCATTCGCAGCAATGCCTAGACAACATTCAAGAAACTCGGTACCTTGCAAGACAAAGCAACTAGCCTGATCAGCACCCCAGCCAGCTTAAAGATTCACCCTCTCCATCACTGATGGATAGTGGCAGCCGTGTGTGCCATGTACAAAGTATGCTGCAGCAGCTCACCAAAGCTCTTCCATAGAAACTCTTAACCCTACAACTCCGCCCCGTAGAAATATGAAGACTGTAGGCTCATAGGAACACCACCATCTGCAAATTCCCCTGTAAGGCAGAAAATTCCTGGAACAAGATCACTGTTCCTTCACTGTCACTAGGAAAGTACTGGAACTCCCTTCCCAATAGCATTGAGGGTGTACTGATATCACATGGAGGGTACTGGCTCAAGAAGACAGCTCACCGGCTGCCCATCACAAGCGATTAGGGATGAGTAACAAATGCTGGACCAGCCGGCGACATGCACATTCTGTAAAAGAATAAAAACACACAGCAGTCCAGCTCTATCAAGTGGAAATATTTTTACTTTTAAATTTTTAAAGTGATCAGATAGCAGGGCTGTCGTTCTCTCCAGAAGGAGCCAATGAGCACAGGTGGCTAGATGAGCATGTTGTTCGGATTCATACCAACAGTACTGGTTTGCTGCCCAATCAGCTCAGGTCGACTTGGGACCTGTCTCCTTACTCTGCCCTTGACAGTTGAAGCCAGTGGCAAATAGCCACTGACAGAAACTGCTCAGGATCAAGTTTGGGTAAGCTATGAGCCAATGATGATCCTTAGGGTCTATTGCATTAAATTTTCTTGTGAATTTTCTCCATCGATTTTCTCCCCTCACAGTTGATGTTGACTGAATGTTTAGGCACCTTTCGGAGAGTTTGATAAAGATTGAATCAATTCCCCATCAGGTTACCATCCCTCTCCTCATGCCCATGTCCCTGGGAGTAGTCAGCGACATGGGGGAGGTGGTGGTGAAGGGAGAAGCCAATGAAGTTTTCTTTAAAGCCTTGCTAACCTATCATGAGAAACTAAATCGAGTTATACACCACACCACTGCCTGCACGGTCACTGGAGGCTTTAGGGAACAGCCTAGCAGCCTGTAGCAGACCAGGAGGCCAGTGCTCCGGACAAGCATTTTGTCCCTCTGTAGTGATGATCTGACAGCTGGTTTTATATAAAGCATTATGAGATTGGAGAGGGGGATGGGGGGCCTCCTCAAAATGGTGTCACTCTTTCTCCAACTTAACTGATAGGCTGTGTTTGCCAACGCTCAGGGACATGTGCAAGAGCAGCAAATTAAACTTAAATAGTGTTAACAAACTAACAAACACCTACAAATGTCAAAAAAATTAAAAGTGTATTGGTGAAGAGAAAATGCTGTGTACAAAGTAGACTAGTTTTATATTGAGTATGTGCTTGAGCATATACATTCTGGAAATTAAGGGAGCTGAGCGTGTGCAGTCAGAATTTATCATTGTGCTGTTGGTGTGAGCAGACGCTTTGTAACTGAAAAGATAACAGTAAGAGATCCTCTAGCTTTAAGAGCCCTCCTGCAATCCTTAATTAAAAGGTAAACCCACCCTCTGGCCACTAAGTGACCAACCATGGCCTATTGGGACTGTTCTCTACAGGATGGCCTTCACCTCACCTGATTCCTATGCCAGCATTTTCAATCTCAAATGGAAAACCCTGTCCCAGTAGCTGACCTGCAGTTCCACAGACGTTTCCAATTGTCCTGTCAGTTTGACCCTCCACACATGTTGTCTTGGGTTTTCAGTGCTGAGCATTCCTGGGCCAAAGGCTGTGAAGCTGAGCGGCTGTCTCGGGGACCTTTGCAAGTATGGGCCAGGCTTGGTTGTGGGGAACATTCCCACCATTTGAAGCGCTGTTGACATTCACTGACAGAGTACCAGAGGAAGGCTGGTTCTGGTGCAGCTGGAGCCTAATAACTGCAAGCACTTTCATAAAGAAAGGGGGAAGCAGCTCGCAGTGTACATCCTTCAGACAGGCATGGCTAATTCTGACTTTTCATATTAACTGAGCAGAGGAGAAAACAATGACCTGATTTACAGCTGTTCACTTTACTAACTGACCAAATGTTTGATTTCTATCACAGCCTGGCTTACTGGAGCCAACCTCGGTGTTGGTGAGAGTCCCTAAAAGTGCACCCACTCTGGGCATTGCCATTGAAGGAGGAGCTAACACTCGCCAGCCATTACCCCGAATCGTTACCATACAGGTACATTATCCATCAGGGAGTGTTGCCGTGATGGCTGTTTGCCATTTATGTTATTATGTACAGTCCTCAGCAAGCAACAATACATGTAAGGCAACCATTAGAGTCATAGAGATCTACAACGCGGAAACAGACCCTTCGATCCAACTTACCCATGCCTAACAGATTTCCGAAAGAAATCTAGTCCCATTTGCCAGCATTTGGCCCATTCCTATTCATATAGCCATCCACATGCCTTTTGAAATGTTGTAATTGTACCAGCCTCCACCACTTCCTCTGGCAGCTCATTCCATACACGCACCACCTACTGCATGTAAAAGTCGCTGCTTAGGTCCCTATTATATCTTTCCCCTCTCATCTTAAACCTGTGCCCTCTGGTTTTGGACTCCCCCACCCTGGGGAAGAGGCCATGGCTATTCACCCTATCCATGGCCCTCATGATTTTATAAACCTCTATGAGGTCACCCCTCAGCCTCCAACGCTCCCAGGAAAATAGCTCCAGCCTATTCAGCCTCTCCCGATATTGCAAAAGCTCCAGCCCCAGCAACATCCACATAAATCTTTTCTGAATACTTTCTAGTTTCACAAAATCCTTTCTATAGGAGGGGGAGACCAGAATTGCACACAATACTCAAAATGTGGTCAAACCAGTCTCCTGGACAACAAGGTGCAGGGCTGGACGAACACAGCAGGCC
>NC_063359.1:17408825-17410069 GCF_021869965.1 Rhincodon typus | reverse complement strand
TTTTCTGATGAAGGGTCTAGGCCCGAAACGTCAGCCTCTCTGCTCCTATGATGCTGCTTGGCCTGCGATGAATAGGAACTGCAGTTTCTTAACATCCATCCATCTCAGTGGATTACAGTGGGTGGATTACAGTTTAGATTTGACATCTGGATGTTGCATACTTGGCCAATTAAAATGCTTCTTTCCACACAACAGCTAGAAAAATAGTGCAACAGGGACAATGAAGCCATTGATAGATAATGCTCATCAACGCCAAGTAAAAATGCATATATAGCAACTAATCAATGATGTGATTAATACAGCATTAATACATCAGTATTGGATTTATAAAATCCCAAATTCAAGCTGTCTGTTTTTGACAGTAGTCTCTGCCACTCTAAATCCAGGCTAAGTAAAGGCAACAGCTGATGTGACAAACATTTATTTAAATGAAAGCAAACTGTCATCTTACTGGGAGCTGCAAATAATTGTGACAAATCCTTAGAACAAGAGTCTGGACTGTTACAATTTGACCCATGTAACTGTTTATGTGTCAGAACTGCCAAAGATTTCTTGAATAATTGTTGAATCCAGTATCAACAGGAAGAATTCCTTTGCGGAATGTATTCAGATCAATCTGCGATTATATAATAAGCAAGTAAAAGGCCGCTGACCACATAAATTTTTAATGCACAACATTGATAGAGGAAAATAAATTATTTTTACTTAAGTGGAGTTGTTTTTGGATACATGTGTTGATGGATATTTTCCTGTTTCGGAGACAGATGTTCAGTCAAATGATTGATGAGTCTATAGAAACATTTATTTATTGCCATATTTGTCTCTGGCTATCAGCTGAAAATGTTCCATGCTAACCAGCAGTTTGATGGTGCCCTTTGTTGTGTTATGTCTTTTAAGGGATGTACTCATAAAGTCATCACCACATCATGGCTTGTGACTTAATGGTACAAAGGTTGCAGTTTCCGTTTTACTGAGTCCCCTGTGTGTGTGTGTGTGTATGTGTGTGTGCGCGAGAGAGAGAATGTGTGTGTGTTGAGAGAGAGAGCGTGTGCGTGCGTGTGTGTGTGTGTGTATGTGTATGTATGTGAAAGAGAGAGAATGGGTGTGTGCGTGTGTGTGTGTGTGTGAGAGAGAATGTTTGTGTGTGTGTGTGCGTGCGTGCGCGTGTGTGTGTGAGAGAGACTGTTTGTGTGTGTCTGTGTGTGTGAGAGAGAGAGAATGTTCGTGTGTGTGTGTGTGTGTGT
>NC_063359.1:17354313-17408815 GCF_021869965.1 Rhincodon typus | reverse complement strand
GTGTGTGTGTGTGTGTGTGTGTGTGTATACAACTGTTTTTGAGACAGCCTGCTCCTAGGATTGGCTCAGTCAATAGGAGAAATTACAATATCCAATACTGTCTTTTGTAACACCTTTTCTTGGTACAGAAACCTCATTAACATGCAGTAACTGAATTATGCTAATTACATTGCTGTATCAAACTGCGGTAACTATATCGGAATCTATTTGTCAGTTACCATGCTGCCATGGTAAACGATAGTAAGCCACTGTACTTGGGGATGACCCAGAGAACTGGGTTTAAAGGGGCCACTCGAATCAGAAGGGCCTAAACTCCAGAGCCAACATCAGCAGAAGAAGCAGGAACTTTGAGAGTGAGAAGAACAGCCCCAACCTCAGTTCGGCCATCTGTATTCAGGGTGGTATAAACTTGGAGTCATAGAGACCTACAGCACAGAAACAGACCCTTCAGTCCAATCCGTCATGCCAACCAGGTTTCCCAAACTAAAGTAGTCCCATTTGCCTGCATTTGGCCCATATCCCTCTAAACCTTTCCTATCCATGTACCTGTATAAATGTCTTTTAAATGTAATTGTACCTGCACCTATCACTTCCTCTGGCAGTTCATTCCATACATGTACCACTCTCTGTGTAAAAACATTGCCCCTCCGGTTCCTTTAAAATCTTTCCCATCTCACCTTAAACCTACGCCCTCTTGTATTGGACTCCCCTACCATGGGGAAAAGACTTTGGCTACTCACTTTGTCCATGCCCTTCATGATTTTATAAACCTCTATAACATCACCCATCAGCGTCCTATGCTCCAGGGACAAAATTCCCAGCCTATCCAGGAACAAAAACAGAAGTTGCTGGAAAAGCTTAGCAGGTCTGGCAGCATCTGTGAAGAAAAATCACAGTTAGCATTCTGCGTCCGGTGACTCTTCCTCAGGACAACTCTTTCTCCAATATATCAATGATATTATTGGTGTGGCTTCCCTCTCTCATCCAGAATTGGAAACGTTCATTGATTTCGCTTCCAATTTCCACCCTGCCCTCACCTTCACCTGGTCTATCTCTGACTCCTCCTTTCCTTTCCTCGACCTCTCTGTTTCCATTTCTGGGGATAGACTGGCCACTAATATCCACTATAAACCCACTGTCTCCCACAGCTACCTGGACTATACATCCTCGCATGCTGCTTCCTGTAAAGAATCCATTCTATTCTCTCAGTTCCTCCATCTCCGTTGCATATGTTCAGATGAGACCAACTTCGACAAGGGAGCATCCGAAATGTCCACCTTCTTCCTCAACCAAAGATTCCCCAGCACCGTTTGTCCTCAGGGCCCTCGACCGGGTCTGGCCCATCTCCCGCACTTCCGCCCAAACCTTCTCTCTTCCCTCCTGCGATAGGGTTCCCCTTGTCCCTACCTACCATCCCACTAGCATCCATATCCAGAACAAAAACAGAAGTTGCTGGAAAAGCTCAGCAGATCTGGCAACATCTGTGAAGAAAAATCGGAGTTAATGTTTCGGGTCTGGTGACCCTTCCTCAGAACTGTCCAGCCTATAAGTCAAACCCTCCAGTCTCGGTAACATCCTTATAAATCTTTTCTGCACTCTTTCCAGTTTAATAACATTCTTCCTACAGCAGATGATCTGAATTCCAAATGTGACCGTACCAATTTCTTATATAGCCGTAACATGATGTCCCAACTCCAGAACTCAATGCTCTGACCGATGAAGGCAAGCGGGCCAAACAACCTCTTCACTACCTTGCCTACTTGTGATGCCACTTTCAAGGAATTCTGTATCTGCACCCTTAGGTCTCGCTGTTTGACAACATTCTCCAGGGCCCTACCATTAACTGTGTAAGTCCTGTCCTGGTTTGTCTTACCAAAAAGCAATACGTTACATTTATATAATTTAAACTCCATCTGCCATTCCTTGGTCCATTAGCCCAGTTGATGAAGATCCCATTGTACTCTTGGCTAATCTTCTTCACTGTCCACTACACCACCAATTTTGGTGTCATCTGCAAACTTACTAACCACACCTCCTATGTTCTCATCCAAATTGTTTATAAAAATGATGAACAACAGTGGACCCAGCACCAATCTTTATGGCACACGACTGGTCACAGGGTTCCAGTTTGAACAATGACCGTCTATAACCACTCTGTCTCCTATCATCAAGCCAATGTTGTATCCAATTGGCAATCTCTCCCTAGATCCCACGTGACCTAACCTTACTGACCAACCTACCTTGCAGAACCTTGTTGAAGGCCTTACTAAAGTTCACTCTTTTAGTTACTGATTTTATGTTTAAACATAGAATCGAGTACTAAAAGTCTTCTCATAGGCATAAAACCAAAATTTTCAGTCATAGGATATTGTCAGTTTAACTGCAGAACCTTCCTGTTCAAATAAAAAAGTGCTTATAAGGACTGAAGGGGATGTTCTCACTTAAAGGAGCTTAAAGGAGTGGTTGGTTGGTTCCACCATTTTGTCCTTCAATTCAACACCAAAGCTGCTGTGACATCAGTAATCTTTGTTTGGTTTGAATTCCCTCTCATGCTAAAACTTGTTACTACCAGGCCTTTGTCTCTAAAGGCACACACCCACACTCAGCTAAACTTCTTAAAGAGGCCACAGCCATAAAAGACAAAGTCAGATAGAAGCAGAAACATTGAAAGGACAGAGTGGCAAACCAAGTAAAAGAAATTGACGAACAAACCCTGCACCTCACTTCACTGAGACCAGAAGCCACAGATCTTCCACAAGGAATGGAAGGCTAATGTTTGATTATTGATTTGGGAGTGAGTGACATCTTTACTGAATTGCAGCTATTTAAGCAACATATGCAGCTTTACTTTAGAGGTCAACCCATTGATAATCCCAAGAGGAGATCTCTGAAAATCTTACTTGCTACCTGCAAGGAGGCACTATGCAGAATAAACACCTCTGATTTTCAATGAGGACAATAAAAAGATCCAGAGAAAATCAGGACAATACTGGAGACCTGCCTAAGGTACAGATCAGATTCTGGATTAACTGGACTCCAACTCATGTCACCCGAAGAGTCTACTCATGACTTGGTCACTAGATGCTGCAGCAAACGCCATGACTGTGATTTCTCCAAAGAAGAATTTGTGGAAAGGTTGATTGAATTGGTGATCATCTTTACTCCAATCAAAGCCTTCAGGAAAGATTTTCTGGGCAAGGAAAAGGGCTAAACATTGACAGCTTGCTGGAAGACATATGATAGCATGAAGCCAGAGTGCAGGTTGACATCAATTACATGCTTTATGTGCAGCCAAGGCCATTGCTACAGTCAGCAAAATGCACCAAATGAGAAAATTCAATCATAGATGCACTTTCCTACACTTACCCAGAAGTTGTCCTGTGTTTTTTTGTACCTGGTGTGGCACCAAAGCATAGGAAGTATAGAAAATCTGGTCTCAAAAGCCAAGTCAGACTCTAGAATAATACCCAAGTGACCGACAAGGTGGTATAACACCATAATGCTGGTATCACGGAAAGTTATCCAAACGCACACTAACAGACTAACAAAGAGCCAACAAACCTGAAAGCAACCTTCAGAAGATGATCAGCCTTTCATACTGGTAACCCAACACGCCATATCAATTTTATAAAATGATTAAAATTTTTAATGATCATCAACATTATAGATCTCCAAAAGGAAGATCGATGCATGCTGAAATTAAAATTAGACACTGGAGCTAATGACATATTATGACAAATATGCAACCTAAAAGACATGAACCTCAACAAGTACCCCAGGGTACAATCTCCAAAAAACTACCTCACAGTGAAAAAATTGACCATTGATTCCATTCAATATCACAATCACATTGTGGAACCAACATGCAAAATATTTAACGTGCCAGATTCCAATGGTTCAGTTATGGCAGGACTACCAGTATGACCATAAGATACAGGAGAAGAATTTGGCCATTGGGCCCATCGCTTCTGTTCCACCATCCAATCGTGCCTGGTGTTTTTTTTTTTTAACACCATGCTCCTGCCTTCCCAAAGCCCTTGGTCAAGAATCTACCTATCTCTGTCTTAATGGCATTCAATAACTGGGCTTCCACAGCCTTCAGAACTGCAACCATTCATGAGATTCAAACTGCTCTGACCACAGTGAGAATGAAGGAACGACAGCACTTTCTTCTTCAAATACAGTGGAGAATTAAACAGATGCACGACAAGTGACATTGGTGAGGCCTCTTTAGGAATAGTGTGTCCGGTTCTGGTCACCTTTTATAGGAAGGATATTATTAAGCTGGAGATGGTTCAGAAGATATTTACCAGGATGTTGCCAGGTTTGGAAGGTTTGATTAAAAAGAAATGCTCTTTTTTCACTGGAGCATAGGATGTTCAGAGGTGACTTTATAGAAGTTTATAAAATAATGGCGGGTGTAAATATGGTTAATGATAGGTGTCTTTTCCCTAGGGTGGGGAATTTCAAGACTGGGGGGCACATTTTTTAAAGTGAGAGGAGAGAGATTTAAAAAAGACATGAGGGGCAAATCTTTTACACAGAGCGTGGTTTATGTGTGGAATAAATTTCCTGAGGAAGTAGTGGATGTGGGTACAATTACAGCATTTAAAAGACATTTGCATAACTACATGAATAGGGAAGATTTGGAGAGATATGGGCCAGAAGCAGGCAGGCGGGACTAGTTTAGCTTCTGTTTGGCATGGACTGGTTGGACTGAAGTGTCTGTTTCCGCGCTGTATGACTCTATGACTAAGTAAGCCGATAGAAAACGTCCACAATTAAGCATTGAATGGAGAGAGTGAATCAGAAATGTAGTCACAAAGTCCTGGATACCAGCAAAGGTTTTGAAGATATGCAAACAGCCCAGATGTTATGAAAGGTATAACCAATCATGGCACTACTTTGTAAAGGAACAGAAGCCAGCACAAATCAACGTACGACACATCAAGCACACACTCAGCGGCTGAGGAAGAAAACTCTATCCATAATGATTGCACGATGATGCTGAGTGACAGTAACCAGCAGAAGACAACCAAATTATTTCGCCAGGGCAACCAAGAATAACACAAACTTCTTCAGATGCGTATATAATCTCCAGATTAGGATAAATTGTCAAATCTTCAAAACATTATAGAAAGTTTAAATTATTAAGCTTTTGTACATCTATGCAATTGTGAATTGACAACACATGCCTATGATAAAGAACTTCTGTCAGTTTGGGATTTCTTTTCGTTGGAAGGGATGGGAATGTTGTATTAAGTCTCACCTCAAATAGGTGATATACCTTAAACAGCGATGCTCATGTTGTCATCACTGTTTTATGGCATGTGACCTAAGTGTGTAAAGTTCACGGAATCCATCTTACTGAGCCCTCTCAAAGCATGATATGGGCGGCTCAGTGGTTAGTACTGCTGCCTCACAGTACCAGGGACCCAGGTTCAATTCCACCCTCAGGTGACTGTCTGTGTAGACTTTGCATGTTCTCTCCGTGTCTGCGTGGGTTTCCTCTGGATGCTCTGGTTTCCTCCCATAGTCCAAAGATGTGCAGGTTAGGTGGATTGACCATGCTAAATTGCCCGTAATGTGCAGGCTTAGATGGGTTAGCCATGGGAACAACAGGATGATAGGGTTGTGGGGGAGCATAGGTCTAGGTGGGATGCTCTTCAGGGGGTCAGTGTTGACTCAATGGGCTGAATAGCCTTCTTCCACACTGTAGGGATTCTATGATATTGCTTAAGGGACCATGCTACAGTATATCTGAATTGATTAGCTTAAGCCCACACAAGCATTTGTGAACATAGTGTACACATGTAGATATTTGGTGCTGTGCTAAAAGTTCATTGAATTCTTCAAAACCATGGACTCATATCATAAGTCACAATAGTTGAAAGTCATCAGCTATCATGTCATATCACATCATTCTTTGCACAGCAGTCCATATATACAGCCTGAACTCTGAGTACTGGCATGTTATTTGACTTTAGACAGCATCACAGGCATGGTCAAATGTTCTTACTTAATGGCACAATGTCATTCCCTTTAAAAGGTGAGGGACTGATGGTAAACAGGGATGGAATCCTGGTGAACAAGCGGAGGTCACAGAAGTCATCTGGACATCTGGTGAGATCCCCCACTCCCTTCTGCTTGGGAAACCCACTCAATCTAATGGCAATCAGGCACTTCATTCCCTGGCTCAGTACTCTGAACAATTCTCATAACTGAACTGATGTCCCCCATTGAGATTAGCTATATTTGTACATGCCAAGACTCAAACCTCAGGCCTGTAACTATAATTACAGCACTTTGGCATATGGCAATGTGGCACTGGATGTGAATATGCTTAATCTTTCAAATAAAAGATGTTTTGAAGAAGTTTTAAGCTGCACAAACTTCCCACAGAGTCTTTATTTTGAATTATGAAACAGTAAAAATCTACCCATATCTCATAACTCATTAAGTACCCAATGGCAGCAATCAATATGGGAACATGTGCAAATAGAACTTCTGAAAGCACATGAAACTTGTACAGACTTTATTATTTTCCTACATACTTCTGTACTTGCTTTGGTTTTAATTAACAACTATGAATGCTAAATATAGATTTTAAAAACGTATTTACAACAATCGAATGGTTTTTGACACATCTCCTGTATTATGTGACACAGTTATTCAGAATGCTAATTGTAAGTATTAACTGTATTTCAGGTGACATTCTATACTCAAACCCGAAGATTTTGATTCAAGTTCTACTCTAGATATTTCTGCTGTTGTATAAAATGTGTGATTATGTACATATACGTATATAAATTTAATATCATTTAATATTATTCATTTAAAGTTTAGACTTTTGAATTGGTGACATATGGGGTTTTCTGTTTCTGAAGAGTTCATATTTAATGCATTGGCATTTCTGCAGCCACGATTTTTAAGCTTTTAAGTCAATGATTTTAAAACAGCTTGAGGGAGTGGGTCTCAAAACTATAGGTTTGTTCCTTATGTTAGGACGGTTAATGACAGAGTAAGGTAGACGATTGTACATGAAGGTTTTTGTTTAAACAAAAGTAATTCCAGAATGCTCTTAAGTTTAGATAAACACCCACCATTTGGGGGAAAATATTTTTTGCAGCAGTTCTGCAGAAGTCCTCTGATGAAGATGAATGTAAAAATTTCTATGCTCTTCAGAAGGGGAGAACACAGTAAAACTAGATTGTCTTACAGTAAGGAGTTTAACCATAGGCCAGAAATGTTTGACTAAAATCCTGAAGAGATTATTTGAAGCTGAGAACATTTAACCTCTGCTGTATGCAAGCTGCAGAAAAAGGCTGTCAGATTTGCCAGGCTGGGAGATGAAATCAAAATTAACTTAAACAAGCTGTCAGAAAAAGAGGTTTCCCTCTGGTGTGAATAAGGGGTGTGTTTGGGTAATGTCAAGGGGTTTTAGAAATAATGAGGTTGTACTTTAACCATGGTGGTGTTTCAAAATCTGTAAAGGGCATACTTTGTATTAATAGTTTGATCTATCCTGTTTTATCTTAATTTTGTTTGCTTAATAAACTGTAGTTATATTGTTAAATCTGCAACATTGCGTGCTTCAGTGAGAGACATGTTTCTAAAGCCAAAACAAAACAAATTATGATTGATCATGCCCAGATTTCAGTCTGGGATGTGACTTATCGAGTAATAATCCCATTTGAGCACATAACACTCCATAGAAGGATGTGATGTTGCAGATGGTGGCAATACCTTTGCACTAGTAAAACAGAGAGCCAGGCTAATGTACTGGGGGCAAGGGTTCACATCTGTCATGGCAGTTAATGGAATTTTATTTCAATTCATAACTGAACAGTTGAGTAGCCGAAAGCTACTCTCTTCAATGGTGACCATGAAACTATCATTGATTGTCGCAAAACAAAAACTCTCTTGTTCATTAATATCCTTGAGGTAAGCAAATCTTTCGTTCTTGCTTGGTCTGTCTATATGAGACTCCAAACCCACAACAATGTGGTAAATCCTTAGCTGCCCTCTGAAATAGCTGAGCAACCACTCAGTTCAAAGTCGCTTAGAGGTAGACAACAAATACTGGGTGCCAATGTCACCCACATTCCATGAAGAATATTTTTGGTAAAAGAGACATAATCCCAGTGAACTACAGAATTCGCACTAAAGGGCAATACTGACAGATTCTACACTGATGGGAACCAAAAGGACAGAAAACATTCCACAGCACAATACAAAGAAGGGTTGGGGTATTTTTCAGATTATCTTGGTCAATTTTAATGATTCTAACTAATGTTATTACTGGACAAGTAAGCTTCCAGACAGAAATCAGGCATTGTGGATCACATTTTATTTTGTTTTGGTTTTAATGAATGGTTCTTTGCTTCTGGGGAGTGGAGTCAGAGGGAGGAGCACATGGGGAACAACGTAGTGTCAGATGATGTAGAATCCATTTGGGTTGTGTTGAGGAACCGCAGAGGTAAAAAATACCACCATGGGAGTTAGGTCCAGGCCTCCAAACAGTAGTCAGGATGTAGGGCACAAGATACACGATGAGATAGAAAAGGCATATAAGAAAGGCAAGGTTACAGAGATCATGGGGGATTTCAATTTGCAGGTGGATTGGGAAAATCAGGTTGTTAGTGGATAGCAAGAAAAGGAATTTGTAGAATGGCTACAAGATGGCTTTTTGGAACAGCTTGTGGTGGAGCCCATTAGGGAACAGGCAATTCTGGATTTAGTGGTGTGCAATGAGGCAGACTTAATAAGGAAGCTTAAGGTGAAGGAACCCTTAGGAGGCAGCAACCATAATATGATCAAATTTACTCTGCAATTTGAGAGGGAGAAGCTGGAATTAGATGTAACGGTATTACAGTTGAATAAAGGCAACTACAGAGGCATGAGGGAGGAGCTGAGCGGAATTCATTGGGAGAGGAGCCTAACAGGAAAGACAATGGAACAGCAATTGCGGGAGTTTCCAGGAGTGATTCAGGAGACACAGCAAAAATTCATCCCTAGGAAAAAGAAGCATACTAAAGGGAGAATGAGGCAACTGTGGCTGACAAGAGAAGTCAGGGCCAGCATTAAAGCAAAAGAAAAAGCGGTAAAGGGCAGCGGGAAGCCAGAGGATTGGGAAGCTTAAAAAGACTAACAGAGGACAACTAAAAACAAAATAAGGAGGGAGAAGGTTAAATATGAAGATAAGCTAGCCAGTAATATAAAAGAAGATTGCAAGAGTTTCTTTGGATGTATAAAGGGCAAAGAGAGGCAAAAGTGGACGGGGCCGCTGGAAAATGACGCTGGAGAAGTAGTATTGAGGAACAAAGAAAAAGCGAAGGAACTGAATAAGTACTTGCATCAGCCTTTGTGGTAGAAGACACGAGTAGCATCCCAAAAATTCAAGAGAGCCGGTGGTGGTGGGGAATGGCAGAGGTGAGTATGGTAATCATCACGAAGAAGAAGGTGCTAGAAAAACTGAAATGTCTGAAGTTGGATAAGTCACCTGGACCAGATGGACTAAATCCCAGAGTTCTGAAGGAGATAGCTGAAGAGGCGTTAGTGGTGATCTTTCAGGAATCACTGGAGTCAGGGAGGGTCCCAGAAGACTGGAAAATTGCTAATGTAACCCCCCGTTTAAGAAGGGAGTAAGGCAAAAGACGGGAAATTATAGGCTGATTAGCCTGACCTTGGTCATGGATAAGATTTTGGAGTCCATTGTGAAGGATGAGATTTCTGAATACTTGGAAGTGTGTAGTAAAATAGGGCAAAGAGAGCATGGTTTCATCAAGGGGAGGTCACGCCTGATTGGATTCTTTAAGGAGGTGACAAGCAGATTAGACCAAGGATAGCCAATGGATGCTATCTACCTGAACCTCCAGAAGGCCTCTGACAAGGTGCCACACAGGAGGTTGCTAAGTAAGATAAGGGCCCCTGATGTTAGAGGCAAGGTACTAGTATGGATAGCAGGAACAAAAACAAAGTTGCTGGAAAAGCTCAGCAGGCCTGGCAGCATCTGCGGGGGAGAAAACAGAGTTAACATTTTGGGTCCGGTGACCCTTCCTCAGAACTCAGAACTCAGTATGGATAGCAGATTGGCTGTCTGGCAGAAAGCAAGGAGTGGGGTTAAAAGGGCCCCTCTCAGGACGGCAGCCAGTGACAAGTGGTGTTCCACAAGGGTCAGTGTTGGGACCACAGCTTTTCACTTTATATATTAATGATCTAGATGAAAAAACTGAGAACATTCTGGCTAAGTTTGCAGATGATACAAAGATAGGTGGAGGGACAGGTAGTATTGAGGAAGCAGGGAGGCTGCAGAAGGATTTAGAGAGGTTAGGAAAGTGGGCAAAAAAGTGGCAGATGGAATACAACATGGGAAAGTGTGAGGTCATGCACTTTGGTAGGAAGAATAGAGGTATAGACTATTTTCTATATGGGGAGAAAATTCAGAAATCTGAAGTGCAAAGGGACTTGGGAGTCACAGTCCAGGATTTTCTTTAGGTAAATTTGCAGATTGAGCTGATAGTTAGGAAGGCAAATACAATGTTGGCATTTATTACAAGAAGACTAGAATATAAAAGCAGAGATGTACTTGTAAGGCTTTATAAGCTCTGGTCAGACCACATTTAGAATGTTGTGAGCAATTTTGGGCCCCATACCTCAGGAAGGATGTACTGGCCCTGGAGCGGGTCCAGAGGAGGTTCACAAGAATGATCCCAGGAATGAAAGGCTTAATATATAAGGAACATTTGAAGACTCTGGGTCTATAATGGATGGAATTTAGAAGGATGAGGGGAATCTAATTGAAACATACAGGATACTGAATGGCCTGGACAGAGTGGACGTTGGGAGAATGTTTCCATTGACAGGAGGGATTAGGACCCAACAGCAAAGCCTTAGAGTAAAGGAAAGACCCTTTAGAATGGAGATATGGAGAAACTTTTCAGCCAGAGAGTGGTGAATCTGTGGAATTCACTGTCGCAGAAGGCTGTGGAGACCAGGTCATCGAGTATATTTAAGGCAGAGATAGATAGGTGTTTGATTGTCAAAGCGATCAAAGGTTACAGGAAGAAAGTGGGAGAACGGGGTCAGGAAACTGATCAGCCATGATTGAATGGCAGAGCAGATGTGATGGGCCAAATGGCCTAATTTCTGCTCTATGTCTTATATCTTGTGGTCCTCACTTAAATATTTTGCATATTTGGACTTTAACTATAAAACATTTGTTTATTATGAAAAAGAAATTAAGATAAAATGGAAAACACCAAACTATTTGTGTAGAACATCATTTTAAAGATTTAAAAACATGATAAAAAATATAATCTCAAAACAATCCTCTACAGATCCCAAAAACTCCACTTTATGGTACTCACACCAGAGAAAATTGCCTTCTCTATCACCTCTACGGGGACTTCCACTTCCAGGCAGGAGAATCTGATGCCCTCTTCCTGTAGTCTTTATACAGCCGAACTTAAATCTGCTCAGCTTCAAATAACCCCTTCAGGGTTTTACCCAAACACTTCTGGTCTAAACTATCTTCAAACTCCTTACTCTGACTGGTTTTTTGTAAACAAATTCTAAACTATCTTCTCCCTTTCTTAGGAGTAAATAGCTTTACACATCTATCTTCAACTTACCTGCCCTTATTCATCTACTTAATGTTCACCAGTATCCTGTCCTTTTGTTCTTACCCTCCTCTCCTCTTCATTCCTTTCACCTTTTCTTTGACTCTATGCTTGCTTAACAGCTACAAGAGCTCGAGTAACCTTTACACCAGGCAAATGCCGGGCAACGACTATCACTAATAGAGGATCTATCCATGTCCCCTTGGCACTCAATGGCATTATCATCACTGAATGCCCCACTATCTACATCCTAGGTATTACCACTGGCCAGAACTGGACCGGCCACATCAATACATTAGCTACAAAAGCAAATCAAAGGCTACAAAATCTGCAGCATGTAATTCACCTCCTGTCTCCCCAAAACTTGTTCACCATCTACAGGGCATGAGTCAGTAGTGTGACGGACTACTCTCCACTTGCCTGCAAAACACAAGGAGCTCAACACCAGGCAGGCCAAATCAGCCCACTTGATTGGCACCCCACCAACTAACTTCAACATTCACTTCCTCTTCCACTGATGGATGGTGGGATCATTGTTTCTGCAAGATGGAAAACAAGGTTTCTTTCACAGTACCTTCCGTACCCACAACATCTGTGGAAGAACAAAGGAAGCAGATGTATGGATACAAGATTTTGTGTTTAGTTTCAACTTTAATTGTAAGACCTAAGGCATTTGTAGAATCAACTCAGGCAGCCTATTGAAAGATTAGCTAGTCCTAATTATTTAGAAGGGCAGATGCAATATGTATTCAGAGGTTTCATAGAATTATTAAGTTCCTCAAAACAAATACAGCAGAAATGATATTTAATAAAAGCAGTGATTTTTAGTCAGTCCATACTGGCACACTAGCTCACAGTCTCTGGCTGGCTGCGTACAAGTCTCTTGTTCTGTTCTGTAGACTATGTTTAGTTTTCGCTTCTGTGTCCCAACTGCTTATTAACACTTCATGAATATTTTCAAATCAACCCATTCAGAGATGTTATGACACACTGCTCCAGCAGGTGGGACTTGAAGTCTCCTGGTCCAGAGGTAAGTACACTACCACGGCATCACAAAACCCTTATTATTAACCCTTCCTAGCCACTCTGCATGATTAAAGGCACCTACTTACTAATGCATGGACAGTGCATGATTTATCTCAGATTGGCAGCTAGTTTCCAGAAATCTTCTGAGTGCCAGTTGCCCTGGGGTGTTTCTTCCTCAGCCAGCAAAGCTGTCGCAGTGAGGTTCTCTCCCAATCGTAGTGCCACACCATCTAAACTGAGTTTTAACCTGCTGAGTACAGAGTTGTTCTGGGAATGAAGATAAGATGGTAAGAAGGAGCTGGCATCAGACATGAGGGACACTATAAGGGCAGGGTAGGTAGTTAATGAGGTGAGATGGTAACATATAGTGAGAAGACTTGCTCTGCCTCCCAGTGAAAAACACTCCCAAGAACAAACTTTACACAATTTGGACTTGATCAAAAAAATCTAAGATTCATCCTTTTGTAACTCCCTTCCTGGAGTGGCAGTGGCGAGAATGTGGACAAATCAGACCAGCCTGAATGGCACAGCAGGCTTGAGGCTCAGTGGTCTGTTTCTGCTCCTAATTCATATGTTCCTGACCTTCTGACGGGCAAGTAGGGATAAGTAATAAATGCTGGGTTAGCCAGCGACATCCGCGTCCTATGAACGAATGAAGCAAAAGTACAAGTATTTAGAAGTGCAGTTGTGATGGCAAGGCATACATGGATGTGAGCCACGTGCTGGAAAATGGGATTAGAATAGTTAGGTGGTTGTTTTTGACTGCCGCAGACTCAATGGGCTGAAGGGCCTTTTCCTGTGCTTTGGATCTCTATGGTTCTATGTCAAAAATGTGGCTGCTGGAAAGCTGAAGCACAAGCAGAAGCTGCTGGATCTATTGGACAGTTCCAGCAGCCTATGTGGGGAGAGGGTTTCAGGTCAATGGCCTCTCGTTAACTTGACAGCTATTCACCTCTTTACTGTTTTGCAAAAAAAGCTCATGCAGACCTGACACAAAAGCAGATCTGAAATAAAGGCAGAAAATGCTGGAAATGCTGCAGGTCTGAAAGCCTGGGTAGGGAGAAACAGAATCAAATTTCAGGTCAAGGTGACCTTTCATCAGAACTGGAGAAGGACAGTGGAGGGGAAAATACATGAAGTTAAGACTGAAAGAGAAGCTGACCTTGGTTTTAGATCTGACCAGATCTCACCTCTGGTTCTCTCAGATTCCAACCGAAATACATCCCCATTTCCAGCTTTCTGTTTTTAATTGTATTTAAGATTCCCAGTGTGGTTTTGAGCAGACCTTTATCAGGTTCTGATGAGGGAGAGTGGGCTGAGCAAAAATATTGCCCTTTACCTGGTGAGGGAGTCAATGTAACAACAGCCAGGTCCCTCCCTCATTGGACAGCAGCAACCAATGGCATTCCTAGGAAACACGTTTACGGGACAAATTAACATACATTATGATAATGAACCGCAACTTGGAAACTTCTCTTGTTTACTTTGGAACAAAGTCAAAATTCAACCAACTCCTCACTGAAGAACTCGGGCTGAGGTGGGAGGGTTGTCTGCAGTTTCCACCAACTCAGTGCCGGTGAGTAAAACAATTGTAGTAATGATTTGTAAAATCACTTGCTGCTTACTCTTGGCTCGGGTTGGATCTCCCTCGGTTTTGGAGTCGCCCAGGCAGGAGCAAAAATGAGCAGCTTCAGATGCAAAGTTTTACAACGTGGATGTCCGAGGCGCGGGAAGCCGGACTGAAACTGACCTGAAACTGAAGCACTGGTTCCGGCTCCTTCCCCCGCCCCCCTTTTTGTCGCGGTTTCTCCGGCATCGATTCCCCGGGGGTTGTTCTGTAGGATTCACCATCAAACCCTCTCCGTAAACCTTAAACAAAAAAAAAGGGGCATCTCTCCACATTCCGACTGAACTCCATAGAAAAGGGACTTTCCATTGTATTTTCTACTTTTGTGTTGCTGGAATCCCTCAGTTATGTTTCGCTGCCCGTTTTTCGGGGCTGTTTGTGATTTATGTTAGTTTTCGTCAAAACTTCGACATCTTACAAGAAACGGTCGGAGGGAGCTAGAGTAAATAGTTACGAAGCAGCTTGGTGTATCCGTGCAATATATCAGTGTTGCTTCATATGATTGAGACACTCGGCCTGTATTGTAGACCAACGCTATGGTCCCCTCAAATCACAAACAGGCCAGGTGAGTTTAAACTGGGCAGTCCTGTCAATACAGCGCCAGTGTTAACTAGCCGGGAAGGTTGCTGACTCCATCCACAGGCGATTGCTGTCTCATTAAAGTAGGCATTTGGAATTGATTCTTATTCTCTTGGGTCCTTTATGATTACATGTACAAACCAGTAGAGGGCAAAGTGTGCCGTTGATTCCTCTTCCATCAGTAGAATGGGGCGTAAATCAGAGAGATAAAAGTGTGGAGCTGGAGGAACAGAGCAAGTCAGGCAGCATCAGAGGAGCAGGAAAGCTGAAATCAAGGAGTTACAGGTTCAGTTTCCAATCTCTGCTGAGTCGGTTGGTTTGGGCAAGTTGTAAATATCCTGCTGCACTTGCCCTCTGGATTCAGGAAGGTAAAGTTTCAACCTTTCTGATTAAGTAAGTGTTGGAGGAACTCAGCAGGTCTGGCAGCAACAATAGAGAGCGAAACAAAGTTGATACTTTGGATCTGATTTTCATTTATTTTGCCCCCAAGGATTCTTTTTGAGCACATGTCAGTGTTGACGAAATTTGAACGTTGACCTGGTCCTTTTAAACAGATGTGATTGGAACAGATTTCCTGTTCTCAGATCTAATGTCACCAATTTTAATACTGTCAACATGGCAATAGATAAACCATTACAAATCAGGAAGGCTGTGGGTTCAATTAATTTATGTTACATGCTGAACAGTGACTATGGTGGGAGACTGCGTGTGGCCTCAACACTCTTAGATTCTGGGGGGGGGGACACAATTCAGCCAGAATCTCTACTCAAACTGCTGCAAGAGTGTGTCTGTATGTGGCCATTGATTGAATTTGGTTGAGCTGCCCTCCCCATTGAAGAAGCTACCAACACTTGCTTTCTAATGTCGCACTTGACTAGCATCAGAGGGTGACCTTTGCTTATACAGCTGCAGATAAGTTTAAGTGTACACCCTCAGGAAATGAAGAAAAGAAGTCAATTAGTGGGAGACTCAAAATATACTGTAAAATAGATTGTGTAATTGGCAAAACGAATGGATGCAGTATTCTTTGACAGAAGCTGGTGGACATGAAGCTTTTTGTCTTTTTATTATGAGTACAATGCACATGAACACCAGAGTACTTTGCTAGCTTGTGATATCTGCTGAACTGTGTCACCTATTTGAGAATACAGCGATATTTTATACTTAGCAGATAGAATGCTGTAGTTCATTTATGTCTTCCAGTGAGTATCACATTTTCAAGTCAGCAGATTTATTTGACAAAATGAGTATTTACAGTGACATCAAAGCCAGTTCAAGCATTCAGCCTCAGTGGGATCAGCACCTTTTGCATTTATCTCATCATTTTTTACTCTTTTAAACCTGTGTCTCCCACACAACTCCCTTTAAAATCTTTTCGCTCACAGTTAAAATTGGGCCAATGAACTGTAAACTTTTAACTGAGGTAAATTCTAACAAAACAACTCCACACTGGCCGAATTCAACATTGCATTTAGAATGAAGAGTCAATACGTGAGATCAGTGTTATTACTGTATGCAATCTTCAGCCCCTGTTTAATTGCAGGTCACACATGCAGTGCTAAACATATAAGCAATTCTCCTTGGTCCAGAATAGTTAAGCTGCATTTCAACATACTTCTCAATTTGTTCAAATGTTGAAGAATTCATCCATTTACATTGGGAATTTTAAAATAATTATGGGAAGAATAGAGTCGAAAGGTTTAGAATAAAACTAATTTTATTCACCTCTGCTGATAGTGCAGATGTGCTGTTCACTTGATTGTAGAGATGATATCAGAAGACAGGCTAACTATTATTTTGGAAAATTGTAGGAAACTTGATTTAGGTTTCATGCAATTTATGACTGAGATTCAGTGATTTTGTTGTTTTTACATTGGTTTGACTGATTTCAAGGGAATTGCTCTAAGTGACCACGTAGCCTTAAAGAACGTCATGCCTGTTGTATTTAATAGGTTTACAGTGGCTTTCAGAATTCCAGCTTTCTCCAATCTGCTTAGCTGTGATATTTAAGACAGGACCTTCATGGGGACATCAACCTGTGCAGGTTGCAAACCAGCCATTCAGCCAACTGAGCTAATCAACTCCCATAGGAATGTAGAGAAGCACAAAAGACCCAAACAATCCACCTGGAGTCTACCAAAACAAATATATGCTAGCCCTTTTTTTAAGCCAAATGATTGGTATAAAAATCACCCATCAGAAAATACTTTAGTTACTCCTGCTGCAGTGAGAGACATGGTACATTCTAAACTTGTAAGCTCAGTCAATGGAATCAATTCAAGTTTGTTTTTCCAAATAGCCCTCAGGAAATTGTGAGGCATTTAAATGGTGCAACATCCTGTAAGACATGAACATGTTTTTGCAGGAAGGAATGTGAAATGAATCTGCAGTGATTTTGCCATTGTTTGCCTGATTACTTCTGATATCGTATACAGTCTTTCATTTTCTTAATTGTTCAAATTCACAATTCTTCCACACAAAAGCTGTATGAAAATGCACTTCTGTTCGCTTTTCATTTTTTCTTCTATTCTGATTTTCTAGGCACAAGATTTTTATTTCACAGCCCGGTGGGGGGAAAATAAATGGAAGTACCCTCAGTACTTTTTAATCTTGCAGTCACTCAATTGAATGAAGATTTAAGATGACATGCAGCAGATTAAGAAATTCTTTAATTTGATTGTAGCTTTATTCAGAATATGGAGTATGTTTTCTTGATCTTAGCAACCAAATATAGTCATCCAGTTATACAGCATGGAAACGGACCCTTCGGTTCAACTTGCCTGCACCGACTAAACATCCCAATCTGATCTAGTCCCATTTTCAGCATATGGTCCATATCGCGCTAAACCCTTCCTATTCATATACCCACCCAGATGCTTTTTAAATGTTGTATTTGTACCTGCCTCCGCCACTTCCTGTGGCAGCTCGTTCCATACACTCTCTGCATGAAAATGTTACCCCTCAAGTCACTTTTATATCTTTGCCCCCTCAACTTAATTTAAACCTGTAGTTTTGGACTCCCCCACCCTAGGAAAAAGATTTTGGCTATTCACCCTATCCTTGCACTTCATAATTTCATAAACCTCTATAAGGTCACCCCTCAGCCTCTGACACTCCAAAGAAAAAAAGGCTCAGCTATTCAGCCTCTCCCTATAACTCAAACCCTCCAGTCTGAGCAACATCCTTGCAAATCTTTTCTGCACCCTCTTACATTTAACACCATCCTTCCCATAGAAAGGCGACCAGAATTGTACGCAGTGTTCTAAAAGTAGCCTCACAAATGTCCTGTATTGCGGCAACATGACATCCCAACTCCTATACTGAATGTTCTGACCAATGAGGCAAGTATGTCAAATGCCTTCTTCACCACCCCATTTACCTGAAACTCTACATTCAAGGTACTATGCACCTACACCCCTAGGTCCCTTTGTTTGGCAACACTCCCCAGGGCCTTACCATTGACTGTCCCGGTTTGCTTTACCAAAATGCAGCATCTCACATTTATCTAAATTAAACTCCATCTGCCATTGTCGGCCCATTGGCCCAGCTGATCAAGAGCTAATCTTCTTCGCTGTTCACTACACCACCTGTTTTGGTGTCATCTGCAAACTTACTAACCATACTTCCCAAATTCATATCCAAATCATTTATGTAAATGATAAAATGCAGTGGAACCAGCACCAATCCTTGTGGCACACCACTGGTCACAAGCCTCCAGTCCAAAAAACAACCCTCTACCACCACTCTCTGTCTCCTATCTTCAAGCCAATTTTGTATCAAATTGGCTAGTTCTCCCTGGATCCCATGTGATGTAACCTTACTAGCCAGTCTACCATGTGGAACCTTGTTAATGCTTTGCTGAAGTCCATATACCTGACATATACCACTCTCTGCCTTCTTTGATCTTCTTGTCACCTCTTCAAAAAACTCGATTGCCCATGCACAAAGATATTTTTGTTTTGTTGCTAGGAGCAGCATTTCTGGAATATCTGTAAAATCAAGCATTGAAGTGTACAAGCTGAGCTGGAAATTTTTTTAAAAAAACTCTCTTCTGTTTGTATTTAACTCTCAGGAATTAGAATGATTAGATATATGAACTGAAAGTGAGAAATTGGGAAAGACCAACTGGTTCAAACAATCACATGGAATTAAGCATTGGGGTCTTCAATATTCCCAGCACAAACTCTACAGTGAGTCTTTGGGAGTGAAGATGACAAAGGCAGATATTAAAATAAACTTAAGACTAATTCAAGGAAAGAACAAATTTCAGTCAAGCTCCTCTGTAAACCCTGAAAGTCATCAAAATAAGTGTCTTGGGAGACAACAGTAAGACACATCACAGAATCACAAAATTGTCATGCCCAAAAGGAACTATTGTGTCTGCTCTGGTTCTCCAACAAGCATTTATGACTTAGTGCCATTCCGTTACCTTTTCCCCCATACTCTTGCAGATTATTACCATTCAGATAATCATCCAGTGCCTTCTTGAATGCCTCAAATGTCTGCCTCCACCATGAATCCAGGCAGAGCAATCTGACCTGAACTATAAGTTGTGTTTAAAAAAGAATGTTTTCTCTCACATCACTTCATTGTCTCCCTCAAATATCTGGTTTCTGATTTATCTTACCAAGATGATTAAACAGCCACAACTTTAGCTCTAAAATAAAACACAACTGTGGATGCTGGAAATCTGAAACAAAAACAGAAATTGCAGCAGGATCTCAGAAGGTCTGGCAGCATCTATAGTTACAGCTTTAACTCCGTCGTGTTGCAGTCCTTCACCTTGGTTTCTTCACTCAAGTCCCCTTCCTTCTTTCCTTTTTATAGGGACAACTACTGTGGCACCTTCTTTGGCCTACCAGAAAGGGTCCTCTTCTGCTTTTGGCGGGGATTGGGCATTTGAGTTCTGTGGGGGGTTTCTCAGACACTGCTGGGAGCAAGAGATCGCCAGATGACTCAAGCTCCGACTCCTCAGCCAGTTTGTCAGCTGGATTGGTGGGTGAAAGCATTTTTAGATGGATCGATTGGGTATATGACTGCAGCCAGAGGAAGGACAGTTGCTCTGTCTGTCAGCCAGTGCACTCACCGTATCATTATCTTTTTGGATGTGGTAAGATTGTGGATGTACTATCTGTTCAACCACTTGTTCATTAGCAAGTTTGGTCCTGAATCCAAGTCTGGCAGTTGTGGACTTTGTATCATTGGTCACAATTCCACATCTGACTGTGAAACCTACACAAGGCAGGGCTTACACTCAACAAGCTGTTATAACACACCTCTGTGGCAAGTGGGATTTGAACCCAGACCTTTTGGCCCTGGAGATAGCTACATGACCATTGTACTATAGGACCCTTAAGAGGCTGGAGCTGAAAGCCAGCATATTAGTCTACTCAGCATGCTACCATACTTAGTTTATTATTGATTTTTAATTGACCTGTTTGGACATGTAAGACATTTTGTATATGACACACCTCCATGACCATCACATCCTGAGGTTGGACAATGTCCTCTGGCCCAGATGCATGGACACTAGCTGTACATTGCTCGAGATGTGAATTTCCATCGCTAACAAAGCCATTGAGCACATAACCCAATTTAGCCAATTACGAAGGAAAAACTGTGATGTGGTGGCCAAATATGGACTTTAATTTACAACTTGGCACCCTAAGGTTTGCCCTGTAGAGAAAATTAAGAGATGTGCCAGGCTCTGGTGTAACAAAGCAGTCTCACTGATTACACAAGCAGTTAATACTCTATATGAGTAGGATGAATTGAACATGCGGTCATTCAAAACATTGTATATTGTTACACCTTTGTTTCCTTTGTTCATAAGAGCTTTTATCAATCCACCAATTTTCTCACTTCCCAACATTATTGAGCAGTTGTTGGGTTTGGTTTATTTTGTTCTTTTCAAAGGATAAGGTATGAAAACTTCCTTTGGATGTGTTTCGTGGTGTAATCAAAGTCAGGTAATGTTGTATCCTCTGCTCATTGAAATACTACCTTTTGTGGTGTGGGTGGGGGAGTCGTGTGTGGAAACTTCACATAATTTGGAGCTTTCAGGAAGGTTGATTTTTGTCCTTGTTTGTTGGGTGCAGAAAATGGCTGCCTTTAATATGACTGTGACGGTGACATTGGACCAGGCAGTGAAGCTATTCTGCGGCTGAACTATTTACGTGTGTGACAGATGTAGGCCTGGGGGATACTAAGCCGGTATTAAGAGCCAGCATTATTAGGAATGAAAGGATGTCAAGCCTCATCAGGGAGACGTGCGGTGACCCTTGACCCATACATCATCCTTAGTTCCCCAGGCCAGTTAGTGGCAGCCATTAGAACTGTGCAGTGCTCCGTCCATGTCTCTGGACCAGTTATAGATTTTGTGAGTAAAATCCAATTAAATGTCATGAAAAAGAAATTTCTGTTAGATTTACTTAATATTCAGAAATTTGATTGTGCCACTAGCAGATGAATCTTCATCTGAACTTGATAAGTATTGCTTCAATTGATTCAACTCGGTCTAATTTTTCCCCAACTCTCTTGATGGATGTAACAGCCCTATGAAGTTTGGTCACAATTGAATAGTAAAATAAATATTGATATTCTGACAGTGTTTCATAATGACAGTTTGTCATTGTGAGCAGCCACAAGATAGAAGTGGCACATTTTGTTCATTGCAGAGATTAGTTTGAAATTGTATTTTAGCCTTGTGATTTCAGGCCAGGTAGCAGAAAATCAAATAATTCCTTGGGATGTATTCCTTACACATACATTTTGTTGATGCAGAACCAGTTGAAAGCTTATCAAGTAAGTGTAACTGCCCTTTTGTACTTTATTTGCTATGAAGAGTACGAAAATAATTTTTTGGCTGACTTATTGTTATGGACTTGAAGTTGATAAAACATAACCAAACTCCAACTCTTTTGAGTATTGATTCACAAAGAAAGAAATTGCGTTTATGTAGGACTTTTCAATAATCCTTTAATAGAATTTGAACATCAACAGTTCAACTTGATGTTGAGCAATGCTTGACTACCAGTGAATTACATTTTAAATTGTCGTCATGGTTACAATGAGATTTATTCTCAATGAGAGCAACCAAGGTAAGCCAGCAGGTAATCTCGCTGTGGTGATGAA
This sequence comes from Rhincodon typus, assembly GCF_021869965.1. Classification (NCBI taxonomy): domain Eukaryota; kingdom Metazoa; phylum Chordata; class Chondrichthyes; order Orectolobiformes; family Rhincodontidae; genus Rhincodon; species Rhincodon typus. The sequence goes on along the minus strand of NC_063359.1, from coordinate 17,386,828 downwards.
TCTCTGTCTGCTTCATTGAGGAGAACTTTTCTGTTATTCTGAGAACAGCGTGTGGCCCTGAATTATTATGAAGTAGAACTGTAGTGTTTCTGTTAACTGTTCCTCAGATTATCTGTCGGTGAAATCATTATGCATGTGATTTTCAGACTCAGCTATCCCAGTCTTCTTGTAGCTAAGTTCTGTCCCTTCTGCAATGAACAGACATGTGGCAGGTGAAAATTATTGAGCATTTATTGTCCACCCCTAGCTGCCCCTGAGAAGACAGTGGTGAGCTTGCCTTCTTGAACCACTGCAGTCCGCGTGTTGTAGGTAGACCCACAATGTCCGTAGGGAGGGAATTCCAGGATTTTGACCCAGTGACACTGAAGAAACAGCGATACATTTCCAAGTCAGAATGGTGAGTGGCTTGGAGGGGAACTTGAAGGTGGTGATGTTCCCATATTTCTTCTGCCCTTGTCCTTGTAGATGGAAGCAGTCATGGGTTTGGACTGTGTTGTTTAAGAATGCCCAGAGAATTTCTGCAGTGCATCTTGTAGATAGTACACACTGCCGCTACTGCAAGACACCAGTGATGGAGGGAATGAATGTCTGTGGGTGTGGTACCAACTGTGCAGGCTGCTTTGTCCTGGATAGTGTCAAACTTTTGTTGAGTGTTGTTGGAACTACACCCAACTAGGCAAGTGGGGAGTTTTCCATCACAGTCCTGACTCTTGCCTTATAGATGTTGGACAAGCCATCGGGATTCAGGAGGTGAATTACTTGCTATAAGATTCCTAGCCTCTGACCTGCTCTTATAGCCAGTGTCTTTATATTGCTAGTTCAGTTCCATTTCTGGTTAATGGTAACCCCCAGGATGTTGAAGGTGGAAATAGTTAAAAGGCATATCAGAACCTAGGTTTCCTAAATAGAGGCAGAAATTACGAAAGCAAAGAAATTATGATAAATCTTTACTAAACGCTGTTCTGGCCTCAACTGGAGTATTGAGTCAAGTCCTGGATATTTGTAACTTAGGAAGGTTTTGAAGGCATCAGAGACAGTACATAAAACATTTTCAAAGTGTTTGCAAGGTGATGGACTAGTTATACTGATGGAGTAGAGAGGTTGATGTTGTTCTCCTAGCAGATAAGATTGAAAAGATATTGAAGTGTTCAGAATCATGATGGATCTAGACAGTGTGGATAGAAAACAACTTACCTTTGGTGTAAGGATTGAGATTTGATTTAAGGTTATTATGGCAAGAGAAACAATGGTGACATGGGGGAAAGCTTTTTTCTTCCTGTAGCAAGTGGTTTGGGTGTGGAATACATTGCCTGACAGGATGGTGAGTGTAGAATACATTGTCTGACGGGCTGGTGGGTGTATTTGGGTATGGATCAAGAGCACACTGGATCCTCAAGCAAGCGTTAATGTAACAGAATGATCCCTAAAAAGAAATGCCTTTGTTCTTTCAGTAATAGCTGGAGTTGATACTCTGAGGTTGATGCTAGCATTTCAATGTTAAAGGTACCAAGGGAGTGGGCTATGGAAAAGTGGTGTATCCCCAACCCCTGGGGTATGGAAGGAAGGTTGGATACACAGGCAAAACCTCCTTGGAAAGAGGATTAGAAAAGCTGGAGTGCCATTGCAGTTACAAATTTGGTTCTTCGTTATCCATTGTTAATAAATTCACTCTGCTTCGTATACATAAACGTATTTACAGTTTGATCCCGAAGTTGTTGAAAACTCTGTTACCCGATACTTGGCATGGATCTTCACATTGTCCTATACATCAATGATGAAGTTTTTAAAATTGAATAAGTGTGAATAAAAACTCTGCCTCCTCCTTCAATGGAGCCAGGTTTTGCCAACCTGTACATGGAGTTTGCTGGGTTGCACAACGTAGATTTTTTTTTTTAAATGGGCCGGTATTCCGAGTGCCTCCTGTTTCTTTGTGAAAACAGTGTTTAATACATTGAAAGTCTTGCAAAGGTTAAGCCCTTTCATTTTCTGCAATTTTCTGTATTAAAATGCTACATATTCCACACGAGTATAAAACAGGGTCTAATTCTTCTTGATGCACGCCTTAACTTCATTCATTTCTCAGTTGGTGTTAACTTGGATGCTTCTCTTTGTCATCAGAAAAGGTGGTTGCACTCTAGAATAAGAATTTCAATTCACAAACAGAATGCTGTACAGAGGAGAGAGCTCTTAAGTTTCTTTTTCAAGATCACTGCTCTTTCCTTCATTCCCTCCCCAGGATCATTGGAAAGACTGTAAACTCCCTTGGGAGGTATATTTCACTTCCCTGAATAAATGTTATTCCAGTTTTTAAAGCATTGTGCATTTATATTTTGCATCAACCTATGATGCATTGCCCTCTTGTGGTACTTTGTGTATCATATATACATCCAATATACAAAATTACAATAGGCAGTCTAGCTCCCCTGAAGGTTGAAAGTATGTTTGCTTCAACATCTGATTTCTGTTTCATTCAGAGTCAATATAGATCCACAATGATTTATGATCTCCAACTTGAGGACCCATATTTCTGGCTTGTTGGTGATAGATGAGGTACAGATCTATTCAAGTTATGCACAACTCAATGGAGCATTCTGAACAGCCACGAGAGACAATGCTAGTGCATCATAAAAAACATAGATCCCGCTCTGATCATTGTTTACAACAACAGGAAGAGCTGGTGCTGTTAAGTGAGAGTTTGGATCAATGACCTACATCAACTTCCCAGTGACGCTCTTCAGCCTATTTGATGTCATAACAAAGTTATGTAGCAACTCAAATTTCACCCCAAACCTCTGTTTAGGAATTAAAAACTGTAAAAGTCTAATTTTGTGTTCACAACCCTCTGAAGCTTGTTCAGTTCTCTGCCTGAAGGACCCCCATTTAACTTCGGCAGAAGGACCTCAGACAGTGGTCTTTCCCCACTGCACCTTAGCGGCAGCTGCCCCGAGCTTTAGTGCGTCTCTCAGCACGTAGTCCTGGACCTTAGAATGTGCCAGTCAGTTGAGCTCAACTCCTTGCTGTGGAAAGACAAACAAGTTTCGGGCAGACCAAAGAGCGTCATTCACCAAGCTGATGGTTCTCCAGGCACAGTCAGTGTTTGTTTCAGTGTGAGGCCCAGGGAACAGACCATAGTGCACAGACCTACATCATGGAGCTGCTCGGGGCAAACTTCGACAAAACACACTGCATGTCTCTCCAGACTTCCTTTGCAAAGGCACATTCCAGAAGGAGATGTGTGACAGTCTGTACCACCCTGAAGCTGCTTCGAGGGCAGCGTGCTGTGGTGCAGACTGACCGGGCGTACATGAAGGATCCCACAGGGTAGTGCCCTTCTCACCACTGGCCAAGCAATGGCTTGGTGCTTGTTGGAAAGTTCTGGTGATGAGGCATTCTACCAAATGACTTTGACTGAGTGCTCAGGGAACAACGTGACAGATTCCACCCTTTCCTTTTGCTGCAGGGTCTCGATGACACTGCATGCCTACTACTTCCTGATGAACTTTGGTCAAAGGTGATTTTCTTTGCAAATTTCTGCATGGGTGATATGGAGTAGTCCAACTACTTGGAGCGTTCCACGGCAACAAGGCAAGTCGCATTCCTTGCAACACCGGGGACAGGTAGAACCTCAGTACATAGTGACTCTTGGTGTTTGCGTACCAAGGGTCTATGCACAGCTTGATGCAGCCACACACAAAGGTGGCCATCAGGATGAGCGTTGGGTACGTGGTTTCTCCCCCCAAGTTATCCAGAGCTTTGCACATGGTATGCTTGCAGACATGATCCAACTTAGACCTCCAGATGGCGTGGAAGATGGCTCAGGTTCTAGGAATGGGCCAGACCTGAGCTGCGTACAACAACAGAGAGGATGCCTTACACCTAATTACCAGGTTTTTACCTGCAATGAAGGGGGAGCAGTGCTCCCAAAAGTCCAGTTTCTGCCTCACCTTGGCGATACGCTTATCCCAAGGTTTGGTGCATGCCCCAGCCCCTCCGAACCATATTTCCAGCACCTTCAGGTAATCTGTCCTGATGGTGAAGGGACTAAAGGATTGGTCAGCCCAGTTCCCAAAGAACATGGCCTGGCTCTTGCATCAATTTACCTTGGCTCCCGAGGCCAGTTCGAACCAGTTGCAGATGATCATGTGTCTGTGAAGTCTGTGATCGAGGATCCAAGCAGAAAACGGCAACATCATCCATGTACATGGAAGCTTTGACTTGCAGGCTTCTGCTGCCTGGAATAGTTACCCTTCTCAAACTCTCATCCTTCCTAATAGACTCGGCAAAAAGCTCTAAGCAACACACAAACAAGTCAGGAGAGAGTGGGCAGCCCTGCCTGACTCTGGATCTGATCAGGAAGCTTCCTGATTCCCACCCATTGATTGAGATCTAATGATGTTGGTGTAAGCAGTCAGATCCAAATGTAGATACCATCCCCAAAGGCCATCTTGCAGACCACGTTCCACATGTAAGTGTGCAATATCCTGTCAAAGGCCTTCTCCTGGTCCCAGCCCTCTGTCCTACATGTGAGCAATTGTTTCCCTGGTTGGGGTGAATCACCAATCCCAGAGCAGATCTAACCTGGTTGGCAATGACCTTAGACAGGATTTTGTAATCCACATTGAAACAGTGAAATTGGTCGCCAATTTCTAATTTCCTCCCTCTCCCCCTTCCGTTTGTAGATGAGGGTGATGATACTTTTCCTCATGGATTCGCACATGCTGCATGCCAAAAGCACACTGTCGTCCACCTCCAGCAGCTCCTGGCCAATCAAGTCTTACAGAGCTGAGTACAACTCGGCCGGTGAGCCATCGCTTCTGGGAGTTTATTCTTTTCTAAAGACTTGAGGGCCTTGGTCAGCTCATCCAGAGATAACAGCTGGTCTACTGTCTCCTGTGTGCTGTCATCTAAGACCTCTGTGATAGAGGACAGGAACGACTGGGAAACTTGGCTTCATGCCATACAGTCTGGCATACAGTGTGTTAATTTTATCCCTGCACTAGTCATCAAACCATCTTGACTAACCATTCCTACTTTGATTATACTTTGAGTAATACCTCTCCCTTGTGGCTAAGGCTGACTAGAGGTGGAGTTGGGGGATGGGAGGATGAGGGGTGCTGGTTATTTCAATTCATTACCAAACAGCAGGTTTAGATGCACTGGTAATCCTATTTCTTGTGTACTTGGTGGGTTTATTCTGTAGTAGTTAAGTATAAGTGTTCTCCATTTGTTTGAACTTATGAAACTAATCGTGGGAGCCATTGATCTAGTCTGCTTATGTAGAATGGAAGAACATTTCAAGGTAATCTCAACACATGATACAATCTTTAAATCTGGCCTGATTTTCTTTTGTCTGCATGTGATTTGGGAATTTCCAAATAAACTTTGTGCTCCCATGTAGAGCAGACATTCCTTTTGAATGCAAGTATGCCAGCTTCCATTATCCAGAGTTAAGGATTTGTCAATCTTTATGTACATTGTAAATATGTCAGATTGATTTCAGTCTTGAGGATAAAGCATTACACCAATTGGCCACAAATAAGCGGTCCTAAAATTAAAGATGACAAATCACTGTGCTGAGCAAAACAAAATCAGTAAATTTTATCAAACAATCAATCCATAGATTGTTTATATGAGCAGTAGGTATACACTGTGATGATGTGTGAAGCCAAGAGGCCCTGACATGTTTCAACTATTTTCTTTCATTGCATTGGAAGCCTCCCATTATTACAGCATTGTGCATCACCATAAACCCTGCACCACTGGAGCTCTTGTTATTGCCCTGAATAACTCTTTAAGGCAGTGACGATGTGTCACTGGACCATCCATGGTTGCCTTTTCATTGACTTATTATGTACTGCAGTTGCATTACAGCTGGCAGACTGCAAGTACCTCAGCTAATTTAAGAATGAGCTCATCTGCTTTCTTCTTTTTTTTTGATGGCATTTCCTTAATCCATCAAAGATCTCACCCTCCACATACTGGCACTCAGCCGCCCAAAGTGATGTACACTTTCTGGTTGCAGGTCAGTACTTCAATGATATTTAGCACCAGTTAGCTAATTGCAGATGATGCCATCTACTGTCAAGCTTTTAATACTTGACCTGTCATCAGCCTTGTCCACTGTATCCTTCTATCAACCTTTCTCTATTTGGACAGAGACTGCTGAGTTCTCTTTCTCTTTTCTGATTACTTTTTCACACCCCGTGCCTAAGATTATGTCTTGCTTCATCATTCTCTCCTCCAGTTAATCTTCATCTGTCCAAAACAGCTTATCTCAGCTTTACAGACAAGTTTGTGATCTAGTATTGAGCCAATTTAAATGTTAAGTGAAATGTTTCTTTCTTGGCTTCTGTTGCACAACATTTTCTTCCTAGAAAACAATGAAAGTGCAATACCTTTTCTGAAAATATGATTATCACTTTTATGTACAAATGCATCTCTGATAGTGCCACATTTCAACAAGTGTAAATATTTCTGAGGGGAGAATTGTCAGAAAGAGACTGCTTTTTCAATTGGCTTTTATTTAAAATTGTTTGTATCACTTAAAAGATTTAGTTTCCACTGAGAAGCAGAACTTCAGAGTTATGATGGAAAACAGCCTGGAATTTTTAATATCCAATGGATAAAACCTTTCATATCTTGCTTTATATGTAACCTGACATCAGTGAAATAAATAATTACTTCCATTGTAGATTGTGTTAGGAAACAGTTTTTTTCTGCAAAAACAAGTCATCATTTTGTTCATGATTTTTGAATGGAATTTTAAAGATTTTTGTCCTGCAGCTCCACTTATTTGATGGAAACATTTTTTTATTACATTGGCTTGAAAACATTTTACTGCCAGAGTCATTTAGTGATAGAATGGAAGAGGATGAGCACAACCTGGCTTTGATCTTTCTTTAATGTAGAGACAAGACTAGACATGGATGGAGCTGACATGTGCAACACCCAGTGTTACTGGTTATACATATATTTCCTACACTTAATTCCAATGATAGCAGTGAGCCTGAATGTTCAATCTGTCGTAAAATACCAGGCAGCATGCTACCTGTTGGGGTTACAGCATTGCAAACCAGCCATCTGGTGTCCCTCTCCATTTCCAATTTCACCATCCAGATTTCTTTTAGAGAAAACTTGCAACTTCAAGTGCAGCTTTATTTGTACTTCAAGAAAGTTTAGTTAGATGATCCCATTACCTTCTGAAGTTTCTGTTTTAAATTCCGTGAGATTGTGAGCAGTCAGCAGTAGGAAGCGGAATGGATCATTCAGCCCTTGAGCGTTTTCAGTTCGATCACAGTGGATCTATATTTAAACTCCATGGATTTGACTTAGTTCTGTAAACCATAATGACCTCCCCCAACAAAACCCCATGAAATTTTGTTCAGTTGTTCAATTGATCCCCAGCTTCAGCAGCTTTGTGGGTGAGAAGAGTTCCTGATTTCCACATGAAGTGCTTTCCGACAACATCCTTGCTCCCTACCCCTTGTTCTCAATCCCCCATCAATTTCTGTCTGTCTACTATATCAACTCATTTGACCATTTCAAATTCTTCAATTACACCATTGATTCTTTGATATTCAAGGGATACAAACCTATTCCACGCTGTCTGTTGTCATGATCTAACCCTGCTGGGCCACCTCTTTTAAAACACTCAGACAAAGTCCATCAGGACCCAGAGACTTACCAACCTCCAGCTTCACCAGCTTGCTTCTTAAGGTTCCCTAGTGATTACAACTTCACCAAGTTTATCTCTTTCTTAAACATCCTGAATTACAGTGAAGCTTTTGTCCAAAAATCCTGTACAATGAAGACAAGTAAAATATTTGTTCATTTCATTCAACATTGCATTATTATCTGCTACTAACTCCCCATTCTTGCTCTTTACAGCACAAATGCTCACTTTACTTACTGCTTTCCTTTTTAGAAACCTATACAAACTCTCCCCTAAGATCAGAGGTAGGCTAGCTCAGTTGGCCGGGTGGCTGGTTTGCAATGCAGTGATGCCAGCAGCATGGGTTAGTGCCTGCACTGACTGAGGTGACCATGAAAGACTCTCCTCCTCAACCTCTTCCTTTCCTGAGGTGTGGTGACCCTTGGGTTAAACCTTTACCGGTCATCTCTCTCTGTAATAAGAGAGCAGCCACATGTTCAGTTAGTACTATGGTGACTTTACAAATTGATTTTTTTTTTCATTTCTAGCTAGCTTCCACTCGTGCTGTAATTTATTCATCCTGGTCAACCTTTTTATTGGTTAATGGATGACATGGAGGCCTGTGTGAAATGAGGGTTGGAGCTCTGGTTTATGTTTTATTCTTTCTTGTCATGAAACTTCAGTAAATTACAGTAGCTTTCCATCCTTCGTTCTTGGTCCATATCCCCTCCCGACTGAAATCTAACATTCAGCCAGGGTCAGGTTTGTAGAGCCAGGAATTCTGACTCTGTGTATCTGACTTGTCGACAAAAAAATTCCAGGTTTTTGTGTTATCACAAAACTTGGTAATATGGTTCTGCTGGAAAAAAAACTTCTTGATAATGTCACAGAGACCAGTTTATTGTACATTTAGCTGTATTTGTGAACTGCTTTCAAATGTTCCTGTGACTGTTTTGTAAATCCTCTCTCAGGTCTTTATCCTGTACCTTTGAACCTGTACATGTATTTATGCATCAGTGAATTATTTGTGATGCATTTACTATTTCTCACTCTCTGTAAAAGTTGAGTGGATGCATTTTGTGTTGCTGAGCAAGGGATGAGATGCAACTAGCTTTCATTGTATATTCTGAGGAAGGTTTTCAACTAATTTGGTTTTGTAAGACGTTTCTAGAGCTAATAATTAAATCACCATAATATTTAACTTACAAAGTTGTAATGTAGAAAATCTATGCAAACAAGATGATAAGAAAAATAAAACAGTTTTCAGAAAGTTGCTGCACAAAGCACTTTAGTGGACAGAGCCTGCTGGATCCTTTTAGCCATTGACCTAGCAATGGGAAAGAAAATGTTGACTTTGTTTTACTCAATAGACTATAATTTGCTGTGGCAAGGCACCCACTGGAATCTGCCGTTAGTTAGACTTGCCTTTGCATTGTTTGGGCATTAAGATTTTTTTCTTCATGTTAAGCGCCAAAAGGCAAATGGAAAATGTCACAACGAGGGTAACATCACATCTGGGGCTAGAGTGAACGGGGAAAGCAACTGTCTGTAATCCTATAAAATTAAAAGGTGGTGAGGATATGGAATTTTACAGTACAGAAGAGGTCATTCAGCCCATCATGTCTGTACTGTTTCCCGAAAGAGCTACCCAGTTAGTCCCACTCCAGCTGTATCATGTAGCCCTCTAACTTCATCACTTTCAGATATATATCCTGCTCTCCTTTTGAAACCTCCTATGGAATCCACCTCTCCCACTCTCCCAGGCAAAACATTCCAAATCCTAACAACTCTGAGAAAGAAGTATCTGCTCATCTCACTCCTAGCTGTCTTGCTGACAACCTTGAAATTGTGATCCTTTAGTTACTGACATAACAACTAGTTGAAACAGAATATCCTTTACCTTGTCAAAAGTATTCATAATTTGAACACCTTGATAAGGCCATCTCTTAATTTTCTCTGCTCCAAGGAGAATAAACCTAATTTCTCTAACCTTTCCCTGTATCCAAAATCCCTCATTCCTGGTGTCATTCCAGTAAATTTCCTTTGCACTTTCTCCAGGGCTTTAACATCCTTCCTTAAATAAGATGTCCAGAACTGAACACAATACTCCAAATGTGGTCAAACCAACAATTTGCAGAGGTGTAGTATCATTTCCTTGCTTTTATACTCTATGCCTCTATTTATAAACCCAAAGATCTTATAAGCCTTCTAAACAACTGCTTCAACTTGCCTGGCCACCTTCCGGGAATTGGACACATGAACCCCAAGGTCTCTCTGCCCCTGGATTCCTGATGATGTGGAGGTGCCGGTTTTGGACTGGGGTAGACAAACTCAGAAGTCAACTGACACCATGTTATAGTCCAACAGGTTCATTTGAAATCGCAAGCTGTTGGGGCACTGCTCCTTCATCAGGTGAAGCTCCAAAAGCTTGTGATTTCAAATAAACCTGTTGGACTATAACCTGGTGTCCTGTGACTTCTCATCTTGTATTCCCCTCAAGGTATAACACTGAGCCTGTATTATCTCCCTGTGTTTGTTCTATTGAAATGCATTACCTCACATTTCTCTGTTTTGAAATTCAACTTCCAGGTGTCTGCCCATTTGCCAACTTGTCAATGTCCCTCTCAAGTCATTCAGCATAATCTTCACAATTCACAATTCTCTCTAGCTTATTATCTGCACATTTTGAGATTTTGCCCTTAAAATCTATCTCCAAATCATTTATATAAATCAGAAAAAGCAAGGGTCCAAGTACCAATCCCTGGGGAACACCACTTTCAACTCCTCTCTGATCTCAGAAATGCCCATCTGTACCTATCCTCTATTTCCTCTTTAAGCCAGCTTCTAATCCATGCTGTCAAGGGCTCATCAATGCCAAACATTTCTAATTTGCTAAGCAATTTGCAATGTGGCTCTGTTTCAAATGCTTTCTGAAAGTCCAAATATACAATATCCATAGCACTAAGTCATCTACTGCCTGTGTCACCTCGTCAAATAACTCATTTAAATTTGTCAAACATGACCTGCCTTTGACAAAGCCATGTTGACTGTCTCGTATTAACTTATTTTTCTCTAAGTGTATATTTACCTGATCCTGTGTTATGGCCTCCATCAGTGTTCTCACTATTGAATTCAAACTGACATTTCTGTAGCTTTGTGGGTTATCCTTTTTCCCCTTTCTTAACCAACATGTGACATTTGCAGTTCTCCAGTCCCCTGGGACTGCTCCTATGCTCGGAGAAGCCTGGAAAATTTCTCTCAATGGCTCCACAATTTGCTCCCTTAACTCTGTCTTGTTGGGATGTACCCCATCAAGGCCTGGCAACCTTTCTACCTGGAGTGCTACCAGCCTTTTTAGCACCTCATTATCTATCACTATACTGTTCAGTTGTTCAACACCCACATTACCAACTGGGCCATTGTCACCATCTTCTAATTTAGTAAAGACAGAAGCAAAGTATTCATTTTAGTACCTCTGCCATTTACTTTGCTTCAGTGAGCAGCTTACCCTGCTTCTTCCTTATGGACTCCACTCTATCCTTCACTAATCTTTTAAAATTATTAGGCATGAAGAATTTGTTACTATTTGTTTTAGCACAGCCTGGCATCTTTGCTTATGTTTCCTCTCCTTAGCTTCTCTCCTGCATTTGAGATATCTTTTCTTATTTCTATTACTATTATTATTCTGGTATGCATCATATGCCTCATATTTCTTCCTTATTTTCTCATTAATATCCTTCATCATCCAAGGTACTCTAGCTAAGAATGTCCCATGTTTATTGCTCATCAGTATGTACCTAGCTTGCACCCTATTCATCTCTATTTTGAAAGTGGCCCATTTTTTCATCCGCTGTTTCATCAACCAAAAAGCATTTTCAATCAACCTGCTCCAATTCAAATTTTAGACCCCTAAAATCTGACCACTTTCAGTCTGGGATCTTAATCCTTGATGGTTTTTTTTGAAAATCCTCTTCTAACTGAATATTTAACTTTTTTTATGGTCGCTATTTCTCAAATGCGCCCCACTCTAACATTCTCCACTCGGTCTGCCTCATTTCCTAGGATCAGATGCAACACGGACCCATCCCTGATAGGGCTGAAAATGTACTGTTCCAGAAAGTTCTCCTGCACACATTGCAGGAATCCCTCACCTTCTGTGCCTCATACTCTACCTTCTTATCCAGTTTACCCTAGAAAAATTGAAATCTCCAACTATTGCAACCCTATTGGCCTGTAGGTTTCCATAACCTGCCAACAAATACTCTCTTCTACTTCCTCCCCACTATTTAAAGGTCGATAATAAATACCCAGCAAGGTCCCTGCTCCTTTCCTGTTTCACCCCTCCAACCATACAGATTCAATTTCGGGAACTGCATCTCATTCAAGGGTTTTGATACTGTGTTTGAACAAGATTGATACACCTCCTCCTTTTTTACCCACTAATACAATATTGGTAAAATCTCCACCAATTAAAATCTGAAGGAATGAGACCTTCCCTTTTGTTCATTCATGGGAAATGAGCACTACTGGCCAGGCTAACATTTATTACCTATCCCTCATTGCCTTTGAGAAAGTGGTGTGAGCTATCTACTTGAACCACTGCAGTCAATCTGCTGTAGAGTCACGCAGGTAGCTATTGGAAAGGAATTCAAGAATTGTGTCCCAGTGATAGCGAGTGAACGGCAATAGAGTTCCAAGACCGGATGGTGTGTAACTTGGTGGGAAACTTGCAGTAGCTGTTTCCATGCATCGCTGCCCTTGTCCAACATTTCAAGTCACTTTTCACAGAAGTATCTCTATAGGCTTCACTCTGAGATATTTCCTACTTTCATACAAAACAATTTCCTTGGGAAGTGCATGAGGGACTCCTGTAACAAAATACCACCAGATAAGTATGTACTGAATTAGATGCAACCTGCAGGGACTCCCTATGTGTGGTTCTACAGAGACTGACTAAATTCTAGGGTATTTTTCACAATGGGTCAGTAATGCTCCTTTCAATTGGGACACTTTTAAACAGATATGCCTCTTGTTGATCCATGACTAATTATTAATCATAGAATCACAGTGTGGAAACAGGCCCTTCAGCCCAACAAGTCCACATCAACCTTTGGAGCATCCCACCCAGACCCATCCCCTTATAACCCACCTAAATGCTACAGGCAGTTTTGCATGGCCAATCCACCTAACCTGCACATCTTTGGACTGTGGGAGGAAACCCATGCAGACACAGGGAGAACATGCTAACTCCACACAGACAGTCACCTGAGTGTGGAATTGAACCTGGGTCTCTGGTGCTGTGAGGCAGCAATGCTAACCACTGAGCCACCATGCCACCCCCAAATTATCTACTCACAAAACGGGGAGGGGAAGAGTTACTTCCTTGGTGCCTATTGAACCCAAGAAGATTTGAGAATCTTGGACTAAACATTGTAATCAATTATTGAATTTTATGCCAGTTCTTCAGTGACTGCACTAGACAAATCAGTAAATGAATTAATAACGACATGATGCACCTCAGAGATAGGAGTCACTTGCACTACCCCTTACACTTGGGATGATTGTGATGAAAAATGATTAAAGGATTATGACAAAAGCTTTTAACAGCAGACAGCACATTTTGAGTTTCTTTCCACTGTGTGTTAAACTAGGTTTTCTGTGCTCAATTGGATGTGATACAGGAATGTTAGATGGACTATGAAGAACACAGAAACCTCTTTAATTCACAGTTGCACAACTTCAGAAACCACAATGGATTTAAGGTAAAACTGATCTGTTTTGTATGGAGTTGCTAGTTTGTGATTTCCCTGCTGGCAGTTTGAATCTGCACCACAACATAACAATCCTCAACTTTTGTATCCATGAGGATGGCCTTATTTGGTTAATATTTGTTGAAGCCATTACTTTGTTTGATGATGTGATTGAGTGAGTACGATAAGTTGGCAGGAATTTATTTATCAAAAATATTCACAACATCTGTAAATGCACATTACATTTAAATTAAATTAAATTGCAGTGCAAACTAATTCAGTTTTTTACCATTCACCATGGTCCACGGTGAGGTGCCTCAGTACGATATCAATAATCTTGATGTTCATACTATTCATAATGTATATTCCCTACCAAGCCTACAGGTCGACGAGTGAGTTTTTTACACAGTTTCCAGCCCTTCACTGCACTCTGGCTGAAAGCATTTATACAGCATCCTATGGCCAATATAATATGCCTGTGCATGGCTGACCCAAGCTTTTGTGCATCCATCCACCTGGACCCTGAAATGTACTCGTGTGCAGCAATGGGTCGAGACCACTCCTTTCACTGGAAAGCCATCAGGTTTCAGGCATACCAAAGGGCATCTTTCACCAAGTTGATGGGTGGCACGGTGGCTCAGTGGTTAGCACTGCTGCCTCACAGTGCCAGGGACTCAGGTTCGACTGTCTGTGTGGAGTTTGCACATTCTCCCCATGTCTGCGTGGGTTTCCTCCAGGTGCTCCGGTTTCCTCCCACAGTCCAAAGATGTGCAGGCTAGGTGGATTGGCCATGCTAAATTGCCCATATTGCTCGGGGATGTTTAGGTTAGGTGGGTTAGACAAGGGAAATGTAGGGGTAGGGGAATGGGTCTGGGTGGGATGCTCTTCGGAGGGGCGATGTGGACCTGTTGGGCCGAATAGCCTGTTTCCACACTGCAGGGATTCTATGAATTCCTCCAGCTGCAGTTAATATTCTTCATAGAATCATACAATTAGTACATGAATCACAGGATCTTTTTGGCCCATTAAATGTGTACTGTCAAAAATAGACTGCTTACCTGTACTAGAGCCATAGCCTTTAATCTCATGATGCTTCAAGTGTTTATCCAAGCACTTCTTAATGTTTGTGAGGTTACCTGCCTCCCAGACAGTGCATTCCAGACCACCACCCCCCACTCTCCTGGGTAAAAATTCTTTTCCTCAAGTTCTTTCCAAACTTCCTTCCTTTTACTTTCAAACTGAGTCCCATTTTTCTTGACTTTCAACTAAGGGGAACGGCTACTTTCTACCCAGGGGTATAGGAAGTAGCTGATGGAAGGACTATTCTCACCAGCAGCCACACAGAAATATTCTGTGATGGAATTCATATTCAGGGCAAAATGATAAATAACAGGTTATGTTGATGAGATTGCTTTCCCTCACTATAACTGGGTCAAACCAGCAATGCCCACATCCTGTGAACTAGCTTAAGTTCAAATCTATGCACATTTGTTAATAAATGTATTATCAATTTATTATCTCAGTGGACTGTTTGTTAGGCCTTGAGTATCTTCAGTAAGTTCCTGTACTCAGCAATACTTGGCTACACTGTGAGGGGTTGATGTCATTGTCCAATGATACTGTCATGGTATGTCTCCTTTAAATGAATTAAAACTTGGTAATTTTGACTTTCATCAATGTTGTAATACAGGCAGTAATTGCTAAAATTCTGCCATGATTTTCAATTCCATTGAAATCATTGTGGTTTGTTATCAGTATTTAATAGTGAAATTTAAATCTGTATTTCTGGAATATTCTAACCCAAAGAGGTGCAGGGCGCTGCAATGATCTAACTTTCCTGAGGTGGGAGGAGACAATAAGGAAGATAGATGTGTAAGGCTAATCGACTTGTAAATACTTTGTGATAGCTGCAAGTCTATTTTCTGCACTTAACTGAAATGTGGGCCAACTTTTACTGGACCCAGGGAGTTGGAACATGACAATGTAAGAAATACAAGCAAGAGTATGCAATTCAGCCCCACACGTTGACTCTGCTATTAAAGAAGGTCATGGCAGATCTGTCCTAGGCCTCAACTCCTTTTTCATGCCAGCTCCTCAAAGCCCTCATCCCCTGATATTTCAAAATATCTATCCTACCTTCATGTTAAATACTTTCCATGATTTAGCCTCCACAGGACTTTGGAGTAAAGAATTCAGACATTCAGTACCCTCTGGGAGAAAAAAAAGTCCTTTGCATTTCAGTTTTAAATGAATGTCGCTATATTCTGTAACAATGTCCCCCAGTTCAAAATTTCTCACTAGTGGAAACATCCTCTGAACATTGACCTTGTCAAGCCCCCTTAGAATCATGTATGTTTTAATAAGATCATCCTCATTCTTCTAACCTTTTATTGAATAAATGCCTAACCTGTTCAACAGTTCTTGAGGTGTCAGTCGCTTCATCCCAGACATCACTCTTGAGTCTCCAATGACAGTATTTCCTCTCTTAGATCTTAATTAAGAAAACTGGACACAGTATTACAGATGCAATCTTGCCAACACCTTCTATAGTTGTAGCAAGAGTTCTGAATTTGAAAACTCCAACCCCCTAGCAATAGACGCCAAAAGAAGAGAGGTGCAAGGTAAAATTGCAGAAAGCTGGGCTGGATGAGTTCTCCAATGCAATCCTGCTACAAAGACATCTTACCAATGTGTGTGTGTGTGTGTTGGGGGTGGGGGGGTGCTAGATGCAGAGAGGATGTTTATAAAGACTCTATTAGGGGTCATTTTACATTGCGATATCATTTTGTGTTGGACTTGAAAGTCATATAGAACATCAGCCGTAGACTTAAACAATGTAAGTTTGTCACATGGAACAATGTTCTGTTTCCTGTTATGGTGACGGTCAGGGTTAGTTGTAAAGGTTTTTTTTATTCTAAAGTGATTTTGTTTTTTGGTAAAACCTGATCATTTTCATGGAGTATGGGTTGGGACATAGCCCTGCAGCCCCTGGTTTAGTGGACAGACTATCGCTGAACTTTAATTCCATAATTTTCTAACTGTTGCAAACTTTATTCCATGTTAAAAAGCACTTAGTAAGGAGGCTTTATGGCGCAGTGGACAGTGACATCCTGTCTCTGGGTTGAAGTCTACCCCAGGATTTGATGACCAGAGAACATGCATTCATGTCATGACCATATAGTTGAACTTACGCAAACACATCCAACACACACCAATTGCAGACGGTAAGAATGGGAGAGATTTGTGGTCAGTTGTGTGTTGAAAAGTAATTGGAGCCTCTATATCGTCATGATTCTTGACTCCGGATTACAAATGCATGTAAAAATACACGAAGCTACAGCAATGCTGATCCTTGATGGGGGAGCTGGATGGCTGGAGTGGATCAGATTGGATCCAACAGTTATGGTTTGATCCCTATTCCACCTTGCCCCCTACCATGATAGAGATCACAGCTCCGCAAGTTTGACCCATCTCTGGGCAGAGAGCAGAAGAAGCAGCACTGCCTGATCATACATTGTAATCCTGACAGGAGTTCATTTCCTATCTTTTAAAACTTTTGGTGGCCTTTTGAGGAAGTATGTGCCCTCTTTGAATGTTGAGTTTAATAATGACAGGAGGAGATTGATTCGGTGTGCTTTGTTCAGTGACATGACAAACATATGTTTTAATAAATCGGTCAATGACTTTATTGCAAATAGTACACAGAAGAATTCTTATTCCACAGTTTTAAAAAAAAAAGTTAACTTTCCCTCAACCAGTGGGAACAGTGGTATAAGAGGAGTGCTATAAACACCACCCACTGTGATAATGTGATATGGAATTGTGAGCAGAATGGCTTAGGGTGTCACAGGAGGGAGACCCAACATCTGGTCCCCTTCAAAGCCTCTGCAATGATGGCTGTCATATCAATGTAACAAGTTGTTAATAGGCAGTAAGCCCTATCTCATTAATTATTCTAGTTAGAGTTCACAAGAGACTCTTCTATTTTGATCAGGGGAAGTGGTTTTATTCTACCATGCTAGACCAAGCAGGCTCTGTCATTTCCCACACTAAAAGAGGATGATGCCAGCAGCTTTCATCATGAGCAATAGCTCATACAGCATTGTGAGCTGGTGTGTCCATACTATGGTAACTGGCTGGCATTGTGCCCCAGATGGGATAACACTTGGTTTTAAGGCTGTGATGCAGTATGACAATTTGAGTGCTATACAAAGTTGTTTGTCCAGTGATGCTTGATCTGTTTTATTTGTTTTGTACAATCATTTGAAAATGACTCACTTTAGTATGACTTGTTATGACGATATCATGGGACTGGAATCACTGGTGTCTTCATGATGTTACGAAAATATGACAGGGCAAACAGAGGTTTTGAGTATCTTTGGAACCTTACATGAAGTTGGTTTAATACAGCTGTTAAAACACGGACAGTCTTGTGCTTTGTACAGTTCTCTGTCCCTGGCTGTAGTGTAAATTGTTTAGGACTGTTTCAAATTAACCAGTGGAAAAATAAAGCAGAACTGAGAAATTCCAAGCAATTAATCCACTCTAATTAGATACATAACAATGAAAATAATCTGGCAAAGCTCAGCAGGTCTAGCAACACCTGTGGAGAAAAATCAGAGTTAACATTTTGAGTCGAGTGACTCTTCCTCAGAACTGGAGTTCGATTTTTATTTAATGGTTTTCCTCTACTGATCAGGCCCTATAGTTCTGCACGCTAAAAGAGTGCCAGCGACCTCCAACTGGAATTCTGAGGAAGGGTCACTCGATTCAAAACGTTAACTCTGATTTCTCTTCACTGATGCTACCAGACCTGCTGAGATTTTCCAGCAATTTCTTCTTCTTTATTTTTGTTTCTGATTTACAGCATCTGCATTCCAATGAAAATAACCTGATTTGCCTCGTGAGATTTAGACTTGCGTACACTAATGAAACTCAACATGGTTTAGAAATGAAGTAATGTTATCTGTCATGTTCTTTAAACCGTTTTTAAGCAAATAGTAGGTAGTGAAAAGTAAATAAATTGTACTGCTTCAGTTTCATGGGCTTGACAGGTGCCAAGCCAAGATGAGTTGTAAGATTTTGAGACTGTGGATTGTTATTGCCCCACATACAGGAGTGGAGGTCTGTCTGTAAATACAAAACTGTGCATGAAATCCCTTCAACAGCAAACATATGATTCACAGCCAGGCAGTAAACCAGCTCTTGCCAACTCCAAATCAAGCAGTCAAGCTCGGAGATTGTTAACATGGGACTGTGGACACTGATGGTTCAGAAGGTCATAATTCATTCAAAGGGCAATTTTGAACACTTAATCTAGATGAACAGTTCAGTGTAATGTTCAGAGAATTGATGCATTCTTTGAGGTGAATGAGACAGTTGACCAAGGCCCATGCATCAGATTGAAATGTTCAGCCAAGAGCAATTTCAGATCGTAGGACAGTTATGTGAAGTAATTTTCAGTCCAACAGAATCCAGTGTAAACCCCTTCTGCTTCACATCCCCTGACAAACACGAATCTTTATAAAGTCGAGCAATGACATTGCAGATGGATAGATTTTCTTTGCTCCGACAATAAACAGTTACAAATTGAAAGCACTGAGCCTTGCATTCTGATCTGACAAGTTGTGAAGGAATCCTGATACGTTTGATTTAGATGATCTGTTATTCTGATTAAAAACATACTTCCTCTGTAAAATGCACCTTTAGGAAGCCTTGAGTAAATATTGTTAAGGTCCCTGACGACTGTGTCAAGACCTGCACAGTTGTAGGTTGTCCAATATACACTGAGTGAGAAACAGCTTTCAGCAATGCTGCACATTCAGGAAAGGACACGATAAGAGAAAGTGGCGCTATGCCCCTTGCTGGTGGCTTCGTGGCAGTTTCCCACCCACCTGGTTCACACTCGGGCTCTGCATTTATCTTCATCTATCTACATGGCGATATTTATTTATTTTGGCCTGCTGACCAAGATAGCTAGTATTTTTCTTTACTCATGAGCTGTAGCAGCGGTTTGCCTGGAAGAGATCTAGAAGATTGAGGATGAACTTCCAGTGGGGCACATCTCACTGCCCCAATGTTTCCTAGTTTCAGTTAATGTATGTCATTAATCATGCTCATCTCTTAATTCAAAGTTTTGCAGAAGACACATTTAGGGTGTGTACAATGTAAAGGTGACTTAAGAAGTAACCATAGGGCCTATGGAGCTTGTTCCACCATCCGGTTCAATCATGGCTGATCTTCGCTTCAATTCTGCCATCTTTTCTGCTCCCCAAGTCTCCTAATTCACTGAGGAACCAAACAAATCTATCCTATATATTCAATGATGCAGCATCCACAACCCAATAGGGTAGCACATTCCAAAGTTTCACAGTTATTTGGCTGAAGAAATTTCTCTTGTCTAAATGATCATCCCTTTTTCTTGAGACTGCTTTCCTGGGACCATGGAAAGAGCTTCTCATTGTTTATCCTATCGAATCACTTCAGATTCCTGCGTGTTTTAGTAAGGTCTTCTGTCACTCTTCTAAACACATTTACTCAATCCTCCCATCCCAGGGACTAATCTAGCACACCTTCACAGCACTGCCTTTACCACAAGCATTCAGCACTATGTGTCGTGAAGTGTATCACTATAATATGAAAATGAAGTGTCCAAGTTCCTCAACCTGTGAACATGTAGAGAGAACTTCAGAATTACAGAATCACAGAGTATAATAGTGCAGAGAAGGCCATTTGCCCCATTCTGTAAGTATCTGCTCTCCAAATGAGCATTATGATTTAGTGCCATTCTTCTGACTACTCCTGTATGGTTCCACATTGTTTCTATTCAAATAACTATCTAGTCCTCTTGGATTCCTTAATAGAACCTGTCCACCACACATATGTGAAGGAAGATTTCCTCACATCACATTTGCTATGCTTGCAAATCGCAGTACATCTGCACTGTCTCATTCTCTATCCTTTAAGAAATGGGAACAGTTTCTTCCTATCTACTTTGTAAAAGCCTTTCTAGATTTTGAGCCTTCTATCAGATTTCCTCTTAGCATTCTTCACTCATATGAGAATGGTTCCAACCTAGCTTCGTAACTGAAGTTTTCCATCCCTGGGACAGTTCTTGTGCATCCCACTCCAATGTGTTCACATCCTTCCTAAAGTGTGGCTCCCAGAACATAATACTCCAGTGGAGATTGAACAACGGTCTTGTATAAATTCAGCAAAACCTCCTCGCACTTGTGCTCTCTGCCCCTAGTAATAAAGCCCAAGATACTGTATACATGTAGGTGTTTCATCCCTGATCCCATCGGATTTTATTTGAGTTGACTGCTCACCAGGGGCGATCGTGTTAATGGCAGGCAAGGTTTCCTTTCACTCATCATTCACCTCCGAGTCACGGAAGGGTTTGTAGACATGGAATGATCCGATCAAGACGGAATGGAGACGTGCAGAAAGGACACACTGCAACAAAGGGTACTGAGCTCATGAATCAGACCCTTCTCCCCTTCAATACTTTTCAGGATTCCTGAGGAACAGGTCTTTAGGCTTCAATGAATCAGAAATTTTAAGGGACGAATCTGCTTCCTGAAAGTTTGGTAGTCAACCACATTTCCTCCCCTACCTCCGTCCCTCATATACCTTTGCAGAAATAGGAAATAGGTGAGTTGGGGACAGGATTTAACATTTTAATTTCCTATGTGCCTCCAATTTATCCATCCTTGGGATTAAAATAAAGCCCACCCAACCCCAACTAAGAATCTAACATATAAATTTGTCTCTACAAAGAGGGGCATTTATTATCAAAAAAGTTTGCTTCAATGTGGCAGCTAGGATGAATTTTTCATTTCCTTAAGACGACAAAGGAGAATTGGGTTGCATGAATCTTTTCACATTAAACCCTGAATCATGCATTTTCTTTTGTGTTCAGAAGTTTTATAAATCACTGTTGAGAACTCTCTCTCTCTCTCTCTCTCTCTCTCTCTCTCTCTCTCTGTGGAATGCACTGCTTGTTATAGTAACTCCCCAGTGTTAGGCCCAAGGCCCAATTGAGATACATTCTGTTGCATTTGTTTTGTTTCTAATTAGTACACATTTTAACTTTGCTCCACATCTCTTCATTGATTAAAGCTTTGAAATACAAATGGAGGAAACGGAAACTCTATTTCTGTCAGCTCAACAACACATAAGCAGTATGAGTCATTTTCCTGCCTAGTAATTTAGTTCCCTGAAGCATCGTCTGTCTGTATGTTTGGTGAGCCTTGTGGCTTGGTTTCAGTTTTCCCATCTGGTCATATTTATGACCGAGCCTCTTTTCAAGTTTGTGTAACTTTGATCTGCCTGTTCTGTCAGAATACTCTCCTTATTGCATCCTGTTCTGTGAGGAGGTGCAGTCAGGCACATTGACATTCTCTGTGCCTTCTCTCCAGCCTTTTGACAGTGGGTAACAGTCAAAACGTCTTTGTTTCAAACTCTGGTTTGGGGGGAGTGGTAGGGGGAGACTCTGTTCCCTGCACCTCCCTGCTGTGCAGCGATGGGCATGCCTCCTTTGTGGCATTTCAGTCCTGGAATTATGCCAGAGAGGGTGTGTGTATGTGTGTGTATTAAACTGGAGCCATCCCATCCTCTCACTTTTACACTGCACACCTTCAGGGCCAAGAGAGCACCCACGAGATGAATGTTCCTGATGTGAAGACAGCAAGTACTGACCACTGCTGAAGTGCAAACCAAGCTGAAAACTGCATCCTGTGTACAATCGATTTTAGAGGCAAGTGTACTAACTGCCATTTTAGTTTCTTTAGGATCAGGATAAAACTGTTTTTTAGCTGTGATCTGTCTTTTAGGACCATTTCCACGATATTGTATCTGAGGGGTTTTCCCACTGTTTGTATAGCTGCATTTAATTTAACAATGCGAGATTGAGCGTGGTTACAGCAAATCAGATTACTGACGCGATAGAGACTGGGGGAAACAGCACAGACTGATCCAGCTCTTTGCCAACAAGCCAGATCGTTTTCTCCCATTCAACTCCACTATAACTAACCCACATGAATGCAATGATTGACGCTGTCATTCAGGGTTAAGTGAATGTATACGTGGCCTTAAAACTTGACAGTTTTGCCTGCTGGAAGAAACCCTTCACTGCTTGGTGATTGCTTTGTATTTTCTGTGGTTACTAAGATACCTCCCACTTCAAGTTGTACAATAAAGCCTGCTGGATATTCTGAGGCCCTTAAATTAACCCTGTTCATTCTGGCTGCAGTATGCTGCAGACAGAGTGAGATTCTCATTCATTTATAGCTTTGCTTCATTCTGTTTTAAAACAACTATGTATTAGTAGAGAATAAATTACTTCTTTGGAGTTCATCGGTTTAAACCTATCCTAAAGCAATTTTGTCTCCTGATTGTTAGCAATAACTTTAAGCTCGAGAACAAAGAATCAGTGATTTCCTTTCTCCTCTTTTCTTTACCTCAGGAAAAGTTATTCAGTTGCAAAATTGCTGTTTTACATATTATTTAATACCTCTCACTCCTGGTAATGTTAACCTTGTAAGCACAAAAGTATTCCTAACCATTTGGTTTCTACAGGGTGACTGTTTAAACTGGATATTTTACTGAGTAATACTATTGATGTACAAAGCACAGCAGCAGATGGCACATTCGCTCTGCATGTCATCAATATCATCTCAATTCCCTTTCAGTTGCAAGGCATTGGTTAGGTAGAAGAGGCTTACCTTTTACCATTTCTTTAAAAATGGAATTGGCAATAGTCTATTACATTTTAAAAGCAGATTTTCCTTTCTCTTTGAAGCAAAGTCCCCCCCAGGGAATGGGCTCATAGTCACCATGTACCCTGCATTCTCACTCAGTGTCTTTTCTGGTTGTTAGTAAATCAGGACCATTGTTGGTGAACTCGACGACATCCCCGCCCTAAAGTCAGACAGGTTTATGTCCAGCTGGCCACCACCAGCCAATGAAAAGGCGCAGCAATAATGATTAAATCTCCTCCCCCTAATTCAGCGACACTGAAGCGACTTGTAGTACCTTTCCCATTGCCATGGCAGGGAACAACAAAGTCAGCGTGGGCTGGGATTTAAATTTCTTAGTGCGTAGCATTCATCATCTTAGCAGGTAAACTGACATTGCTTTCTGAGGATCTATGTTTCTGTCACAGGGATGAGAACCAAATTTACTGACAGAAATACTGAGGCACTAAACTCTCTGACACTGACACTGATAGAAGACAGCCCTAAAGTCTACTGCATGACTGGAGGAGCCCATCGTAGCCTCTTCCAGGCAGTGGTTTAACCCCGTTAGTAATAATGCCTATGAACTCTTGTGGTACAGTAGTAGCGTCCTTATCTCTGGACAGGTACCTCTGGGTTCAAGTCCCACGCCAGGACTTGCAGGCCTCAGAAGTAGCATTCATGATGTAGTTCATGAAGTAACTCCTCAGGCTGGTGAGCCGTCGCCAGGTCACCCTGTGATACATGTGATAAGGCCTTGATACTGATCAAGCTCCCTCAGAGCCAGCTTGCAGAATGAACAGGATGCCTGACATTCCTATTTATATATATCAGCCAGGGCTCCCTGATT
Source organism: Rhincodon typus (assembly GCF_021869965.1). NCBI lineage: Eukaryota > Metazoa > Chordata > Chondrichthyes > Orectolobiformes > Rhincodontidae > Rhincodon > Rhincodon typus. Next base: position 17,362,840 of record NC_063359.1, on the reverse strand, counting down.
GGACCAGTAACAGCCCCAACCAAGGGACTCCCATTCTATGAGGTCCACTTCGCTGACCTTGTTACAATCACAACATCCCTGTCCCTCTGAGTCCGAGGACATAGGCCAGTTGTTTTTTTGTTTTTGAAGCTCCTCCTGCAGCATTTTAGCTCTGTCTCTAACTCTGCCTCCGATATGGCTGATGTGTAATGCACAGTAGCTCACCTCTTGCACCCAGAGCGAGTTTTGTTAAGACTGGATCTGCAATCAGTGAACCGGTCGTGCCGATATCGACCGCCATTAGAATCGGTGACCATTTACCCGGACTTTTGTTTTGTTTGGTTCCGATTTGCATGTTGCTAAGCAATTTAACTTGAGGTTGTACAAGATATTCAGGCCTATTCTGGAATACTGTGTACAGTTCTTCTTCTTTCCCTGCTATAGGAAGGATATTATTAAATTGGAGAAGGTTCAGAAAAGATTTACCAGAATGTTGCTGGGAATGTAGGGTTTGAGTTATAAAAATACACTAGATAAGCTGAGACTTTTTACACTGGAGCGTAGTAGGTTGAGGGGTGACCTTACAGAAGTTTGTTAAATCATGAGCGGGTTCAGTTGAGGTTCACGAGAATGGTCCCAGGAATGGAAAGCTTAACATATGAGGAACGTTTGAGGACTCTGAGACGATACTAATTGGCGTTTAGAAGGATGAGGGGGGATCTAATTGAAACTTACAGAATACGGAATGGCCTGGACAGAGTGGATGTTGGGAAGATGCTTCCATTGGTAGGAGAATCTAGGACCCGAGGGCACAGCCTTAGAGTAAAGGGAAGACCTTTTAAAACGGAGATAAGGAGAAACTTCTTCAGCCAGAGAGTGGTGAATCTATGGAATTCACTGCCACAGAAGGCTGTGGAGGCCAGGTCATTGAGTATATTTAAGACAGAGATAGATAGGTTCTTGATTATCAAGGGTTATGGGTAGAAAGTGGGAGAATGGGGTTGTGGAACTTATCAGCCATGCTTGAATGGTGGAGCAGACTCAATGGACCGAATGGCCTAATTTCTATGTCTTATGGTTTTATGGTCTAATCCAGAGCTCTCCTCCATTCTGCTGGTAGCTCTGTACTCCCAATGCCACTGACGAAGATTTTATCGTAATAATTACCTTCCCATTTCATCCTCCATTTTGAATTGAAGTACAGATACTATGCACAGTAATTAGAAACAAGTTATTAGAGTCACACAGGACAGAAACGTGCCCTTTGGCCCAACTCGTCCATGCCGACCAGGTTTCCTAAACTGAACTAGTCCCCCTTCCCTGCCTTTGTCCCATATCCCTCTAAACCTTTCCTATCGATGTACCTGTCCAAATGTCTCTTGCATTGTTGTTATTAATTGCACCCGGCTCTACCACTTCCTCTGGCAGCTTGTTCCATATACTCACCACCCTCTGCGTGAAAAAAAATTGCCCTTTAGGTCCCTTTTAAATCTTTCCACTCTGACCTTAAACCTATGTCCTCTAGTTTTAGACTCCCTTACCCTGAAGAGGGCCAAAGCTCATTAAGTGAAGGTATGTTTTAACTCCTGTTGTAATGCTATGCGTTCATCGTAAATAAACAACTGATGTTTTAGTATTGTCGGCTGTAAAACTTACGAGCATATGAACGTGCAAACAAGAAGCCTGCGTAGGTCATTTTGCCCCCTCATGTCCACTCCTCATTTAATAGGATCACAGTTAATCTGATTGTGTAATGTCAAATCTGTATTCCTGCCTACTTCTGATAGCTTTCATCCCCTTGCTTACCAAGAATCTATCTACCTCTGTCGTAAGAGTATTCAAAGACTGTACTTGTATCATCTTTTCAGGAAGAGAGTTCCAAAGACTCAATTATGAGTGAAAAAGATTAATCTCATCTCTGTTTTAAATGGGAGAGCCTTTATTTTTAAACAGTGATTCTAGTACTAGATTCTCCTCTCGTTGGAAGCATTCAAGATGGCGATGGAGTAGTAGGGCTGCATGTGGGCTCTTGAGCCCAGAGTGTATCTGCTCCTGTATGCTTTCTTTTTTTTCTCTTTTTACTTATGCTCTTCTTTTTTGTTTCATTTTCCCGTTTGTTTTTTTCTTTTCCTTTTAAAGCCTTTTGGGGTGTGTTAACTGGAGGCAGTGGGAGCAAGCCATGCACAGAATGGCAGCACCCTGCCACAGGTTGGAGGCAGCGAACGTGGCTCCTCCCAGCACTGGGGAGCGGTGCCGGCAAAGCTCCTTCTGCCATTGGAGGTAGCGGCGGACTCTTCAAGTTGGTGGCGCCAGCAAGGCAACATCATGGAGGAGGGTGACCAGAGCAGGACTCTTGGTGAGGCAGCGGTGACCTGGCCTGGCCTGGCAGGAGAGCTGGGGTCTCCTGATTGCTGGCGCAGGAGGCCCGGAGCAGGGAATGCTGGTTATTGGCAAGGTAGCGGCAGTGGCAGCTCCTGGTTGTGGTAGGCCTAGAGCCAGGACTCCTAGTTATCAGCAAGGTGGTAGTGGTGGTGGAGCCGGGGAACTTGTGGTGGGACAAGTGTGGGTTCAGCATGGGATCCAGCATTGGCATCAGCGAAGAGATGGCAGCTAAAGAGTGGTGACTCCTATATTGGCGCAGTTGTTGCTGGTGAGCTGACAGAACTCATGGCGGAGGTGACAGAATGAAGGTGGACTCTCTTTCAGTTGTATCTTTTTATTCTTTTTATCCTTAAACTATTCAAAATGGCGCTGGATTGTGACGACAGTTGTAGCTTTTACTGTATTTTGACTGTAAAATACAAGTGACAATAAGTTATTCAAATTAATTCAATTCAGTATTCTCCCCAGATCTACCTTGTCAGGATCTTATATGTAGCTCAATACATTTTCTTCCTTTGCCCTGATGGAGCCAAGCATTTGCAAATGAGATGTCTGGTAAATCCCAAGGTACTGAGAATGTGTCTAAATTTCAATCTGTTGCTTGGTTAGCTATTCTGCTGTGCACACCCTTTGATGTTCAATCATCTCTAGGTGTACCTTACATATTAAAGTGGTAACTATCTGCCAGTTTGGAGAATTATTCAGATCGCTGTACACTGGAGGTAAGTGGAACACCAGCTTATTGATTCTTCTCTGATGTTGCTATAGTCACTGTATGCCTCAGAGTTTTGCATGGAATGTTTGGCAAGCATTAGGTGTTAAAACTGTATGGTGCTCAGTCTGGTTTCTGAATGTTTGAGGTACGGGATTTAAGTAATGAAAACCAGTCACTGTGAAACAGCTTGGCTGAGTCTGGAACATTACAAATAAATAGTTTTGGAGATGTAGTGAGAAACTGGGGATTTGGGATAAATTATGGTGAAGAGAAATTTGTTTCAGTATAATGGAATGTGTCAGTGAATAATCAGAAGTTCCCAAGTTTTATTAAGTCTATGCATTGTAAACGCAGATCCTTGATTAATCTAATTTGCTTCGATCTGTAGTATTCTTCCTTTAATAATTAATTTAGTTTCCACGCATTTCCAACACCCAAATAACTGATGCTATGTTTCTGGCAAACTTGGGCAGATGAGAGATGATGTACTTTGGTGTGTAATAATTGGTCACAGGAGGGAGTGTTATTTCTTACATTTTAAAGGGTCACTGTTGACTTTAAAAAGAAGCTTTGCTGAAATTGCATAGGCTACAGCATAGAATGTGTGGTGATGTCATTAGAGCAATGAATGTTCCTGCAAAGTACACCGTTTTTTTTTGAAAGAGAAGTTTAAAAATTGTTTCAAGTATATTGTAAAAGTTTACAAATTATTAGCAGATCCAGTCCTCAATGCAACATTTTTGGCTGGGTCACCAGAGCACTTGGGGCAGGTTATGGAGCAGGCTATTTCTGGCTGCTTTGGGAACTCAGTTTGCCCACAGATTGCTTAATACAGCAGTCTTGGGAGGGTGGTGTACCATAAGCAAGAAATACTATTTGGCAACCATCACTTGCAAAAAGAAAATCAATCAGCAAACCTTGACTTCATGCCTAGCATGGTGAAATGAGTCTGCAATCCTAGCTAAGACTTCATTGTAGCCAAGACCAGTGCTGGTGGTTTGATGAAGCATTTCAAGGCTTCAACATGGGGTGGCTCAATTTAAAAACAATATTAAATAATATCAGCACGTTAATGTATAAAATATGCTTACATTCCCTCTGACTGAGAGCTTTACCCCACCTGAGACCTAATTCTCCTCTTTCTTCCTTCCATTTGACTCCTATTCCCCAATTTCCCTTTCTGTAAATCCCAATCCCAATTTACATCTCCATCTCTCCCCAATCTCCCATCATTCAAACCCAGTCTTTCATTCTTGCCCAAGTCTTATACCCCAACCCCCTCACTCCCAGTGGCCTCTGAACTTCCACTCCTCCAATCCCAGTCTCCTTGCTACTCTGAGCCATAACAACCATGCCCCCATTCTCCACTGACTCTCTTGTATCTCTCAGTCTCTCACTCTGCCCTTGAGTTCTAAATTTCTATTTCCCATACCATGACCTGACCTCCTCTGGCCCTGAGCACATCAGCCAGTTCCAGTTCTCTGTGGCTGCACGTGACACTACTGAGGGAGGGTTAGCAGTTGGTGATGTTCCAGGGTAGAGGAATGACATCAGGGCACGGGAACAATAATTCCTGGGAAATCTATACCTTATTTTGGAGATCCATGGGCACATAACAACCTTACAGTACATTTCACAGAGGCTTTGGATCTTAATATGTTGCAATCAACCTTCTCCTTTGCCTATTTATGTGCATATTCCCCCCTATTGTGACAGGAGATCTGTATGTTTTCAATGTGATTGTTGAAATAACTCCACAGAGGCCAGTATCCCATCATCAAGTTTCACTTTATTTACACGTGGAACATCCTCAACACTGATCCAGCTTCCTTAGAGTCAGCTCTGAGTGAATAGAATCTCTGATACTCCTGATACTCCTGTTTTTATCTGTTAGCCAGGGCTCCCTGATTGGACCAGATTAACAGCCCCAATCAAGGAACTCCTATTTAGTGAGGTCCATCGGGCTGATCATGTTACAATCACTACAATTGTGTTCACTTCTGTTGATTGATTATAAAGGGGAAGTATGTGTTCAATGCAACACTATTGTACTCTCTCTCAGAGCTTGTGACTGTTTACTTCCCACTAAATGCAACCTAATCCCCTGGTCTTCCTGCAGATATTCACACATGAATGGCTCAAAGCCTAAACTCCATCATTTCTCTAAGAATCTTCCTCAATTTCATTACTTGAGTTTTTAAGAATATATTCTTTCATGGGATGCGAATGTTGCTAGCTTGGCCAACATTTGTTTCCCACCCCTAATTGCCTTTGAGAAGTTGATGGTGACCTGCCTTCTTAAATTGCTGCAATGAATGGGGTGTAGTGATGCCCACAATGCTGTTCGGAAAGGATTTCCAGGATTAGACTTAGCCACAGTGAATGGATGGTGATATAGCCAGGATGGTGTGTTGGTGGGGAGGGGCAAGTGATAATATTCTCATGAGTCTGCTGCCTTTGCTGTTGTGGTGGTACATCTTGTGGGTTTAGAAGGTGTTATAGAAGGAGCTATTGCAATGTGTTCTGTAGATGGTACACAATGCTGCTACTGTGATAAATAATAATGCCAAAACAATCGTATTGAACCCCAAATTACCCGCACTCCTTGCAAGATGCAACCTACTGCATTTCACTTGTCAGGGTCAGGGCCAAGCTCCTGTTATCTTCAATATCTTATGTCCTTCCTGCCAGCACATCCCACCATTAGACATAGGAACAGAAATTCGGCCATTCAGCCCACTGAGTCTGTTCCACCATTCAATCTGGCTAATGAGCCGCAATACTCCAAATGTGGCCTGACCACAGCCTCAGAAGTTCCTCAGCTATTTCCTTGTTCCCCATGACTATGTCTCCAGCGTAGTATGGGTAATTACAAAACTGCTAGGAATCTGTTTGATGGGGAGGCAATGGCCTAGTGGTGTTGTCACTGGAGAATCCAGAGACCCAGGTAATGTTCTGGGGACCTGGGTTCAAATCCCGCCATGCCAGCTGGTGGAATTTGAATTCAATAAATATCTGGAACTAAGAGTCTAATGATGACTGTGAATCCATTGCCAGTTGTTTGAAAAAAAAACCCCATCTGGTTCACTAATGTCCTTTTGGGAAGGAAATTGCCATCCTTACCTGGTCTGGCCTACATGTGACTCCAGACCCACTGCAATGTGGTTGACTCATAACTGCTCTCTGGACAATTAGGGATGGGCAATAAATGATGGCCTACCCAATGATGCCCTCATCCCATGAATGAATAAAGATGTATCTTTAGCTTGTGCTTCTCTCAGTACAGTTGTAACTTTTCTTCCTGTGAGTATTTCTAATCTTATCTTTTCAACATGAAATGTCGATAGTTTAGCTGTGTGTATCTTCACATAGCCTTTCTCATTTCTAGCTGTATGGAAGTTTTCTGCCTGCTTTTACTTCTGTTGGTGAATAGATAATGTTTAAACCTCTGAATATTTAACATTGGTGGTTGATAAATGGTAAGTAGCATGGATTGCTGGAAATTTTGATCATTTAATGTCTGTGGACCTATGGATGCTGTTTGAGGTTTTGCTAATTATTTGGGTGTCTGTCAGATTCTGAATTACAGCTTCTATCATTGTTCAGTGGTCAATCTGTGGTACCAATCCCCCAGGTATCTGTCAAATCAATTGGATTTAATCAATTCAGAGGCAAATTGGAAAGATTTCTTCCAGAAAATAATATTTTTCAGTACCAGATTAATTTGAAATAGAACAAATGATAAGTGCAATATGGTTGGCAGGAAAATGATGACCTATAGTGTTCCTCATATCATTTCTGGTTCTGTTGTAGGATTTATAGAAATTCATTGCTTTGATTATCATTGTAGTGTGCCACTAACAGGGCACAAGCTGGAAGAAACTTAGCCTTGACATCTATGAATTCTTAAATTCCAGTATATTACAGGAATATATGTACTTGATGGGATGAGAGATATGTTCTAGAACTGCACAACGCTTACTTTTGGAAAATATGTAATATTTGATGCATTGAGATGACTTGCCCTGCACTCAGGCAGGAAAGATAGTGTATTAATGAGTTGCTGAAGTTCAGTCAGACCTCTGTCCTAAGTTTTGAAGCCAAAAAGTGAAGACAACAAAAAAAGGACATGAACACATAGCATGAATTTGAGTTTACAAATCTGGCAGTGATTGATTAATTTGCAAAAGAAAAGTTTCTTTGTCAAGGCAATGCATGTTATTTGTTAGCTAACGTAAGGTTATGGGGTCGGTAGGCTCAGCATTTTCTATTGTAATAGACCTTCAGCAGCACAGTTGTTTAAAAGCACAGATGACAATGTCTGTCCTTTACTGTAGAAATTCTCAAACTCTTGATGACAAGTAAATGGCTGAGGAGTTCAAGTCCCACTGCAGGAACTTCAGCGTGAGATTTAGGCTGACATATCTTTGCATCTCCATTTAACTTTAGAATGTGATTTTAAACCAAGGCTCAGACTGCCCTCTCAGGTGATGTCAAAGACCCTCATGGCACTATTTCAAAGAAAAGCAGGGAAGTTTTCCCCACTATCCTGCCCAAAAATTGTCTCTCAATCAAAATCACTACAACAAGCTACCTGCTCATTTATCTCATTGATTTTTGGAGAACCAATTTGCTAGGTGCAAATTGTTTACTGTATTTCCCATGTTACAACAGTAACTCCACTTAAAGTCTTTCAGCTATGAAGCATCTTGTGACATTTAGACTTTGTGAAAGATGTTACACAACTACAAACTCTTTCCATTTTAATGAAGACTTGACCCTCGTGAGACAATGTGTGACATTATGTTGTCACATTTAATAGCAACCATGACCAGTTTTTTAATTAGAAGTGATCATCTACAATATGTCATGATAGAAAGCATTCAATGGTATCTGAAGCAAAGTACATGTAGTGCAGTCCTGCACAAAAAAAACGTAATCATTCCTAGATAAGTCTAATATGGTTACATTGTAGTTAATTGATTATCTAAATATTTGTCTGACCTCTATAACCTATTCAAAAATAACTTGGTCAAACTATCCCTTTTTACTAAAATTTCAATCAAATGAACTCATTAGTGAATCAACTTGGAACAGGAGCACTTTTTAGGCCATATTTCTGATTACAGACAAGACTGGAATGAACCTTTTAAAATAATGAAAGAGCATAAAGTAACCCATCTGAGATAGTCAGTCTGAGAAATGCTTTTGTGCGATTTGTGGTTACATTTGTTGAAAGCTGTTTTGAGTTTCCCAGAGTCATATTGCGCAAAGAATGAAGATGTCTTCGAGAAAGGTGGTGACTCTTTCCAGAATTAGTGCTGTTTGACTTTGAAACTTGTACATGAACCGGATAATTCAATTATGAGGACAACAGCAATTTTGTCTCTGGATTGCTAATTATTCTGTTACACAGTGACCTCTTTTCAAACTTCAAACACTTGAATCCTT
>NC_063359.1:17310812-17353913 GCF_021869965.1 Rhincodon typus | reverse complement strand
TCCTCTGATGCTGCTCGGCCTGCTGTGTTCATCCAGCTCTACACCTTGTTATCTCAGATTCTCCAGCATCTGCAGTTCCTACTATCTCTGAATCCTTATTGTGTTTTGGTTTTGCAGTGTGCTTTGAAAACCAAATCTCAATGTTCAGTTGTTGGCAAATAGTGGAACGTTGATGGCACGTGTTCAAGCATTAACACTAATGAAACTTGCATTGCTTCATATTCTTTGATGTCCTTGAATAGTGCAAAAAATTTTGATCTTGATCTGAAAAACAATCACTTGACCCAATCGCCCATACGGGGGTGAAAGGTTAGAGATTTTCACCACCTGTATCTCTGAAAAAAAAAAATGCAACTCACAATTTCATTCCTAACTTGACCTGGCTGTAGTCTTCGTATAATCCCGCCTTTATCTACTTTCCTTTTCCAGAAAAAAAAGTTTCTCTCTTATGTAACCAATTGAATCTTAAAATCCTGAATTAGATCACCCTTCAACCATCTAAACTTGGACGAATACAAAGTTTACACATCTTGGCTTTGCAATTTAACCCTCTTAAGCTCTAGTACCATTTTGCAGTTTGGTGCTCCCAATTTATGCCAACATCTTTTAGCTCAGGTGCAGATGACCATTGCTCTCCCTTTTTCTACGGAAGGAAGAAACTTTTTTGCATTACTGAGAGGGGATTCCCATCACAGCTGCCTCAGAAATGCAGAGTTGTACTTCCATCCTGACAGTTCTTTCACAGTGTAGAGTTGTCAGAGGAAAGCAAACTATGCCCCCTTTTCACAGCAGTCAGCTGCTGTATTCTGAAATTTAAAGGCTGGACAGCTCCTTTGACAGCAGATAAGCCAAGTGTGATGGTAGGATGGTGAAAGGGCAAGGTGCCAGCTCAGGAAGAGTAGATAGGGTGTCAAGTGGGTAAGAAGCCAGAGTGCCAATTAAGAAGGTTGCCAGCTGGGCAGTATGTAAGGTGCCAGGCATGTGGGCTATCAGGCGGCTAGGGATTTAGGGAGCCAGCTGTGTGATGCTAACTGACTTGGGGACAGTGTGCAGATGGGCAGGGTGCCAAGTGGAAGGTGCGCCAGGGTGAAAGTTGCCAAGGAGACCTGGTAAGTGCTGCAGTATTTATGGTGAGTCAGGCTGGTCGGGAGAAATTGGGTCAGATGTGGAGGTGGGAAGGTGGGTATCTGGGTAAGGGGTGGGGGGGTTCAGCTGCAGCATGGCGGTGGAGTTGTCAGGGGTTGCGTCTGGCCGTGGCGGGAGTGGCAGCTGGATATGGACAGCACCAGGAAGGATGGGGTCAGGGGTCAGGTCCAGCAGCCGCATGGGAAGTTTTGGGTCTGATGGTGGTGTCCAACTGCGAAGCGGGGATAGGGAGAAGTGTTTCCAGCGGTGGGAGCATGAGCATCGGGTGCTAGGCAACGTGGGGGTGTTGTGTCTGGAGGGTGTAAAGGCACATGGGGGAAGTGTAGTTGGTGGGTTAAGTATGGAGTCAGTTGTATAGTTACTAAAGGAGTAAGACAATGTATTAAATTATCTATCAGTTCCTGAGTAACTGCTTTCTCAATTTCATTGGAACACACCAAACTGTCCTCTTTAAATGGAAACAGGGTTTCAGTCACAGGTGGATTGTCCAGCAGAGATTTCACTTTCCCAGGCAATTCCTTTGGAGTCTACTGCGCAGCGATCCCGCCACTTCTCCATGTGCAGTTCCCATCTACACCGGAAAAACAACTCTGTTTGGCTACCTGAAAGTATGGGCCTAAATTACAAACAGCATCTGATGAAGGCTTTATACAACTCACGCAGCATGTCCTCAGTTTTGTATTCCGGTGTATTTTGTTTCTTCTCATTTGCTGCATCATGTGGCAATTGGGAGCATAGGATCAATGTACAATCAGTGAGACCAGAACTCCCAGGTACTTTTACATGACTTGCTGTGATTCTGGATTGAGTGACACATGAAGATCTGGGTCTTCTATGCATTGTTGCACTGATAAGTCACCATTCCAAATGTGCCTCACTTTTGATTTTGCCTTAAAATGCACTTTTGCTCATTTCAGTTATTGACCACATATTTCAATCTGAAGTGTATCTAAATTTCCTTTTGCTTAAAAAAGAAGTGAAATGTGCTGTGGTGCTGCAACAAAATATCCTTTTTTCTTTTGGTTGGGAATCAACACAAATAGCCCTGGTATTTGTCCTCACTTTGTGGTGCTTGTGGTCTGTATTAAATTTGGTAAAGTGTGGAAATGGGGGCAGCTAACACAACAGAAAGGTCTTAAATCTGAAAATAGTTCACAGCTCCACATATGGATTAGTTTGCTGTTGAGAATTTATATTCACAAGCACAACCAGTAGTGAGTTTGCTATACCTCTGTTTTTTGTGTTCTGTAATGTAAATACACTTTTAACAGTGTGCTAGTAAAGAACAAGGGCAGTATTGTCAACCCCCTCCCCAAAACCCTTTGGAATGGAATTAGGGTCTTTTTTTTCCAGGTTATAATTGCTACCAGAAACTGTTATTACAGCAGACTGAACCATTTATTTGCTCAAGATGTTTTGCACAATGAAGAGAAATGTTACCCTCCAAGGTCTTTTTTGATGAAATCTTGGCATCATATGAAGATGAAATGACAGAGACAAATCTTTCATTACATGTGGGCCTATTTCCCAGTGACTGTGTTCAGCTGTGGCAGCTTGTGAATAAAATGAAGGATCCTTTCATTATCATAAATACAACCACCTAAATGCAAAACATTTCAAGATTACTTAAGGCACAGAGGGGCAACAATATTCTTGTGAAATTTGTAAAATATTTTGTACAGTGCTGCATCAATTTGACCAATGGAGGTCTGGATAGATTCAAGTGATAATGCAATATCATTATTTCGTACTAACCTAATCACTGGCTTTAATGCTTGTAAGGCTGAGAGGGTTTGCATAAGTAATGATTCTGAGAACGGTAGTTCCAAGTTTTTGAGAAGATTTGTAGCTTGCATTGTGGATGAGTTCGTAGACTTGCTCGCCGAGCCAGTGGGTTTCATTGCAGACGTTTTATCACCCTGCCAGGTAACATAATCAGTGCGCCTCCGGTGAAGCGTCAGTGTTCTGTCCCGCTTGTTATTTATATGCCTCAGTTTGCTCGGGTGGTTGGTATTACTTCCCGTTCTGTTTCTCAGTGGTTTGTACCGAGGGTCCAGTTCAATGTGTTTGTTGATGAAGTTCCAGTTGGAATGCCAGGCCTCCAGGAATTCCCTGGCGTGTCTCTGTTTGGCTCGTGCTATTATGGATGTGTTGTCCCAGTCAAATTCGTGTCCTTCATTGTCCGTGTGTACTGAGACCAGTGAGAACTGGTCATGTCTCTTCGTGGCTAGTTGGTGTTTATCTATTATTATTGTCAGTTTTCTTCCAGTTTGGTCTATGTAATGTTTCTCACAGTCCTTGCATGGTATTTGTATATTATGTTGGTTTTATTGGTTGCAGGTGTGGGATCCTTTACAGTATAAGACAGTTAGTACCTGAAAGAGTTAACTGGTATCTTGAAATAAGCAACACCCATCAAGACTTAAAGGGCCGCAGGTAGACAGGGTGGGAAGAAGATATTTGATACACTTGTCTTCATTGGTTAGTGCATTGAGTAGAGGAGTTGGCAAGTCATATTGTGACTGTACAGGACATTGGTTAGGCCACCATTGGAATACTGCATCCAATTCTAGTGTCCCTGCTGAAGGAAAGATGTTGTTTAACATGAAAGGGTTCAGAAAGGACGTACAAGGATATTGCTGGGGTTGAAGAGTTTGTGCTAAAAGGAGAGGCTGAATAGACTGGGTCTATTTTCCCTGGAGCCTCAGAGGTTGAGGGGTGACCTTTATAGAGGTTTATAAGATCATGAGGGGCATGAACAGGGTGAATAGCCAAGTTCTTCTTCCCAGGGTAGGTGAGTCTATAACTAGAGGGCATATATTTAAGGTGATTGGGGAAAGATATAAAAGAGATCTCAGGGACAACGTTTTTACGCAGAGGGTGGTGTGTGTATGGAGTGAGCTGCTAGAGGAAGTGGCAGAGGCTGGTACAATTACAACATTTAAAAAGCATCTGGATGGGTATATGAATACGAAGGGTTTCGAGGGATATGGGCCAAATGCTGGCAAATGGGACTAGATTTATTTGGGATATCTGGTCGGCATGGACATGTTGGACCGAACAATCTGTTTCCGTGCTGTACATCTCAATGACCCTGTGTTTCTACCTTTTCTTTTAAGATTGGGCCTAACTTATACAAAAGATGTCATGGGGTCATCCTTCCCTAGATGATATCAGTAACTTAGACTGATACAAATAAGAACTATTGGTGGCAGTAAATCTGTCCAAGGCATCTCAGCTGTATGGGGCTGGCACCCAAAAGACCGAGTACAAAAACAATTCTACTCCCTTGGAGATCTCCGCTGTAGGGCTAATGCTGCATTTCATGGAATATTTTAATAATAATAAATGTGGCATAATAATTGACACTTTAGGAAAACTATATGTGAAGTATTTCTGTGAATAAGTTAACTGATGGTGGAATAAGACATTAACAGTCATGGCAAAAGGCAGACATGGTTCCCAAGCTAGTTTGAGGCCTCTGGACACCTTAACGTTCCTACGCAGGAGCTACAGGTGCCAAACTGGTGCCTGGTTACTGCTCACCAGATCTGGAAGAGTTGGAAGCAACCCAACTATAGTTACTATCAGAGTTATTAAATTGTCATATTTCATTGCCATTTCATTTGGATTGCTTTTTTTCATCCCCAGTAGGTTTTATTTTTTCCCATACACAAACTTTTTTATAGTGCAAAGCCATCTGTGACTTGACAGAAGGTAGAGACCTGCCCCAAGAGCTATGAAAAATGCACTGTCATTAACTGGCAGGAGTTATACAGCATAGCTGAGATTTGGGTTATGTTTCCACTTGATAATCCCTGAGGGGACATTCCTGGGGAAACTAAAGCTTTTAGTCTGTACCTTTATTGTGTCACATCAAAACATGACAACATAGCGACCCATTGGCCTGCCAACCACTTTAGAATTAATTCTGTTAATTTAGAATTAACACCTTAGAATTAATTCTGTTAACGTACAAGAGTAAGGAGAAGCATGAGTGACACAGGGACCAATGAGTTAAGAACAGGATTTAACTTCTAATTTTGGTGATTACTGTACAACTGGGAGGCAATGAAAGATAATTGTGACTTGCTAACATGATATGAAATTCTATCGAGCTTGAGTGAAAGACAGGTAATGATAGCTGCCATGGAAATTGTATTACTGGAGAGTTAACATCACCTAGATCATATCTAAAACTAACCCTTTGAAAGATGAGAATGACATACTTTTTCCAAGTCTTCCTTGGGAAAGCAACTCTGGACAAACCCAAATGGATAAGTTTAGGTGATGGGGTGGTGTTGACATGTGAGGAGGACTGAGTCGAGTCTTCCTTGTGTTCTTCAATTTGAATCAAAGAGTTCGTAACCTAGAAGGTTTAATTCAATACCCTTTTCTATTACTACATGGTGTGGATGTGGCCTGGGCTGTGCAGAGTGATAGGTTTTCTTAAGTGCCTCCTGAGCAGGACATATCTTTATGGGTGTGAGATTTGGGCAACTTGCCAGCAGCATGTGAAACAGCGAGAAGTATTCCATCTGCAGTGCCTGAGAGCTGTTTGCAACATCAGGTTCCAGGACAAAATTCCCACAACACCTGAAGTTCTTGCAAAATGCTTTGTACCTGTCCATGAAAGCATGCTGATCAGAGTTCAGCTTTGCTGGGTTGGTCATGTGATTCACATGAGCAATTGCTAAATCTCAAAGGCAGTACAGCCAGCTCAGTATGGGAACCTGCACCACAGGGTGTCCCAACTCTGATAGAAAGACAATGAGGAGGCAATGGCCTAATGGAATTATTGCTAGATATTCCAGAGACCCAATAATGTTCTGGGGACCCAGGTTTGCATCCTTACCGTGGCACATAATGGAATTTGAATTAAATTCTATTTTTTTAAAAAAATCTGGAATTAAGAATCTAACACTGACCATGAAGCTGTTGTCAATTGTTGGAAAACCCCATCTGGTTCACTGGTCCCCTTTAGGGAAGAAAATCTAACATCTTTACCTGGTCTGGCCTGCATGTGACTCCAGACCCACAGCAATGTGGTTTACTCTTAACTGCTCTTTTGGTCAATAAATGATAAATAATGTGGGCAACAATGCCCACATCCTATGAATGAAGAAGAATAAATCTGGAGACCAACCTCGGAGCTTGCAATTTGGACCACAATACATAGGGGAAAAGCAACTTCGACTTCTCCATTCGGGTTTGTCCAATGTGATGAAGTAGTGTTGACATTTGAGGGGGAACTGAGTCAAGTTCCTTCAGGGCAAGTAATTATGATGCAAAGTCAATGTCTTTATCCACCTTTCCAACTCTGACTTTGCAGTTGGGATTTAGTGTAAGGTTACACGAGACTATATTAGCCTAAACAGACTTTTCCTTCTTTTGCTCAACACTCATCTATGGAAGCGACAGGAGAATCTATCTTCATCAATAAAATTTTCTTCTTCACGCCTAACAGTCCAGAACTGAAAGATCGGCTGTTGTGAAAATACTTGAGCTGAAATTTAAACTTGCAATACAGATATGTCCAATGTCATGGAATGCTGTTTGTCTCCCAGCTGGTATCTTTCTCCATCATGCTCGCTAAGGAATAGAACCATCCACCTTCTGTTATTGTCAACAAATCTGTCACCTTCTTCAGCATAATCATGAAGTGATGCTGCAGTTTAGTGGTAACTATTCGGGACATGGGATTTGTTTGAAAATTTGATTTTGTTTTCTAAGGACAAACAGCTTGTAGTTATTTCATATGAGCCAAATTCTCAACATCCTTTATTGATAATGGTGCACTGTCGGTCCTCATCCTTTTTGACTGCTTCGCAGAATTTGTCATGGTTGACTACGTCACCCATCTCTCCTCAGTTGTCTGAGTCACCACGTTCTGGCTTCAAGTCCCGATCTAGGATTTGGACACAAAAATCAAGGCTGATACTTCAGTGCAGTACTGGTAAGAATATTTCACATGTCGAGGTCCCGTCCTTTGTGAGCCAATGTTACATCTGCCTGTAAAAGTCCCCATTAGCACATAATTTGCAGGAGTTTGAAGTATGCAAATTGGCTGCTAAATATGCTACATTACAACAGTGGTTGTCCTTCAACATTTCTTCATTGGCTGTAAAGAGCTTTCAACTGTTCAGATGGTCATAAAACACATGATATAAATTGTTAAGATCCCAGCTGACAGCAATACTGATAGCATCAAATCCCAGATCATCAGCTGTGATGAAGAGTCATCTG
Source organism: Rhincodon typus (assembly GCF_021869965.1). Lineage (NCBI taxonomy): Eukaryota > Metazoa > Chordata > Chondrichthyes > Orectolobiformes > Rhincodontidae > Rhincodon > Rhincodon typus. The sequence goes on along the minus strand of NC_063359.1, from coordinate 17,346,521 downwards.
CACTCGAAACGTTAGCTCGCTGTCTCTCCATGGATGCTGCCTGACCTGCTGTGATCCCCAGCATTTGTCATTTTCAGTACAGATTCCAGCATCTGCAGTAATTTGCTCCCAGCTTGAAACCTAGCTTGATATACCATAAGTTTTACATTTCCAGTTTGGTTTCTGTGATGGTCAGTCATTGAACATTTTCATGAGAGGCTGCCAATGTACTTTTAACAGAACAGCACCAAAGTTTATTGTGCACCTGAAGGGAAAAAAAAAACACCTTTTTATAATTTCCAGGAATTAGTTGAAACTGTCTTATTGCAAATCTCAAATTTTCAACCCTTTTACCCTCAACAACAACCTTACAGATATTTGAACCTCTTTGATGGATCACCCTGTTTCCATTTTAAAACTGCTTATTTGTTGACACAGCTTTACTTGTCTCTTTGTAGCAATGATTGCATTCACACCTAATGCGCCTTCTTCAACTAATGTCTTTTCCTGAGACCCTTAAAGAAAATGTTAATATAATTCTAAACATGTATTCCTCAAACTCCTCTACCACAGCCTTCTGTTTCTGGAGCTTTCTTTTGCTGACGCTTAATCACTCGAGACTTCTTTTCCACCCACACTGCTTTGGAGACTGCTAAGCTAGCAGCACCTTTGTTGCCATAGACCTGGTCTCTGACAGAAACCTGCACACTTACTGACCTTCTGGATGGTTCTGTCTTTCTAAAAGAACATATTTCTGTCTCTGTCTCCCTGTGTCATTGAACACCTTGTTGCGAGACAACAGCCCAATACTGTGAGGAAGGGTCACTCGACCCGAAATGTTAACTCTTCTTTCTCTCCACAGATACTGCCAGACCTGCTGATCTTTCCCAGCAATTTCTGCTTTGGTTTCTGATTTACAGCATCCACAATTCTTCCTTTTTTTTTATATAGCTCAATGTTGTAGATTGTTTGCAATGTCAATATATTATTTGAGCCAAAGCTCAGCGTCTGATCCTGTATCTTCTTCAAAACATAGACTGCTTACTGCCATCCCTGTGATATTGCCTTTTTTTTACCCCTGCTCAGTTTATGCATTGCTCAACTGTTTTGTCCCCTCTTGACTTTACTACCCCAATGCTATCCTAGTTGATTTCACGTTTTTCTGTCATTTAAAAATTGCATTCTAATGTGCACCAGGCTTTTCTTGATTATGTTAAAGACCTGGACTTTTGTGTACAATAAGTATAATACAGGACAGTTGGTGAGTAAAGACAGGGAAATCAACTACATAATTGGTTAAAAGAAAGCATAGGCCACCTCACAGTGTATGTGCTTGCCTGTCACCTACTCTATCCCCTGCTTGGAAACTGACAGGGACAGGGGAGGTTGAATGATAATTATAGACACTTACTGTACGAAGGGGCTACATAGGTCACCAAAGAAGAAAAATTACTTTTCTGTTTTCTATTTACGTATAGACTGTTTACAATTTGCATCTGTCGGGATCCTTCTTTAATTTCTGCTTCTGTGTAACAGTTTCCAGCACGTGGGGTGTGAGGAAAATGTTAGAATTGGAATTTCATTAGGGATGGGAAGTAAATATTGGCACCATCAGTAACATCCACATCCCACAACCCTACAGACCCCACACATCCTTTGTAAACAATTTGTGCTTAAATACAAACAAAACATTATTTTTTCTTCTTTCGGAATACAGACCAAAATTCCAGCAGCCTTGAATTAGTGTTGAGGCCCACGTTCTGGATCCACAGGTAGTATGCTGCATTCATCTAAGAGTCATACACCTCGTAACATTGGGAATCACTGCCTCAACCACATATTTTCTCTTCCTCCCTGTCATGCCACTCGTGGCGGTTTGGGCCCTTTCTCAACCCACGAATTCCCCTTCCTATTCCAGGGACAGTCAAATTTCCTCTGTTTCCAGTTCTCTTAAACGAAGGTTACATCTTATCTGCCTCAGTGGAGCATGGATTTTCAGTCTCAGAATGCATTTATGGAGATCTGTCAATCCAGTGTATGAAGCCAGAATTATTTTAAGAGGTTTATATTCATTTACTAGGAGCTATTGCTTATTTGTATAGTCGCATAATACACCACTTGCATCTGTGAAGCTCAATTTAAAGGAAACAAAAAAAAATCAGATTGGCTCAGTTTTTAAATTGATTTTTGCCCCAGTTGGGAAATCTTAGATTTCAGGTTCAAGGATTATTTTGAATGAAGCAAAATAATTGTTATTGTCAGAACATGTAGTTATTTGAGACTTGGCACCATTTTCGTGGCTCAGATTAAACAACCTCCCCAGTATTCATCTGGTCCAGTATCAATTGGCTGCCTGGTCTTTGGGGATCTGCCTTAGACCTATCCTCAGCTAATTACTCCACATATGGTTCAGGGGATTATACATTGGCAGGTGAACACATAAACGAGTACACTGAGAGCTTCCCTATTCCTTTCACAACCCTGGAGCACCTTTCTTGCTTATTGTTTATTCTGGTTGAAGTGTTTTTGATGAGAAGCTCTCTTTGTGGGTTTCTGCAGAGCCATTCAATGCAGTATAAACTATAATTATATCATTCTGCAATGTTGCTCACAAGCCTGTGAGGCCTCTATTATGCTCCTCTGCTATGCTTCACTCCACTTCATAGCCCAACCATTGTCACAGTCCCAATCCACATGCTTCTACCACCCTCACTTTTAAGTGTCACTCTTACATTAACAACCAGCGTCAAGTTTTACTGCGCCATCACAATCGGGGTCGGTGATGTCACAGTCAGGATAGCCATGATACAAGAGCAGCAGCCCTGCCTCCTCACTCCACTCCCAAACAAAAAACACTCAGCGACAGCTCACCTACATATGGTAAGGATTTCTGATTAAGGGAAGAGGGGGTTTAGGAGATTAACACTGATATTCTTTACTGGCGACGTTGCCAAGCAATGGGTTGCAGATTTGGAAGTATGGGCACCCTTGCCTTGTTGTTTTATAAACTCAAGCCCTTATCCCACCTCCCCCCACCCAATCTTTATCAGCTTCAGTCGGGACTACTGTTGGACCAAGGTTATCTGATAACAAGCACTTGAAAAAGAATGCCCATTGATTACGTCTACCAAAAATGAATGAGTGGTTGTAAAAAAGAAAATTCACATGATTATCATTGACCATTGACATTGTTAGAGTATGACAGCTTGATCACATGATTATAGTTGGTCAACAAGCTGGCTAAAAGTGACATTTGCTCAGTTTTACTCTTGGTAAGAGATTCCCATCTCTGATGGCCAGGCACACTAAAACTCAGCTGATCTCCAGCACCATTGCTTCTTAGCTCTCATAATGGAAACAAAAACAGAAATTGCTGGAAAGGCTCGGCAGGTCTGGCAGCATCTGTGAAGAGAATTCAGGCGAAACGTTTCAGGTCCGGTGCCCCTTGTTCTGAGGAAGGGTCGCTGGAGCTGAAACGTTTGCTCTGATTTCTTTTTGCAGATGCTGCCAGATCTGCTGAGCTTTTCCAGCAACTTCTGTTTTTGTTTCTGACTTACAGCATCTGCAGTTCTTTTGGTTTTTATTCCCATGATGGAGACAGCTAGAGAGCCAGTTCTAGTTCATTGTCTCTCCCTGTGTACTGTGCACACTTCTCCTGCAACAATGGTGAGAAGGGAACAATGAGCTAGAGTAATGGAATATATTGAGTGGGTGAACAGATCAATATCAGTTGTGAAGGGTCGATGTGAGGGATGGGTAAGATGTTGCATTATATGTGAGAGTAAGTGTCAGGGAAGGTCGTCAAATCGGGATGTGAGATGCCTAGCCAGAGAGGGATGGGGATAGAATTGAGAGGTGTTTGGTTTAGGGAATAATGTGTAAAATTAAGCAGAAAGGCAGGATCTGGTTAAATGCATTGAGAATGAATTGTGCCACTCATCTTACTGAGTTGATTAAATATCTTTGAGTCATGTATCCAACACCCCTGTATCCTGCTGCTATCTGCCTCTGATATTTTCGGCTATGCTTCTGTGTGCCCTGCAACAGACCTCTCCATACTATTAGCAGGGGAGCGAATCTCCCAGTGGGCCCTTGCTGTCCTGCAGAGTTGCAGTTTGTTTGCTGTTATTTCTTGCTCTCAAAAACACCTGAATAATCCTAAAACTACAAACTTCGCTTTTTAATTACCACTTCTCAGAATGGTACTTGCAGGTTGTCTCGATGGGGAAACCAGGTTTCAGATGTTAATTTGCCGGTTGGTTTTGTATATGGGTCTGAAAGGGTTAATACAAAAGACTGCCATTTAGTACCACCTACTACAAGGATGTCATATGTACGTGTGAGAAGTAAGCCATATCGTCCAGGTCCTTCTTGTAGTCTCTGTAACAATGTCTATCATATCAATGTAACCTTCTTGTTCAACACAAGAGAACCCCTTTGAGTTAGACCAGTGAGTGGTTTTCCTCTACTGCATGAGACAAAACAGACCCTGTAGATCTATACACTGGTTCAGTAGCATAAACAATTTGGTGTAGCAGTTGAGGTGTGAATATTTTTTAGGCTGAACCGGAACTTGGAGATGCTAAGTTACTTGCTTATGAGTGTCAGCAGCAGGAAAGAACTAAACAGATAAGTTCTTTACAGAAGAAACAGAAGCAAGATTCAGCAAGGAAGAACCAACAGTCAATGGTAAAATTTCAGACGCACTAAGTGACACACTGCAGCAGGAGGAGAGCAAGGAATTCCCTAAACATTCAGGTGAATTCATAACTGATTTCATCAACGATTTCTACACATTTGGAAAATTGCAACTATCATGATTTAAAGTAAGAGTTCTTATGGGGCAGAATTGTTTACAAAATTGCTGATGAGTCTTTGTCAGGTTTATTACAGTCAAAAGAAGACTTGACTGTAAATAAAGCCATTCTGGTAGTGATTGATGCAAATATCTAGAAGCCATGTGAATCAATCCAAAAAGCAAAACCTCAACCATGGCACAGAAGATCAGAAAAATCTGTTCAATTTCTTAAGGCGTCGAACCACAAGTGACACATGAGAAACCAGAGTAGTGAATGAGACAGGCACCAGCTGTTAAAAAGGTCCTTGTGAGCACTGTGGAACAAAGAATCCTGACAGACACAGACAGTGCCCCACCATCAAATGTTAGTTTTGATTTTACACACAACAGAAAATGCCAAAATATAACAGTCATAGAAAAGGCAATCAAACAGCAAGCCCAACAAAGAGCGAAATGAGGTGGAACAGACTACAGTAGAAGAAGTGCCTAAGGTGTTCCTAGGAAAATTAAATGACCCAGATGTGGCAAACTGATATTTATGGCAGTGGTCATCTCATGAATTTTAAATTAGAGACTAGGGCGAGTGTCACTACATTATCAGAAAGTAAATCATGTTTGAGAAAACACTGTCTACAGCGGACAACAGTGCAGCTGTGGTCCAAGAGGCTTAGCAGTTAAGATTCAAGGTATTGTGTAAGCATTTCTCTAACATAAGGTATGCCAAATAGTAGAAAACTCATACGTAATTCTCAGTCAAGAGTTAACAATATTTTGAGCATGGGTGCATGTCTTGACATCAATTTCCTTCAAATGATGGAGTTAATCTGGTCAGGAGCAGCTGCTCAAAGCACAAGCAGTAGGAGGTGCCCTAGGAATACATGCAGAATCTGACTGAATGCGGACTCCATTGAGATTGGCTATTTTGGCTTAAGAAATTTGTTTCGTGCAGCCAATAAGATGGTATCTTGTGACTGTACTGGCTTGGCATAAATGTTTTCCACTGCTATCAATAATGAAGAGAGTTCAGATGACAAGAATCACCAATGAGCATTATAACACACTTGAGCCAATTGATAAATCTATAACTGTTGAAACTCTGAATGCTGCAACACAGCTTGGTGCACCAGTAGTAATGACAGATCCAAGTCTAATATCAGGATGAGGTGACTCAGGGTAGGTAGATTCAAGCAGACTATCCTCTTTGGAAATACCCTCCGTAACCGTGACAGAGATCATACCAATGTAGAGGCAATCCTCGAATGGCACAACCGAGCAAGGGAACATGCTAGTTTCAGTAATAGTCTCTGATGATGAATGACAATGTCCAAACCAATGAACAAATAGAAGTAAAGGGTCTCCATGGTGTAGCACAGGGTCTACAGGTAGACTTAGAATAAAAATCTGACTCGGACTGAAGATATGGTACGTACAACCCCATGGGAGCCACTCTCGATGATTCATGATACTATAAAGAAGCAATTTTTGGTTTCAGCAACATGTTCTGTGAAGGACGTTCAAAAGCTTGAATGACCTCCATTTTAAAAGGGATACACAGACCTCAGACTGCCAGGAAGAGAATCAAAAACAATTTCCAACCAACTAACTACTGGTCTTACTGGTTTGAAGAGAACATATTTTGAGAGAGTTGTGAAACCATCAGATTGCCTGAATTTGTAAAGTCAGAGACTTGAGGGAGATCGGGTAGTTGCAAATGTAATTATGCATAGAAATGTATATATTAATAATGGGGGTCAAAAGCTTAAGGAGAGGGAAATATTGTATATGGGTCTGAAAGGATTAATATTAAGGAGTGCCATAAGCACCAATCAATATGAAGATGTCATATGAACTTGTGGGCAGAATATTAGGATTTTGGAGGAATAAGACCTAACATCCATTGTCTGTGTAACAATGTTTTATAATATCAATGTAATCCATGACCAATTGTTAACATGGAACAATGGCCTGTTACTTAATAATGTAAGAGGCTCTTCTGATTAGGCCAATAAGCGATTTATCTCTACCCTCACTAGATAAAGCAGTCAAGTAGATCTCTGCATTTAAAGAGGATGGATACAGCAAACATGGTCAGGTATGACTTTGTTGAAAAGAATGTGCAAACCTCAGACAAATGTGTTGCACATAGTTCAGTGTTCTTCATGCATGACCAGGCTGCCCCACTGGTCAGGATTTGAGATGATGCTCTGATAAGTCAACATTCCACCACTTCGAAAACATTTGGTAGAAATGAATGAAGAATAAAGGCTAGCCATCAACCTTTTACACAGCTGCCACTTACTCTGACAATCAGTTATTTCTCATATTGTGCATTTATAACCTGCTCACAATTCTATAATGCCATTTGATAATAGCTTGTTACACTATGGAATCTGTATAACTTGTATATTCTCCATTCCATTCCTTCTGAATTATACTTCTCTCGCATAAAATGCCCTTCTATTGTAGTTTACTGAGCACTGAAGATGATTCAGATGCATTTCTTTCCCAATAGTAGGTCATTGACCCTGGCTGTTTTTATCAAAATATTTATATTAGCCTTGCTGAATATTGAAATACTTAACTCACTTGATGAAACCAAATTCATAGATAGCTCATATGATGCATTGAATGTTTTGCTGTAATCCAATTAGTTCCTTACAGCTGCCTTTTTGTCTCACCAACAAGATGCAAAGTTTCAGACTGCACCAAGCAAGGTGGATAAAGAGGAATCAGTAATTATGTTGGAATAGGATTTCCAAAAGGCAATTGATGAGGTGCCATATGCCCTATAACAGCTCATGGGGTAATGTATTAACATGGATAAAGGATTGGTAATTTCACAGAAAACATAATAAATGGGTCATTCTCATCTTGGCAAACTGCTACTAATGGAATTCCACAGAAATCAGGGCTGAAATTTCAATTATTTATAATCTGTGTTAATAAGACCATAAGATATAGGAGCAGAATTAGGCCATTCAGCTCATCACATCTGCTCTGCCATTTAATTATGGCTGATATGTTTCTCCGTTCCATTCTCCTGCCTTCTCTCTGTACCCCTTGATCCCCTTACTAATCAAGAACCTATCTATCTCCGTCATTAATATCCTCAAGGACAGCCTCCGTAGCCCTCAGTGGCAATGAGTTCCACAGATTCACCACCCTCTAGCTGAAGAATTTCTTGTAAACCTTCTGTGGAACCACACAATCACCAGCACGTCTTTCCTTTAGATACAAGGCCAAAAGTGCTCACAGTATTCCAAATGCAGTCTAACCGGAGCCTTATACAGCCTCAGCTGTGCATCTCTGCTCTTGTAGTCTAGCCCTCTCAAAATAAATGCCAACATTGCATTTGCCTTCCTAACTGTTAACTGAACCTGCATGTTAACCTGAAGAGAATACTGAGCTAGGACTCCAGTCCCTTTCTGCCTCAGATATCCGAAGTCTTTCCTCATTTAGAAAATAGTCTGTGTCTCTACTCTTCCTACCGAACTGCATAACCTCACAGTTTTCTACATTGTATTCCATCTGCCACTTCTTTGCCCACTCACCTAGCGTCCAAGTTCTTCTGCAGCCTTCCTTCTTTCTCAACACTACATGTCCCTCCACCTATCTTTGTCTCATCTGCAAACTTAGCAACAATGCCCTCAGTTCCTTCATCCAGATAGTTCATGTATGATGTGAATAGTTTTGGTCCCAATACGGAGCCTTGCTGAACTCCACCAATCACCAGCTGCCATCCTGAAAAAGACCCCTTTATCCCCTTTCTCCGCCTTTTGCCAGTCAGCCAATCCTCATTCAATGCCAGTACCTTGCCCCTAACACCCTGGGCTCTTAACTTATTTAGCAGCCTCCTTTGAGGCACCTTATCAACGGCAATTTGGATGGAAGGACCAACTGTGTTGTAGCCAAATTTGCTGGCTGTACACATGTAAGTTGGAAAATATCATAAGGAAGATACATGGAATCTGCAAAGAGATAGAAATAGGTTAAATGAAAGGACAAAAATTTGGCAGACCATATAATTAAGGAAAATACGAGGTTGTTCACTTTGACAGGAAGAAGAGAAGGCAGAATACTATTCAAAAGGAGTGAGCATAGAATGCTGTAATATGGAGGGATGTATGTGTCCTCTTACTTGAATCACAAAAAGTTAGCATGCAGGTATAGCATTTAATTTGGAAGGCAATTGTGTGTTGGTATTTATTGCATGAGGGATAGAGTATAAGTTGGGAAGTCATACAACAATTCTACAGGGCAATGGTGAAACCATTGCTGGAGTGTTATGCGCAGTTCTGATCTCCTTGAGGAGGGATACACAACATTGGAAGTGATTCGGACAAGGTCCGTTAGGCTGATTCCTAGGATGAAAGGATTGTCTTATGAGGAAGAGTTGAGCAAATTAGGCCTATACTCTATGGAGTTGAGGAGAGTGAGAGACGATCTGGTTGAAGCATATAACTCGGAGGTTTCAACAGCACAAATGCTGACAGGACCAGGGGATGCAATCTGAGTTTAGAAGTGTCCCATTTTACGACTGAAATGAGGAAAAATGTTTTCTTACTAAGATTCGTTACTGGAATTGTCTTCCACAGAGAATAGTGGGGGTTGGGCCATTGACTATATCCAAGGATAGTAGGATTATTTCTGAAGAAGGGTCTAGGCCCGAAACGTCAGCTTTCCTGCTCCTCTGATGCTGCTTGGCCTGCTGTGTTCATCCAGCTCTACGCCTTGTTATCTCAGACTATATCCAACCCTCAATTAGGTAGCTTTCTGATTGACAGGGAAATCAAGAGACATGGGGATTTTGGATAGGGTGGCAGTCAGGAAAGTGGAGTTACGGACACATCAGATTAGCCATGATCCTGTTGAATGGCAGAGCAGCCAAAATGGCCTACTCCTACACCTTTTACTTATGTTTAAACAGAACTGCTGGTTGATACTTCCCTGCTTCTTAAAGGGGCTGTATAGAAATGGAACAATGATCAGAATTTAACAACCTGAAATTTTGATTGGTCATTTGAACACTATGGACAATGGTATCCGTGGGCTGTGTAGACACTTTTGGGTCAATTTGTGGTGAGCACCATATTATTGAGGGGTTAGTATGCCAGACATACAGAGAACAGGCAGATCGTTGCGTCATTCAGTGTGCAAAACTGATTTGATGTCAATGATGCCATTTTGGAGCTCAATACTCGAGATGAAGCCTTCCGTTTAGCTTACAGAGGTGAGCACACATTCAGCAGTAAGAATGATCACTTCCTTCCTGTCCTACCAATGTACTAATGTCCTTTAGGGAAGGAAATTGCCATCCTTACCTGGTCTGGCCTACATGTGACTCCAGACCCACAGCAATGTGGTTGACTCTGAACTGTCCTCTGAGCAATTAGGGATGGGCAATAAATGCTGCCTGGCCGGCAATGTCCTCATCCGGTAAATGAATAAAGAAACTATTTAAAGGAATGGCCAATCGGTTAGATTAGTTTTATTTCTTTTGGCTGTTATGAAGGTTTTTTAGAATTAACATAACTTCCTTGGTTGTCCCAAATGGCAAAGGTCTTCATGGAATAATGTGGCAGGTGTGCAGGGAGCTTTTGCTGACTTTAAAAGCTTCTACAGAAACCAGTTGGTCTAGGTACAATCGTAGACATTCGCTATGGCAGTGTAGCCATGCACTCAATACGGGCTGTTTAAGCCCACATCCCATTCCCTGCACCCAGCAGCTATCAAACTCAGCCTCTGGATGTTTTCCTACTGCTTCTTTCTGTGTCTTAACATGTAAATGTTTTAATTTGTAATGTTACTAAAATTCTAGTCATTAGAGATTGACAAGCCTTGATCCCACCCTTTGCCCTGACTAAATACCATTTCTAGCAACTTCTGACAAATTAGTGACACTTTTAGCTCCAGTTTATGGGTGTGCGTGTGTTTAAAGCTGCCTGTATTCCAGGGATGCATCATCTTGCAAAAGATGACATTTCTATTAGGCTAATTTGAGGGTATTCAGCTTGACAATGACCAGTAAATCCACCGTTGTATTCATATATTTTGTTGCGCTGCAAGATTAGATTATGTTTTTGGCATAGTCACTGTGACTGCCTTATCATTGCAAGGAACATTTCTGCACACTGAATCTTTTGTTCTTGAAGACAAATCTTGTTCCCTTTTAAATTATGTTAAATACAGTCTTTGTAGAATCTTAACAAAGACAGAAATTTCACAAGGATATGGTATTATAGGTTTCCATGGTGAACCTCTTTTTTTATGTGTGCTTTACTCTTCAATTACTGTCGGAATTGAGCACTGATGACATTTGCAGTTAAGTATATATGTCTATAAGGTGGTACATATGAACATTTTCACAGTAAGAGACTGCCTACAACTTCCAATTATCTCATTTTAGACTGTAAGTCATCTGTATATGTTAGCTCAAAATAACTTCATGTATGATTGAATTTGAACAAACAAAATGGATCAGGCTTTTCTCTATAAACCTGCCCTGGAGAAACTACACAAGGGGCACAGTATCTAGGAAGCATAAAGAATTTGATATACTCGCTCCAATGCAGCTTAAATATTATTGGAGTTGAAATTGAACATGGGTGGGTCTGAAAGACTGCCAGAACCATATTTGGCGACTGTTATTGGCATGCCTTTTATTCAATTCTGTTGAAATCAGTGAGTATGAGTAATGGGTGGCCTAATTAACTCATACCCAACTTTGCATCTCCACCCATATCCCAATTCACTTCTATTTTTCTTGTGGATACAACAGTCCCAGGAAGGAGAGGGCTAATGGGTACTACCTGATATGTATCTATTCATTTTTACATTGGTTGTGAATGTACACTAACTGTGGCAATTTGGAAAACTGTTAGCAAGGAATGCCTACATAGTCGCCTGTTAACACGTGCTTGCTTGGTTAACTTAACCAGAAGTGACAAGCTGACAAAGTAGATCAGTCTTTGTCAGTTTGCATACTTTTGCCAGTTAGACTTGAAATATTCTATTATTTTTCCATTTTTGCAGACAAGCGTGCTGAGTTACTGAGAGGCAAGCAAAACAAGTGAAGAGTGAAGCCCTTGGTAATCCTAATTGGAGACACAATGAGACAACGCGTTCACTCTGCCCTGAGCCCTCACAGTTCCTCTGCTGTCACTGCGTAGCACGTTCAGCCAAAGAAAAATTATGGCAGTTGTCGAAACACAGGTGGTTAGTTCAGACCTGGATCCTGACGAGGATTTGGATGAACAAGATGAAGACATTTTCAGTCAGATGGATGAGAATGGGATCATTGGATTGGATGAAATCAATGAGTATTACGGGCAGTACCATCCGCGATTGGAGGATGGCTTGGAAACTGTGGAGGAAGATGGAGAGGTGACTGAGCTCAAAGTGTTGCATGATCACAATAAATTAAGTAGCCTAGTCTGTCCCCAAGAGTCTTTGGATGATGAGAGTTTTAATATCAGTGAATACCAGGATTCAGACCCTGCTTTCTTGTCCATGTCTGCAGATGAAGATGGAAGTCTCAGTCATTTAATTTGTAAGTAATTCACTGCTATATACATTGCTGAAATAATCTATACTGTAGCTGTTTGCCTGCACTTAAAGCTCATTGTTGTGAATGGTCCTATCTAATCTCACGGGCATGGTCAGCGAGGCAATGATTAAATCTAGTGCTTATTCTCAAGAGGCTGCAGCTGGAGAATAATATGTTTTTCTTTTTGGGGAGTTTAAATCAGACACAGTATGTAGAATCTGAAAAATGAGTCAACATTTCTGTTGAAATAGTGGATAAAGGAGCTCCCTAATTTCCAACGCTCCTTCAAGTGTTGATGTATTAATTGCTATATGTAATGATGAGGCAATGCACTCTGTAAAAAAATGCCCCTGTAGTGAAAGGGTGCATGTGCTCAGTAAGGTAATACCTTTTTTCAATGAGTTGAAATGAAGAAAATGAGAGAAATGGACAACTGAGGATTTGGTGAATGACCTCCAATCTCTGCGCAGAGTCAGTTGAGACAATGTCACAAAACTGAAGATTAGGTGAGCAGAACACACACGGCCCAGCGGGGATGTGCAAATTCAAATAGTTAGGAAAGGTAAGAGACATCTCCCGTACTTCCGCCCTCACCCCTTCTCTTCCCTCCTGCAACAGTGATAGTGTTCCCCTTATCCTTACCTACCATCCCACCAGCATCCACATCCAGAAGATCATCAGATGCCATTTCCGCCACCTCCAGCAAGATGCCACCACCAGACACATATTCCCCTCCCCTCCCTTGTCTGCCTTCCACAGGGACTGTTCCCACCAGGACACCCTGGTCCACACTTCTTTCACCCCCAACACCTCCCAACAGCCCTACGGCACCTTCCCCTGTAACCAGCGAAGGTGCAACACCTGCCCATTTACCTCTTCCCTCCCCAGCAGCCAAGGACCCAAACACACCTTCACCTGCACTTCCGAGAATCTAATCTACTGCATTCGCTGCTCACAGTGTGGTCTCCCTTACATTGGGGAAACGAAGCATAATGAGCAGATATTCTGGTTTTTAGTGATGTTAAGAGGGAGACCAGGCCACCAGTGAGAACTCCTGTGCTGTTCTTCACAATAATGCTCAAAGTTCCAAACATTGCTTCCAGTGTTTGCGCCTAACCTCCACATGGACCTACTTCTGATTCTTCCCCAGCTCGGGAAAGAGATTCCCACAAGTCAGTGGGTGTGTTGCATTAATTCAGGGAAGCCTAGAGGCGTAGAACCTTTCTCACCCCTGTTGGGAACTGCTTGCCAAGGTGTTGCGGAAGCATTTGTTGCAGAAGACTTGTCTTAGGCAGGCAGACGTTATGGCCTGCCCAATGCAGCTTATTGGCCATTCCCAGTGCCTCAGTGCTGCGGATGTTGGCCTGACAGAGGACAGGTGTATGAGAATACCTCGCCTGCCATTGTATTTGCAGATTTTTGTGAAGGTTTTACTGATAATATTTCTCTAGGGATTTCAGATCTCATCTCCTGTACGCCATGTCTCTGACACATGCAGAAGAACAGATAACACAATTATCCTTTAGACCATGCCAAGCCTCTCCACCCCACTCGCCTACCTGACCCCCAACACCTTCTCACAACTGGCCACCCTATCCACTTAGTTATTTTACACACTCACTTTGCCAGCTATAGACTGACGGTATCATTGGGCCCTGTAAACATTTATTCCCACATTCCTTAGTTTTACGAATAGAATATACCTAAATTATGCTACGAAAAGGACCTGCAAAAATCTTACCCATACAATGCCTATAATCACAAGTGAACCCATATATGTGGACCTCTCTGAGGATCAAACCAAAACAGGTGTCACCCTGCTCCGTCCCAATCTCTGAACACTGATCATATGACTCCTCTTGAGCGAACTACAATGCTCTGAAGCAAACTTTCTTTATTCAGACAAGTTGTGTTCAGTTTTATTCTCCAGTCGCCTGCAAATCGTCAGTTTAACCACTGATAAATGTCACAAACATGTCATCTAGCCAGACTAGTTTGATTACTTGCACTTTAAGACTTGTTTGTCTCTCTGGAAAGAAGTTTATCTGTTGCGTTTAATGAACTTTGACCTCAGGTCAGTTTGTTCAGGCTGCTCACCACCTTTATATCATCCATTAAATGATGCAACATTTACACTTCACAGTTAGATGACAACCATAAGTTTAGCTGATAAATAGTCAACATTATCAAATCTGATTCGGTGTGTCTGTTTTAATCAGAACTTCAGTCTTTCAGAGTGATAAATTCAGTTTGTTACTGCTGAGTAATAACATTTAATATTCACACACACACTCCATCAGCAAAAACAGAAACGCATTGAAACGAGTGACCTGTCTAATCATTAGATCTTCACCAGGCTTCATGTGTTTCTTATTTTACCTCATTTCATTTAATTACATTTTGGTTAACCCAGTAAATGTTTGGTTAATATTGACAACCCTTTTAAACATTTTTATTTACTATTAAAAGTCTGCTATTGCTGTAAAAAGAAAGTGTGATTTTTGCAAAGGATACATTCTGGTGCTGCTCAGTGATTTGCTTTGGTTATGAGGGATCTTACACTGGATGTCAGCTGGAAAAGCCTAGAAAGATAAGTGGGCAATTGTTTTTGTCTGATCCGGGATAAGAATTGGGAATTCCAACGCAGATCTGAATATTTGGGTCACGGTGTCCACAGGCAGAATCTTCCCTATGCCTGAATGATGTGGGCATTGACGACTCCATTGGGAACAAAGAGTGAGATCAACAGAAATTAGGTTCTCGACCGTGAGAAGAAAAAGTCTGATTCTCAACCAAGTGTTGAACAGTGAAACAAGAATCTTGCTAGTGCACAGCAACAGGCTTACTTGCATCCATTTGGATGTATTAGCAAAGCATTATTACCAATGTTGCTCTCTGCTGCAGGCCTGTGCAGCCACTCCAAGGCCAATGCCATCCACACTATTGATTTCTGGCTGCGGAAGTCGCTGCTGCTCATGGACCTCGGAACTCCACACATTCAACATAAAATCAGCAGGAACACTGATTATTATCTAATCTCATCTCATTGATCTACAGATTTCCGTTCTCCCACTCGCTGGATAGAAACGAGACTCCAGCTCACCTCTTGTTCCTCCAGGCCTCCCATCTTGGACAATAGCCCCTATCATTCTGGGGTGCACCCCATGGGCAGCGACTGCCTGCACTCAACACCCTCCCAAACTACAGAGGTTGGCATCAGACCCTTGTGGCACATCTCCAACCCATTAAACAACATAGTTCTGCACTTTGGAGCACACTGCACCTTTCATTGTTGTTGCCAGGAACATTAGTGAGTGTGAGTTATCAGAGAGAAGATGGTGATACTTATCCTCAAGGAATGTAGAAGGTTATTGACTTTCTTGAGGTTGCTGAGCATTTCTTTGGATTGTGGAGACTTCACTGACCATGGTGGCAATCTGGGACCGGGTTGGCAGTGTCTGGTGCCATGATCTCCACTGTGCCATCCTGTGCACCAGATCCTCCCGAACCCCGTCAACAAAGCACGAAACGAATTTGCCTCTCGCAGCCACTTCTAAGGCAATTCACAGGAACCGTGCAGAGCAGCTCTGCCCTGGACCCAGCAGGTATTTCTGTCACTGGTGAGAGAGATGATGGGATGTGCAGGGTGGTATAGAGGCATTAGTAATGAGGTGAATTTCAGAGAAAAAGCTTGAGAAATTTCACTAGGGTTCAGAGAGAGAAACCCTCCATTCAACAGCCAGAATTGGCATTTGTCAGATTGCTGTAAAATTGAGGCCAATACCTCTGGTTGACTATGTTTCCCAGATTTCTGTGAGCCCATCTTCAGTTTTCATATTTCAAATAGTGGATTAATGCAGCTAAATAGACAGACCATGAGTAATGTAATATTTTGGCTCCATATCCTATGTAAATGTGTTTTAGTTTTAGCTATCTGAAATGTGTAACTGCTCAGTCAAGCCATTGAAGTGATCAGTTTTCCTGACTGTTCAAAGGTATTTCACACCCTGTTTCATCATTAAAGGAAAAATAGCTTTATTATTAGCAAGCTTATTTTTTAACAAATTCCAAAAATGGGTTACTAATTTAGTAGTGTGCTTAGCAATCTTCACCCCTTTAAAACTCCAAGCGCACCCATCCTTTCACAAATAAGACAAACAAAAACAGATATTTTGGCACTAATATCAGTGGAAATTATTATTCTCTGTCACTGTCAACCTCCCTACTGTTACCACCTGATATACTTGCTCACTGTTATCTTCCTCTCTGTAATATCACTTTAATGTATTGTGTGTCATAATCTATTCTTCTTCCTGTGATCTCTACCAGAGAAATCACTTTGTTTTATTAAGTCCAGAACGCTCACATCACAAACTAAAGGTTTTACTGTTTGTATGTTGTAGGGGTTTAGGTACATTTTTTAAAAATTTGAGTCACAGGTAATCAGGATGGTTAGGAAGGCATTTGGCATGCTTGCCTTCATTGCTCAGACCTTTGAGTGCAGGAGTTGGAATGTCATGTTGAGGTTGTACAGGACATTGGTGAGGCCTGTTCTGGAGTACTGTGTGCAGTTCTTGTCAACCTGTTATAAGAAGGATATTAATAAACTGGAGAGGATTCAGAAAAGACTTACCAGGATGTTGCCAGAAGTGGCGAGGTTGAGATATAAAAATAGACTGGGAAGGCTGGGATCTTTTTCACTGGAGCGTAGGAGGTTGAGGGGTGACCTTTATAGAGGTTTATAAAATCATGAGGGCCATAGATAAGGTGAATGACAAGAGTCTTTTCCCTAGGGTTGGGGAGTTGAAAACTAGTGGGCATACTTTTAAGGTGAGAGGAGAAAGATTTTAAAAGGACATGAGGGACAACTTTTTTTTTACGGATTGGTTCGTGTGGAGAATGAACTACCAGAGAAAGTGATGGATGCAGGTACAATTACAAGGTTTAAAAGATATTTGGATAAATACATGAACAGGAAAGGTTTGAAGGGATATGGGCCAAACGCAAGCAGGTGAGACTAGTTAAATTTGGGAATATGGTGGCATGGACAGGTAGGAGCGAAGGGTCTGTTTCTGTGCAGTATGACTCTATGATACTTGGTAATACAGTGGAACTTTGAATTTTAGCAGATTTGTTTCTTCTGGAAGTGTTTGGCTGAGATCAGAATCAAAGAATGGTGAGATTTGGCAATGTCGAGAGATTTGAATTTCTGAACAGAACCAAATTAGAAAGATAACCAAATATTCCACTGCACCTAGATTATCAATTAGATCCATTTTTTGGACTGGCAACAATAATGCTCATTATCCTTCAGCATCTATTGCTTAAGATCATAATTCATTTTTAATTCATACATCACTTGGTGGCAAACACAAAAGTTAACCTTCATTTTTTTTTAAAATGGTTCCCTAGCACCCTAACACCAGCTAACTCATTAAACCAGTGGAGGAGCTTTGCTTGCACTTTTTCAATCAGATGACTAACAACAATATGACTTTCTTCAGAAAAGTTTCTCAGTGAAACCTTCATTTCAATCCTGCAATCTACGGGAGTCTAAAGTGCTTTACTGATGTACATCTATGTCACTGCACAGTTTGTGCATACATTTATGATGTCAAAATAAACAAGACTTTAGCCCAAACAGTTCTATGGATTACCACAATAGAAGAATTCATTTTATGGGTATGTAGCTTAGGTAGTTTTTTTTTTAACAATCCATGTATCTATGCAAGTAGTTTTTTATTTATTCTTGGTGTGATTTGCTTTCGAGTTCTGGATGGTGTAGCAGAGAAACCCTTGGAGTATTCTCTGTCAACAGTTAATCGGTTAAAACAGATGTCAGAAATAGTTGTAGCAAGACAGAATTGATTTAATTCTGAAGTGGCACAATTGGATCAACTTTAGCTGTTTCTGGCCAGGAGCAATTACATTCTGGAGCAATTCTGCTTGACTTAACACCTTTCAGATACAGACCAGGCATTTTGCTTGGGAGGAGCTCGAGATTGTAAGCGTGGATGAAGAAGTGGACATTGCCAAAGCTGCTCGTCTGTTTTCCAAATTGGAACAAAGTTAAAATGAAGGATATGCCATGAAAGGACCTGTCATTACTAGGCTTAACTTAGAGCCTAGTGACAGATAACAATATGCAACAGAAAACATCTTGTCCAAAAATTCATCAAAAATAAGTAACACAATTAACTAAAAATGTTAATAAAACTCTTACTAAACTAATGAGCCATATTTTTATCTGGGACAATCAACAGCAAATGACTCAAACTGCATTTGGTATCTTTGTTTTCAAAATCCTCCATGGCTTAACCCCTCCCTTTCTTGATAATATCTTCCCCAACCTACATATCTCTGGGATACATGGACTCCTCCAGTTCAGATCTCTTTAGCTAACTGCTCCATCATTGGTAACTATGCCCCATGGTTAAATATCTCCATTTCACAGTTTCTTTTTCCTTCTTTAAGACATTCCTTAAAATGTTTGTCTTTTAATTAAGCTTTTTCCATTTGCCTATGTCGGCTAAGTATTAATCTATGTTTGAAACCACTCCTGTGAAGCTGCTTGGGGCATTCAAGGTGCAATTCAAATCCAATTTTGTTTTATTCCTTTTATCACTTTAACACACCTCAGTAAAACATATGTTTGACTGACGAGTAATGAAGCTATTTTATTTGATCAGGATCAAACTGAAGTATCTGAGCACTGAAATTTAATTTGTGGTTTGAATATATCCCTGAATATCATGTGTATAATCAAATGATTTTTGTCTTGAATGTGCTCAATGATTATCTTCCTCACCTCTCCAGAGTGGAGATTTACCAAGATTCACACCCCACTGCTTGAAGAAATACCTCTTCACCTCAGTCTTCTATGGTTTGCCTATTATTCTAAGACTATATCCACTTGCTCTAGACTCACCAGCCAAGAGAAACCTCCTGTCTACATATACCTTTTCATGTGCTGTAGGAATTTTTAATAATTTTTAATAAGATAATCTCTGTGTCTTTGAAACTTTAGAGACTGCAGGCCCATTTGCCTCAAACTCTCCTCAGAAAAAAAATTCTGCTATCTTGGGGATTAGTCTGTTGAACCTCTGTTACACTGTCTGTATGACCAGTATATCCTTCCTTAAATTGTGAAACCAAAGCTGTGTGCAATACTACAGATACAATCTTTTCCCCCATACTCAAATTCCCTTCTGATGAAAGCCACCATTAACATTTGCCTTCTTAATTGCTTGCTACATCTGTGTGCTAACTTTGTGACACGTGATCAAGGACACAGCTCTTTTGGTCATCAACGCTGCCCAATGTGTCTGTCAGTCTGTTTCCTCTGTCTCGATAATTTCACATTATGTTCATGTTCTTGCCCATTCACATGGCCTGTCTGAATCCCATTGATGCCTGTTTGCATCCTCCTCATAATTTACATTCCCACGTAGATTTGTGTCATGAGTGAACTTGGAAATATTATATTTAACCTACTATATGCAAACCGATCAAAAGCTTTGTAAGGATCCAAGTTCACCGCATTTACTGATTCTCCTTTATTTATGATATGTTACCTCAACCAATCTGTCAAGCAGAAATCCATGTTCATGCTGCCCAATTGTATCATTCTTTTCCAAGTTATTACATTCTTTATGATAGTTTCTAACAATTTCCCAGCTACTGACTTCAAACTAAGGTCTGTAGTTCTCCACTTTCCCATCCCTTCCTTCTTAAATAGTAGGGCTACATTTGCTAATTTGCAGGCTGCAGGGACCTTTTCAGAATTATTCAATGCTATTTAATAAGCAATTGTGAAACCAAACTAGAGATAAAATGTGCTTTCAGAAATGTTTTAAGCCTTCAGTTGAGTGCAATGACAACAGAAGTCTCTTGAAGTAATGGGAGGGAAACAAATATGTTTAAATTAAAGTTTAACTTGCCGCAGATTCTTAGATACCAATGTAAAGAGTACAAGCAATTAACAATGGAATTAAAGTTTTAAAATCATTTGTGTTCATGAAAATGTTATGAGCAGCACAGAACATGACTTTCCTTCAGTGAACTGAGTCCTGGCTGCTTTGAATTAAGATTCAGCTCGTCAGTTTGTTTTTCATATTGCAAATGAGAATGGTTCCCTACAATGAGGGCAAATTGTCCTTGATCATTTGATTTATCAAGTATAAGGAACAGTTAGTTCCTCAGCATTACCAATGCCATGAATATCACCTGAATAACTTAATTTTCAGCTGAGAATGCATTCACATATCCTACAGCATTATGTACATTAACAATATTTCCTTATTAAGTAATGAATCTAAGTAACAACAATACAAGAAAAATTAAATTAAATAACAGAGCTGAATAAATGTCTGATCAGCATTGAAACTAAAGGCCTCATGACTTCTGTTCACCATGAGTCATCTTGTGAAGCTGCCTGTGCCTGTTTTAATCAGCAAAGCAGTGACAGTCCTCAAATGGCTGTTGCCTATCTTTGTCACTGGCACAGGCAGGCAGATCCCACTGATTTGAAGCACTTGATGTTTCTAATTAAATATAGCACCCAAGAGCAACATTGTTCAGGCTTAGGATGGGCATCCAGAATACATCCAGGTACAGCCTATTTGAAAATTTAGCCCCATGAAAGTGCCATTTTCCATGGACTCCATTGGGAGCCGGGGTGGGGGGTGGGGTGGGGCTTGCACTTTTTATCTACTTGAGGTTAGAAATCCAGGTAGTTGCAAACCTATTTCTAACGTCAAATGTGCTGTATTGCTAAAGCAACTTGCACAACATTTGCAAATGAATTCTCTGGGCTCAATTTTCTGGTAAAGGAGGCAGATCAGGAGCACCTGGTCCACTTCCCCCTGCTCTGAACCCCCTCATGATTTCAGCATGTCAAATCAAGCATCAGTCGGCTGATGGGAGTGCTGCCCAGCTGGCATTTGAAAGGTCAGTCATGTGCCCACTGGGCATCTCCGGTGGGACTTGGAGCAAGAGAGCGGTTAGGTTATGAGTTGGAAGTCACTTCTGGCCATAAATTTAAAGATGGCTTTCCTTCTCCCTGTTGCCTTTAATTATTATATCAGCCTATTTAAAAACTGAACCACTAAAATCCACCAGTAGCCAAACACTGCCACTTTTAGCAGCAAATTCTGAAGCACCGTGCAGCCAAGCACCTGTTTCCAGATCTTTTCATCTGTCCTTTTGCAGCTTTTTGCTACCATAACTCAGTGTCAATATTATTCTCAGGCAAAGAATGGATTGGGATTGAATAAATTGGCTTTTTAAGATGCTTAACAGTTTATTGTTTCAGTTTAAAGCAGAGTGGGGGCAGGCTTTTGAATTCAGCCACATAGTTTCTGCTGGGATGATGTTTTATTGTCATCCTGGTGTCCTCACCATATTTTAGCAAAGTGCAGGTTGGAGGGAGAATATGACCTGTCCAATTTGCAACTGTAAAATCCAGCCCTACATTTTTGACATATAATCCAGCACTTCAACATTGTTTAATTTGACACTGCACACAATACTTTGAATGGTTTGGAAAAATACTCACAAAAAGCTGTTGCTGGCAAATGCAACTCATTTTGGGTCAGTTGATGCTGTAAAAGGCACGGTGTCGGTTCACTATTAGCTAAACACCTGTCTTGATCTTCGCCTCCACTGAGGAATTTAATAGATGATTGAGCCGATAATGTCAAATTGACAATGATTCAATTTGAATTCCAGGAAAATCCGGAACTAAGACTCTAAGAAGCCAATAATCCACTGTCAGTTGTGGAAAAAACCAACCTGGTTCACTAATGCCCTTTAGGGAAAGAAACTGCCGTCCTTACCAGCAATGTGGTTGACTCTTTACTGCCCTCTGGGCAATTAGGGATGGGCAATAAATGCTGGCCTAGCCAGCGACGCTCTCATTCCATGAATGAATTTTTTTTAAATAATGCATGTTTCACGCTCTTGCAAAAAGTTTCCATGAGCCCCAAATCCAAGTTTTGTTTTACTTTGACTAACTGTTTGCTTTTCCATGACCTAGATGAATCCGAGCCACAGGATGAAGATGGAATTCTCAATGGTCGGGTTTCAAAATCTCACTGGCACCCTGTAAGCGACAACCAACTTGACATGACTGAAGATGAAAAAGAGCAGGGTAGCTTTCAACTTCCAAATGATATTGGTACCAGCAAGGAGGAGGACAGTTTCGAGGAGTACTCTGACTTGCCATATGACGAGCAAATTGAGGAAACGAATCCACGCCCGATGAGAGACCCATGGCACAGATATGAAGTCTATAACAAAGCACAAAGTATATTGGATCGTGGGGATGATTTTTCAGTGACAACTATACGGGACCACGCAGATAAACTTTCTGATCAGTCTGACGAAAGCATCACCTACTCAAAACCTCAGGGTAAAGATTCTAGTCCATCAGCACAGGGTTGTTATTCTGAGGACTTTGAAGCAACCTATTCCAGTAATGTAGACATTTTAGATTTGTCACATGATAGCAAAACAATAGGGTCTGATGGTGAGGTTAGAAAGGAGAAGCAAGACAACTCTTCATTTAATTATTCAATATTGCATTTCAATCAGGAGTTGCTGAGACACCTATCAGTTGAAGACCTAACAAGGAGCCCAGATCTTGAGGCGGAGACCATTCCAGAATCTTCATGTACGGACAGTGTTGAAGAGCCAATGGGTCGGTTTTCAGGCAAAGGGAAAGGTGTGGGAAAAGCAAATCAAGATTCTGGTTCTGGTAATGAAAATCAAAAAGATAAAAGCAAATCTGAGCTCAATAAAGCAGCATGTAGTAAACAAGTTAAAGTAGCTAATCAAGAAAAGCATCCTCCTACTCTTGATAAACAACTGATTTTAAAGGATGACACTGGTCAGATCTCTAAAGCAAACAGACAAATAAAAACACTGACCCCCCACAGGACAGCCATTAATCTGAGACCGTCAAGAAACAATTCATCCAAGCCGTTATCAAGAAAGATCACTTCAGAAACTTCAATGTATGGCAGAGGTCGACTTAATTACCCACTACCTGATTTCTCAAAAGTGGAGCCAAGAGTTAAATTTCCAAAAGATGAGCGAGCTTATCAGAAGCCCAGGAGTAAGAATGCCAATGTGCAGGGCAAGAGAAATGACCCTCAGTTTCTCCACCATTCTCCTGCAGAGATTGTTCGTCAAGTACTGCAAAGTAGCAATGAATGTTCGCCGATCACCCCTACCCCTTCAGGGGTAAAGGTTTTGGGAGAGTTCAAGTCACCACAGCAAGCAACAGAAATGGTTTATCAACTACAGGTAAGGAGATTGGAAATGTAACATCCTCTCAGGAGCTATGTAGAGTTAGTCAGATTAATGGTCGGAGAATTAATGGAAGGACATTTGTTAAACTGGCTCAGATTAATTGACAGGTTAGTTCAGAGTGAGGTGGTTAAGTGGCTTGAGTTCTGAGGCTTAATTTTCATCCTCACAGGGAAAGATAAAAGAAAGACTTGTATTTAAAAAGCACCTTTCCCAACCTCAGGATGACTCAAATTGCTTTACGGCCATTGAAAGATTTATAAAATGTTACCCTGTTAGACTGTAGGAAAAGAAGCGGTAGTTAATGTTTGCACAGGAAAATCTTACAACAATATGACAATAACCAGCTAATTTCTTGTTAATCATTGTTTGAGGGATAGTTATTGGCCAAAATACTTGTAGAGAATGCTCACTCTTCTTCAAAATAAAGTCATAAGATCTTTGCATCCAGCTGAGAAGGCAGGTGGGGCCTTGATTCATTGCAACGTTCCCTCGGTGCGGCTCTCCCTCCGTACCGCCCCCCCCGACAGTGCGGCACTCCCTCGGACTGCGCTGAGATGTAGAGTTCCTGGAAATAGTTGCACGGAGTCACCATTTTTCCAATGGAAAATCTTGAAGTGCAATTTAGGAGTAATGTTTTTGTACTGAGCACCCATAAATGAATATTTGTTATATTAGGAATCAAATACTTCACATGTTGAAAAGATACAAATGTATTTGCAATTTTAGCAGAAAAGCCGACATACTTAAAGCCATTACAAGTACCACATGCTGAATTGATTGGCAGAGGAATACTTCAAGGACAGTTCCTGCATTTTTTCCATTCATATCAATAATATGCCCCGTCATTGACTTAAGTTGCGACTCATGTGGTTTCTTAATGATATCCTTGCTAAAGTTATTACCCACATTTTATCAATGCTTCCCATTTTAATTTGTTGGCCAGAAATCGGCTCAAAAAGCATCGACATGAATTTTTCTAAAAGGTTGATAGAGAAATTTTAGGCCTATAGTCTCCAATAACTTATACGTACTTCCACAATTGATGTGAAAGGCAATCACAGAGCATCAGTGAGCCACAATCACTTGAACTTTTCTTGTTAACAGGAGGATTATCGCCGGCTCCTAACCAAGTATGCTGAAGCAGAAAATACGATTGATCGATTGAGGATTGGGGCTAAGGTAGGAGGATACCGAAAGCAAATGAAACAGCCAGATTTGAATGTATATGATGCTTTTAATGACCATCCGTCTCTAGGTGCTTTACAGTTCTTGAAATACATTTGAAGTATAGTCACTGTTGTAATATTGGGAATACAGCAGCCGATTTGTATACAGCAAACAGCGATAATAATGATCAGATATTCTGTTCTTTTCTGACATTGATTGAACATTGGCCAGAGCACCAGGGATAACTTCCTGACTTTTCTTTGAGATACTTCCTTGGGATATTTCAGGTCACCTGAGCAGCCAGCTCGAACCTCTGCTTAACGTCTCCGGTAAAAGGATGACATCTTTGACTGTGTAACATTCCCCGTTACTGTAGTGGTGAGTCAGCCTCGATTTTAGTGGCTAAGCCTTGGAATGAGACATAAATTTTCAGGTTGTGATTCAGATCGAAGTGTGCTCCAACTGATCCGTGATAAGCATGCTAACATATGAAGAAAATACTTTAATTTAGAAGTTACGGCTTGTAAGCCAGAAATTTTGACTAGTTTTGCTAACAATATCTGATGCCAAAACGGCCAATACAATGGCTGCTGGCATATTGCACAGACTAGTTATGCCCATGTCTTTCGAATGAGTAGGTTCTGCTGGGAACCTGATGCGCTTGCTACAGTAATTGACTGAAGTTTTTCCACTTCCATCTCTTCCACATTCTCTTGACCCGGAAAATTGTTCCGACTTTTCATTTGTTTGCCACGGGAGTTGAACATTCGAGACAGCAGCTTTGAAATGAGCTCTTTCCCTTCTTTGTTCAATTCCTGACAGACAAAAAACGTGTCGCAAAATGTTCTGCTGCGTCACTGGATGATGACATTACATTGCAGTGCTGTGTTGATGAGTGTGCACACTCATTGCTCCACTTGGTGGCAGCACTTGCAAGAAGCACAGCCTTTTGTTTTCAAGGACAAAAACAGAAGTTGCTGAAAAAGCTCAGCAGGTCTGGCAGCATCTGTGAAGAAAAACAATCAGAGTTGACGTTTCGGGTCCGGCGACCCTTCCTCGGAATGGCCTTTTGTTTTGATTTTCGTGTATGATAACCTAAAGCCGAATGGATGATAGCCACCAGTAAATCCAATAGAGAATTCAGGAGTATCTTCCTAACCAAAAGTACAAAAGGAATTCAGAACCTGCTGACAGAAGTAGTGGTTGTATCGAACAGCACAAAGAAATTTAAATGGCAATCAAAGAAATAGGAAGACAAAGGGTAAACCTACTTGGAAAGGGGTGGGAGAAGGTTTGACCACAAAGATTGGCATGCCCCAGCTGGACCAAATAGCCTGTTGAGCATTATGTTTAATGTAACATGAAATAAATACACTTGTCTACTCGATATATGGAGTTTGGTGGCATTCCATATAATAATTTAATTTGAAATGAGTTTCCAAGCTGCAATGCTGTGAAACATTTATCTACTCTCTGGAGTAGGTGGGGCTACTGGGATTACATGAATAAGACAATACATAGCAGTAGATTTGGACAAAAAAGGTCTTTATTTTACAGCAGCCTCTCACCGGGGAAGATTTTTGACACATGGCCACTTGTTTCTCACCTGGAAGCTGGACATTTTGCAAATGAATATTTGAGGCAAACACAAGGTGGTTAAGGTCGCGCTACTTCATTTCACTTGGGACTATTGTTTGGCAAAGAGAGAGCACACATCAGGGCTAGTTTCATCGTGTGGTTTAGGATTGGGTAGTGGTCAAACTCCACAGGGGATTATTTGCCAAAGCTTTGGGAATGTTGACTAATGCACAGCAAGAAATCTTTTGAGAAGAACTTCTCATGTTTTGCTTATTTTTGGTGGGGAGAGGAATCTCTAGTCTTGCGTGGATGCACAAAGATCATAAATTATTCTTTCCAAAGAGGTGATGTATGTAATTGTTCAAGGGCACATAAACAACACAATTAATGTGTTTTGCTTATCACACTGGTCACTCATAGAATCCCTTACAGTGTGGAAACAGGCCCTTTGGCCCAACAAGTCCACACCAACCCTAGGAGCACCCCACCCAGATCCATCCCCCTATAACCTAATCTACACATCCTTGAACACTATAGGACAATTTAGCATGGCTAATCCACCTAGCCTGCACACCTTTGGACTGTGGGAGGAAACCGGAGCACCCGGAAGAAACCCACGCAGACACAGGGAGAATGTGCAAACTCCACACAGACAGTCACCCAAGGGTGGAATCGAACCCGGGTCCCTTGTGCTGTGAGGAGCAATGCTAACCACTAAGCCACCATGCCGCCCCACTCAGTGTTAGCATAATTAGTTATGACCTTATCTCTTTACGCTATTCCACAATCTGACGTACACCTGGTTGGCATGTTAGCTCATAGAAATGATACAGCGCAGAAGGGGATCATTCAGCCCATCTTGTCTGTGCCAACCTGAAGACGTCGAGATGCCCTTTCTAATCCCATCTTCATGTATATAGCCCATAGCCCTGCAGTTTACAACACTTAAAGTGCAGAACCAGTTACTTTTTAAAAGATTTTAGGGTCTCTGCCTCCACTACCAACTCAGGCAGCAAATTCCAGACACACAAAAACATTTTTCCTCGCTTAGGTTGTGCTTAGGTTGCTCCTGTTTCCTGTATCTGTCCCCCTCACAATTTTGTTTACTGCAATCATGTCACCCCTCAGCTTTCTCTGTTCTAAGGAAAACAACTCTAACCTCTCCAGTGATAGTAAGAACTGCAGGTGCTGGAGTCCGACACAACACAGTGTGGACCTGGAGAAACACAGCAGGCCAGGCAGCATCAGAGGAGCAGGAAAGTTGACATTTTGGGTCAGGACCCTTGTTCTTCAGAAATTGGGAGGGGGAGGGGGAAGTGAAAATGCCCTCAAACACATCTCTTGCATTTCCTGCACTTCTGCCCTCACATCACCTCCCCCAACAAAAACAAAGACAGAATCCCCCTGGTTCTCACATATCACCCCACCAACCTCCACATCCAGCGTATCATTCTCCACCACTTCCACCATCTACCATCCAACCCCACGACCAAAGACATATTTCCCTCCTCACCCCTATCTGCCTTTCATAGGGAACGTTCACTCCACAACTCCCTCATCCGCTCCACATTCCCCACTAGCCTCACCACCCCCGGCACCTTTCCCTACAACTGTAGGAAGTGCTACACTTGCCCCTAAACCTTTCCCTCACCTCCATTCAAGGCCCAAAGCAAACCTTCCATATCAGACAGATGTTCACCTGCACATCATTCAACTTAGTCTACTGTATCCGCTGATCCCGATGTGGCCTCCTCTACATCTGTGAGGCCAAGTGGAGGCTTGGAGACTGCTTTGTAGAGCATCTGCGCTCTGTACGCGACAAACAACAACACCTTCCAGTTGCCAACCATTTTAACTCCCTCTCCCACTCCGTGGATGACATGTCCATCCTGGGCCTCCTCCAGTGCCACAAAGACACCACTCGCAAACTGGAGGAGCAACACCTTATATCCTGCCTTGGGAGCCTACAGCCCGATGGCCTAAACATAGAATTCACCAGTTTTAAAATCTCCCCACCCCTAGCCTCATCCCATGTTCAACGCTCCCTCTCATCCCTGCCTCCTTGACCTGACACTCAACCTGTACATCTTCTCTCCCGCCTATGCACCCCTCCCATCCCACTGACCAATTCCCATCACTCTCTACTTACACTCACCTATCACCATCCTGCCTACCTTTACCAGCACCACCCCTCCTCTCTCTATTTCTGAACTCCCTTCCCCCTCCCCATTTCTGAAGAAGGGTCCAGACCCGAAATGTCAACTTTCCTGCTCCTCTGATGCTGCCTGACCTGCTGTGTTCTTCCAGCTGTAATACTGTGTTACGTCCAACCTCTCCATTGTTGTTTGCCATTCTCACCAGTGTCAGTAAAAGAGATTTTGCCCAGGCCCTTTCTCATGTAGTATTAAGTAACCAACATTGATGTATTCTCTACTCTAACCTCAGACCTTATAAAGAATTACAAGCCTTTTTCCCCTTTTGTTCCCAAACTATTGTAAGAATTGCTTGGAAGCCCCATCTTCTCCGAAACTGCTGACATGGACTTCCTGCAACTTCAACGTTCAGTGCATTAACTCTTGCATGTTCTTTTGAATCCTTTTTGTCACCTGTAACACAGTCAATGTAAA
Source organism: Rhincodon typus (assembly GCF_021869965.1). Taxonomy (NCBI): domain Eukaryota; kingdom Metazoa; phylum Chordata; class Chondrichthyes; order Orectolobiformes; family Rhincodontidae; genus Rhincodon; species Rhincodon typus. The sequence goes on along the minus strand of NC_063359.1, from coordinate 17,317,513 downwards.
TTCTTAGCTACTACTCAAACCTTCCCCATTACATGGTAGGTGCTGGTAGTACATAGCCATGTTGGAAGGGGTTAATGCATTAAGTTGTCATTTCAATCTGCAGCAGGGAGCTGACATACTGTGGCAAAGTGCTTTCAGGGCTGTTGTAACTGCTTGGAGCTCCATAATTGACTGTGTCAACATAAAAGCTGTAAGAATCCATCTTGATCAGTGTTCAGTTATCTGCATTTAGCAGCTTATTTGGGCTGATTTCTGTCAAAACATGAATGAAGCAAGACTGAGATAATGGTGATTGCTCACGGTGCTCAATGGTTTTCCCTCATCTCTGCTTGAACTGATAAGCAGATGATTTTCCTTCATCAGCCCTTCGTTTGTTAGATGCCTCATTATAACAACCACTGCCATTGGATGGAAAGTTTGTAACAATGCTGGATATATCATAAATTTTATTGAGTCAGTTTTATGTTTGCATTAGCACAAGTGAGCAGCTCCTGAGGATTGTAAGGAATTGTTTTAGCATTCTTAGCAGAGCCAAAAACACACCCTACCGTCTCCTCCTTTAGACAATGTTCTATAATGAAGCAATGTATAATCATGAGATAAGGTATAAAATGAATTGTGACTACAAACTCATTGTGGGTAGGTGTGTTTAAGAGTCCCCTAAGTATCTTAATTATTGAAACTGCTCTCTGAACAGACACACCTAGTGTAACCATTGACTCAGAGTTAAAATCCAGGCATGTCATTGATCTGAATGGCACACGCTACAAGATAGTAATTCAGGTGAATCAAAGTAACACTACACCAATGTTACCCATTGCTCCAGGAAATGCAACAGTTTTTAACTGAGAACTGACTTCATCAACGTCGAGGAAAAGTAGCTGTATCAGTTTATTGCAATGTTTTTGCATTGTAGCAATTTTGTTTTGGCAAAGGGTTTGTTTGTGTGTATATATGTGTTCACATGCTTTTATGTTTAGGAAACAAGTGCCAGAAGCCTCAGATGTAACTTCCATAAAGGCATTGTAAAGGCCTTGTAGGAGCAAATTACTGCAAATGCTGGATTCTAACTGAAAACAAAAAGTGCTGGAGATCACAGCAGGTCAGGCAACACTGATTAAGATGGATTCTCACAGCATTTTCTGTTTTCATTGTAAAGGCCTTGTAACTTTTCTCAGGAGTAATTTTTTGCATTGTGGCTACTAGAGTCACGTAATATTATGGTGCAGCCATCTCTGACATCATGCACCAAGGCTGATTTTGCAACAGGGCAATGATTATATAATTTGATGAATAATCATCTGAAAAAACCTGTCAGTAGTGTTGAGTTGGTGGGTGCTGGCACTTACTTAAGCTATCCATGTTTCCATTCTTTCTAAATGATAATGGTGCTTTTCAAAAAACCATCCCCTAGCAGACTGTGGGACTAACGTAACAATACAGCAGAAGCACAGAGAATGGTTCAGGCACAGAATCATTTCATCGGGAATTTGAACTAATGATGTCCCAATATAACTCAATCTTGATTGATTGATTTGATTTGAGTTCAAATTTTCTGAAGCAGTAACAAGGGAATTGGTGAAAAGGATGATAATGCATAATCTAACTTAACTCAATTTGATTTGATTTATTGTCACGTGTATTTTGTTACAAAATACAGTGAAAAGTGTTGTATAGTGTTGCCACTGTGGGGTGACATCTTAAAACACAGAAATATGAACTAAATGTAGAATTTAAAGGCAGAAGAATAAAGAAAAGGAAGTGTTCAATTTTACAGTACTTCTTGTTAGGTCATCTGTCATGGGTCATGAGTGTGTGAACAATGAATTGTATTTCCTAATATCAAAATGGTTCCCTTGCCAGAATTATTCCAAGTGAAATGTAGCTTATTCTCAGTGTATTGTGGAATGTAACTCATAGTTACTCAGCAATCATAAACATGCTTGAACAACTGGAAAGCAACATCTCAGAACAGTTTAATCAAATTTTTTTCCAAATTGAGCTTTCAGTCTCCACTCCTATAGAAATATTTGAATTCTGTGGTGCAGGTGAATTTTATATTTCCGATGGCGCACATCCAGAATGTGCTCAGAATGTTGTTAGAAATACGCCACCATTCAATAGTATGGTGATATTGTACTCAAACAAAGTGGAACTTAGGCAGTTACTCAGGTCCTGTGGAGTTTGAGGTAAAGTCTGTGTTACGAGGTGTGAAGGAGCATGTAGAAAGAGTATACATTGCAGTTGTTCGGGGAACGTGGAAGAAGACATTGAAGTGAGATCCTCTGGAGAACCATAACATCTCAGACATGATGAAATTGTACAACTTATTAAGTTTTACATTGATTGGAGGCTCCTGGAAATAAAAAGGTGTGGGATCTTGTGTAGTTCGCAGTATTTGCAGTGTGTTTCTCTGTCACTGTTGTGAACTCCCCATCAACAAGGCATGGAAGCTGTTTAGCAAATAGTTGGGAAACAGTGGCGTGTCTGAACTTGAACAGATGCATATGGTGTTGAACTATTGCTAATACTGACTGTTTGTTTGTTTCACATTCGTCCAGGGTTTCATAGCAACTAAGTAGCTTTATGAAGAGTAGCGAAAATCTTTTGCCAGGTGAGATCATGCTTAGACTAGGATTTTGCTTCTTCCCCAGTGTCAAGAAAATTGCAGGTCAGATTTTCTGCTCCATTCCACAAATAGAATTGGAAACAATTGGCAAAAGATTACGTTGTTATTTGGAGAAACAGAGGATTGATGGCGTACGAAAGGTGACCCTGAAAATTAGATATTATTTGCTCGGCCGTGTAGGAGAATTTTATGATGCATTTAACTCATGCTGTACCTAACTTGTGGTGCTCCCATGTTAGAATGAGAAAATGTTTCATTCTTCTGTTATCCTCCAGATAAATTAGGATTAGCCTCAAGCAATGAAGGGGAAATGTCTCCGTCTTTCTTTTGTTTTAAAATATGAACCATTATAGTTTTCCCCTGCCTTGGTGGTATATGATGGGTCATCCCCTGCTTGTAAAATGTAGAATCCCCAGCATGGAACAACCAGTCACTATTTAGGACCATTTCCAAGCCACGATTCTGTATTGCTGACAAAGTTCCAATTATCAGCTAATTGTTTTGCTATTCAGTAAAAGATGGTGGTTAGGATTGGGGGCTGTAGACCCAGTTGTGAATGTAAAAGGCTTCCAGGACCCAATATAGTCACTGGCAAGCCACCTCCAGATGACAGTTGGGCACTTAACCATGCCAAGAGACTGCAATTCTTATACTGGGCAGGTAGACATTCTTGTTTCCACGCTGCCACTAGCCAGTTTCGCCAGCACTCATTAGCCCTGACTTGGCACTTTCCAAACCTCCTTCTGGCTACTTTTGCCTTCAAAAACACCTCGAAAGGCCTGAGAAGATGCTACCCACAATGGCAATTTGGTCAAGGTACAGGTCAGGAGCTTCTTCACCTTCACTCTTATGTTTATTATTTTCTGAAGAAATCCCAGTGTTAAACCTAAAATCTAACGGAGAAAACCAGCTGGAAAATCTCAATCCAGGCATCCAGACTGGTACACTCTGGCAAAAGAACCAGTTGTAGTATCTAGATTGTAATTTTGATTCAAGAAGCTCATCTGTAGAAACGGTGAAATCCATTATCGATTGTTTTCTTCAGCCTGAATCATGTTTCTCATTTCAAAATGAGTTTAAATGAGAAACAGATTAGCCGCTGGACTTTCCTCAGTATTTGATATTCATTTTGATATTCATAAGTGGACTAACATGCAACTCTTGAGAGGTTAGCACTGCCCCCACCTCCTAAATTGATTTTTTTCTGCTTTCCTGTGAAACTCTCAGTGATCCTCTCTGATCCCACCACCATATGATTTGCTCTGGAAGTCTGGCTTTTTCCAAGGTTTTCCTTCCTTATGTTCAGTACTTAAGGCTGAAGATGGAGCTTGAACTGTTCCACATTGATCTTAAGCGCTGGGTACCTGGAGAAAGTATAATCTTGGCAGGGGCCTGAGAAAGGAAAGGCTCCTATGGTGAACACTGAGCAATGTGTCTACTGAGTACAGAAGTGTCAACATTAACAACATCCTTGCAGCTAATGGTTGAGTAATAGTTCTGTAAATTAAGCTACTTACAGTAACAAAAAAAGCATGCTTTAGTCAGACCAAGTGCCCTCAAAATATATTAAGAGGATACCCTAGACCCCAAGTTTTTTTTTATTTTAAAGATAAGTGTAAGGTGTTATGTTCTGGCTCCAATTTGATTGGTCAAACTTCTCAATTTTAAGCAAACACACTTTATATTTATATGACGGTTAAAATACAGACAAAATAAAAATAAAAGAAAAGAATTTGTTTAACTGAAACTCAACTGAAATGCTTAATAAAATAATATACATATAAAACTACTAATAATTAACTGTTCCAATATAGTAACATCCCATAAACACACGCTTGGCAAAGGTAAATTCAGTAAAATAGATTGTCTCACATGCAATTCCAGAGAACCCCAGCTTTTAGCTGTAACAGAGAGAGGAATAAGAGCTTCCACGTCCAGCTTCAAGAGCCCTAGCGACTGCTGAAAACCAAAACATAAAAATCCTGGTTTTGTGAGAGCTTAATGCCACCCATTCAGGCTGCTACTATTGTCCCAACTTGAATAAAAAAAACCCAAAGCCTCACAAGTTGTTTACTTTATTGGCTTTGGAGCAGACTGTTCAGAATCTCTGTCTTAATCTTTCTTCACAAAAAAACCCAGGACAAAATACATCTCTTAAAGCCATAGTAATATCACACAGAATATTGTGTGGAAGAAAATTAAACAAAATAACTAAGACATTTAGTGAAATAAATACAAAATGATTTTGTGAAGCATAAGTATGTTTATAAAATGTATAGAATGTTTCAAGTGCTGTGTGACCCCTCAGGATTTCCTGTTTATGTACTCTTTTTAAAGGCACAGACTTACTTTGAATTCTGAATAAATGATGACAATCGAAGGATGTTGAGATAGGTACATAAAGACCAGCAAATCTGTAAGAATTTAGGGGTGGCACTGTGGCTCAGTGTTTAGCACTGCTGCCTCATGGTGCCAGGGACCCACGTTCGATTCTACCCTCTGACAACTGTCTGTGTGGAGTTTGGACATTCACCCCATGTCTGCATGAATTTCCTCAGAGTGCTTTGGTTTCCTCCCAAGATGTGCAGGTTAGGTGGATTGGTCATGTTAAATTGCCCAGAGATGCCTAGGTTAGGGTTACAGGGAGAGGTGGGATGCTCTTTGGTGGGTCAGTGTGGACTTGATGGGCCGAATGGCCTGCTTCCACACAATAGGGATTCTATTAAAAATTTCCAGAACAACTTTGCAACCAGAAGACTTAAAGGACTGTGAGAGGTGTGAAATATGCCTGGCTAATATTCTGATTGCTATTCCTCATTACCTTCAAAATAAGGAGAAAACTTTCAGAACTTACCCTTTTATGCTACTAATTTTGCATCTCCAGTCAATTTGCACCCAACAATGCAAACTAAACATTGACTTGACTGAGCAACTGATCATTTCTTAATTGGATTAAACATTTAAAGGGATTTGTAAAATCCACAATTTCGGACTGTTTGCTCACCACTTGACAAATTTGTTTCTATTGCAGAAAACTCTGACAAGTATGATAATGAGTACTGTCTCTCCCTCATTCTTTTCTCCAGCCATTTCTTTCCTGAGAAGCCTGTGTCTGTCAATGAATGCAGACTCACTTGAATTGAGACTTTACACATTTTGAGTCTGCACAGTGCAAACACTCAGAAAATATTACCCTAAAAAATTAACATTCAATTAAGCCGATACATTTATCACATTAACCACCCATTCATTATCAGTATCTGCAACATCAAGTCAATTTATTATGTGCTAACATGTTACTACTGACTCAGTCTCCTGAATATATCCTAGCATTGCATCACTCAACATAGGCTCCAAAAATACTGAGCATTTTTAACACAGCTGCACCAAGTTATATCCTTTCATTTCGTTGTGAAGAATGAAATGAATTGTAAATGCTGGCAAAAACACGGAGATAGAACAGAGACCTTTTTAAATTTTAGGGAGACACTTGTTCCATTCATTCTTATTATCTTTGATGGCTTGGTCTGTTCTGCATTAATCAAACACAAAATATAAACAGTACTGAAAAATATTCCAGAAGATTCTATGGCTTACACAAACCAGTCCCACAGCCAGTCTCAGTCCTTGAAATAAGATCTGTTCTCCTTTCAAGTCTGATCCATTTTTCCTTGAATCAGTGTTCCAAACTTTCATCCTTTTATGCATCCATTAAGCTAGAATTCGCTCTCTCCAAACTTCAAATATGTGCGGAAAACTCTTAAGCTGCCACGCACAGGCTATCGTAATTTCTTCAAAGTATTACACCCTGTAAAATCAATAACAATTATCATTTTGGCACCTATTATTTGCAATAATTCATTTATGTAAATCATTCTTGTGGAATGTTTTAAGTTTCTCACTGATTGCACCATTGCTGTATGTTAATCATTGTATCCTGGAGAGACTGTGTGCTTTTGTATATGGGACTGATTCTTTCCCCCCTCAGGGTGATTAACTGCATTTAAATAATCCCAGCAGGAAGATCTTTGAGGTAATACAGTGTGGAGCTGGAGGAGCACAGCAGGCCAGG
>NC_063359.1:17255441-17310412 GCF_021869965.1 Rhincodon typus | reverse complement strand
GAAGTCTTTGAAATAAAGAAGGTTATTTGTTAGCATTCTCGAGTTCCAGAGTTTTAAAATTTTGATGTCTCACTGACTGTGACATATATACACAGATTTAGATTTAGATTTATTTATTTGTCACATGTACCAAGTATAGGAATATATAAGTACAGCAAAAAGTGTACAGTTACACTCAAAGATTACTACAGATGGGGGAAAAAAAAAACAATGCAATTACAGTCTATGGTTGTTTCAATCTCTTTCATGGCAGGTCTTTAGTTTCTTGGATGAGTGGGTGCTTCAGCTGAAGTAAGGATCTTATAAAGCAGAGGATTCTCAGCAAGATGTGAGGCTCCTTGTAGTCAGATTTCTAGGACGTTTGTTCTCAAGTAAACTTCAGATTGGAACAGATTAAGGAGAGTCCTTCTCCCAATGTCAAGGTATTGCTGTTTGTTTCCATGGCTGCTTCGTTGCCTTGATGGTTTTATGACTTTCTAATGGAATCGTGTTATCCCTAGTTGCTCTTAAGAAGGTGACACTGAGCTGCCTTCTAGAAGCACTGTAGTTCATTTGTTGTAGGTAGATCCACAATGCCTTTTAGGGACGGAAGTCTACAATTTTGACTAAGCAACACTGGAGGAACAGTGATACATTTCCAAGTCAAGATGGTAAATGGCTTGGAGGGAAGCTTGCAGGTGGTAATGTATTTGCTATCCTTCTTTTTAGAGGGCAGTGATTGTGGATTTGGAAGTTGCTATCTCAGGAACCTTGGTGAATTTCTGTAGTTCTATTGAGCATTGGTAGTGGAGGAACTGAATATTTGTGGATGTGATGCGAATAAAGCGGGCTGCTTTGTCATGGATGCTGTCAATCTTCTTTCGTGTTGTTGGAGCTATACTCATCCATCAAATTCCTGACTTGCACCTTGTAGACGGTGGACAGGCTTTAGGGAATCGGGAAATGAGTTACTTGGTGCAGTTTTCCTAGCTTCTGCCCTGCGTTATATAACTAGTGAAATTCAGTTTTCGACCAATGGTAACGCCCAGGATGTTGATTGTCAAAGATTCAATGATGGCAGTGTCATTGATTGTCAAATGACGATGGTTATTTTCTGTCTTGGTGGAGATGGTCATTACCTATTACTTGCGTGGTGTGAATGTTGTTTACCATTTGTCAGCCCTTTCCTGGATATTATCCAGGTCTTGCTACTTTTGAACATAGACTGCCCCAATATCTGAGGAATCGTGAATGGTGCTGAACATCGTGCAATCGTCAGTGAACATCCCCACTTCTGACCTTATGATGGAGGGAAGGTCATTGATGAAGGTGCTGAAGATGATTGGACCTAAGACACTGCACTGAGGAACTCCCGCAGAGATGTCCTGGACCTGAGATGCTTGACCTCCAACCAACCTCGACCATCTTCCTATGTGCCAGTTATGACCCCAACCATCAAGCATTTGTTCCTGAGATTCCAGTTTTTCTACAGCTCCCTGATGCCACACACGGTTGAATGCAGCCTTGATGTCAAGGACTGTCACACTCACCTGACCTCTGGAATTCAACTCTTTTTTGTCTATGTCTGAACCAGGGCTGTAATGCAGTCAGGAGCTGAGTGGCCCTGGTGGAACCCAAACCGGGCGTCACTGAGCAGGTTATTGCTGAGCAGGTGCTGCTTGATAGCACTATTGATGACCCCGTCCATCACTTTACTGATGATCAAGAGTAGACTGATAAGGCAGTAATTGGGCAGGTTGGATTTGTCCTGATTTTTGTGTACACGACATAGTTGGGCAATTTTCCACATTGTCGGCTAGATGCCAGTGTTGTAACTGAAACCAGAAGAGCTTGGCTAGGGAAGCGGCGAGTTCTGGAGCACAAGCCTTCAGTGTTATTGCCGGAATATTGTCGGGATCCGTAGCCTTTGCAGTATCCAGTGTCTCCAACCATTTATTGATATCACGTCGGGTGAATCAAATTGGCTGAAGACTGGTATCTGTGCTATTGGGGACCACTGGAGAAGCCAAGATGGATCAGCCACTTGGCACTTCTGGCTGAAGTTTATTACGAATGCTTCAGTCTTGTCTTTTGCACTGATGTGCTGGGCTCTTCCATCATGGAGGATGGGGATATTTGAAATCCTCCACTTCCCTGGGGCTTGGGTCACTCGGCAATCTTGGGAATTTGGTATGTATTCTTTCAGTGATAGCCACAGCCTCCCAATGCTGCTGCTAAGCACAAGCTCTGAGTGACCAGCAGTTCTCGGTCAGTGATGCGTCTGCCTGTGCGGTCCTAATTCCAGGGCAAGGCCCACCAGTGTCCTCACTACTGCCTGATTTACTTCTGGTTCAGCGGATCATCCCATAAAGAGGCAGGGTAGGTGTTTCGGTGGTTGTCCAGCCAGCAGCAGGACCCCCAATACCTGAACAAGATTCCACCCAATGTGATCGCTTAAAGAATCCAAGGGAAATAGCTTTTCTACAAAACAATTAGGATTAGTAGTTAGAATTTGAAATGCACTGCGTGATGAGGTGGTGGAGACAAATTTAGTAAAATCCTTTAAAGACAAATTCGATAACTACTTGAAGAAGAAAACAGTGCAGAAACATAAGGACAAGTGTGGCCTAGCAACACTTTTCAAAAGAGCCAGTGCAGATTTGTCAGCTTAAATGGCCTGTTTCGTGCTATATTATTCTTGTATTCCTCAAAGATTCAAATAACATATTTCTTCTTGTGAATCCCACTACTGCTCTGTGTTAAATCTCCAACTGTAAACCTTTGCAAATTTCAACATCAAGTTCTCCATTTATTTTTATGGAAATGTGTAAGAAGAAGAATGGTAGACTTATGTTTAGTGCTTTGATTCTTCAGGGCAATATTACCCTTGTACTGCTAAGGCTCAGAGGCATAATCCAAATTCTTCCTTTGAATCACTTGTATACAGCTGCCTCAGTAACATTACATGAGTGAAGGATAAATTTATTTCCCTTTGCACATAATTTTGAGACCCGGCCACTGCCATAATTAATCAGTTGTAGCATATTTTATCAGCCGGGGAAATAAAGGGTGAAAAGTGGAGTAATTTAGCAGTTGAAACAAAAGGAATCAGTCACTAGGCAACAACTCAGTTCCTGTACTGGGTGGCAGGTGGACTTTGTAATTGTGGTACAGTGCTACCTTGCCTTTGGTAAACAGGAGATGTTCAGATGGGTGCTTAACTCCTCATTTACCACATTACAGCCTGGGATGAAGGTGCACTCTGTGAATTTTGTGTAAGCCTAGAAATAACCTTTCAAATAGTCCCTCACTGACCTCTAGGGATAATCTGTGCCACAATGCCCTATTGGCATTTGAAGGGGGGGGAAGAAGTTTGATTGATCAATTTTTATTTCATAAATGTCAAGGAAAAATGAAGAATATGCAGTGCTGTGTATGATGTGCAAAATAACCTCCCATTAGCCATTTTTTGTATACTCTTTGATAAACACAATAGTCTTAAAGTTTTAGAGAAGATTTGTAGCTTGAGTTGTGAATAAGGTTGTAGACATGCTCGCCGAGCTGTTGTGTTTGGTTGCACAAGTTTCATCACCCTGCTAGGTAACATCATCAGTGCGCTTCCCGTGAAACGTTGGTGTTCTGTCCGGCTTGTTATTTATAAAGCTCGGTTTGCTGGGGTGGTTAGCATTACTTCTGGTTCTGTTTTTCAGTGGTTTGTATGTTGGTTTCAGTTCAATGTGTTTGTTGATGGAGTTCTGGTTGGAATGCCAGCCTCCAGGAATTCCCTGGCATGTCTCTGTTTGGCTTGTGCTATTATGGATGTGTTGTCCCAGTCAAATTTGTGTCCTTCTTTGTCCGTGTGAATTGAGACCAGTGAGAATTGGTCATGTCTCTTGGTGGCTAATTGGCGTTCGTGTATCCTTATTGTCAGTTTGCTTCCAGTTTGGCCGATGTAATGTTTCTCACAGTCCATGCATGATATTTTGTATATTACATTGGTTTTATTGGTTGTGGGTATGGGATCCTTTACGTTCATCTGTAGCTGTCGCAGTATGATTGTTGGTTTGTGGGATACACTGATACCTAGGGCTGGGAGTAGTCTTGTGGTCATCTCTGATATGTCTCTGATGTACAATAGGGTGACTAGTGTGTCTGGCCAGCAGGTTCAAAAACAGCTTCTTCACTGCCGTTATTAGACTGATGAATGGACTTTCTAGCTTCAAATACTGCCCATCTTGTTAATGTTGATCTTGCCCAGCACACATCCTGTTTTTCACCCTATGATCTATATGTCCTTGCTTGCAATGATCTGCCTTTACTGCTTGCAAACAAAGGCTTTCACTGTACTTAGGTACACGTGACAATAAATCAAGTGAAATCCTCAGAGGATTTTCAGAAGAAATGTTGATCATTTAGGTAAAGTCTCAACATAATTTCCCAGAAAGTCCCCTGTGGTGTTTCAGAGTTCCTGTACAAACCTCCAGCAACACCATAAACAGATAAACATGAATGATGATGTATCTTTGGGTAGCACTGGAAACCTTCAGCAGCAGTCTGTTTTCCTCCAATCAGCTGGTTGCTGTCAGGCGAGGCCATTAAGACAAGTGCTAACTACCAACATGCCATGCAGCCTCATTAATGAAAATAAAATTATTTCTTAATCAACTTATCCAGACATGCATTTACACACCTCCATGGCAGACCTGAACCCAGACCTTGTATCCGAGCGATGGGGTTCTAAAACTGCAATACAAGATCTTCCAGCCTTATTAATGAATGTTTGCAAACAATTTAATTGGTAATCAGCTATCTAATAATGCTTTGGGTAGCTGTTTCTGGTGCACAGTTCAACTCCTTTACCAAGATGGCAGCTTGCCCTAAATGTGGATGAAAACAGCATTTCAAGAGCACATCTTGGCTATCTTTCCAATTTCATAGACCTGAACGAACATTTGAAAATTGGTCTCGCATTGTCTTATAGATTTTGTTTGGGAGAAAAATGTTGACCAGGAACCTGGGGAAAACTTCCCTTCTCTTCCTTAAATAGTGCCCTGGAACCTCCTCCATCCACCTGAACAGGAGAAGTGAACTTGGTTTAACATCTCATTTGCAACAGTCCCAACTCCAACTTTGCAGCTGTCCCTCTGTACTGCACTGAAATGTAGAGACCAGAGAATAGGCTACACACTTACTGCAATATTTTTGGTTTTGTTCATGAGTGGAACAACTAAAAAGAAATGTCTCTTGCTGCAAGTTGGTTTTAGTTTTTCTGTTTTTATCATATTGTAATAGTTTAAGTGAAAAAGATTCACAAAGATCTGTTCTTATTTGCATTATGTCTTCTTACTCAGGTGAACCTCTATGCTGACCCTCCAAAACCAAGTCAGAGTGTCCAAATGGCATCACTTAGCCAGGGTTCAAAGGTTATGACATTTACCATCCCACATGCACAAAGAGCTGAAATTGGCCCACCTGTGAATGCCAGTGTACAAGCAGGTAACTAATAAAACTTCTTTGCTTTAAACCATCTGAGGAAAATAATCTCAATAGTATCAAAACACAAAGGAAAATGAAGATTTTTAACTGCTAGTGCACTCTGAATTGTCCATGTTGTTGCTGTGGCCTTGTATTTCTATCATTACTCACTTAGGCTCCATTATGACACTAAGATCCTTTAGAATACTGAAACTAAAACAGAAATTGCAGGGAAAACTCAGCAGGTCTGGCAGCATCTGTGAAAGAAAACAGAGTAAACCTTTCAGGTCACTATACCGAAAATGCTAACTCTACTCTCTCTCCATAGATGCTGCCAGACCTGTTGAGTTTTCTCAGCAATTTCTGTTTTTTGTTTCTGATTTCCAGAATCCACAGTTCTGTGGATTTTTCATTTTTTGTTTAGAATACTGAAAGTCTGGTGAAAACTGTAGTTTTAGAAACAATCTTTTTGAGAAGTGGGTGGGGCAGTGGGTGAAGCATTGACTTTAAAGTTTTGGGATTTAGTTTGAAATTGTTGTTTAAGGTTACAGTTCTGAAGGACTTAATAGTCATGCTACATTGCTTCACCCATTCTATAGATGTCACACACAGCCTGCAGGTGGAGACACAGAAATCTGCTCGAGGTTTTGGAGGAAGCAGATATATCTTTAACAGCTGCCTTGTAATTACACCCATCCAAATAGTTCAACTTTACTGTTATTATGCAACGATTCTTCTTGTTATCTAAGAATAGTGCTTCTTCTATAGATACTCTATGGTGGTGCCTTCACAACCACCATTGGCTAGATAGGCTCAAGACAGAGGAGGATTCATGGCAATGAACTACCTCAAACAACCCTTACCCAATACAACATACTGTTAGAGCTTGCAAATAGGACAGGGTACAAGGCGTAGTAATCTGGGGAAAAAAAAATCACAAAAATCAGGACCAGGGTTAAATGATTACCTTTGTGCTGTTGAAAGGGGGCTTCATGAATCTTAGTTCACAATCAGACAAAAGTGTCCCAAATTAGTACCTGACATGAATTGGCAATATCACCTTAACAGGATGAGAGTCGTAGCAAATGGAAGTATTGCCACACTGGTATGTTGTAGGGATATTCTTCTGTGATTAGGGCAGAGTGAAGGAAGCTTGACTCTTTATTGGATTGTATGGCTTTCTGGTGACAATGGACATCTGAAGTGGGAAATATTCTGTTCCCTCTCCAGCATTATCATCTGTCAGATGCACGTGGAAAATTAAATCTTTGATCTAGAAGTTTTATTTTGTTCCCTTTAATTTTCAGTTTAATATTTCCACTTCTATGGCACTGTCTTAGTGTGGAGATTATATTGCGATCTCTAAAGGATAGTTAATTCTTGCGAGCAGAAATCTGTTATGACAAGTAGAGATAATGGGCAGGAATAGACTGGCTGGGCTATCTAGCTTATCCCATGTAATTGTGAGTTAGACACACTCCTTCCCCACCGTCCACAGATCTTCACAACTCCATCCCAAGAAAGATTTAAAAACAAAACCAAATAAAGCTGAGGATAGTTTGAGCAAAAGATCCGGAAAGTTTGATTTTGACCCATTTCGCTGGTTTAAACTAGTCTAGGAGACAGTGTCACAGGATATCTATCCCTTGCAAGAGCAGATCTTCACCCTAGCCAGAATTCAGTCTCTTTCAATGCAATACAGCAATCAGAAGACACAGCATGAACATGAAACCAGCTTTACATTTCCATTACTGTCTGGGAAAGGGAAGTTACCTACCATCCAGTCTCTAACTTTGCCCCTAGAGAGTGTGATGCTGCCCAATGGGCCCACATTAACCCATTAAAATCATAATTTTGTTAATAAAAATGTTATTGCTCCTTTCTTTACTTTTCTAAAATTTACAGATCCAGCTCTTTTAACTTATCTGGATACCAAGTTGCTTTAAACTAGGGATTAATTGAGACTCTCCGATGCGCCTTTTCCAAAGCCCAAATTATCTTGCCGATGTGAGGAGACCAAAACGAGGCACAGTCTGGATCAAAGTCTTGTACAAGGAACAGTGAGTTCTCTATTCACTGCATGGGATGAAACAATGAGAGCAGCTCTGTTCCACAGACCCAGACATGACCCGATCCATTATAATGAGGAAAACAAAAACATCATCTACAGGTGCAATCTCCCACTCTGGAGTATGGGCATGAAAGATTGCAGAAAGAGCACATAATCAGTCAGACTGGCATCAGGGAGATAGCTATCTGCATCTGCTACCTCTTGCTCTGCCCCCAGTTAAGGCCTTTAAGAGATCAAATATTGACCAAGCCTGGTCTACATATGACTCAAGGTGCACATCAATGAGGTAGACTCTTCTATAGATACTCTATGGTGGTGCCTTCACAATCACCATTGCTAGATAGGCTCAAGACAGAGGAGGATTCATGGCATAGAACTACCTCAAACAACCTTTGCCCAATACAACATACTTTTAGAGCTTGCAAATAGGACAGGGTACAAGGAGTAGTAGGATAGGGATAAATAAATGCTGGCCAAGCCAATGACGATCGCATTCCCTGTTGGAAACTCCATCAAAAGTTGCATCTTGTCCAATCAAATGTAACTTGAGTTTTTAATCAATGATTTGTGTCATAGCTTTAATGAACTTACCTGATCCTGGAACAAAATTATTTTACAGTTGTGGAATGTTATTTAATATCTGCTATGTTAATTACTAGATATTTTTAAACTAATTTTTTAAGCAAATTTTTTTCACTACTTCTGCTCTACCTCCATCCATGAGTGCCAAAACCTTTGCTTCCTGTAGAATGTTTTAAAAACAATTTGACTTTAATGCTTTCTATTCCATTCTATTGTTGGTTGTGAGAATTCTTTAATGTGATTTGCTGTGTGTGGGCAACTTAGATGGAATCATCTGCTGTTCCAAATTGAGAGTCCCCATTAAATCAATTGCATATAGAGAGCAATAAAGCTTTCACAATAGAATTCACTAAATCTCTCAGCAAGTGGTCCTTGCCTATGTTCTTCATTCAAGGTACACTGCATATCTTAAGTGAGTGGAGGCATAATTGAGTGTAAACAGGCAGACTAAAGATGCTTTAAGTGCCAAAGCTGAATGGAAGTCGGTTTCATTTTGCTGCTTTGCTCTCCATAGAAATTTGTAGAAGTTAACTTCTCCCAAACAGGTATGGAAAATCTGATTACCAACATCATTGTGACATGTTGCCAGAGGGGAAAAAAGGGTGATTTTTTTAAAAAAGCGGTTGCTTTACAAGTGCATACATTGCCTTTACACAAAGAGTAATTTCAGTTTTACACTGCTTTGTGTAAATCTGTTATCTACTGAGTACACAATTCTTAGCCATAGACCTTGATGTTCTGCTCTATTAAGACAGTGAATATTTGAGATTGATGGATACTGAGGTCCTCTTTCAGTGGTAATTGGTGTCAGGGGCAGGGGCAGGGACAGAACTCGTGGATTCCGTGCTGCTCCCCAGTCCCCAGGCCAACCAGAGCAGGCCGCCTATAGCCCTGGGTCCCAATTATTGAGCTCCCAGTCCTGGCCATTAACTATGCTCAAGGCATGGTTTAACTCAACCCACATCTGAAACTAAGCCAACATTGTTACATGGATATGCTTTGCACAATTCCTATAACCTGATTCAGCTGAAAAGGACCCATGGCAAATGGAGCCTTGGGGAAATCTTTGGACTACTGTACTAGATATATAGCATTTAAATTCCAGTTGTAGGCTCAGCAATATGTCACCTCACATAATGTTCCTGCTTTGTGACTCCCCTTATTAAATCCAAATCCTGCCATCTGATGGTATTTGACCTCACAACATCAAGCCAGAAACATTACCGCTATGCCATTGTCTCTCTCTAGTTGTCAATTGCCGAACTTACCCCAGTTCCTGGAAAGTCTCCTGAACCAAGCATGGCTGGAATACCATCTTTTTTTAACATCATTGTTGCTGTTAAAGGAATTAATGTAGAGGTAATGAGTTCTTTGCCTGAATTCTGTTTTCAGAATGTCTCTCAGTAACAGAAAATGGTGAAGAAATGGAAGTTGCCAGTACATCAGGTACCACTTTGCCTTCGACGCAAGGTCCATCTATTGTGGAGCCTACAGCAGGGGAGTGTCTGACCTGGGCCCTAGCCCAACAGGCAGAGGCACTGCAAAAGCAGGTGAGTGCAAATGATGTAACAATGTTTCTTGCCACAATACTAAAAGTAACATGGCAATAATCATTTCACTCGCATTAAATATTCAAAATTCCAACATTCTATCATCAATTAAGATATTTGAACCTACGATGCCTATGCTGTATCAGTTCCTTTTTGACTTTGAGTGAAACATCCATTAAAAGAATTTCCATTGAAAGCAGACTAACAATTTTTATTTTTTAGTAACTGTCTTACAATAGATGAGCATATTTGAAATAGCTTTTAGAAAGTATAGGTGTTTCAAGAAGCAGAAATAAAGGAACAAGAAGGACCTGCGTTTATTTCCTGCTTTTTATGATCTCTGGTTATCTCATGGAAACACAGAAAATAGAAGCAGGAATAGGCCATTTGGCCCTTTGAACCTGCTCCATCATTCCATACGTTCATGACTGGTCATCCAACCCATTACCTTGTTCCTGTTTTCTCCCCAGACCCTTTGATCCTTTCAGCGCTAAGAAGTATATCTAACGCTTTCTTGAAACTATTAGATTTTTTGGCCTGAACCGATTTCTGTAACAGATAATTCCACAGGCCCAACATGTTGTTGATGAAGAAATTTATCCTCATTTTAGTCCTAAATGGACTACCCAATATATTTAAACTGTGATCTCTGATCTCTGGTTCTGGACACCCTGGTCATTGGAAACATTCCTGCATTTACCCCTGTTAGAATTTTATAGGTTTCTGTGAGATTCCCCCGATTCTTCTAAACTCTAGTGACTGTAGTCCTCACTGGTGAGTCTATTTTCATACACCCAGTCCAGCTACCTTAGGAATCAGTCTGGTAAACCTTTGTTGCATTCCTTCCATAGTCAGAAAATCCTTCCTCAGATAAGGACGTCAAAATTGCACACAATACTCTAGGTGAGGTCTCACCAAGTCTCTGTACAATTGCAGCAAGATAGCCCTGCTCCTGTGCTCAAATCCTCTCACTGTGAAGGCCAACATACCATTTGTCATCTTCACTGCCTGCTACAGCTGCAGGCTTACTTTCAGCGACCGCTGTCAAAAGACATCGAAATCTCATCGCACTTCCCCCTTTCCCAATTTACCATTACTCAAACGATAATGTACCTTCCTGTTTTTGCTGCCTCACATTTATCCATGCTATATTTCATCTGCCGTACATTTACTCACTCACTCAAATCCAAATCACACTGAAACACTTCTGCATCCTCCTCACAGTTCAGGCTCTCAACCAGCTTTGTGTCGTCTGCAAACTTGGAGATAATACGTTTAGTTCCTCTATCTAAATTATCAATATTTTGTGAATAGTTGGATCCCACTAGTCACAGCCCGTGAAAGAAGGAAAAAGACTCATTTTTTCCTATTGCTTTCTGAAGAATGGTCACTGGATTCGAAAGTTAACTGTGTTTCCTCTCCACAGATGCTGCCACATCTGCTGAGTTTCTCCAGCAATACCTGTTTTGTGTGTTTCATATGTTCAGCATCTGCAGGTTTTTGTTTTATTCCACTCCTTGTTTTCTGTCTGTTAACCCTTTCTCTGTCCATATCAATACACTACCCACAATCCCATGTGCATTGTACATGCTAATCTCCTGTGTGGGAGCTTATGGAAAGCATTCTGAAAGTCAAAGTAAACCACATGCACTGACTTTCCCTTATCAAATCCACTAGTTACATCCTCGTCAAATGCCAGTAGATTTGTCAAGCATGATTTCCCTTTTCTAAAACTGTCCTGACTGTCCCCAATCCTGTCACTGTTTGCTGAGTGCTCTTAATGCTTTTATAATGGATTCTAGTATTTTCCCTGCGACTGATGTCAGATTAACCCATTCTCAAAGTCATGTACAGCCAATGAAGTCTTTTTGAATTGGAGTCACTGTTGTAATGTAGGATAAAGCAAAAACAGAAAAGCACAATTAAAAAAGTACTGAAGGGTTTATTCTTGCACATTGTGGACAGTGGTTACCTATTCAAAACTAATGCTCCTTCAATTGTAGGTGAGGTAATCAGCGAATCATGTGTTCATTTATTGAACCTTCCTATTTTCAATTTTATTCTGAAATGGAGACTATATTAGTCACCGCTGGGTGATCGGCTTCACCAATTCCATGTCCAGCTGGTGAAACTGAATATTAAGCCCAAGGACTGTATTTCAGAGCGCAATAGCAACTTAAACGTTTCCCTTCTCTGCTCACTTTCAGGGTCCCAGGTGAAAGAAATTTGACCACCAGCAAAGCCCTTTGAAAAGGCCAAACAAATCACTCACTTCTAGGGTAATTGGGAATGGACAACAAATAGCGACACCCATGAAAGAATTTTTAAACTGCAACCATCCAGAATAGGACACTGAAGAGAAAGAGGGTGTCTTTTGTTAAAATGTGCCCAGTCAAAGTTGACCACCATCTTATTCCATCTCATGACAACCACCTTGTCTTTATTTGTCTTGTATATTTCAATTAATCTGTCTAAATGACATATGGATTTGTGGTTTCTTTCCCTCCAACAGATGGATGGATTCGAAGGGTTGCTTAAGGCAAGGAAAGTAGCACCAGTTGCCCAACAAAAGGTAAGTGGCTGAGGAGCCTGAACCACTGCTCAGCCTGAACTGCGTGTTGTACAATTTCACAGTAACTGCATTCAGCCCCTCTAATGATCAGGTGAGTTTTGAAACAGAAATGGAATTGAAAGCTAAACTTTCTTTTCACTTTCTTCTGCTGTTGAATGTAAACATCTGCAGAATGCTGGATGGCAATGCTAAAGTGATATGAACAACAACCAGTTGTTAAAGGATGAAATATAATGTAGATATATTGGTTAAAGACCAATCTTTATTACAAAGTGAATGGTTCTGTGTTGTTGAACATGTTTGGAGGTAAAATGTTTATAAAACATAGGCACTCTGTACTAGAAATACCACACATTCATTGTCAATGAGCAGGATTATTTTGAATTCCTAAGGGTTAGATCTCTCCAGACTAAAAGAAGGAAAGACTTGCATGCACAAGTGCTTTCATGACCACAAGAAGTCTCAAAGCAAATTGCAGTCAATGAGGTACTGTTGTAGCACTGTTGCAGTGCAGGAAACACAGCAAGTTCCCTCAAATGGTAATGTGAGCAGGACCAGTCTTTTTGTGTGATGTTGATTAAGGTGTAAATATAGGCCAGGACATAAAGTATAATTCCCCTGCAGTTATTCCAAATAGTAACGTGGGTTCTTTTACCATCACCTCAGGGGTAGGATATGGTCTGCGGTTAAATGTCTCTTCTATAAGATTATATGTCCAACAATGCAGCACTCCTTCAGTTCGACACTTCAATGTCAGGCTTGATTTTTATCCTTAAGTCATGAAATGGAACTTGGACCCTGGACCCTTCTGACTCAGCGATGAGTGTCCTTCCAACTGAACCATGGTTGATTATTGGCTGAGTCCAGAGGGATTGTTGCTTTTGACAGCCCATAAGTGAAAATATGCTTCAGAATTTTAGTTTAAGAAGCAAAATTGGTTTTAGTTCTGTACTCAAAAATCCACCTTCCTCTTTCTACCACAAGCAGCTATTTGAAATACAGGCTTCTTTGTTAATTTCTGTGTCTGAGTTCATTGGCTCTAAGCTTCATTATTGCAGGTCATGTTCTCATCATCAGTCTCAAAACAAAACAAAATTAGAAGATGAGGGACTTTTCAATCCTGTCAGGGGTTGGGCTGGGTGCTTGCTTGCTGGCTGGCTTTGTTGTCTTTGGATAAAATGTTAATTTTAATGTTAATTTCATCCTACCTCATATTGTCCAATTCATGTTGACATGTGGTCAGATAATGTATGTGATCAATTTAAGTCAATGTTTTCTTTCCTTTTTTTTTGAAACCATTCCAGTACATACAAGTTCCGTGTCATTAAGTCAGATGATGGAATTCAAAACTAAGTCGTCCAAAATCATATATCAATGTGACAAAGCAAATCTGAGAGCTTGGAGCAGATAATGATATAATGGGTGAGCAGGAAATGAAGTGGTTCCAGAATCTCAAAATTAAGGGATGTTGAAGATGTGCAATAGTTGGAAAGGATGAAAGAGTTGAAGGTTTAAGCTGTGAGATGATGGAAGCGGCTTTGAAAAGTTGGAACAGTAGCTGAGGAGAGAGAGCATCTGATAATGTTGACAAGTATTAGGCAGGGAAGGGGTAATTGAATGTTTATTAAAAGGTGAAGAAAATGTTTCCTGGAGACTGCTGGCAGTTTTACAGACACTGGCAATATTTTGATTTTAAGCTTCAAGAACAGTTGTTATGACCTCTGAACTTAAAAAAAAAATCTTTGAGCTAATGATTGTGTGATTGCATTTTTTCAAAGATTCAAGCGAGGTTTCCTGTTCAGTTGTGTAAACTATTTCACTTTTCAGAGGTTGTATATGAGGAGTTGCAGGGGTGGCATTCATTGTAACTAATAGAGGCTGAATACTTTCAAAAGTATCTCCTGCTGGACACTGTAAATTACCTGAACAAATGACTAACAATGAGATTGTATGTAATCTATATACAAATTCCCTCCCAAAGTGCATTGTAGGTCTATCTACAGGACATGAACTGCAGTGATTCAAGGAGGCAGCTCACCACCATCCTCTCAAGGGCAGCCAGGGACTGGCAATAAATGCTGGCCAGCCAGTGACACCTACGTTCCATAAGAGAATTTAAAAAAGTTACAACTTTAAAATATATTTTGGAGTCCTGTCTCTTGGGATTAGCACATTATGTTTAACTAGGCTGGACTAATCTCAGTATTTTTATTTGCTTATTTAAATACAATTCATTCAAAACGCAGGTAATCATGATGACAGCATTTATGAAAATTGCAAGATTCAAATATATCAGATGTCTGGACTTTTTGCATGGGAGGGCAGTAAGCTGGTAGTAGGTAGTAAGCACTTATTTTCTCATTTTCATTTCCGTTGCTTATTTCAGGCACTACAGAGGTTGAAGAAAGGTCAGGATGCACTGGAGAGAGGATATCTACACTCCCGAGAAGAGCATCGTGGGCTCCAACTCAAGGATGCCTGCGGCAACTCTTACATTATTGGGGAATTTGATCCTAACCGGTAAATGGATCCATTCCAATTTCTGTTCAGAAACATCATGGTAAAGACAAGGCAGGATTGAATTTCTTAGCCCATAACATGTCAGAGGTTTAGGATATCCATCAGTATTTGGAGCAGGAACACAGATCTGGAATATCAGCTGATTTTTCTGACTTTGGGAGTCAGGCATGTAGCACCATTTAATGATACCATGCCTAAATTAAATTGGTGCTCTTGAGAAATACAAATTGAACTAGGTGTCACAATGGGATTTTGATGAGTGTGAATGTATTGCACAGAATAGTGAGCAGCCATTTCTCTATTCATAATGCTATACCTATCATTGAGGAAGAGGGATCATGCAACTAAACAGTAATTGCAGACACCTTTTCCAGTATGTATCATTGCAGATACTGCATGCATATTAATCTCCTGTTTGACTACTGTAAGTGTCACTGCACTTGCCTATAACAACAATAGAAATTTCAAATTTGCACTTGATCATGATACCCTTATCAAATTGCAAGATAGCACTTAATAATAAGGTTTAGATGGCTGACAAAAATCATCCTTTATATGGTCCAAAGAAGAATGTTTCTCTGTCTGGAGTAGAAACTTTGGGGTAAAAGCTAACTGTGTACATTAGGACTGCTATACTGTACTTGCATTATAATTGTACTGTAATTCTGAATGCAGCCCACAGCAGCTAACAAGTCCATAATCTACATGGAACATCAACCTTCAAAATGGCCCAAAAGCCCCTATGATTGTGACTTTGGTGAATTTTATGATAATATTGAGGTTATTCTATTCCTAGAAACCATGAATAGAGTTCCGGTAACTAAAGAACATGATTGTGCAAATTGTTAGGCAAAGTTCTGCACTCAATTCTAGTTACAAGGTGAAGAGTTTAATATGGATGAAGGTAGTGGAGAGACGCAATTCTAAATTAATTGTCAGTCTTGAAACGCAACAATGCGAGATGATACCAGATAAAATTAATAAATAAGATATTTACAACATATGTATTATTGGTAAGTATAGAGTATTAAAATGTTTGTTTATTTTGAAAAGAAGCCTGAGTAAGATGTTTAATGCTATTTAAGTGGAGTTTAGGCTGATGTCAAACTTTGTAAAATGTGAACTCTTACTAGAATAGGCAGCCTGTTAGGAGTTTTCATTGGATTAGTAATTGCATAATTTCAAATTGAACAATATTTCTAAGAACATGTAACTTCCCATATGTTTTTGATGTAACCAGCACTTTTTAAGCATTTAAAGGCTTTGCAAAAGTGTTTGGGAATATATTCTTTGATAGGGCCATCAAGCTAGGTCTTATGAATAGAAACCGAAAGAACTGTGGATGCTGTAAATCAGGAACAAAAACAGAAGTTGCTGGAAAAGCTCAGCAGGTCTGGCAGCATCTGTGGGCAGAAGATCAGAGTTAACGTTTCGGGTCTGGTGACTGTTCCTCAGAACTGAATAGATTCTTGTCGAGTTCTAGGCAACACAGCATTCATTCTTATCTTTCAGTCCCTTGCTGTCTACTCCTCTAGCTCACCAGCACCAATAACTGGACAACAAAAGTAACCCTTAAAGGATTAGAACTGCAGTTTGGCAGAAAATCTTTCCAATCTATTAAATGTTCCCCAAACGCAAGCATGGGATTTGTGAGATGATTGCAAATGTACTTTCACATAGAGAATGGTGATTTGCACACACTACAGTAAAATTTTAAAAATATTTCAATGCTTCACCAAGTGCTGTTAGATTCTATTTTAAAAATCTCAGGAACCTTCAATGGATAACTATTGCTTCAAATGCAGATACATTCCAATTTATTCAGCGTGGAATAGGATGTATAGTGAGCACAAGGCACAGCTTAATTTATGTCTGGCAAAATATTGAAGCAGTATCAGAAATTCTGTTGCAAAAATAGTTCTCACACTATAGTTTGCAATTCAAATTAATGCCGAAGGCAAGCATTTCAAAATAGAATATCTAAGGCACATTCATGTAATATTCAATCAATTGTGGAATATGCATTTTGCCTCCTAGGGAAGTGGAAGGGAATATTTTTCGGCTTGGAATGCACTTGGAGGATCTGAAGGAACGAATTGACCAGCGTCCAGAGAGCCATTCCTCAACAGATCATCAACCCAATATGTCCCTAACACCCAACTCATGGGTAACGCCTGTCCCTGCTCCCCAGACTCCAATACCAACCCTGTTAGCGATGGCTCAGTCTCCAACACCAGCCCCACATAGGCTTGTAGACACAGTTCAGAATCTCAAACCTGAGGTAAGATTCATATCACTGCTGTAATGAAATGAAGTATTTGACTTGTATTTTCCATATTGAGGGACACTAGAGTTGAGTTGGAAGACTCATTCATTCCTTTCCACATAATGAGCATCAATAACTCTCAGTATAGCTCAAATTACAGTTAGTCGTGCTCCTCTTCTTTGAATCTCAACTTGGAAGAATACACAGTGTATTTCCATCCCTGTGCCTCATATTGGCAATGACATTACTTTAAATCATATAGCACCTTCAACATAGAAAAGCAACTCAACACACAGTGTTGGAAAAGGAAAAGAAAATGAACACTGGGCCAAAGAAAGATATCAGGAGAGGTACCTAAAGTTTTGCTAAAGAGATGGAGTTCAGAGACATCCTTAAAAGAGGAGAGAGAGCTGAACAAGAGGAGAATATTTGGGAGGAAATTATTCAATGTAAGGAATCTTAAGTTCCCAGTGGAGAAAAGAATGGAGGGGAGAATGCACAGCAAACCAATGTTTGACAAATGTCAAATTAGTGGATGATTTTGTACTGGGTGTTGGCCAGGGGAGAAAGAGTCCAGAGGGATTGAAATGCAAGTTTAAGGTGTTTAATTCTGAGATTTTGTGAAACCAGAAGCAAATTATTGCTAAATAACAGCAGGGTTGATGGTTGTATAATTGTTTTGGAATGATCCAGGATATAGGTAGCATTTTTCTATGAACTGAAGTGAAAAGATACTGGAGGATCTCCAACTTTCCAGGATTAGTTTGTTGTTAGTTTCTTTGACCTGATTTTTTTTCTATGTCATTGAGGACAGTGTGAATACTCCTGAAGAAAGGCAAAATATCCAATATTTTGGAGCAGAAATATTATTTGAAAATGTTTAAACCACTCCATTTCACTCATCATTATCTGTGCTGCCCGTTCCAGAACAATATAGCATCCTCTGAGGAGATATGTTCCAAAGGATTTGCTTTGTTAGTCTGCTAAACATTAAGTAAAGATCTCATTTGTGTTCTCAGTTAGATTCCAAGCACTACTTAAATAAAAACAGAAATGCTCACAGTGACCTGGCTATTATTAAGTCTAGACAAATAAATGACTCACCTGGTCATCATCTTATTGTTTCTGTGGCATGGTTGTGCACAAATCAATTGCAGTTTTGCCAATATTATAAGAGTCACTACATTTCTAAAAGTATTTCATATATTGTGATGCTTTTTGCAATGTGCTTCAGATCTGAGAAGCACTGTATAACTGTCTTTCCAATGTATTTTCTTAGCTGTTTTAAGATCCATTATATCATTGTCCAAAAACATCTAAACAACATCATGTGTTGCACTGAGGAATTTCAAAGAGTTTTTTTTTTTGTTTTCTGCAGAGCGCAGTTCCGAGTGCAGCACTCCAACATAAAAAGGTAGATGTGGAGGTGAGCTCAGTGAGTGGAGAAAGTGAGGATAGTGATGCCATTCCTGAAACCTTGAAACACAAGACGATGCAACTGGAGGATAATTTTGACCAGCTGTTGGAGCAGTGAGTGCAGTTAAGATTATCACATTTTATCATTTAATTAGTCTCCTTCCAGATCATGTGAATGATCTCGAAAGTCTGTAAATGGAACATCACACTGCGAACCCTCAGGAAATTCCAGCTAAGAATACATGTCTCAATTGTGTTACTTTCTTCGTAATGTAGTGATCAATCCTGGTGCCAACTCATATGCATCAAACAATTTAGGCTTGGCTGACTATTGTGACAAGAAAACTTGCAAAGCTTTGTTCTTGGTTTAATGGAAGATCTGCTTCCAGTTTCAGAGGGCTCTTGTGCAGCAGTGCTAGTGTCCCTGAGCAAAGAAAACAAACATTTCATGATCATGATACATTTGAATATAGAACCTTTCTTGCTGGTTCAAGTCTCACTAACACCTACACACGCACATTTAACGACATCTCTGTGCAACTCAATTTGAAAATATCTTCCCAGTTTCCAGGCAAACTGAACAACATGAGCATTTATATAATTTTAGAGTGTCAATAACAGTTTTCTTTATATTTTGTTTTCTGCTAAATAAATACCCAGAGGTAATTTTCATCAAGCAGTTTCACAATTTCCTTATGCTGGAATTCAATGTATGTGAAGGAGAGCTTATTGAAGATTTGAATACTAAAGCCATGCTAACTTCATATGACTTATTTCTTATTGCTTTGCTTGTATTTGTTCTTCAATAAATTTTAGTTTTTTCATATCAGAAGACTCCTAATTTGCATTTTAGTGGAAAATATAGATTCACAGAATCTTAATTTGTGGACCTACCAAGAGCTGAATGCTACCAGAAAAGGCTAAATGTCATTTTCATCATGTTTCATGAATGGTTTCTCTCTGCAAGGCCTAGAAAGTTTACATGGGCTGTGGCCTGCATTAACTGGGACCACACACATGTTTGGCTTCCCCGTGGTTCTATGCTAGCCCCATTCTCCCACTCACCAGAGATGGAAGTACTCACTACTAGGGGTGTTCCCAGGATTCCTAGCACTGACAACATATTTAAAAGCCCATCGTGCATCCGGTCAAGTGGTTGGCAGTCCAGAGCTGCCTGGCATGGTTCAATACATTGGCTACAGACAGGGTAGACAAAGAAGGTTGGCACCATGCTTTGTGGACAGAGACCTGGAGATCCTGGGGGGATGGGCTGATACAGTGTAAGGCTGTCCTGATTTCCCCCAGGACACCACACCAAACGCTGCCAGCTTGACCTGAGGTGCCACCCAGGTCAGTGCAATCTCAACTATGAACTACGCAGCAATGCTGCAAGGAGGTCATGCAACCACTCTGTCTCTGCCAGGATAAGTGTCACCAATTTTTCTCCGCTGCCTTAAACTCACTCTGACTTTACCACTGCACCCACCTCCCACCAAGACTCTCCCATACTCACTATTGCACACTGATTCTTCCCTCACCCACTGTCATCCATCCCAAAGTCTCATCCATCTGACTCTGTATAGCCTCCCCGCTGCCTATTCACTCACTTGGGATGTCTCATCCCTTTTTCCCATCTGCACCTTCATTAACAGTGATGGATGACAGTGGGTGAGGGAAGAATCAGTGTGCATAGAGATGCAGAAATATCCATGTCTTGCCAACCAAGTAAGAAGCATTGTCCACTGCTGTGTACTCCCCCATTACCCTCACTGGTGTATTCTTAATGTGTCACTTGTTCATGATGCATTGGCTCTTTTATCTCGTGCTGGTACGAGTGTCATTACCAGAGGGTGGCACTGCTAGACATGGCTTCCTCAGTCAAGGAGGAAGGGAGTACAGATGTCACCAAGGAAGTAGCAGCAAGGCTGCTTCTTGCATTCCCCCCCACCTCCACCAGCCCAGAGATGGACACCTCAAGGTGTATGGTTGTGAGATTAGAGTCGGGACACATGCTAGTGCAGACATCGCTGCCACGTCGTTGCAGCTGGCTGAGGTAGAGAGGACTGGCATTGACCAGGAACCTGCTCCAGCCCAGACAGGAGAGAGGACCCCGTGGTGTCACACATTATTCAACTTTATATGAATGCACACAATGATCCAGGAGCAGGAGGCACCTTCGGTGGGGGCACAAGGGTTGCAGCAATGCATTTGGGACCCTGCTGCCTCAGACTTGCAATCTCCTTGGACAGGTTGGTGTCTGCCATGGAGAGCCACCTCCACCGGTCTCAGGGACTGCTGGAATACACATGGACCTGTGATTTATTGCTCTAAACAACAGCAAGGCAACAGGGGGATGGTGGACCTTGAGCTCATTCCAGCTGACCCTTCCTCCGAAGGAGACAGAGCAGTGTTAGTAGACATCCAGCCAGGGGAGGATCCCCTGTGGTCAAAGATGCAGGGGGCAAGGAATTGGTCTGCACACAGGAGGTTAATGCCTAAGCTTTATATAGAATGTGCTTGTAGGTATTGCCCTTTGAACAATCTCACATCGCCCAAAAATTGAAGCTCCCCCACTCTCAGAGCAAAATAGTTACCCCCCGCCCAGTTGTGATAGCAGCCATTGCACACGTGCTATTTCCCACATGACACAGCAGTCACTCTTCACAGTGAATCTCAGGCTCAGCCTCTTAGGCTTGGTGAACCCTCGAATGTACATACTCCTCACTTGGCAGCCCTGTGCATTAACCCCACATGCTCTGAATTTGCTCAAATCCCCATCCTACCCAACTACTTAAACCTTCATCTCCCCATTTTAACCTCCAAGGCCCAGGCATACCGAGTATAGGTGTAATTGTGTACTCTATTCCCATGCGCTGGAACCTTACCACCACTTCTCCTGTATTACCC
This sequence comes from Rhincodon typus, assembly GCF_021869965.1. NCBI lineage: Eukaryota > Metazoa > Chordata > Chondrichthyes > Orectolobiformes > Rhincodontidae > Rhincodon > Rhincodon typus. Next base: position 17,289,074 of record NC_063359.1, on the reverse strand, counting down.
AATGGGGAAATATACATGAGAGAACATTCCTAAAAAAGAATGGGGATCTCTTATTTGTGCCTAATATTTTTGAAAAGAGCACTTAATATTTCAAAAATCTGCTGTCCAATCAATATAATGTTAGAGATTGGTATTCTTAAAGTGGCTTTATCATTCTAAGTCATTAAAAGCAGTGACCTGAAGAGTTGCTGCAGTATGTTGTGGGGATTGCAGATACTGAAGCCGTTTGTAATTTTCTGTATATGTAATGTGTACCATAGATGGTCAGGTTCTGTTAAGTCAGATACCTTGGAGTTTATACCTCTACTGTTTACAAGACAGGAACATCAGGGGCGGCACCATGGCTCAGTGGTTAGCACTTCTGCCTCACAGTGCCAGGGACCCGCGTTCGATCCCACCCTGGGGTGCTTGTCTGTGTGGAATTTGCACGTTTTCCCTGCGTCTGCGTGGGTTTCCTCTGGGTGCTCCGGTTTCCTCCCACAGTCCAAAGATGTGCTGGTTAGGTGGATTGGCCATGCTAACTTGCCCGTAGTGTCCAGGGGTGTGTAAGTTAGATGGATTGGCCATGGGAAATGCAGGGTTACAGGGAAAGGGTACAGGGGTGGTCTAGGTGGGATGCTCTTCGGAGGGGCAGTGTAGACTTGTTGGGCCAATTGGCCTGTTTCCACACTGTAGAAATTCTATGATCACAGACTTATGTACATTTTCTGTCTAGGATTACTGATGTTGCTGTATACTGTCTTCATTACACAGAGACTGAAGGCAAGGCAGGTACTTGTACATTGTGATGTTGTGCCTTGTCTGCTCTGGAATCTTTACCATAGCACAAACAGATACCGACTTGCATAAGAAAACAGTAGTGGTCAACCCCCGATGCTGAGATAACATTCACTCGCTTGTGCTTTCCTGCTGTTCAAGATTCTGAGTCCTGAAGTTCAATTCAAGGCTTTGCAACTTTGCCCTCCCCACTTCTCCCCGTAAACAACATGTCTCCTTCCTGCTTTCCAGATGTAAAAACATTAAGGATTTACCTCTGTCACTCAGCCTTGAGAGAATGAGGGAAAACCCCGAGACTCCTCAGCTACCCCCTACTGCACATGCTCAGGAGATGCGAATGATGGACCTAATCCAAGAAGGAGGGATAAAGACTTCCAAAGACAATCTGGACAAATGCAGCAGTAAAACACCAGAACCGTGAGTAGGAGCCATTTTGATTAGGTTAATGCCCCTATTTTTTATATTCAGAAGTACTCTTAGACGCAACTGAATATTTTTCTTTCCCATCACCAAACCCATAGTGTACTTTTTTTCATGTATTAACCACCACTAGTAAATCACCCACAACTCCAATTGAATAATTTACATTTAACGGTCATTCCAGGCGATGCAAACCATCATAGGAGAGGGAGAAAGGTAGGGGGCTAAATCAAAATTGAGTTGGAAGGGGGAGATTTAGCATTCCACCCCCTGTGGTGTCCATCTCCTGCTAAAGGCATTGAGAGTAATTATCCATTTCTTATCAATGACCGTTTTAATGGAATTTGATGCAACACTGCACCCCTTTAATACAGCGCCTTTAATATTGAGTGCTTCATATATCATTGTTATTGAGTTTTCCTAAGCTTCAATCGGCTAGTGACATTTTTTTCATTTACGAAAAGGAACAAAGCAATAATATGGGAAACCACACTCAGTGATGCTTTCAAGGACGGCTTTGGGCCACTACTGGAACAAGAGGAGTTGCTGCCTACTGATACTGAAACCGGACTACACACCAGATCTCCCAGCTCGAAGGGAACTTCCCATTTGGAAAAGAAGGACCTTTTTTGTCGAAAAGGCCTGACCTATGTGGATGGAATTGCTTCTCCTGAAGACATGTCTCGCAAAGCTTTGCACCAAGCCACGCTAATCTCTCTAGAGGTAACTGCAACCACTTACAATATGATGTGTCTGGAAAGTTTTGTTAGTTGGGGAAAGGAACATGGATTTGATACCAAATCTTCAGCGATTTAGATGTTTGTAAGCAGGGGGAAGATAATACAGGTAACTGTGGCCAGCTGTGATTTCAAACATAAGAAAAACATGAGTAACTCCTTTAAAAAAAATGTCAAAACGCACAGCAGGACTCCAAAACCTGAATAGAAAACAAACAGGTTTACATTTCAGGTACAGGTTGTTATCGAAACACCATTTCCATTTACACATAGACCTACATTATTTTACGTTTTATATCAATGACTTTCTGGCAGTTGGGTACATCAGAGCTACATGCACAGCTTCCAAGCTTGAGGTTTAATATTCATTACCATAAGTTAAAATAGCACAGTGCATGGGTCTACAGAGGTTCCTCAATGTCCAGATAGTAAGTACAACACACGGATGTGCAAGTCGTTAGTGATCATACTTAAAACCATCTTGAAAACCTCAGACCAAACTTCAGTGAACACTCTCCTTTTATTCATGTCCTGAGTTCTAAGCCAGAGTCTAGTTAATGGGTAATGTTTGTTGCTCATTCGGTTTCACAATCGGATATAGTTAGTGGTGCTGTTGGTTTTAGATTTTGCCTCCATTTAAATGGTGCCCCCCAGTGGTCATTTTGTTTTTTGACTGCCCTGGCAGCCTCAATTGAAAGTCAACCAAATACTCTGGGGATACTCTGCTACACATCCAACATTGCCATGTGCAGAAATTGTGACACTGACTAAAGGGAGAATGTCAATACAATTTCCCAGTATTGGGCTGGGAGCTGTTTGAAATTTCTGTCACAGAGTGACTGCAAGGCAAACTCTGAGACCTGCCAGGCATCCACTGAACGGTCTCCAAGCTTCATGGGGAAACATTTAACCTGAGAAAGGATCAAACTCTCTTTGAATTGGATACTGAAGGTTGGAGAGCGGTGAACAGTTTTCTGGCTGTGCGCTTATTTTCTAACCAACCTGTTCAGAATCACAGAGGTCTATAGCACAGAGAAAGGCCCTTTGATCTATCAACTCTGTGCCAGTTAAAACCAAGCATTTAATTATTGTAATCACATTTCCCAGCTCATGATCATAGTCCTGTTCAGAGATATTATGAAACACCACTGGTGCTGGTAGGACTCGAACTTGGGCTTCCTGGCTCAGAGATAGGGACACTACCACTGCATCATGAGATCCCTACCAAATATAATCTATATATGATATGTGCAGGCCTTCAGTGGGTGACTTCTGTCAGACCATAGGATGCAGAGACAAGTTTCAGTGTGTGAGTGGCCGCAATTTAGTTTTGATTTGGAAGAAACCTGAAACTTATCTGCACTCCCGACCTTGCACCATTTTGCTCTGCCCATTTTTATTGTGGATCCGAAACGCCTCGTGTGGAACCTGCTTCTGCTGAAGTCAGGTTAGTCATTTCGAAGCAGGAGCTGAAAGCCATTTTGGTATGGTGCTGCGGGGTTTTGGAAGTCCATGATGAGGTTTGATAATCACTTTGGGGCCTTTTCCCATCTCGGCCACAATTGTTTTAAGTCTAGCTGGGTCAAGAACGAATTAGTGCACACGCTGGATCATCCGTGAGAGCAGGCTGTGGGTACACAGATGGATCGTTTGATCTGTGCCCAACCAAGAGTCTGGAAGTAAGGCAGAGCGGTGACTCCTGAGAGCCGTCCTCCGTTGAAACCCTCACCTCTTTAGCTTAGGGAGATGGTGGCATAATGATACTGTGACTGGACTATGCATCCAGAAACCCAGACTAATTCACAGGTTCTGAGGAAGGGTCACCCGACCGGAAACGTTAACTCTGATTTTCTTCTTCACAGATGCTGCCAGACCTGCTGAGTTTTTCCAGCAAAACTTCTGTTTTTGTTCCTATTTCACTGGGTCACCAGTTCAAATCTCACCATAGTAGCTGGTGGAATTTAAAGTCAATTAACTAATACAATGAGACTGTAAAGCTAGTGCCATTAATGGTGACTGTGAGAATTGTTATCAATTCTCATAAAAACTAGTTCACTATTGTCCTTTACAGAAAGAAATCTGTTCTTCTTATCTGGTGTGGCCTATATGTGACTTCAGACCTGCAGCAATGTAGTTAACACTTGACTGCCCTCTGAAAAGGTAACATAGTCAAAGGCAATGAGGAATGAGTGGCAAATGCTGGCCTTGCCAATGAGATCCATGTTGCATGAAATAAACAAAAACCTTTACTTCCCCTTCCCCAACTGGCACCTACCTTTTCTGCAGGTGACCTTCTAACCTAAAAGTCTGGGAGCTATTGTACTAGTAGCAAGCATGGCCGCCTCCTTAGCACCACCAAGTTCTGGAGTTGCCAGGCACTGATAGGCCAGCTCTCAGCAGCCTCAACTTTGTCATTCTGTCATTGATACGAATTGAAAACAGGCCGGCAACCAATTGACTGCCTGCTTGCGAGGAAATCCAGTCAACTTTCACATCCTGAAAGAAGGCTTGCAGGGCTTTTCATATCCATTTAGGGGAGGTTGGCTTTCCTGACTGGGCCCAACATTTATCGCCAATCTCTAATTGCTCTGGAGACAGCAGTAGAGAGCTGCCTTCTTGAACCACTGGGCTTTATTAGCTGTAGCTACGTGCACCATGATGTTAGGTAAGTTGGTAAAGATGCTAAGGAGACTGGAAGGAGGGGCAAACAAAGCCATGCATCGAGTATGCTTCAAAAAGGGAATAATGTCAAAAAGACAAAGTAAAGAGCTGTGTACCTGAATGCATGTAGCATTGACAGCAAGGTGGACAATCTGAAGGCACAAATGTGGGTCTGATCTAATTGCCATTACAGGACTGTGCCTGCATGATGATCAGGACTTGGAATGTTTCAAAGATATTTGTTGCTTAAGAAGGAAAAGGAGGTGGAGTTGCACTGATGATATGGGATGGGATCAGTGTATTAATAAGAGAGGATCTCTGATCAGAAGAAGAATGTGTGGACACTAAACAGATGCTGGAAATCAAAAACATAAACAGAAATTGCTGGCAAAACTCAGCAGGTCTGGCAGTGTCTTGGAGAGAAAGTAGAGGTAATGTTTCAGGTCCAGTGATCCTTCTTTAAAACGGGATCCAAAACATTAAATCTGATTTCTCTCCACAGAAGATGCCAGGCCTGCTGAGTTTCTGCAGCAATTTCTGAAAAATGTGTGAAATTTCTTGGGTGGCATTAAGAAACAGCAAATGACAGCAGAGATTGGTTGGAGCTATTTATTAACAATCAGATTGTGGTGATTGCGTGGGGCATGATATTAGTCAGAAAATGAGAGAAGTTTACAGCATGGACATAACAGTTATCATGGGTGAGTTCAATCTGAAATTGACTGGGTAAACAAACTGAGCACTAAAGCTGTGGAGAATGAGTTTCTGGATTGTGTTAGGATGAGCCAACAAGATTAGATGCTGTTTTAGATCTAGTATTATGTAACAACAAAAAGGGCTAATTAGGGCTCTTGCTGTGAAAGATGATGAGTGACCACGATATGATAGCATTTTATGTTATGTTTTGAAAGTGCAGTAGTTCATTCTGAAGCAAAGGAGTCCAGTTTGAATAAGGAAAATTATGAAGGCGTGAGACACAAAATGATTGAGGTGGACTTGAAAAATACATTAAAAGGTATGACTGTACATAGGCAATGGGTAGACATTAAAGATCCATTGCTTGACTTATGGCAATGGAACATTTCTTCAAGTTGCAATAACTCAAAAATGGTCAATCAAATGTGGCCAACAAAGTAAGTTCAGGATTGCATAAGATTAAAAGAAAAAGTCTGTAAGGTTACCAGAAATAGCTGTAATTCTGAGGATTGGAAGGTTTGTAGAATACAACAAAGCAGACCAGGAAGCTATTAAGGAAAGGGAGATTAGAACATGAATGCCAGCAAAAGATTAAAAAAGAAATCTAGCAAAAGATTAAAAAAGGACTGTAAAAGCCTTTGTAGGCATGTAAAAGGAAACATTTGGCTAAAACGAATGTGGTTCCAGTAAAGGCCGAGTCAGCAGCACTTTTAATGGGAAATAGAGAAATGGCAATGAGGCTAAATGATTACTTTGTGTTGTTTTCACTGAGAAGATACCACAAGTATAGCAAAAGTAGAGATCCAAGTGGCTAGGGAGAATGAAATGTTGAAGCAAGTTAGCATTAGTAAGAAGATTGTACTAGAGAAATTATTGGGGCTGAAAGTTGATAATTTCCCAATACCTGGTGGTCTTCATTCCTGAATGTTCAAGGAGGTACCTTTTGGGATATTTGTTGCATTGGTGATTATCTTCCAACGTTGTGTAGATACTGCAATGATTCTTGTAGATCGAAAGGTAGCAAATGTCACTCCACTCCATTGTATAATGTATTGAGAGAGAAAATGGAGCTAGCTCTACATCAGTCAGAGGGAAAATGCTAGGATCTATTATAAAAGATGGGATAAACAGACATATTTTGAAGATGTTACTGACAAAATTGATAAAGGAGAGCTGGTAGACATGGTGTACTTAGGTTTTAAAAAGGCTTTTGATAATGTCTTCCACAGGTGGCTGATTAAAAAAGGTTAAAACACATAGGATAAGAGGAAATGTACTGGCATAGATTATTGCTGTAACAGACAAAAAACAATAAATGGGTCTCGCGTTGGTAGGCTGCAACTCATGAGGAGCCACAAGGATCAATATTTGGCCCCAGTTGTTTATAATGTTTGTCAACAATTTGGAGTTGTGGATCAAATGCAAACTTCCAGATTTGTGGATGATACGCAGCTTAGTGGGAATGTACATTGTGAAGAAGATGTAAAGCAGCTTCAGGAGGATTTGGACAGACTTAATGAATGACCAAGAACATGGCAAATGGAATATAAAGTGAAAAAACATGAGGTTATCCACTTCAGAGAAAAAGATGTGCAGAGCATTTCTTAAATTGTAACAGATTGGAGCATGTAAAAATGTACAAAGGATCATAGGTATCTTTATTAATTAGTCACCAAAGGCAACCATGTATATACAGCAAGCTGTTAGGAAGGGTAAGGGGATGTTAACCTTTAATACAAGAGGATTTGAGTACAGAAGTAATGACGATGTGTAGAATTAATACACCATTTTTGAAAGGTGGAAATAGTAGTGGTCATAGAGGTCTACAAAATGGAACTTCCACCACCATTAAAGATACCGGCCTTAGACAAGATAGCTCCATTGGAGAAGATACCCTGGCATTCATAAGCAAAGTAGTTAATCTAGATGAAGCAAAAGGGGCAGAACCTGTCTACAACAATAGACATTCTGTTTGACTTTGTGCTTGACTGAGGAGCAAGTATTACTGTGCCATCAGATCGGTTATCATGAGTGAAGAAGCAGATATTACAATCTAAAGTGATAAAACTACATGGCAACGATGGAATAACAAGCAGAAGCATAAGGAGTGCTGTTGGTTACACTATTACACAACACACAGCAGAGATTTGGAAATGTGTGCATTGTCCACAATCATCCAACTTCCCTTTTGAGTCTGAGACATTTCTCCAACCAACTTCATCAGAAGAGTTGGAGGAGATCGACAATGTCCAAAGGTACAATTGGTCTAGATACAAACAGCTATCCAAACGCTGTCCAGGAACAATCATTATTCACCAACCAGTCAGGAGAAAACTCCATTGGGTTTCCCAGGCTCCTGGTAGAACCCAGCAGAAGAAAGAACCAAGTGAGGTCACTTGTATTGGCATAAAAGAGCTGTTTAACACTGTCAATGTAGAGTACATCACAGACTTGACAGCACAGATAAAAATGTCAGTGTTTTGTCTTCTAAAACAGGACTGTGAATGCCAGTGACAGAGGGCCAAGTGAGCAGCAATCCTTCATTGGCATGACTTAAGAGTTTGAAAAGATTTATCAGATAAGCAACCAGAATGGGCAAATGAAGTAACAGAGCAGCTTTCTTGTATGATGGGCATTCACAAGATTCAAAGTTTCCCAGCTGATGTGATAGACAACTATCTGAATCAGCTAAGATAACGAACCAAAACAGTCTTGTTAAAATAATGGACCAAAAACAACATCTACAAAGAACAACATCTACTACAATGGATGTTTCAGATGTAAAAGATCCTTCAACATTGAGGTGATCCACAGATCAGAATCGGGTCAACAGTCCTCAAGCAAGAGATCTACCGAGCTATTATGTCTGAAGTGAGTGTGTTCTGAGGAAAGTGTGAAATTTCCAGACCACTGCATTTGTGAAGTCAGAGACCTGGAGGTTTGAGGTGGTAATGATAAACGTAATACAATTATAAACATTGTTGGATAGAGGTTAACCATGGGGAGTGAAGACATCTTTCAGGGAGATGTTGTATAAGATACTAGTTCTGAAGGGGTTCATGCAATAAGCATTCTTGTTATCTAACAAAATACCTGTTCTATAGAGTATCTACAGTAGTGTGTCCTCCACTACTAATCACTCCAAGATAAAGCAAACTAAAAGGAGAATTAAAAACCGAAAGAACTCCGGACGCTGTAAATCAGGAACAAAAACAAAGTTACTGGAGAAGCTCAGCAGGTCTGGCAGCATCTGTGAAGGAAAAAACAGAGTTAATGTTTCAGGTCCGGTGCCAGAGTTCTGAGGAAGGGTCACTAAACCCGAAACGTTAACGTTGTTTTTTCCTTCACAGATGCTGCCACTCCTGCTGAATTTTTCCAGCAACTTTGTTTTTGTTGTAAAAGGAGAATTGGTGACTGTGAACTATCTCAAAGAACTCTCTTCAGCAGGTGGCAAATGCCACAAGATACCAGGCCTGGTCATCAGGAAAAATATCACATGGAACACTTGACACAGTACAGCCTCTTTAGTATGTGCACCTCTGTTATTCAGTCCCTTAGCATATTGTGGTTTAACTTATTGATGACACCAGAATCATTCCTACGCTGGGTGTCCTCAGAATAAATCTGATCAAAATGCTGCACTAACAACAGATTTTAATAATTTGACATGTTTTTGCACCTCAGTGACTCATTAGCATTGCAGATTTTATATGCTTTAAACATTGCTAACTGGTTATTAACTGAACCATCTTTAACCATCTCCTGTTATTAATTCAGTGATGAAGTGTTTTTATACAATCCAATATTTAGAAAGCCAGGTACCAGAGAGCTGAAAATATGAAAATGCCTAAAATTTTCTTCGAAATTCTTATGCATTGGTAACCTTCTACCAATGTACCAATGAACCAACACTATATGATTCAAAACTAAGACAATTTAAATAGTGCAATGTATTATTTCCAAGAGGATTTCTGTATCGGGAGTCATTGCTGCCTGTGACATATTCAAAGGTGTGTGAATAATATTGTGTTGCAGAGCAGAGAACTCCAAATTGGAAGTGCTTAATTGGACACTTCTTTTCATTTAGCATCTTAAAATTAATTGCTTCAGTGATTCCCAGTCGCCAGCAGCTTCCCATCTGCTTGGAGCTCCTGTAATTTCAGAAACCTACACCAGATGGCAGTAGAGGTGCGGCAGGACCACTGCCTCAACCCTAATATCCCATTGTATGTCATCAGCATTAATTCTTGCTGCAGCAGGCAATAATTTGTGAGTAATAGAGCTGACTAAAGGTGTGAAAGTGAAGGAACAACAACGACTTCTCTCTCTCTCTCTCTCTGTCTCCCCAAAGCAATTATTTTAAGCTGGTTTATCGCAATTGCATGATTGGTGTGGGATAGCAGCATTATTTACAGGTGACACCATTCTTTTCATGATAGGTTCTGACCAGCATGAATCTGGGTTGGAAAGTGATAAACGAGAGTTAATTTCAGACACCAGTCACAGATTCCAAAGCTTGGATATTTTCAAAGATGGAGTTTTACACATCAAGCCCATTGATCTATACAGAGACCCCCTCAGGATGATTCTGGATGAGAAAGGGAAGCATTATCGACGATATCATCGATATACTGGAAAAAGTGGGGGCTGGAATTCGACTGCAACAAGGAATGTTCCACGATCCCACTAAGACACAGGCATAACTGGGGCCCATGTGGGTACCCATGGCAACCCCTCTGACCTGAAGAAAGTGAGAGAAAGTGTTGAGGGTGAGGACGAGCTTGGCCAGGCGGAGGAGGGTGGTGGTGGATGGGACAGTTCAGGCCTTTGTTTCAGGAAGAAGAGTTGAGCCTTGCGACCGTGCTGGTGGGGGATGGACGTCTATAGGAATTCCATGTCAATGGCGAAGAGGAGGTGGCTGGAGCCCACAAACTGGAAATTCTGAGACTGATGTAAAACATCAGAGGAATCACGGATGTATGTGGGCAGGGACTGGACCAGGGGAGAAAACACCAAGTCGGGGCAGGAAGAGATGAGATTTGTGGGGTAGGAGCAGGCAGAAACAATGGGTCTTGCCCAGGCAGTCCTGTTTGTGGATTTTGGGAGGAAGGTAGAAGCAGGCTATGCAGGGTTGGGGGTCTGTGAGATTCGAGGTAGTGGAGAGGCGGGGGGAAGATCACTAGATGACATCAGATTAGTGACCATGGTGGACATTGTTCCTGGACATCTTTGTTTCTATTTGTATATCCACTATAAACCTACCAACTCCCACAGTTACCTTAACTATATATCCTCACATCCTGCTTCCTGTAAAGACTTTATTCAATTCTCCCAGTTCCTCTGTCTCATTTACATCTGTTCTGATGATGCTAACTTTGTCAAAGAGGCCTCCGACAGTTCACCTTCTTCCTTAACCAAAGATTCCCCGGCACCCTCATTGACAGGGCTCTCAGCTGTGTCTGACCCATCTCCCACACATCCGCCCTCACCCCCTCTCTTCCCTCCCACAACAGTGATAGGGTCCCCCTTGTCCTCATCTACCATCCCACCAGCATCCACATCCAGACGATCATTAGCTGCCATTTCCACCACCTCCAGCAGGATACCACCACCGGACACACAATCCCTTCCCCTCCCTTGTCAGGCTTGTGCAAGGATCGTTCTGTCCGGGACACCGTGGACCACACCTCCTTCACTCCCAACACCACCCCCTCGCAGCCCTACGGCACCTTCCCCTGCAACTGCTGACGGTGTTACACCCACCCGTTCACTTCCTCCTTCCACACTATCCAAGGCCCTAAACACACCTTCCAGGTGAAGCAGTCATTTACCTGCAGTTCACTCATTCTAGTCTACTGTATTTGCTGCTCAGTGTAGTCTCCTCTACACTGGGGAGACAAAGTGCAGGCTCGGCAATCACTTATGCTACATTCTGCTAGTAAAAATGGCCCTGAGCTTCCAGTTGCCTGCCATTTCGAAACACTACCGTGTTCCCTGGCCAACATCTCTGTCTTGGGCTTGCTGCAGTGTTCCAGCAAAGCTCAGCACAAGCTAGAAGAACAGCACCTCACTTTCCATGTGGGAACCCTTCAGGCTTCAGGACTCATTATCAAGTTCAATAATTTTAGGGCCTGAGCACCTTCTTCCATTGTCCTTCCCCTGACCCCTACACACCAGGGCTATGAGCACAGCCAACCCATTGTCAGCCACTAATGGTCCCCATTAGCAGATACTGATTTCCTCAGGCTGGTCATTACCCATTCCTTTGCCCAACTGCTGTTCTCTCCATCTGTGCTCCATCTCCACCTATCATTGACTACATAGCCCTCCCCCATTTTCAGCCTGTATGCCAACCTTTTCCAAGGTACAATCAGTTTTAAGGGAAGGTCAAAAACAAAGTTGCTGGAAAATCTCAGCACGTCTGGCAGCATCTGTGAAGTTAAAAACAGAGTTAACTTTTAGGGTCTGGTGACCCTTCCTCAGAACGGTACAGTACAGTTCTGAGGAAGGTCCACCGGACCTGAAACGTTAACTCTGTTTTCTCCTTCACGGATGCTGCCAGACCTGCTGAGCTTTTCCAGCAACTTTGTTTTTGTTCCTGATTTACAGCATCCACAGTTCTTTCGGTTTTTATTTAAAGAAGGGTCGCTGGACCCGAAACATTCACTCTGCTTTGTCTCCACAGTTAACTGCTAGACCTGCTGAGTTTCTCCAGCAATTGCTGTTTTTGTAAGAAACGGAGTTAATGTTAGATGTGAGACAGAGCTGATTTCAAAATGCAATTGGTTTTATGTAAGTGATTCTGGATAACAAACATTTCTTTTCCTATAACACCTTTAAATGTCAGAAAACCTCTGAAGGCTTCTACAGAAGCATAATCAGAATAAAGTGGTTGTCAAACAATGAAGGAGATAGTGGGGGTGCTGCAGTGTAACTAAAAGTGCAGTCATCAAAATGAGGTATAAAGGAAGGTTTTGAAGAGGTGATGGAATGTAACTATATGACTGTCTATACTGATAGAGTTTGTCTGTCACCAAAATTTGTCTCAGATATCATGTGTAATTTTGATTTTGTAGCAATTAAGAAGTGCTGATTTATTGACATTGTGTGAAGAATGGAACTGTATAAGTTTAGAATTTTTCAATTTAGAAAAAATTGCTTTCTAGGAAATGTTGAACATGTTTTTTTCAAAACCACCTCTGTTTTGTTTCAAAAATATACTTTATTCATAAAAATACCTTTACGTACATATATAGTCACTGAAGCAGTTCAGTTCTGCACAGTAGCATATGAAGAAACAAAACGAACATTGGAGTTTGACTCTATCCAACAAGCAAACCAAAGGCATTTATTACTTATACAAGACAATATTTACATACATTTGAGGCAGGTGTGATAACTGAAGGGTGTAATACCTGTTTAACTTTGGCAGAAAGACCTTAGATGGTGGTGTTTCACCGCTGCACCTCGGTGGCAACAGCCCCAAGCTTTAGTGTGACTGAAACTGAATGAACGAATGCTCATATGGAAGGAGGAGCTCCTGCCCTCATTTTTCACAATTGGTGAAAGACACGCTATGCCAGGGTGCAACTGACTGCGGTAAAGTGTTCCTGGATTCTCCCTTTCTCTCAGCCCAAGTAAATCTCTGGGGTAGCTTCTTTTGTTCTGGAAATGTTCGTGACCTGTAGGTAAATCAAGAGCCTTTGCAGAGCTCGCAATATTAAAGGGGCTGTTGTGCTTTTCCAGGAACGCATTGTTTCTCCAGAGACTGACAGTGGGTTTGTGGGCTCCGACAGCAGCAGGCTCACTCCGGCAATTCAGACTCCGGAACACCAACCCACTCAGAGCAGGTACAATACCAATTCCTCACTGAATGCAATGTAATGTTGTAGATTAACAAAGTGGATTTTCTGTCATGTTGTGTGTAGGTGTCCGTTTGATCGGAGTGTTTCATCTTTAACCCATATTTATGCAGTAATATATTTCACAATGTGTACGTTTAGAATCAATAGTAAATACTGAGAAGAGGCTAGCACTGTTGCCTCATAGCACCAGGGGCCCGGGTTTGATTCCATCCTTGGGTGACTGTCTGTCTGTGTGATGTTTCCACATTCTTCCCGTGAATGCGTGGGTTTCCATTGGGTGCTCCAGTTTCCTCCCACATTCCAAAGATGTACAGGTTAAGTGGATTATCCATGGTAAATGCAGTGATACGGGGATACAGTGGGTGGGTGGGATGCTCTTCAAAGGGTCGGTGCAGACATGATGGGCCGATAGGCCTCTTTCCTCACTGTAGAAATTCTGTGGCTGTAAAGACTGAAGCCATTATTGTCAGTCACGTGCCACCCCCAGACCCGTCACAAAGTCCATTTCCTAACCACTAACTCCATACTGTCTCCAGAAAGTGACAGTTTGAGTCAGACTATTCCCAACCTTCCACAAGGCAAAAGTTAAGAGCGTAATAAAATACTCTCTGCTTCCCTGGATTAGTGTGACTCTAAAAACATTCAAACCATCCAGGACCAAGCAGCACTCCATCCACCAGCATTCATTGCCAATACTATAGGTATACACTTTGGGGTGCCTGGATGGTGGAAGCAACATATTCCTCTAACCACTGCTTTGAAGTAAACCGATGTTTATCTTGTGATCCACCAATTCTATTGTCACCGCAAAAATAAAACTATTCAAAAAGATATACAGCTCGGAAACAAACCCTTCTGTCCAACTCGTCCATGCCGACCAGATATTCTAAATAAATCTAGTCCCATTTGCCAGCATTTGGCCCATTTCCCTGTAAACCCTTCCTATTCATATACCCATTTAGATGCCTTTTAAATGTTGTAATTGTACCAGCCTCCATCACCTCCTCTGGCAGCTCATTCCATACTCACACCGCCCTCTGTGTGAAAAAGTTGCCCCTTGGGTCCCTTTTAAATCTTTCCCCTTTCACCTTAAACCTATGCCCTGTAGTTTTGGAAATCCCCACCCCAGGAAAAGACCTTGTCTATTTACCCTATCCGTGCCCCTCATGATTTTATAAACCTCTGTAAGGTCACCCCTCAGCCTCCAAAGCCCCAGTCTATTCAGTCTCTCCATATAACTCAAACCCTCCAACCCTAGCAACGTCCTTGTAAATCTTTTCTGAATCCTTTCACGTTTCATAACATGCTTCCTACAGCAGGGAGAAAAGAATTGCGTGCAGTATTCCAAGAGTGGCCTAACCAATGTCCTCTACAACATGACCTCCCAACTCCTATACTCAATGCACTGACCAATAAAGGCAAGCATACCAAACGCCTTCTTCACTATCCTATCTACCTGCAACTCCACTTTCAAGGAACTATGAACTTGCACTCTAAGGTTTCTTTGTTCAGCAACACTACCCAGGACCTTACCATTAAATGTATAAGTCCTGCCCTCATTTTCCTTTCCAAAATACAACACCTCACACTTATCTAAATTAAACTCCATCTGCCACGCCTCGACCTATCGGCCCATCTGATCAAGATCCTATTGTACTCTGAGGTAACCTGCTTCGCTGTCCACTACACCTCCAATTTTAGTGTCATTTGCAAACTCACTAACCATACCTCCTGTGTTCACATCCAAATTATTTATATAAATGAGAAAAAGCAGTGGACTCAACACTGATCTTTGTGGCACACCGCTGGTCACAGGCCTCCAGTCAGAAAAACAACCCTCCACCACCACCTTTTACCTTTGAGCCAGTTCTGTATCAAAATAGCTAGTTCTCCCTGTATTCTAACCTTGCTAACCAGTCTACCATGAGGAACCTTGCCAAATGCCTTACTGAAGTCCATGTAGATCACGTCCATCACTCTGCCCACTTTAATCCTCTTTGTTACTACTACAAAAAGACTCAAGTTAGTGAGATACAATTTTTCCTGCACAAAGCCATGTTGACTATCCCTAATCAGTCCTTGCCTATTCAAATACATGCAAATCCTATCCTTCAGGATTCCTTCCAACAACATGCCCACCACTGACGTCAAGCTCACCGGTCTATAGTTCCCTGGCTTTTCCTTACCACCTATATTAATTAGTGGCACCACATTAGCCAACCTTCAGTCTTCTGGCATCTCATCAAGGAAAGGAACTTTTTTGGTAAATATCAGAATGTAGATATGTAACCCTCCCATCAGGTTATATAAGAATGCAGGCAGACTTTATAGCCTATATAAAGGATGAAATGGTGCAGACAGTAGAAATCAGAAACTTCAATGAAATGTACTGGAAGTACTCCATCAAACATCTGTAGGCAGCAGGAAAGCGAAAGAGAACAGTGGGCAAGATTTTCCTCAGGAGTGTGTGAATCTCTGTCAGGTTCAAATGTGGGTCAGAAATCAGAGGTCCACACCATGTGGAAAACAGTTGCTCAATGTGATTTCCCTCTTGAGTGGCCAATTAATGGCCAGAAAGCTACCAATCAAGCCAAGAAATTGTTATGACTGAGTTTGGATATAACTCATGATTCCCATAAGTACTTTGAGTGCATTCATGATGAAATCATAATTTGACCAAAGCACATCATATTAACATCAACTGCAATGCCATGTACTTAACTGATCATAGGATCCCTACAGTGTGGAAACAGGCCCTTCAGCCCAACAAGTCCACACCGACCCTTGGAGCATCCCACCCAGACCTGTCCCCTTAAGCTGCACATCCCTGGACACTAAGGGCAATTTAGCATGGTCGATTCACCCAACCTGCACATCTTTGGACTGTGGGAGGAAACCGGAGCACCCGCACGGACACGGAGAGGATGTGCAAACTCCACACAGACAGTTACCCGAGGGTGGAATTGAACCCAGGTCCTTGGTGCTGTGAGGCAGCAGCGCTAACCACTGAGCCACCGTGCCACCCAGTGGTTGCAGGCTTTTCCTGGTACATTCTTTAAAATGTGTACACTGCATTACAGCACGGTGACTCAGTGGTTAGCATTGCTGCCTCACAGTACCAGCGACCCGGTTCGATTTCCCCCCTCGGGCAGCTGTGTGGAGTTTGCACATTTTCCCAATGTCTGGGTGGGTTTCCTCCCAGTCCAAGGACAAGTGTACATTAGGTAAATTGGCCATGCTAAATTGCCTGTAGAGTCCAGGGATGTGCAGGTTAGGTGGATTAGCCATGGGAAATGCAGAGTTACGGGAATGGGGTGGGAATAGGTTGTGGACTTGATGGGCTGAATAGCCTGCTTCCACACTGTAGGGATTCTATGATATGCTGCACTGTCCTTTTTATGATTAAGTTTGTGTGCTATCAGGCAGTGGGAGGGGATCCTAACAGCCCCTCAAAGAACTGGCGTTGGTGCTGTTAATTTGGCAACAGCATCTTGTAAACCTTGTTCACTATTGACAACTTTCTGGAGACCCCTGAATCTTTTTTACGAAGTATAATGAGTAGTCACGGCCCTTGAATGTTGCAATCGCCTAAGTTTACTCAAACAAGCTGAGGGTGCAACAGGGCTTCTGAAAAGCAGTTTACTTTCAATCATTACTTTCCTCTGTGATCACAGACTTCAAAATCAAAGGGCGATGTCACTAAAATCGCCTTGTCAGGATGAAAAACCTGCGAAGCATGACCCACAGTTTCAGGAAACCCAGCATCGAGGCGTTGCTGAACATGAGCAGTCTCCAACAGCACGACTGAACAATGTAATAAGGAGGGACAGCGTTTTGCAAGTGGATGCTTCCCGGACTAGCTCACCCCAGCAGTGGATGGGCAGCATGATGAGTGAGTTTGAACAGGAGACCTTTGTTAGTAAGTACAACCATTTTAGAATTTGTACCAGGGGGAGTTGACATCGTTCCAGCTGTCAATTGGGCTAGTGGACGTCAGCAAGCAGAGGGATGCAGCTTTTGACCCTTGTACTTTGAGTCTTATGTGGGTTCTGCTGCTGCAGAGAGGCCTTCTAGAAGTTATCACCCAAAAATGAAATGCTTGGCCACAGGAACAAAAAGAAAGGGTTCAGCAGCCCTATTCCAATTTGCTGTAAACACATCTGAAGCCGAGGGTAAAAAATTCCTGTCAGCTCTTTTGAGGAAATTTTGGGGAAAATTTAGGGAATGGAAAAGTTTTATAGGGAGGCATATTTAATATAGTTGGGTTCTACAGTAGAGCAGTAATGAGTTCATGTGCTGACAAGCTGTGCATACTCTATTTCTAGGAATCCCAAAAATCTCAACTACTTGCTAAGATTATGCATTTTTGTGACTGGGTGACAACCAATTTGACCTTTGAGGACAAAAACGTTGGGGTCAAATCCAACCTAAATCCATGAAAAATAACTCATTTCCACATCTCTAACTGTCTCAAACCAAAAATTTTTTTTTAATGCTGTCACAAGCTAGTGGGCATGATTGGCAATGCCAATATTTGTTGGCCATTCCTGATTGCCCTTGATCTGAGTGGCTTGCTCAGCCATGTCAGAGGGCACTTAAAGGGTTAACCACTTTCCTGTGGATCTGACATCACATGTAGGCCAGACCAAGCAAGGATGGTAGATTTTCTGTCCTAAAGGACATTAGTGAACCTGATGGGTGTTTATGACAGTTCGCAACGGTTTCATGGTCACCATTACTGAAAATAGCTGTTATTCTAGTTTTTTTTCCCCCCTTTAATTGAAGTCAAATTCCACCAGTTGCCATAGTGGGATTTGAACTCATGGACCCAATACTTTAGTCTGAACCTCAGGGCTAGTAGGTCAGCAATTTTACCACTACACCACATCCTCTCCTATCTATCTTCCTGTCTCTTCCATAAGTGCCCTAAGTGAAATAACCTTAAGGTGGCCTCATTCAAATCGTGTGCAACTGGGTATGCACAGTGGAAAATGGCCTAAATTCGGGGACGTCGATCATCCTGTCCAGACAAGGCCTAACAATGACTGCCAAAGGAAGAGAATGTGAAAAAGGGTCTTGTTGTGATAATTGTGTTAAGGTGCAAGGATAGTGCAATGGAAGTATATTTGAAGTTGCATTTTCTCAAATATTCAGTCAATATTGGAGTGGTCTTTCTTAATAGTAATTCCTTCTGGGAAATAAAGTGTGCCTGAAAAGATGTGTCTTTACTTTATTTAAGGCCGCACAGAGTCCGAACCTGATGTTCAAAATGGCCTCAGTGCCTATGCCAAGCAGAGGCGCCATCGCTCATCTCTGAACTCCTCACCGTTAACTTTCCATCCTAAAGTCCATTACAGTTCCAGTCCTTTGAGCATTCACTCAGCTAGAGAGTGAGTATTAATCCGAAACTATAAAATATATAAGTAGCACTTTGGTAGAATTAAAAATAAGCCAATTAATAATCTAAAGTGGCTGCAGAAACCTCTTCGCGGGCATAAACCCCAACTTAACATAACTAACATTCAATTTGGCATTGATGGGTCTGTAGTTTAACTAATTCCTGCTTGGGTAACCTGTTGGTCCAGACAATTAACTAAAAGGTATCAGTCCCCTTAAGTTAATTTTTGAATTACAAATGCTTTGTGAATGAATTGATCTGGTCTAAGTCGATTTGATGTTTTCTTTGCATCTTTAACCTTTTGCATTTGATGTTGTGTTTTCAGTGAGGTGATTCAGGCTTTGCAAATGGAGGTCTCCCAACTCAGACAGCGTTTGGAGGAGACACTACATAAGCCCCAAGGAGATTCTGAAAAGAATCCATCAACCAGACTTCAAGGCCGTATTGATAAGCAGTATTCTCCATGGAGAGCAGCAAGGTACATTGTCTGTTGTAATAGTGCTACAACAACAGAGATATTCTATTTGTCATCAATACCCATTGCGCCCTTTTTAATGAAGGTGACATAAATTGAGAAAAAAGAACCCTTGAGATGTTAAACCAAGGAACCATCCGCCTCTGAGGTGAACATCAAAGAATCCGTAGGACTATTGGAAAAAAAAAGTAGTTTTTTTATCCCATTAACCTGAACGCAAAGTATTTCTCAACAAATTCCATCAAAAAATTGATCAACTCATTGCTGTTTCGTGGGACTGTGCTGTGAGCAATTTGACAGTCACATTTCACTTCACAACTTCATTGGTTGCAGAGTATGCCTTGAAGGTTCTTCTTCCTTTGTTTTTTTTGTTGTTTTCTCCCTCATATATCTTAACTGAATTTTACCAGTCAAAGTGAGCCATTTTTATTCAAATGAGTTTGCTACACCAGAAGGCTTGCTCCCAAACTCTGTGTTGCTATTAATTTGTTCAACACTATCATAATGGTAAGCCACAGAGAGCAATGTTAGATGAGACGACAAAAAAACCTACAGAAGGAGGAACATTTTAAAGGGTGTCTTAAAGGGGGAAAGTGAGGTTGAATCACAGAATTGTTTGAGCACAGGAGGTTGCCATTGAGCCTGTAATATCTTTGCCTTCGCTCTGAAGGAACAGTTCCTGGAGTACCATCTTATGCCTACTCCCCGTAGCCTTACGCATTCCTCTTATGCAGGTAATGATCTAATTCGCTCTTGAATACCTCAATTGAACCTGCCTCCACCACACTCCCGGGCGATACATTCAAGATTTGAAACATTCACTCTGCAATAAACTTCTTTCCTCATGTTATCGCAAATGACTTTTCAATTTGTGCTCTCTGGCTCTCAAACCTTCCACTAATGAGATCATCTACTCTGTGACAACTCTTCATGATTTTGAGTATCTCCATGAAATCTCTTCTCAGCCTGCTTTCCTCCAAGGAAAAGACCTTCTATTTCCCCAACTATCTCCATGAAGCTACTCTGGAAACATTCTCATATATCTCTTCAGCACTCTCTCTTTAATGTCCTCACATCCTTCCTGAAGTGCAGAATCTAGTTGAGGCCAAACTATGTTTTGTACAAGTTTAACCTATTGTTCCCGTTTTGTATTCTATGCCCATATTAACGAAGCTTAGGATTCTGATTGCTTTATTAACCATACTCTCAAGCTTCAGCCACGAATGAAATTTTCAAAGTTCTAATAAGATTATGATACAGATTCAACCAAAACACAACATTTTGATTATTGATAACAGGACGTTCTGTATCATTGATGACACTGCAATGATCATTGACACCACAACTGACTCTGCACTGGCATGGTACCGTTTACAGTCAGGGGTTAATGGTTAGTGCTTTTCTATTGTTTTGGATTGGAAAGCACGTATTGCTAAGAGTTGGAGAGTTATGGGGAGCAGGCAGAAAAGTGGAGTTGAGGTCAGCCATGACCATATCAAATGACAAAGCAGGCTTAAGGGCCTAAATCACCAACTTGTGCTGCTAATTGTTATGTTCTTATGTTCTTTCCTATACCTATAAGGAATCATTATTATGCTGCGGTATCATATCCCTTGAATAACATGCATGTCGGATCTCAAAGTGGTCATTCTTTTCAATGTATTCTCTCTTTTTGTAAGGAAACACACACAGGAACATCTGGAAAAGATGGAGGACCAAGCTTGGAACAAATCCTCAACAAGTCATAGCAACTCCAAATTGTTTCCACAGCACAAGTCGGACCTAGAAATAAGTAAGTGAGCACAAAATGTTTTTGCAAGACAATTTAATTGGCCAATTCATTCTGATAACTGATTCCTGTAATGTTTTCCCATTACAACTCTCACCATTTACACCAGCCACACTGCACATGTCACTCATCCGTATTGGGCAAAGGTGACTGAACACTTACCTGTACTATTGGTGCCAAAATGCAACTTAATACTATATTGAGCATTAATAAGTTTTATTCAATCATACTTGCATTTAAAGTGCTCTGTGGATCAGAACATATTTTCACCTGTTTTATATTCTGGATCTCGATGAATTTTATTAAGTGAAGTTTGGTGGTTGCGCAGATATAAAGTTAATACATCAACCATTGGACACACCTGATTGTTGCCAAACAGGGTGTTGCTTATGCTGGGGAGAGTCTCACCTTCTGGCCTATGGCGAAACTGTGTTCACCTCATTGGCGCATGGTGGCACAGTTTATATTATTGGATGTGAAGTCTATGCTGGCTGCAAGTGTGTGTGTGTGTGTGTGTGTGTGTGTGTGTGTGTGTGTTTCATAGCAGGGAATATAAATGTTATGCTGATGTAAACCTGAAGTGTTGTGCCAGAGATTGGGATAAAAGTATATTAGCAGTGAATTTCTTGAAATCTTACACAGAGGCAATTGTGTAAGTGTGCTGATTTTCCACTCAAATAAAAGTGAGAAAATTTCTGAGCAATTGATGTATGATCCTTTTTATTGTAAATTGAATTTACTCACTCTTTTACATAGATTCAGTGAGAGTTTGCATAAGTTCAAAGAGTGCAACATTTCTGTACTCATACTCATTCAAACTGGGTGTAATTTGAAGCCTAAAATTGTGTTATTGGTACGGCATACCCAAAGAATTTCAGGTTTTGTAGCAACATTTTGGACAATTTTTGGGTTTTTTTTTACTGCTTCCCTCACTGAGACTCATGTACATTTTCTGTATTTTGAATGCACATCTGTAGCATCAGAATGAGTTGCAGTCACAATTTGAAAACTGTATGATTGGAATGATGATGTGTTGAGCTGGGGTTTTCATGATACACCCACACTTTCCTTAATTAATTAATATGGCAGTTATGCCTCTTAGTGGAGTTAATGGAAGAGGAAAACTGTTTCTTATTTTCCCTCCATAGCTTTGCCATTATTCAGTTTCTGGAAGGATCAAGAACATTGTGACATACATTCTGGTTAACTCAACCCTTATAGTTTTGGTGCAAACCTCAAGAATTTTGCTCCACTAGTGGATTTGCAAAGTGGCTGTACTTATTAAAAAGTTTGAGAGATAGGGCAGCATTTTAACTGCGGGTTCGGCTGGGATTGATTGAGGCTCTGGTATGAGAATGTGATGAAAGGTGTGTAATTTATATCTAACTTTTTTTCTCGGAGTTTGGATTTCAAAGTTTCAAACTTGTGTGTTGGTCACTTTTTATGAATGAATTTAATAATTAACTAGGTCACATTTTCCAGAACCATAATTTTACATCAGTAATTGTCAGAGAGTAGATGGTTGAAGGCCTTCTGGAATGTTAGTGGAAGTTTGTTTATATTTTTGGGTTTTATGACAGGAGCAGAAAAATGTCAAACCATCAGCTTTGTAGGAATTAGAGTTAGTCAAAAGCTTTTGAATTCAGTTTGAAAGATACTGACTAAAGGCAGATGTAAAAATAGTTTCTCCTAGAAAAAGGAGTTTGTTCAGAACAGCTAAGGGAGGTTGAAGGGTCACTATCAAGGGGGCCATAATTTTAAAGTGAAAGGCAGGAGATTTAGAGTGATTTGAGTAAAAACCTTCCCAACCAGTAGAATGTACGGTTTGGGAAGGTAGTCAAGGCATTAAGCCTCAACCTTTAAACCGTACTTGGATAAGCTCTTGAAGTATCATGACATTCAGGCTGTGTGTCTGTTGTGAGTAGGTAGGATTAGGGTGGTAGTACATTGTTGGCAAAACAGACTTGATGGGCTGAAGGGCCTCTTCTGTACTGTATGATTCTGTGTGAGGGTTTCAGTTTGTGACAGTGCATTTGCTTAGAAATCTCCACTGGTTATTCAAAACTGAGAAGGTTTGAGATCTCCATTGTGAGAGTCAAGGAAAATGGCTTTGCAGCTCACAGGACTGATTTTGATTTGCTATAAAGCGTCGGGCTTGAGGAATAGATGGGATTTTGCTTTGTCAGGTGTTTGGAAACTATGTTATATTTAGACAACTTGGTTTGTTTTATTCTATTTTTTAAACTAATATGTAGAAACTTCTGTGTTATTGTCAGTTTAAACTGCAGCCAGACATACTTGCGTCTCAGTGAAAGATCACCATGTTAAGTTTTTGAATAAAATAAAATATGATGAAGCTAGGTTTCATGCTGGAATCTGATTATTCAAGTAGTAACTACAGCTGAGGTTTAAATTTCAGGGCAGGGGACTTAAGTCCCCAGTTATATACTGGCTTGTCAGTGACCCAACATGATCCAGTGCTTGTTTGGAGACACATGGAGAAACACATGTGGAGATGTCAGGTTTCCAACACTGACAGGCTAAGACACAATTAATTCAGCCTTTAATCTAGGTTCCTGTGTATAAAAGCCGGTACATGGAACTGTGTAGACCTCACAAGGGGTAACACAATGACAGTGCAGTAGGAATACACTGCTTGGTGGTATTTGAAGGCTGATAAGCCTTGGAAGAGTGAAACTGCTTAGCTGCTTCTTTACCTATGTGTAAGGCTTGCGTTTGCAGCTCTTGCTTTGAGAGTGTGCTGTCACTGCTTTATAGCTGATTTCCAAATTTTTGAGTCACTTCACCTATCTTGGTCTTTGATCTACATTTCATTCTGCCAATTTTCATTTCAGCATGGCAGCAGCTTAATTTTTTTTTTACCCTGGAGCAACAACACCAACACAAACAGCAGTAAGAGCAACACTAATATCAACATTGCTTCCCTTTAAAGCTGTATGCTACTCCAGAAGAGAGCGGGGCAAGACATGAAGTTCCTCCTCAAAGGAGGCAGTACCTTCAGTACTGGGTCCAAATGCTAAAGATCAGCTCCTCAACATGATGAAACAGAAACATAAGGAGAGCTGAAAATTTTGTGGCAGTCTCCTGGAACAAGATTCCTTTTCAAAGGGACCAGAACATCAGGCATTGCCAGTCACCACTAAGGACAACATGGACTTGAATTTCTTCATCGCCAGTTCCTTCCAGGGCTCTGCTGATGACATCTGCAGAATTCCCCAACCTTTTACCCTCTACGTATCTCCTGGGTGACCAATGCAATGTTTTCCATGGGAAGCTTTTCATGTATGTTGTTGCACCATATTTAGTGCCTTGTATCTTGGAAGCTGCCAGAATGTCTTCATTCTCCAACAGTCACATTGTCCATGTAGAATGAGTGATTGAGTGACTCGATGGAGGCAAAGATGTGCCTGAAGTTTGGATGATGACACTTGTAAAAAGCCCTAATGATATAGGGAGAGATACAGCAGGAGCCCCATAACCACATGGACCAAACCATTGGGTTTGCTGAAGAAGCAGTTCAGGTCTTCAGTACGTCCCTGCAAGAGTGTTTAGAATAACACGCATCTGCTGTGCTTTACACCGCATAATGCAGAGAGCCCTGGAGCTGTGGAATGGTGCAAACTACTCTACATCAAGATAAGGAGAGGCAGAATGAGGCAGAACCAGATGTTACCAGGGTGTTTTCAACCCCTCATCTGAACGCAAGAGAAGCCCATTGTGGGAAACCCCCAAAGCTTTATGGCAAAACATCCAATGCCCCCAACTCCCCCCAACACAAATCATTCACAACATTAGAAATCACTGCCTTTGCTCAAGCTTCACCGTAACCTGGTCTACTTCAGCATGGAACCGCACAATTTGTGGAGTGTCACCATAAGGGATGGGAGTGAAATGGCATGTGAGGGTGAATGTTGACAGCTTAGCTGGAGTCCTGACGAAGTACATGGAGAGAGGAATGAGTGACACTACAAGGTGTGTGCTTCCGAGAAGCATTGTCGAGAACGTCCATCTGGTGCCTGCCAAATTAAAGGGAGATACTATCCACCATTCCTGACCTCACTGAACCTCAGGGCACTGAATCGCAACTGACTTAAAACAGTCAAGGCAAAGTCTACATCTCTGATAAATGGATTACCAGTTCACCCCTGGTATACCAGCCATTGTGGGCAGGTTAGTTAGATTAAACCTCAGCCCAGGATTCCCTCCAGGCTACCAGTGCTGGGCACTCCTGAAAGTAGTTTGAGCATTTCGCATTCAGGAGGCTCCTGTACTCATGCACTCTTTCAGTCTTTCCAAAGGCAAACAGAAATGCTGTTCAGAGACCACAATCAGTTCGGACAGCATTGAACTGCTTTGTTCTACAAATGGTAAGTGAAATTACAGAGTAACAAATGCAAGCAAATCTCGCCTTGACCACTACGTCTTCACATTGTCTTTCAGTTCCTAGATGTTGGAAGTAATTACAGTTTAAGCCTGTAAAGTTAAGTACTCCACTTTACCATGTTGCCTGACGTTGTTGATAGAGACCACATTACACAACAGCTGACTCCCCACTGAAGCTGTGAATGTTGCCCACTGCAACACATATACATACAACTGGTTCCTGGCTAATTAGTTCCCAGCTCTTTACAGACAAAATAGCAACATAAAATACTGACTCAACTCACTGCAGAAGATTTTAAAACATTCCCCACTATTGCTAGTAATGCGCTTAGAGAAGTTATTTGAAGGCTGCTGAAACCTGCGAGTGTGATATTTGAGGCAGTATTCAAGAAAAACAGGGGCCAGAAAATTGAAAGTTAAACACCAACCAATCTTCAGGATTTTAATCTATCTTTCAGGGAGAACAGTTGGGCAGTTGGATATCTGGTAAGAAGCTGAAACCACAGACATTTTTTGTTTAATCATTTGTCTCAGTGTTGACAAATCTCAGCCTGTGGGTTTATTGGACACAAGAATTCAGCAGCTGTTTTGTGTTAGGGAAATCAGAATTCTCACAGATCTGAAACAAAAACAGCATCTGTGGAGAGAGAAACAGTTAATGTTTCGAGTACAGTGCCCCTTCTTCAAAACCTTCCCACTGACCTGATTCGGCTTTGACACTACTTAATGTTGAATAAAGTGCTAACATTGCCATCTGAGCTCATACCAATGGGTTAACTATGTGGAGAAGTTACTGAGGGCAGCCAAAGTCTGTGGAACTATATTTCAGAGAGGCCTCATTGCCGGCAGGACAAGGTGAAACAATTGACGAGAACTTTTAAGGAAAGTAGCTGCACCTGAATCATCTGGAAATAGAGAAAATGTGCTATTTATAGGGAGAAGAGTGAAAATACTTTGTTAGGGAGCAACATTATTGGTATCTTGAGTTTGTACAGAAACAGAGAAAAATACCAAAGTTGAGACACATTGCATCTTCTCACATTTAATCATGGGACTGTCTGCAGTTAGGACCTGAGAAGAACATGGTACTGAATTTCAGGGGAAAAGACAAGAGGTGTAAGCAGCTGTAAATGGACTGGTAAGTTTACACTGTGCATTCACAGCTCTCTCCATTGTGACCAGGCTCTGATTCCTGCTCAAAGGCTTAATTCTTTCAAAATTTATTACATTCTGCTCATGAGATAAAAACATATAACCAGATAAGTTAGAGCTTAAAATATTTACCATCCATCTATACGACTTCAACAAGAGGCCAAGAGTAATATAGCAAGATAGCTTTGTATCATTAGCAATCTGAAAATGTGAGCTGTGAGGAGACTACAAAGAGATACAGACAAGGCAAGTGGTAATAATGTGGTGGATGGAGCTTTTTCACTGTTTTCCACTTTCTTTACTCCCTCCTAGGTGTTAATTAGCCCCTGTTCTCTAGCACCAGGAGTTCTCTGGTACTTTAACCAAATGTTCCTTATACACTTGGCAGAAGAGTATGTCTGATAGTGAACTACTAAGTTCTAGTTTAAAACAGTGGTTTTGCCACTCTGGGCTGTATTAAATATAGATGACCAAGTCTTGTCTGTTGGCTGAAGAGCTGACAAGAGCCTCATGATGCCAATCAGGCAGTGGAAGACCTTTCCCAGGATCAACGCAAAGAGGTGACAGTCAATTAAAAGCTGGCAGCCCTTCATTTTCGGCAGCCTTGCCAGAGGAAGTCATGCTAACTGCTGGCAATTCAACCACCCAAGGTCTAGGTTCGCCAAAACCCCCAGGCCACAGGTGAGTGACGGCAGGAGGGGGTTTGTGGAGTGGGGATTAAGTAGAGTAATGTTGTCGGAAGAAAGGGCAGGAATGCTGTCTTTCCCCGGAATCACACCCCTCATCCCTCCACCCTGCCAGCCCCCACGAGTAGCCTTTTGCTTTTCAGGTTTCCCATGCCAGGTCCCCCGGCTCAACATTGGGTGATAAACAGCAGCAGAATGGGATTCCTACATATGAGCATTTATTGGATGTGAGCAGGAGAGAGACTGGGAGGGGGAGGGTTTCCCACTTCTCAACTTAACACTGAATTACTCCCCACCACATGACCAAACTCACCTTGGGGAGGGCAGGAACGTCTGCTCTATGAGTCTTGCTTACACAGAACATAATGGCCCATTATTGTGTTGGTTTGAAAGCATTAAATGGTGGGTCATTT
Organism: Rhincodon typus; assembly: GCF_021869965.1. Lineage (NCBI taxonomy): Eukaryota > Metazoa > Chordata > Chondrichthyes > Orectolobiformes > Rhincodontidae > Rhincodon > Rhincodon typus. The sequence continues at coordinate 17,261,601 of NC_063359.1, read as the reverse complement.
GTCTTGTCATACTGTTTACGTGGTTTTGTCTAACCCCTGCAATGGAATGAATGCTTTGTCTTTGGTTGTATCGATGCCACAGTGCAAAAGTTTGTTTTCAATATTTCTAGTAATCTAGGCACCTTTGAGATGGGGAAATCCATTTGTTTGTTCTATGCAGTTTGAAATAATGTTCAACAGGCCAGTTGAGTTTTAAGGCTCTCAACCCTGGCTTTGTAAAATAGGAGCTTTGTTAAAAATGAGCACGGCAGTGACTAGCATCGTAACGCTTTAAAAGGTCAAAATGTCGCTCACCTTTTAATGTTAAATATTTTGTTACTAACGCAGAAAGGCCCTCTACAAATCATCATCATCATCATCATCCTATTCAACGCCTCAGTCAGAAAAAAGAGAAAGAGATTAAAAAGAAGTTAGTCCCAGAAAAGACAATGCAAGACAGCATGAAAAAGTTCAAAAACGAAGAAGCGCACTGTGGTTCAATACCAAGGCAGGAAAGTGCGATGGGGGGAGGGAACCGAAAATCTCACTTTTCAGAAAGCTGTTTATATTCATGCAACAGTAATCTTAATCTTTGGCGGGAGATCATGGAGGAACAAAAGAGAAACAATAGGTTATTGGAAGAACTCATTGAATTACACAATGATATTAAAACATACCTCCAGAAAATCAGCAATTTATTAGGGGTCTTTGCACCAAGCCTTTTCGTGAATGGGCATCAGAAATCAGATTGTTCATGTATTTGACATTGACATACTCGTGTCAATCATCTAATTGAATCATGCTGTAACTCAAAATTGCCCGCCTATGAGCTCAAGTCAATAATCAGTACCACCCTTCCCCCAAACCACCACCCAACCCTCACCCACAGCCGTGTGTAATCACACAAACATGCACACAGACACTAATCCACAAATGTGCAAACATTAGCATCGCCTCCAGGACATATTCTGTGAAAAACCCAATCCTGCTTTCTCTCAGCCATCAGCTGCATGTTATCAATTAGTATATTCTGCCAACTGGTACCAAGTACAGTTAAACCAGTAGAATGCACCATTGTGCAAACAAACTGCTACTAGCTACATCATCAGTAGATATATAACCATGGAGCATGGTTACTTTCATTGTCTGATTCAAAATGCTCTCTTGTGTGCAATCTAATTTTGCAAGGGCAGAATCATAATAGTAGTGCTGGGTGTTGTCAGTTGGAATGAATACCCATAATCACACTCCACCAAAATATAATGATAATGACATTCAGGAACTCCCTGCAAAGCACTGCCAATGTTTTGATGACTCTTGTGAACACGAACTAGAGATTGTGCTTGTAGATGCTCGACTGTCAGAACAGACAACTTCTTTCCCACTGTGCTAGAGGGTACAGAATTTTGCCTTTACATTTAGCAGTTTGTCATGATAATAAAGTTCATGTAACACCCTGTAATAATGTGTTATGTTTCATTGTTAAGAAAACACATCAATAAATTGAGTTTTCGACTTGCCAAATAACATTTACTCAACACTACTTGTTAGCTGACATACAGTTCCTAATTCACCTTCCTGTCTGAATATGCCATCAAGTATTTTTTTTGAATTGGAATGCTTGCTCAGTCATAATAGATGGGTTGTTAATAGAACAAAACTGCAGCCAGCATGAGGAACTAGTAACACAGGCTTGTGAGCATTTGAAGAGGAATAACTATTTGAAGGTACTTCTTGTCTGAAGAAATGGCATATTCTAAATACTTCTCAAGCGTATATAATTCGATGAATGTTGACCTGCAGTCACTGCCTCTCTTCTGTGTAATGTGCAGTATGTGAAAGGCAAGTTTTGAACTATAGGGACTGTTTGAGGGCACTTGAAAGCCAAAGGCAGGTGGAAGAAGGAAAATAAGAAAAATTGTTTTAGAGACTCAGGAATAAAGCAAAACTATAGGAAGATAATAGGCAATCCACAGTATCTGCCATTAATGAGAATCAGCTTTGAAAATGTGTGCAAACATTCAACTTCCCATGGCCAACATTGGGTTCACAAACCTGTCCACAATAAGCTGTATTGAGAAATGATGGGTAATAATTAATTTAACAAAGAATTGATATTATCCACATTGTTTCCATACTTTTCCTTTCGTACATGGGGAAATAGACAGAAATATGTAAAAATAAAGGTAAATTTTGTGCTACAATGTTCCCTGTGTGATATCAAGACAGTTTAAAAGATTAATGTCAATGAGCCTGATTCAGTGTAGTCACAATTTATTGGTATTAAAACTAGGTTACAAAAATATTTGGCAGTTCATTATTTCATTAGCAAATGAAAACTGCCATAAGAGTAGAAAAAGCGTATGGAACACCAACAGGCTATTCAGCTTCTTGAGCCTATTCTGTCATTCAGTTAGGTCATGAGTGATCTGGATCTGAGATCCATTTACCAGACATTCACCCAGGCCAGTAACTGTGAAAAATTGGAAATAGAAAATTTATTTATGTTCTTCCCCAATCCCCTAAAGTAGTCAGCAAGGTTACAAAGTTTCATAAATCTTTTAACTGTCTCCACAGTCAGTACCTCCATCTCCTCAATCCCAACAGTTTGTGACCTATGGTGCCCCATTAAATATTTATCTTCCTCTATAAACCTCAATCCTATCCAAACCAACATGGTCCCATTCATATCCAGCTCCTTTTTATCATAGTTTACACCTGCCTTTTAATCACCAGTATTTTTCCCCTTCCCCAATTCTTTCTCGGTCAGATGCCCCTTCAGCACTGTTCTCAAAATTATTGTTTCACGGTAATTGTCTAATATGAGCATCAGTGGCTTTTTGTTCATTAGGCAAAATAGCTCATGTCCTGTGTCCTACATATGCTGGATTAAAAGAGCTCAAATGCAAGTCAATTTATTACTATTCTTCAGCCAAGAGATTAAGTCGAGCTGTTTCTGCCTTACCAGTACTCTGCCTGACACCATTAGAACAGAAGACCTTCCCCATTATTATAAAAATCACATCAAAGGCACATCAAATTTTGAACACAATTTCCATACAATCTTCTGTGAGGAATGTCAAATCTCCTTAGTGTCAGATGTGTGACGACGCCATGGCTTTAAGATGTTATTTTGTCCTTTTTTATTTTGAAAAGAGGTTGTAAGACAGAGGTGACAAGCAGTCTGCCATAACCAGTCAAGCAAACAGCTTCTGAGGCCTTGGGTTTTTCTTTAAAGTTGGAACAATAGAAGCAGCCTGGCTGGGTGTGATCAGTTCTCACAGACCAGGATCTCTAGTTTTCATGTTTAGCTTTAAGCAGTTGCTGTTGTGGGCTTGAAGAAGTAGAAGCTATTTCTCCTTCTCTCAATTACAGCCAAAAACTGGGGGTTCTCTTCCTAGACTACTCGATTACATGTGAGACAAAATCTGTTCTTCTGAATTTGCCTTTTTGTCAAAGGTGTGATAGTGGGATATTACTATATTGGAATAGTTAATAGTACTGTATTTATTATTCTGTTAAGTTTTTCAATAGAGTTGTTATTTTAAATTCCTCTTTCTTGATTGTATTTTAACTATAGTGTTTAAATAAACTGTGTTTTGCTTCACATTGATTAGTTTGACCAGTCACATTGCATCTGGAACACAGCACTTTACACTTGCCTTAAGTATTAGAAAAAGTTCGGGTCTAGGCTATCTTCTTAAAATATTTTGAGGGGGTCTGGTCAGGTCCATAACAGACGATTGTTGCTGATTTTCCGACCTATGACTTCCAATTACAAACAGTCCATCTAAACAGGTTACTTAACATTTGTATCATTGTGCAACTTTTTGTATTTTAAAGTCCTGAATAACAAGACCTGTCAATACGTTCTCTCTACTGAAAGCAAACAAAAGTTACTTGAACATTTACTTCTAACGTTAAACCTTTAAAATTCTATGAAGGCTAATCAGCTCCAAACTTATTATGAATGTATTTGAAAAGGAAGAGATTAAGATGTTTCCACTTGTGACAGAGACCAAATCTCAGAACTATAAATTTATAAAAATCACGAAAATCTGTTATGAAATTCAGGAGAAATAATCAGAGAGTAGTTAGAATATGGATCTTGGTATCACAGAGTATTTGAGGTAAATAGGTCAGATATGATTAAACGTGGCTCAGTACCACACGAAGGAAGATGAATAGAAAGGATATATTGATAGGATTAGAAATGCAATGAATGGACGCTAGTGCTGTATAAATCTCAGCATGAATCAGTTGGATTATGTGTTTGTGTTACTGTATATTTTATATGATTCTATGTAATCAAAGGTGGGACCATTCTATAAAGCCTTTCGGTTATCAATTTGAATGAACTGCTGAACACAGTTTACTGCATAAAAACACCATTTGTTGCAAACTTATCCAAACATTGTTAGTCAGTGTACTCCAGCAATCTAACTGATGAACTGAAGTTCACTTCAACTGGCTGCACAGTATAAACGGCTAAACACCACAGTTTCAAATAGTTTTTTTTCATGTACTTGGCATTCTAACTTGATGGCAGCATTATTTTGTTAGTGGAGAGGTGCATGTTACTGTATTACTGCATGTTGCCTGGCCTAACATGATTTTGCAGAAATTAGATACTCTCAATAGTTCTCATTAACCACAGAAGACAAACTAAAATATTTAGAAGTGCACGGAAGGACAAAACTTCACAAGAGTTCTGATTGTGTAGATAGATATGAGCGTTTATACACCATTGTGTCACAATCTGTTATCAGTGATGTCCTTATACAATCTGCACTAGGGTCTTATCTGAATAGTAAAAGCAATCAGTTAATCCCAGTCATGTGTCAACAACATTTACCATAAACTGTCACGACCTCCTTGTCTGCTATTTTCCCATTAGGTGTCTTATCTTTAGTTTGCTGCATTCTTCTCCTAGAATGAGGCAATGAGGAGAGATCAATAGGTTTATGGACTGTACACCATGCAATGTATAGTTGTTGCAGCATAACAGAAATAACTCTCAATTAAGTCCCATATCATGCAGGTAATTTTAAAAAAACCTTGAACAGGGTAAGATTAACTGAGAGGAGAGAAGTGAAAAGGAAATGGAAAATCTTAAGTTTTTTTGTCTTCATTGATATTGTATTAACTGTGATTCTTCCAGGTGCTGAGTCAGATGCATCTTCACCTATCCCTCAACCTGTTTCTGTTAGTCAGACGAGCAGGAGATCTTTTTCTCGTGAAAGACAAAAACACAGGCCTGTTAAAGTCAAAGGACCATACACAGGTAAAAGGGCTATGAATTTTATTATGTGCTAAAGAATGATTTTACAACTGAATGAATTTGGTAATACTGCTCTGAAGCCCTACCGATCACATAATGGTATAATGTTTCCCTGAGGCCAGATGCTTTCCTACCTCCTACTCTCCTCTGACTGGACTGTTAAGAGATAGGGCATATTCTTAGGCTTACTCAGCTCCCACTAGAAGATCATGGATCACAGGCACCATCAGCCTCCTGATCCACTTAGACAGTAAAGGATTGGATGGATAGATGCCATCCTACAAGAGTTCCATTCCATCAAATTGCCAGGGATAAAAACCTGTGATTCACTGATCTCAAACTAAGTGACTGCATATTCTATTGTGGCAACTTTAATTCATCTCTCAATGGGAAGCAGATAGGCAAGCTGTTCAAATTTACATTTCCTGCTCCATTTTTGCTGATCAACTTTAACTGGTCTTGACAGGGTTGAGAGACTTGTGTATAAATACCAATCCAGGTCTAATGATTTCTATTGCATTTCAAATGAGACCAGACCAGGCCGAACTGAGCCTGCAATCTGTGGGACAGATGACAAAGGCCTCAATGTTGAGTGTAAAATTTCCTTTGTGGAGCCAGGAGGAGTGAATGTGTTATTCTGGGCCCCACATGGAAGCCTCCCTAGCCCTGGATCCCACCTCCAGTCTCTTCTGAGATCCACACGGATATTTACGACCTCCTTTGTATTAGATCCACCCCGCCCTTTCCTTTGCCTTCATGAGATCATTTCATCACCAATTGATCTATTGTTGATTGAAGGTTTAGACAAAGCGTGGCCCCATCCTCTGTGTGGAGCTGGAGGAGCACAGCAGGCCAGGCTTTGTCTAAACCTTCAATCAACAATAGATCAATTGGTGATGA
>NC_063359.1:17215315-17255041 GCF_021869965.1 Rhincodon typus | reverse complement strand
TCCTCTGATGCTGCCTGGCCTGCTGTGTTCCTCCAGCTCCACACTGTGTTTATCTCTGACTCCAGCATCAGCAGTTCTTACTATCTCTGAGTCAGTTATAACCCTACTGCAAAGCCTTTCTGAAGAAGGGTCCCGACCCGAAGCATCAACTTTCCTGCTCCTCTGATGCTGCCTGGCCTGCTGTGTTCCTCCAGCTCCACGCTGTGTTATATCTGACTCCAGCATCGGCAGTTCTTACTATCTCTGAGTGAATTATAGCCCCATCCTCTGTGCTGTTCTTGAAGGAGGCATGACTGCAATCGAAGTGCCATGACGTGTCCATTATCTTGTTTTTCCCCTTTTTCCCCAAAGAAATGGTTACTGGTAATAATTGTTTTCTAGGCACTGATTATAGTTTATTTGTGCCACTGAGCTCGATGGAGGGATCTACAGCCGGAGGAACATCCTGCCCTTACTGCAGACAAACCCGAGCACAGATGACTGGTAAGTGCAACGTTCAAGCCTGTTTTTAACTTTCTGTGACAAGGCTTCCCCAGATTAATTTACAAGCATTGAATGAATGAGAGTGAAGCCAAGGGAACCCCACGTGGTAGAAAGTTTAATGTTCCTATTTTGTAAACATCTGCTTTTAAAGAAAATTGAAAATGCACTAATTGGCAGAAAAAAGCATTACAGTCGATTTGACTAGTTCCTCACTTCCTGCTACTCCAGTATTTTTCAAAACTGGGACAAGAAGCAGCAGGATAATTTACGCACTAATACACTGTGCCACTGCAAATCTTAAAGTAAAAACCGAAAGAACTGCGGTTAAAGTAGTCCAGCTTTAATTCGGGTCACTCTGCTCCAGCTATTCTCACACAATGTTGCTATTTCATTACATTAAAAGTTAAGACCTGACATCTCCTTCAGGTAATATGGCTTCATGTGAAGGGATTTCATTTATTATTTAGCATTTCAGTAGTATTCACATTCCAATGGATGGTGAGACTGTGTATTTTGTTTCTTTAGCAAATGCCCCATCAAGGAGTGCTCCTATTTCCACTAGTAGCCTCAAAATGAATTGCTGCCCTGTATGTGAAGGATCTAGAACATGCACAGACCAGAAATCAGAAGTGAAAGCAGAACATGGTAAGTAGATTTCAGTGAAAGACAAAAATGATTATCATGTCTCTGTCTGTGTTCAGATTTAGTTTGTGTAATAATGGATGATGCTATACGGATCAAATACATTCACATTCAGGACTTTCTGAAGTCATGAACTGCACCATCACAATTGAGAAGTTATGATTGATTGTTTTTTAGCTTCCTTTAATAGTGTCTACACCTCATAAACACTTGTCTTAATTTGCCTTTATCAATTTTGATCCCCTCATGTCAGAAGAATGTAGTTACAGCCACATAAACAGTTTGAAAACCAGTTGTTTCTGTGCGGAGGCCCAGTACTATTTAAGCGCAGTCCAGCACATTAGCTGGCCAGCCTAAGACCTTCCAAGATAACAAATTTCCCAGGGGTTGGAATACCTGCTCTCGGAAACTGCCTGTCAATCAGAGATCACCAGCTATTTATTCCCAGTGTTTGCTGCCGGTAATGCTGAGAGCATGCTGGTTCCATGGAGACAAGTGAATGAGGACATAAAGGGATTTGTAGGGAAGGGTGGGTCACCATCAAGATAGGGGTAGCGGGGGGGTCTACGCAAGAACAAATGAGTGGCTTTTCAGTGGGATCATCGTCTCAGTTCCTTCTATCAGGCATGAAATACTTGACAATGAAGGACCATCCCGTCTCCCACAAGGACAAAGGCAAACACATGAGGCACAGTAAACCTGTGCAAGTCCATTGAATCCTTGATCCACAATTAAATCCAGGTGAACGGGGGAATAATTGCTTTTAACTCACTCATTAATGAGCCAAATTGACATCAACTGTTACAGCAAAATGTGGTTTCAGGAGTTAACGATTGGGTCCATTAAAATAATGAAAGGTTTAGACTTGGTCCATGTGACTACACTGTTTGATTAGATAGTTATGGAGGATGAGGTGACACGTATATAAGCTATGTGAAAATAAAAGAACATTAGTTATTGAGAGAGAAATCTCAGTTCACAGAGTGCGAACGGACTGTAGAACAAGTTGCCAATTCGTGCAGTGAGTACAGATTCACTGCAGATGTTCAGTGTGATGAATCGTGTTATACAAAAAGCAGGTAAAGCATTGGGCAATGTGTCTCCTAATCGCTGTGGTCCCCCAAGGTCAGGGAGGTATTTCCTGGATTCTTTAGCCCCTTAAAATTAGCATTGTATTTCCTCTGAATGGTTGCCATTCCCAGATAATACGTGGCTGCTGGTGGGTGCAGTGTCATGAGGGCCAGGATTGCATGGTTTTATATTCGTTCATGGGATGTGGGTGTTGCTGGCTAAGCCCAGCATTTCTTTCCCATCCATAATTGCCCAGAGTGCATTGCTGTAGCTGTAGAGCCACACATAGGCCAGGCCACCTAAAGATGGCAATTTCCATTCCTAAAGGACATTAGTGAACCAGAAAAATGACATGCATGCTATATTAGGCCAGCTGTCTTTTCCACCTATTTATTGAATTCAAATGTGACCATCCACCACAGTGAGATTCAAACCCATGTTCTGGATTTACTACTCCAGTGATATTGAGACTATGCCACTGCCCTCCCAACCCCTACCCCCAACCACAAAGTTGCACCACAATGTGACTGGTTTAATGCACCAGCTGATCACTTCTGCTTCCAAAAATGCCAGACACTCAAACACCACACTCAGGCAAGATTTGTCTTTGGCACTGGTATGAACGAGGGCACTTTCAGTGTGTTAATTACAATCCTTTGGGAGCAAGACTGGCACATACACCTGACTTTATGGATATGTTAGTTTAGGAATTCCTAAACTGAGCTCAAACAATTTATTTTGGAAAGTACATTTAGAAAATGGGACCCAGTCAAAAGAGAGCATATGTGGATGCTATATGCAGCAGTATCTCAATTTCCTGGGACAGATTTATCCTATATTTAATTTCTGCAAAGGGATGTAGCAGCTCCAGGAGTAAAGCCACATTCCTAATGTCTTCACTGCTGTCTCTACTCACAACGAAGCTTAGCTAAAGACTTGCAATGTGCTGAACAGCCAGCTATCGTAGGGCAAGACCAGAACTGGAATACACGGATGGAGTTTACATTTTCTGTGCTATCAATCGAGTTGGAAGCCTGCTTTAGATTATATTAGAAAGTCAGGGCCAATCCTAGCAAATCTGTTGCAGTATTGCTTTTTAAAAATTGGTTTTATAGATGATGCTCACAATGTAAAATCTTCATTATGGAGGATAATAGAACTGTCAACATTTTAAATATCAAACTCAATGATAGTCAATGCATAGCACCAGTGAATACTACTGCACTGCAGGTTTCATGCTGATCACCTCTCTTTGAGGTTGAGTCAGGTAAAGTTACACATTTGCTATGACACCAAAGGAAGTGTGCTTAATCTGCCATCATTGTTTGAGTCACAATAAATTCCATTCTTCACTGGTCCAATTAGGTCACAAATCATTTCAGATTTTCTTCCACTCGGAATCTTTTATCAAATGGATTTTAATCTTCTGGAACAGAATATTTTGCATTGATGGCAGAAGATTGCAAAGTCCTTGAAAAGAAACAATTCAGATATTTAGCCAGAAGCATTCAGATTCAGAACTGTACATGCTGTTAAAACCATGGATTCCTTTGTTTTCTTCTAGATTCTGACTGCTGGGGTATGCATAGCCTTAAGTGGATACAGTGCACAATGCAATTATCAATACACTGCAGAGAGGTGCAACTTTACAGAAATCAAACTTCCAACAAATGTTAAAAATAAAACTCTTCGAGGGAAGAGTCCTGTGATGCTAGCCTTTGCCATGTTCTGTTCTCTTAAGCATTGTGTTTTTTTTTAACGTTGCTGTTGTGGGAAGAGGATACTGATTAAAAGGTATTCAAGTTAAAATCCCCACCATCAACAATAAAAACCATCTCGTTCCCCTAGTGGCACAGCAGTATACGCATGTCAGTAGATGTGGCCTAACCGCAAATCCCCCCCAGGATCTCTAGAGGTGGCGCCACACCGATTCTCCTATCTCATCAATGGAAGCAACTGGTAACACTGTTGACAGAATGTCTGCTAAGCACCTTCCAGCGAAAAAGAATGCCGGGAGATGAACACAATAAGTTGGGAATCAGACCATTGACCAGCGTGACTCAGCTCATGCTTAGATTTTAAATGTTGATTTAAAGTAGGATGTGCCAAAACACGAGAGATTTACTCAGTGTATAAGCTGAGCTTGGGTTAAATAGCCTTGAACATGGGGTTGTCCATCCACCATTGAATGTTGTCTCAGTTCTCTCCCTTTGGTATTGGCAGCTGCTAAAGAGGAGCTCCCCAAAAGCGCAGGACGGAGCCGTAAGGCCAGGAAGCAGCACAATGTCCATATTGTTGAGCCTTCGCCGATGTTCAGTTACGTTCCAACAGCTCACTATGTGCCTTATTCTTCACAAGCTTAGTGAGTATTACAAAACCAAACTTCATTTCTGTGGGTCTGAGGGCCAGAAGTTTCAGGCTGCCATTTTGTAGGATGCTCCAAAAGGAGATCTTAGGACTATCATCATCCTTTTTGTTCATTTTTACTTTTCTGCTAATCATGTCAAAATCTATTTGATCTATCGGTAACATTTTCCAAGCTGCTGAGCTCATGTTAATTTCCTTACAGCTGGATGTTTATCCATTGCCCCCTACCAGACCTGCAAAAGGTTTTGCTTGGCCGTTCCTAGAGATGAAATCACTACTTCATGAAAACCACCAGGGCTGATGGAGCCTAGGAATTGGCTTGATATTTCCCACTTTGCGACATCTTCAGAAATCACTTGACAGTGAATTTTGGGGCACCTGTGGAGGCTTTTGTTGAAGGCTCCTGTCAAACGGGAGGCACAGCCTTGTCTATTTCTCCCTTGCCTCAGACCCAAATGGATGGTCTCATTTTAGCCTCCTCTGAATCTGCCCTCAAGTCATATTGGAGTTCTTTCTGCTGCCTTTATTTTCTGCTTTCTTTCTTTGTCATACTAACAGCAATATTCCTAATTTAGCAGCCTTGTAGTAACGGCCTTCCTCTTGCTGATGTAAATCCTGTTTGTTGTGAAAAAACCGGCCCATTGTTCATTGTGAATAGCCTCAATCCAGGGACATGGGTCAGAGTAGCAAAACAATCTTGTGCTGATTTTCCCTCCACCCTTATCCCACCCGTTAAACTTGTCCCAGAGGAGTACCTATGGTAATGCTAACTCAATACAAAAGGAATTACAAGTTGGTGGTGATGCTAATTATTTTAGTGCATTTGCTCAGTCTCTGATATGTTACCTTGGATTATTTGAATAGTTATTCTTCACTGGCCTGCACATACGCATCACCAGTACAGTCACACTTCTACTATTCACCCAAATACAAAGTGAGAGAGTCAACCCCAACAACTGCACGAAAGAGATCAAAAAGCTACCGTCAGCGACCCTCAACAACAGATGACATTTCCTACTTTAATGGTGAAGCATTTGCGGTAAGAAGAATGTTTGCAATCCCTGGTTCTCTAACTTCTCTCTTTTTGAAATGCCAATCAGGGTGAATCATTAATGCTGGAAATTAGTAGTACCTCTGGCTTCCTAGACCTGTGAAATAACTCTTCAGAGGCGGACATCCCATTACCAATCACCCTTTCTTTACAAATGCATAGCCCTTAACAATAGCACTGCGTCGGGCATTCAGAGGACCACCGTCCCTGACATTCACCCTTTAATGTCAGCCAGGGCTCCCTGATTGGACCAGATTAACAGTCCCAATCAGGGAACTCGTATTCTGAGGTCCCGCTGGCTGACCTCGTCAAAAACACAACATCCTGTACATTTTTTAAAGTACAGCTGAAATCAACACTGACATTTTCGAAGGTGGTGGTAAAATGTATTGTAAGAGGCTAAACTTAGTGATCAACAATTTTAATTAGTCAGACGTTTTCTGACATATGATTACCAACTATTGTTCACGTGACATTCTGACCATGTGATGCCTGATCACATGCCTTCTACAGAAGGGTAAAGCCGCCAAAGTCTTGCCATAGGGTTGCTCGCTCATTAGAGAGAGAGAGAGAGAGAGAGCTGGCAGAGGCTTAAACTAAAGGTCACCATGCCTCAGGTGAGGGGAGATATAGAGGAGAGGCTTTTGTGGTAACCTCGGGGAGAGGAGGAATTGAACCCACTTTCACTCTGCATTGCAAACCAGCTGTCCAGTCAACCCCACACAATCTATGTTGTTGCATTTACCTTATAAAGGTTAGGTGAGAATTTCCAAGAGCCATGGGTCATTCCATGTTCAGGAAAAAAAACAGAAACTGAGAAGGAGGGGAAATGTAAGGCCCCATTCCATCCCCCAGTTCCTAATTTACCAGTAGTCAAATTAGCCTTATTCCCCACTCTGGAATGCCATTCCCCACTCAGAACCCCATTCTGTAATCTCCTTCTCTTCCTCCATTCTGAAATTAGAACTGATTTGTTCCATTGCTGACTCTCCAGCACCCCCTCCTAGCTGCAGTCCATGTGATCACAGCTCTGAGGAAACAGTCAGATGATATCACCAAGCTGAAGAAACAAATCGAAGAACTGCAGATGGTAGAAAACAGAAACAAAAACAGAAATTTCTAGTGAAACTCAGCAGGTCTGGCAGGCATCTGTGGAGAGAAAGCAAAGTTATAACATTTTGGGTCCAGTGACCCTTCTTCAGAATTGATTTCAGCTTGGAAAAGGTTGGTATATATGCTAGAGAAGAAGTGGGGTGAGGGAGAAGGAGTAAACGATAGTTGGAGATGGAGCCCAGACAAAGAGAACAGCAGGTAGGCAGAAAAGGAATGGGTAAAGGTCAGCCAGGGAAAATCAGTAGTTGCTAATGGGGACCTTTAATAGCTGACAATGGGTTGACTGTGGTAGCGGCCTATGTGATGACAAGGCCTGGTGTACATGGGAATTGGGGTAAGGACATGGGAGAAGTTGTTCTGTCCACACAAATGATCCTGAGCTTCTGTTTGCCTGCCATTTCAACCTGGCCAATATCACTGTCTCAGGCTTGCTGGAGTGCTCGTGAAGTTCAGCGAGAGCTGGAAGAACAGCATCTCATTTTCTGCTTAGGGACCCTGCAGCCGTCCGGAATCAATATCGCGTTCAATAATTTTAGCGACTAAGCACTTGCTACACTGTCCTTAACACCAACCTCCCCATCGCTGCACACCACCACCAGGCCTTGTCATCACATGGGCTGCTACTACAAACAACCCATTGTCAGCTACTAACAGAGCCCATTAGCAGCTATTCATTGTCCCAGATTGACCTTTACCCATTCCTTTGTCTTCCCAACTGTTTTTCTGTCTCTCTGGGCTCCATCTCCACCCAGTGTTTACTCCTCTCACCACCACCCCCTCCCCCAGCCATCTTCGGCATATATACCAACCTTGACCTAGCTAAACTCAGTCCTGAAGAAGAGTCATCAGAACTGAAATGTTGACTCTGGTTTGTCTCCACCATTGCTGCTGAGTTTCTCCAGTGATTTCTGTTTCTGTCACCAAGCCGGAGGCCACTCTAACCAGCAGCCAGTGATATCACAGGATGTTTAAGTCACACATCACCCAAATCATTGGAGCTGGTGGCTGGGGAAAAAATACTGGAGCCCAGGAAACTCTTGGTCATTCTGAAAGGTTTTCTTTCAAATTTGCTCTTTAATGGGATGTGGGCCTCATTTTCAAAAGTTAGTGTTTGTTTCTCATCCCTAACCTCCCAATACCTGGCCCTGTAGTGTACCCAAACACTTTAATTTGCTACTCAGAGCAGAGCACCCAATTTGAAAAGAACTCGCCTGTTACCAGAAGAGAAAATGCAAGTAGATTTTGTTGAATGATTGAGGAATCTCAAGTATGTGTCCTTTTCATGTGTGTGTTTTTTTTTCCCAAAGCTGTCAGATCTCAATTGCTCCCTAGACCAGGCCATCAATGCAGCCAGGACCATAAAAAGGACCACAAAGAAAATGGTGAAGTCACTCTCATCAGACCTCTACAAGGCCAAAGCCATCCGAGAATGTCACCAACTATTAAGCCACTGACGTCAGAGTATTGTGTTTTGTTTGAGATATTCCTGTATCATTTAAATACTCTTGTAATTTACCTTAAGGGCATCACATACATGCATTTGTTGACGCACTACTTTGTGTTTGACAAGCCAGCGTGTGAATTATTTCTGCACACAGTTCCTTTCTGCTGCCACCTTATGATGGTACGTGTTGAAAGCTGACCTCAAGCAGCTGGCTCACAAGCAAATGATTCATGGATCCTGGGAAATGACGTAGGTACCTTACAAAGGGCACAGAAGGTAGTGAACGTAATGTTCACTGTGCATCAGTCACATTGCAAACTCACTGATTACATTCAAACAACATGGAGAAAGCTTAGCCTTAAGAGTCACCAACCAAATATTGCTAAATAGTACTCAGAATTCTATTGCTTAGATTCACAGACATGGAAGGTGTTACGTTATACAGATGGAGAATCACCAATAGGAAATGAGGGCAATTCACAAAGTGTAACTTGAGTCTTGTCATTGTGGATTATTTTCCAAATCGATGTTTTTATTCATGCCATTTGTTTGCATTGTCCAATAGTTAAATATCTACTTCATAGCTGTAAAAGATAGCAGGCTGTTTAATTCTCTGTCCGTCGTGACTTGCTGTCATGTGGCAAGATTTCCATTACTTCAAATCAAGATCACCTGCCAGTCTGTGTAGTTACAGACTGGCCAAATGAGTTACTTTTGTCTGAAATAAGGTGTGAAGGATCTTCTACATGTATTTGGGTTGTTACATTAGATAAAATCCATTAACAGCAAGAGGGAAGTATCTGTGCTCCCATTGAGAAATTTATGATCCTAATATGCCACGTGGTACACAAGTGGGACAACATAAATGTTATTATCTTGTACACTTTGTAGGGTTGTTCAAAAATTTGTTGTTTTAAATTATGTAATTTGCAGTCTTTTTACCTCAAGTGCCATGTAAATATTCTGGAGGAATTCTGGTACTAAACTACTATGGTTTTTAGTGACCTTAGAAATAAACATGCACTGATGCAATAGCTTGTATCATAGCACTGTACTTTTCCTATTAACAAGGTCTTACACACTCTGTTAGCTGGTTGGATATGTTACCTAACTCTGAAATGTTCTTTTAGTTATTAATCTCAGGATAACATGCTGCATCCAAAATAACAATCTTAATTCCATGCTAGCCTCATCTATTTTCAATAATCAGTCTATTTTTGTTCAATTTAATTTTATAATTTAAATTGAAAGGATTGGGGGTTACAGGATGAAATGTAAACCATTCAGTCCTGAGTGTGTGATATACATCAAAAGAGATTGCTAATCAAATGATTTCTTGCCAATGTTTTGAATTCTCTGATTTACTGGATAAAGTATGTTTAAGGATTGATAGTCTGGCAATGGATATCAAGCCTCTGCAATCAAGAATCAATATTGTATCAACAGCATCTGACTATACTGAATCCAATTTGGTTTGGCTATTATTTATTACTGTTTAATTGAGTTAAGGTTTTCTCTATGTTGTAAATCTGTCTCATAGATTGGACCACTAAGGGAAATTAAATTTAGTTCTGATGGAAATGAGCACATAATCTGAAATGAATCAAAATCAACATTTGACCATCATACAAGTTAAAACCACTTCTGTGGAGATTGGAAAATCCAGACAGATTTACGCAAGTTTCCAAGCAAACAAGTAATACAAGCTTAATTTTGGATCCAGTTTTTACAATATTAGAGATGATTATCGAAGGTGAAGTTTTGTGCATTTTCAGATTTTATTTTTCAGTCTGAAGATTCTGAATCTTTTCATTCAGATTCTGTGTCTCTTATTGCACATTCAAAGGTTTAAAATCATTGCTTTTCAGGCAAATGCCTTTCTCAATCTTGCTTAAGAACCTGCAGGTTTGTATGGCAGAGACGACTTAACACCATTAGCTGTGGTTTATTATAAATTTGCAAAATATTACCTGGGCTCTATCATTATATCAGACTTCAAACATTTGACTTTCATGCTATTGTCTGCTGCGTGCACTCCACAGAATGGTTATGGGAAGAATCTCTCTGTTGCTATTCACTGGATGAAGGCATTACTGGCAAAGCTAGCACTTCTGTCCATTAACACATCCCCAGTTACTTTGCTGTTTTGACAGCCAATTCTTGCCAGTTTTCAGCACTTTTTGTGTAGAAATACATGTGTTACCTTCAAGGGACCAACTTGGGTGCAGCCAATGCAGGAATTTCTGGGTTGTTGTGCATTTAGAAAGAGCATATACTTTACTTATTCCTAATTGTCCTTGAGAAGATGGTGGTAGGCTGCCATTGTGAAAGCTGTGGGTGGCATTCTAAGTCATTTCAGAGGGCAGTTAAGGGTCAGTCATATTGATGGGGGTCTGATATACCTGATATGTAGGAGCTGGTAAAATGATAGATTATTTCCCCTAATTACTTGATCAGTGATTCAGATGTGTTTTTAACAACACTCTGGTAGTTACATAGCTACTACTACTTATACTAGCTTTTTAAGATCAGATTTGTTTAATTAACAGAAGCTATAGCTGTCACATCTCTGCATTTCTTTATCTCATAAAGTAACCACTATGCTACCATTCCCTACTGTAAAGACTGTGGAATCCCTCCAGTATGGAAGCAAGCCATTCAACTCATCGAGTCCACACCAACCCTCCAAAGAGCATCTCACTCAATCCAGCTAGCCTGCACACTACAGGGAAATTTAGCATGGCCAATTCACCTAACGTGCCCATCTTTGGACTGTGGGAGGAAACCAGAGCACTCAGAGGAAACCTGGGCAGCACAGGGAGAATGTACAAACTCCATTCTGATAGTCGCCCAAGGGTGGTATTGAACCCAGGTCCCTGGTGCTGTGAAGCAGCAACACTAACCACTGAACTACCATGCCACCCACTGGCACAATGGCAATAACCTAGCCAGACTCTTCATCTAGAGCATTTAGGTGTGTTTGAACAGTAATATGGAGGAAAAGGTACATGAATTGAATGAAATTTTAAGCAACATGTTACTCCAATGTTGTCTTTTGACAAAGCATTTGAATTGGTTCACAAAAAGAGCAAAATAGACTTGATGGCTGACAGATTGCCTGAGAAACATGCGATGTTCTTTGACAACCTCTTTATTTTGAGTAACTTACTAACCACTTCTAAAGAGGAACGCCTCTGGACTTTGCACAAGCCAGTTGAGAGAATTTGTCTTTTATAAAGATTTTTTTTTCACAATTGAATACTTGTGTGTTTTAAAATGTCTTGAAGTTTATGAATGAATGTTCAGAGGCACAAATCAAAAGTGGAGCGTGTTTTACCTTTAAGGATGTAACTACTTGCACGTTTCCTGTTACCATTCTGAATGCTCGGCAGTTTTGAGGAATCTCGTTTGGTTGTTGCAATTTTATTGTATTTTTAGGTGTTAACAACATGTTGTAAAATTACTGGATTCATATGTTAACTTCTTTTTGACTCACCTTTATAGTCATGAAGTCTATGAAAGGAATGTAGTTCCAGTATTCTTGGGAGTTTAAGGATTAATGTCAGTTTGAAACCCCAAAATCAGATCAGGGGGTGTCATAGACTAAGCTATCATATTTGGAATTACGCTTTTCAAAGCATTTCAGAAATTCCATCTGCTGATTTTAAATTTTGTCAAGCATAACCAGCAAAATTGCAGGAGATGCCATTGGATGGGGCCAGATGAACAGAGGCTCTTCTAGATTCTATATAATATGTTTAAATCTCGTTCATTTCAGTTTCACACTGTTTACTCTCAAACGGACCGCACATAAGAGCATTGTGGAACATTATGTTCATGAGAATTGAAGCCTGCTACATACATTGTGAATGGAGTATTATTCATTTTATGCATGCATTCCAGTTACTTCGAGCAAATAGAATAGTTAATTGTTCATTTACAGCATTGAATGGTGTTTTAAAGTCTATCGTAGCTAGCAATAGTCCTAATGCAAAGTGAAGGAACCACTATCAAGTATAGATTTTACTTAGAGGAAGGAGTAGTTTTTATCCAAACATGTGAAACTGACAGAAAGTAAGAAAAAAACAGCTGATCCTTTGAGCTTGCCCCACACATCAGAATAGGTAGAACAGGCCACTAATATATGCAAATTATTTTTCTCCAACCCCTTCAGCTGTTAAAGCTAGTGGACCAAATGTTATCCATAAAGACACTTGCCTTCTACTCTGCCACAAAGAAAGACTGATCCAACTCCTTTTTGAAGGCAATAAGAACTTTGCAACAAATATTGGGAATATTCTTTCCATCCTTCCCTAAGATTGAACACATTAGTGTTCTAAATTAAAGAACAACTAGATTCAGCCAGTTACGGTTCAGGGCTACATTTCTGTCATGGACTTTGTAGACACTTATTGTTTAAGAAAGCATTTTTACAAGCACATACTATTTTTCAAAAGTTGATGTTTCTTTTAGTTTGTATACAGAATGCAGTGTAAAAACAGTGCATTGTATTTTTTGTAGTTTGTTTGAAATCCAACCTCTTCAGGTAAAGCTGCTACTCTGTCCTTTTAAACAACTTTTAAGTCTTGTTTTATTGCAGTTAATTTTTATCTCGGTACAGTCACTATGAATCTACCTGTTTTGTAAAATCATCCTGAAATGTGAATGAGTTAGTTACAAAATTAAATAAGTATTTCTTTTTAATAATGAACACAAGCAATAAAGAATGTTAACTGATCCTGGAAAAAATATTTTTTTTAAATATTTATTATAAATTTTGTAATAAATGTGTTGTTAATTAGTATTATTTGGCTACCTGTGCTTTTCTACCATGTTTTTATCCTGTAAGGGATGATTTTTATATTAGAATAAATTGATCTTCTGGAATCTCTTTTGCTTGTTGCAATTTTATTGTATTTTTAGTTTCTTTTTCTCTACAGTCTGTTCGTTTAATATATTCTTGTCCAGATTAAATATAATAAAGGTGTCCAAACTTTAACTCATTAACAGAAAGGCTTTGCATTTCAATAGCATTTTTCATGACTTCAGGAAGTTCCAAAGCACTGTACAGCTACTTCAGAACTGCAGTCATTGTTATAGGAAATGTGGAAGCCAATTTGCGCACACCATACTCCCAAGCCAGGACACGAGGGATAATTGCCCTTCTTCTCTTCAAGATTGACATAGGACCTTTTACATCCCTTTGAGATGACAGACCATAAGAAGTAGAAGCAGAGGTAAACCATTTGACCTACAGATAATCCTCAACTTTATTTTCTTACCTTTTCCCCATACCCTGCGTTCTCTTACTGAGTAAAAATCTGTCTGTCTCGGACTTGAATATACAAATGACCCAGCTTCAACATCGCTTTGCAGTAAAGAATTCCACATCTTCACTACCCTTTGAGAGAAGAAATTCCACTAATCTCAGACCTAACTAGGCAACCACTTATTCTGAGATGCCCTTTTGTCTGAGACTCTTCCACAAGGGATAACAATGTCTCAGCACACACCCTGTCAAGCCTGGTGAGAATCTTATGTTTCAATAAGGTTACCTCTGATTCTTCTAAACACCAACAAGCAAAGGCCTAACCTACTCAACCTCTCAGAAGAAAATGCATCCAGACCCATGATCAGTGTAGTGAACCTTCTCCATACTGCCTCCAGTGCAAGTATATCTTTCCTTGAATAAGAGGACAAAAACTGTTCACACTATCCTAAATATTATCTGAATAATGACTTACATAGTTTTCACAATATTTACTTATTTTTATACTCCAGTCACTCTGAAATAAAGATCGACATTCATTTCCATTGAGCTTTGGTAAGTTTTCCTACACCATTCTTCAAGGCTCACTTCGTTTACATACGCAGCATGCCTCTACAGAGTTACTTTCACTACCTTGCACACAGAAGCAGCAAAAAAAAACTTGATGGTGCTGTGATCTTCAAACACATCATTTAAATTCCGTTGTGAACTATCTCAAACACTGCCAACCTGTTCTGAAGTAACCATTTGGTTCAATGCAGTGTCCATGGTCTGGAGGAACAAGCAGCAGAGAAACAAGAAGGTTTATGATCTTCTGTGCTCCACAAAGTGCCATTTTCTTTCCTCTACTATGTCACATTCATATTAATTCTGCCATTGCACCCACAACACAAAAACGCTCAGAATCCACCACTTCCACTGTTACACCCAGCGTCTTCCCTCAATGGGTCTCACCCACCCCATCTCCCCAAACACCAAACCCTTCCTGCCCTCTGTTCAATTAGGACATCACTATTTTTCATGGCAATAAGGAGCCAACACTCACCTCCCCAACCCCAATTGTCTATTATCATAGAATCCCTGCAGTGTGGAAACAGGCTAGTCAGCCCACCGAGTCCACATGGACCCTCTGAACAGTAACACACCCAGACGCACCCCCTACCCTATTGCTGTAACCCTGCATATCACATGACTAATCCACCTAAACTACACATCCCTGGACACTGGGCAATTTAGTATGGCCAATCCACCTAACCTGCACATCTTTGGACGTGGGCAATCTGATGAAACCTGAAAGATTCTGAGGGGGCTTGATAGAGTAAAAGTTGAAGCAGATGTTTCGACTAAGTGGGAGAATCTTGAATTAGGGAACATAGTTACAGAATAAGGGACATTCATTTAAAACTGAGTTGTGAAGGAATTTATTCTCCAAGAGGGTAGTAAATGTCTGGAATTCTCTGTCCAGAGAGATTTGGAGGCTTGATCACTGGAAGTGTTTAAAGAGAAGGTAGGTAGATTTTTGAAAAAACCAGGGAACTGAAGGCTTTGAGGAGCCACCATGAAAGAGGTCTGGGCCAGATCAGCCTATTGATTGGCATGGTGAAGTTGAGGGGCTGAATGGTGTACACCTGCTCCTGTTTCTTATGTTCTTTATACGAGCAGTGCCTCTCCTTGGACGCAAAGCAGCCTGACAGCAATACTGCAATGCAAGGTGTCAGTGAGACCCCATGTGCAATAATGAAACACTGAACTGTATCATAACTGAGTCCCAAATGTGCTCTGATGTTGTGGGAAGGCTGGTGCTTTGCCAATGCCAACTTCAGTGGATGGAGGATGCAGGCAGTTGCTGCCCGTGGAGCATGCCCTGAGGTTTTGGGAAGATGGATACCCCTAGGAGCAAGCTCTGAGCAAGCTGGAACTATCAGATACCCAATTAGATTTTAATTTCAGAAATTATCACCATCTAATTTCTCCCAGCTACCTGGGAAAACAGCAAATTGCATATAAATGAGGTGAGATTTTGATAATAATCAGATGTTAATACAAGCAAATAAGCCGTTTGCCACTCATTAGTGAGATTCTTATAGAGTCATAGAGATGTATAGCACGGAAGCAGACCCTCGTCCATGCTGACCAGGTATCCTAAATAAATCCAGTCCCATTTTCCAGCATTTGACCCGTATCTCTCTAAACCCTTCCAATTCATGTACGCATCCAGATGACTTTGAAATGTTGTAATTGTACCAGCCTCCACCACTTCCTCTGGCAGCTCATTCCATACATGCACCACACTCTGCATGAAAAAGTTGCCCCTTAGGTCCCTCTTAAATCTTTCCCCTCTCACCTTAAACAATGCCCACTAGTTTTGGACATACTGTCATTAAAACCTTGTGTGGAAGATCAAGCATTTTGCTCAATACATGAACCTCATTTTTCTATTCTTACCATATTTCACCAACTGACTCACTTGTGCCCATATTATTTAAGAACTGGGAAGAATCTATCCATTTCGTCCAATTTTCTAGGACTTGTTGTACGTTTTTGAAATGTTACTTTTCAATTATTTATCTAGTTTTTCTTAGAAGCTATTATGGATTCCGCTGTTATCACTGTGTCCAGTAGAATATCCATGTCCTACCACACTTCAGCATAAAACATATCTCACAGCGTTTTCCTTCATTCTTGTGCCAGAGGCCAGAGATTAGCACTACTTATTGGGAAAAAGTTTCTCCATTTTGTTTAGAGCTCTCACAATTGTGAACACCTCGATCACCTTTGCTCTTATTTTTCCTGCTCTTGTGAAGAAAGCCCCAGTTGACCAAAACTTCGGTATTCTAACTTCAAAATTAAAGTTATAATGATAACCCCACATTGTCTGTGATTTCTATCTTGAATCTGAACATTTACAAAATAGCAGTGGCTGTGAGTAAGATGCTGATTTTGATAATATTCATTATGAGTCTCAGTGTATCTTTACATTTCCAATCAGCATTGTTATAGAAAGCTTTTTAGTCTATATGAGATCTTGCATTATCTGATGTCAATTAAGTTAAGTGGGGATATAATGATGAATTTTAGAACTGAAAGTCATTTTCCACAATTCATTGAATCCTCACAGTATGGAAGCAGCCCATTCAGTTCACATTGGCCCACTGAAGATCATCCCACCCAGACCCACCCCCCCACACTATCCCTGTAACCATCATTTCCAATGGGTAACCCACATATCCCTGGACACTACAGGCAACTTAGCATGGCTAATCCATCTAACCTACACATTTTCAGACTGTGGGAGGAATCTGGAGCACCCAGGGGAAATCCACACAAATTTTGGTAGAATGTGCAAACTCATGCAGATGATTGCCTGAGGGTGGAATTGAACTGGAGCCCCGGTGCTGTGAGGCAGCAGTGCTAACCAGTGAGCCACCATGCCACCCCTATTCTATTGCAGAAAATGAGGGCACAGAGAGAACTGAACTATTCAGGTTTTTTTTTAATTTTAAACCCATTGTGACATTTAACATTCCAGGTATGAGATATATGTGTTTAACCCAAAAAATACCCAGTCCAATCAGTTTCTCATCAACCTATTCAGAGATATTGATACAGATGGGATTTGAACTTAGACCTCATGGGTTAGAGGTAGGGACACTACTACTGTACCATCGATTCATAGAATCCCAAAAGTATGTGAGAGCAGGCCATTCTGCGCTGACCCTCTGAACAGCATCCCACCCCGCTACCCTATCCCTGAAACTCCACAAGAGGCCCTTTGAAGGGTTGCTTTTGTTACTCAATTGTAGATATTTTTAATCCATTTGTTCAGCTGTGGTATATCTCTGGAGCAGGTAGGGACTTTAGTGTGGACCACTTGGAGCAGCTCAGAGGTATGGATACTATCACTGCACCACAAGAGACCGAACCAATTGGTTTAACCTTTTATTTTTTTCTTAGTTTGGCCATAAATTGGGGACAAAATGAAAAATCATTTGGACAATTGCGGATTAATTAAGAAGTCAGCCTGGATTTGTCAACTAACTTGATTGAGTTTATTTGATGAGGTAGTGGAGAGGCTCTCGGAGGGTTTATGGATGGAGAATGTAAATGCTGCTGTCAGTATGGATCTAGGCCTCATGGATGGCTGAGCACAGGGCCTAGGCTTGGGGGCTGGAAATGGAGGAGATAAAGGAGGCTCAGGCTTCAAGTGCAACAGGGGGAGAAGAAGGAGACTGAAGAGGAAAGGCAGAAACTGAGCCTACATTCCTGGAATACTCAACTACCTGGGAGCTAGGAAAACATGAAATCACTGAGGCAATGAATGCTTCGAAAATGAATGTAGAATTTTGAGCTTATCTCTAGCATGCATATGATTGTGAGCTACTATTTGCGGAGAAAAGGGATGCTATTGCAAAAACATCTGCAGTTCCTACTATCTCTGATTCAATTGTTAAAACCTGCCTTTGGGATCTGAGACATAGTAAACAGAGTAGCAACTACCTAAAAAAAGATCCTGAGATAGCACAGTGTGGAGCTGGAGGAACACAGCAGGCCGGGCAGCATCGGAGGAGCAGGAAAATTGGCGTTTCGGGTCAGGACCCTTTTTCCGAAGAAGGGACCCAATCTGAAATGTCAACTTTCCTGCTGCTCTGATGCTTCCTGGCCTGCTGCGTTCCTCCAACTCCACATTGTTATCTCTGATTCCAGCATCTGCAGTTCTTCCTATCTCTTAAAAAAAATCCAGCTTTGTGTACACACAGTAGGAATTCATTGGTTGTGATCTCACCAGTCTGTGGCAGTGTATTTAGGATGACGGTTTTTATCTACATAGAAGTGTCACTAACTTATGCCAATTGTCCTCTGCCAATTTAAATACCATGAGGTCTAGGAATTTATTGCTTTCCTCGTGTGTTACAACTTTATAATGTAATGGTGTGTTGATAATTTAGACTATTGATGGGTTTTTCTAATTCTGATTCTGTGTGGGTCTATTATGTCAACTGAAATACTGAAGGTTTTCAGATTACAACACTCAATAAATGAGTTAGTAAGAATGAAAACTGGGCCTGAAAATGAGATTGTAGTCCCCAAAAACTATAAATTACCCCTCAATAACTTGGGCCTTCTTGCATCGAACTGGGTCTTTTGAAGATTTGCCAATATACCGACCAGTTACTGTAGAGTGATTCATATTGAAGGAGCTGCTCATTGAGATTGACAAAACTAGAGAAACATTATATTGACCGATTCTACAAGCAATCACATCAGATTCAATTTATTTGTCCGTTTCAGTACCTTAAAGTACAGTTTGTGCTTGAACACTTTGAATGCAGAATCCGATTTATTTTAAAGAGACATGGGATCAAGACAGACTAAATTCTCAGATAAATAACTTCAATATAAATATGACTTGACACAGTGATCGTACACAACAGCAAAATAAGCTTTTTGCATCACAAAGCAGTCAGTGCATCACACAGCCTTTGCTCTGGTAACTGAACAAGCAGAGACTGGTAGATAATATGACTTTCAACAAATGGAAGATGTAGCAATGCCCAGAAGAAAACTTTTCCTCAATAACCACAAACAAGCTTAACACAACAACACAGACACAGGGCATAGACGCTCATAAATTAAAATAGGCTACTTCACATTTTCATCAGTGGACTATACAGTAACAAAATGGCATACACACTACACATTTCAGTGCATAATGTTCTCTGTCGATACTAACCAATGAAACGGCATTTTACTAAATACAATACTGAAATACCATTGGCCCTTTTTGCAAGCATGACTTTGACACTACACATTAAAGATGAGGAATACTTCAGTTTGAAAATTAGTGGAGGAAACTGTTCAAAAATTTTAATTCAAATACCATCTTTAACAGAAAGGTTTCTCAATGATCTCATGCCACTTGGTCAAACATAATTTCCATAAACCTTGGTCCAAAGCAAATTGGGATGAACTCTGTTGTACCTCTGGGATGTAGAAGTCTTCGAAAAGTAGCATTGCACTGAATATTAAACAATCAATCTCATGCTGTGTAGTTGAAGACTATTAATAAAATATTTCTCATT
This sequence comes from Rhincodon typus, assembly GCF_021869965.1. Classification (NCBI taxonomy): domain Eukaryota; kingdom Metazoa; phylum Chordata; class Chondrichthyes; order Orectolobiformes; family Rhincodontidae; genus Rhincodon; species Rhincodon typus. The sequence continues at coordinate 17,235,521 of NC_063359.1, read as the reverse complement.
TATAGTCTTACAAATTCTAACTTGGCTTGAACCGTTTATTAATTGAAAATTAACCTCATGCATCTTGTTCCTCCACTAATAAAAATGTACACTAAATAAACAAACGTAACTCTACCATTTACACATGTCCTAGCAGTACTCCGAGCATCCTTATAAGATTTGGTAATTACAGTATTATGTAGCTTTTTAATTGTTTCAAAACGTTGCATCCATTGTTAAACAGGTTTAGCTAAGTTCACTAGCTTTATTATTTTTAGCTCAATGCATACATGTTGAATTACAAAGGTTGCAACACCAAAACTTCACAGATAATAATATTCTCCTCACTGGGAAGGAAACATTTGTGAATAAGAATGTGTGAACGTCTTGATGCATGGCTTCACTCTTAACTGCTAGCTTCTTCATCTGGCTTATTCATTTTCTTTAACGAGTTAAGTAACTTCTGGGGAGTGAGAATGTGTGTTGATCCTGCAGTTTTGAGACATAATACAGTTTAGATTGGTGGAAAATGCAAATTTTATCATAAACCAAATTAAGGTAACTTTTTAGAATAATGTTTTAAAAATGCAGTACCTCTTTCCCTGGAGTATTGAAATTCAATTATCCATTTTACTTATGGGAATTAACTTTGTGCTTGCAAAGGCTTTCAATGACTTTGCATCATCTAAATAGTGTCTTGTCTGGATAAAAGAGTCAATGATATAACAACTACCTCTGGTGATAGTGTTAATTTGAGGCAAAGGGATGCTGCAGATTTAATAGCATTGCAGATAATTACTAGCATTCACAAATATATTTTTTTCAAAAAAGTAACTTTGAAGATGCTAGGAATCTAGGAAAGGGCTAGCTTTTAATAGGAAGGAAATGTTTCACAAGATTATTTTAAGAAAAGGAAGAGTTTTTTTAAACAAGCAATTTGCATTAACCCTTTGCAGTAGCATTTCTCTGCAGAAATATATATTTTTAAATTTATTTTCAAATGAAGTCATTTTTTGACGTGAGTTTGATTTTTTTATCAACAATTTAATATTCCTACCAAAATTCTGACCATACATGTCAGGACCTGTATTTTGTATGCAAGAAAAATGCCTGAACCATCTTAATAGTATTCAAAGGGTTAAGTAGAAAAGTTTGAACTATAACAGTATTACATTTATTAAATAACAATTTAAATCTTTTTCTCATATTTAAGACCTTCTGCTTTAAAAGTTACAAGTTGTACAGACAGTTCATTACTTTTTTTTTAAATTATAAAAATGTAGTTGTGAAAGAAAAGTTTTAGTAGAGTAAGCAAAGAAAATCCTTCAAAAGAGAAGAGTTTCTTTTTTGACGTTTTACTTTTTATTTGCCTTTTTCACTCCTCTTTGGGAGCCTGATCCTCAAATGTAACCCTAGAGGACTCCCTGAAGTCCGGGTGTCTCAGATCCATGAGAAACTTTGTAGGAGTGATAATGTGGGTAGAACCTGTGAGAGAACAGAGGCCAGCTAACACCCTTACAACTTGCCCATTTATGCCGAAATTAACTTTCCTGGGAAGAGAAGATGCGCGGAATAAATATACATGCAAATTTATACGAGGTTTGCATCTTTCTGTTCTCACTGGGTTTCTCCCCAAGCTGAAATCACCGTGAGGAATTCAAATTAACTCTACCCTGAAGCCCTACAGTAGGCTATCACTGTGAATGAGGAGTTAAGCCAGGGCTTCAAGGCAGATGACCCAGAAGCAAAGGAAAGACTCAAACATAGCCACAGAACAACCACTGGTAGAGACAGCAGAAAACAGTTGTGGTTAATGGACAACAGGTCTATCAAAGCATAGCAATAGCAACAATAATAAGCATGTGAAGTGACATTCAAGAGAAAAGCAAAGCATGTAGATGCTAAACACTACTAGTTACACAGACAACATTAAGCATTTATTTTAGTTTTACAGCTAAAAGTTCAGCATATATTAGGAAATGAAAGGTTTTATTAATTAATTGGATTACATGAAACAATACTTTGTAAGAAATGAACTTAAACCAACTTACCACAGTTAAATAAAGTGACGGCTGAAGGTTACAATGCTTACCTATTAATACCTCCCACTTTCCATTGGCCTGTGTGACCTCATAAGCACAGCGCATCTCAGAGCATGAGCTCCCTCCAATGATGAAGATGATGAGGCGTGGCCCTGTCCTGTACTCCCCTGGTGTTTTATTTTTATGCCAGTGGCCATATCGGGCACTACACAAAAACAGTTACAGTAATGTCAACAATTGTAATAAATCACTACAATCATCAGCCACATGCTTAGACAAAGTTCACCTCCATGATATTAATATTACAAAACTATCCCAACACATTTCTTTAAAATTGACCTATTTTCCAGAATTCTTGTGTTCAATATTGCAGATTCAGGGATGATTCTCCCCACTAAGTTTGAAAGTTGAAACACAGAATTTGGACAATATATTCTCCTAATAGTTGTTCCTCACTCCCTCCTTTGGTTTTTTTAGTTTCTCTTGTTTATTTCTCTTATTCTACCTCTCTCCAGTCCAGCTGCAACACAGGCATCTTCTTGACTATGTGGAAAATTGCCCAGGTACATCATGCGCTCAAGAAGCAGGACATATCCAAACCAATTACCATCCTATCAGTCTACTCTCAATCATCAGAAAGTGATGGAAGCGGTCGTCAGCAGTGATATCAAGTGGCACTTGGTCAACAATATTCTGCTCACTGATGCCCAGTTTGGCTTCCACCAGCGCACTAGACTCCTGACCTCATTACAGCCTTAGTCCAAACATGGACAAAGGAGCTGACCTCCAGTGGTGAAGTAAGAGACACTGCCTTTGACACCAAGGCAACATTTTGACCTAAAGGAAGTCAGTGAGAATCAGGGGAAACTCACTGCCATTTGGAGTCATACCTGGCACAAAGGTTTTGTGGGGGTGGTCAATCATCTCAGCTCCAGGACACTACTGCAAGAATTCCTCAGGACAGTGGTCTGCACCCAACTATTTTGAACTGTTTCATCAACAACCTTCCCTCCCCCTCCATCCTCACCCATTCTCATCCATTGTCTTCTCTTGTTATGTTATCTCTATTATGTGTTCTGTTTATTTGTTTTTGCTGTACATTTTCATTTCAACTTTAGGAATTATGCTATCTATTAAACAGACTGCAAGGTGCTGGAGTGAAGCGGGCTGAACTTTAAATCTCTAATGCACCACAAATAAAGGGGTAAAATCTGACAATGCAAATTTTATGCCAGTACAGTCAACAATCTGTAGGTTACTCATACAGTTACTGAAGCATTCATCAGCCTTTCTTACTGTCCCCAGGTCAAGCCCTTTATCGAGACTAGTGTCGGCACTGATGAGGCAAATGCTTGGCCACCCAAGAAGGCAGTTTATATAATTTTTTTTAACCAACACATTGATAAGAAATTTTTGGGTGGAATGGCTTGGCATAATATTACATACTGGAGAAATGATATTTTGCCAGGATGTAAGCAGGCACATCCATTTGCTAAAGACCACAAGCAAGATTGTTGAATGTGACTTAGATTTGCATCCAAATGCAGATATTTCATACAACTACTATCTGACAGTTCTAGGCATATCCAAGCAAAATATATTAAACATTAACAATTTAAAGCCAGGAATTATTCAAGGCCATTGTAACCTCTAAGTAACATGCTTGAGATGCGAGCATATAACCCAGGCTAAAACGTCCACATGATGCTGACGGAGTCCTGCACAATTGGAGGTGTTGACTTTTGGAAGCGATATTAAAATGAAAGCTCTGCCTACTCTAATACTAGTTAAAAGAAAATACAGGACTTTCCCCAGTGACCTGATCAACACTTATCCTTCATCCAACATCACTGAACATCTCATTCGACGATTAACCTATTGCTATTATGAGACTCTACTGTGTCAAATAGGCTGCCACATTTCCTATCCTAATATAGTTTAAAAGTATTTAACTGTAAACTGTTCTGGGGTACCTTGATGCTGTGAAACATACAAATTAATTGCAAGGCTTTTCCTTTTGCAATGAACATCTTAGTTTTAAGATGCCTATTTCATCTATTTCTTCAGATGTCCCATCTACTTACATTTCCCCTCTGTAGTGAAGTTATTTTCCCTCTTCACGCCTCATTCCCACCTCTTTAGTAGGATGATGTTGACAGGGGAATCAGACCAGAACAAAATCTCACCTCCACGTAGCATACTTTGCTAGTTTCTTTAGGATTAATGTGCTTCTGAGCTGACCAAGAAAAGGTCTTGAGCCAAAACACCAGTTTAGCCACTTGTTCAGCTCAAAATGCCATATTGGTCTTTGCAGGTTGTCTGAGTGAGCATTTCAGTGCAGTGAACATTAAAAGATGTCTTATTGGCAAAAAAGCAATATGAGCACCTAATTCAAACAGCGTATAGAGGCAATACCTGACTGCAGTGGCACTGAAAGAGGCAGTAGAACGGGCAGAAATGTATGGGTAATGTTTAGTGTCCAATTTGTCATCAATGGCATCCTGGAGAGGAAACATTCAGGATGAATATTAATCATTGCACATTAGAAGTCACACATTGTCTTTCTGCTTTGGTACATAATTACTCTGAAGAAACAATACTATACATCATTGAGCTATTTTATTTAAAGTCTCACCTAATTACATAACTGCAGTTTGTTTTCTATATACATATATTATGTGTGCGTATGCTTTTTGCAGGGTGAAGCCCAATAATAAATCACTGTTAAAATGTGTAATACCTTGCAGCTCATTAACAGAACCAAAAATCTTTATAAAAAGATCAGTATTGCCTATTACTTAAATCATTCTGCTATGTCACCCCCCCTCGTTGTTTTAACGGAAAAGGTAAGGTTCAGTACAAGACTTGACAGTCCAGAACATCACACATGTAGTTCCAAATTGGTGATGAATTAATTGATCTCAACATGATCAGTAAAAGTGATGATATAATTACTTTAAAGCCCCAGGACTGGGGAGGAAATGGCTACAAAGTTTGGAAGCAGGCCATTCAGCCCATCAAGTCCACACTGACCCTCCAAACAGCATCGCACCCACCCTGTAACCCTGCATTCCCCATGGTTAATCCACCTAGCCTGCATATCCCTGGACAATGTGGGCAATTTAGCATGGCCAATCCACCTACCTGCACATCTTTGGACAGTGGGAGGAAACCGGAGCACCCAGAGGAAACCCACATATACACCAGGAGAATGTGCAAACTCAACACAAACAGTTGCCCAAGGATGGAATCAAACCTGGGTCACTGGCACTGTGAGACAACAGTGCTAACCATTGAGCCACTATGACAGCCTATCAAGCATTGGATTTAAACTTTAATCCTCTGATCCTACTATAATCCAGATAAAAGGAAGGACTAAAGAGAGACAAATGAAATCTGTGGGGACAGGAGAAAAGCCTTTAAAAAACAGCACTAAGTTACACGCCTGTGCTACTAACTTAATTGGTTAAGTCTTTAGTGAGTGTGCAGAGGCTGGATGGCAATGAACTTAATGGGGATAATCTTATACATTGCTTTATCCTGAGAGTTAAGTTCCACGTTGACTGTGAGTATACAGCTCCAGCAGCCTATAGCTCAGTCATACAGCCTGGCTCATCTAAAGCTGTACTTTAACTGAATTGGACATCAATTGCCAAGGCAAACTTGGTTAAGTAATTTTTGTGGGGTGCTCAAAACAATTCCATTAAATTCTCCAATATATTGAATTATTATTGTTGTCCAAGGGGTTTACGACCCTAGAGCAAGCTTACGGGCATGTTCTGGATCTGTCTGTCACTGCAGCAGTGAAGCAATAGAAATAATCTCTCAACAGAAAAATCCAGTAATAGGGAAAACAAGCTTTCAATAAAAGTAGTGCTTGCAGAGAAAACCCACCAGCAAGCAAGAGGATACATCCAGATCAAGCACACATGAAAAATGGTCCATGACCAGACACTCAAATTCAATCACTTTGAGAAAAGAATTAAACATTTTGTTTCTACCTGAAACATTAAATTAAGAGTTCTAATGGTGATTTAATAATTTTAAAACTATTTACTTGCTAATAAAGCTAACAACAAGTAAGTTAAGAATATTCTTCAGAAACAAGCTTAGAGTAGATCACTTGCAGGGGAGAAATTGGGAATAAAAATTTAAGGTTTTAGCAAAGATTTGTAGCTCAGGTTGTGGGTGAAGTTGTTGACTTCTCGCTGAGCTGGCTTGCTTTCATTAAGACGTTTCATCACCATGCGAGGTAACATCATCAGTGAGGCCTGCGATGAAGTGACATTGTTCTACTCCCCTTGGAATTTATATTGTCCAGTCCGTTAAGGTGAATAGTGTCATTTCCACTTCTGTTCTGTATGGGTTTGTATATGGGGTCCAATTCTATATGGTTGTTGATTGCATTATGGGTTGAGAACCATGCCTCTAGGAATTCCCATGCGTGTCTATGTTTGACTTGGGCTACTATGGTTAAGTTGATCCATTTAAACTGATGGCCTTCATTGTCCGAGCGTACCGATATTAAGGAATGTTCGTCGTGTCGTTTTGCTGCTAACTGATGTTCGTGTATTCTGATGGCTAGTTTCCTTCCTGTCTGTCCGATGTAATGCTTGTGGCAGTCATTGCATGGTATTTTGTAAGCTACACTGATTCTGCATGTTGTGGGAATGGGGTCTTTAATCCTTGTGAGTGTTTGTCGTAGCATGGCTGTGGGCTTGTGTGCTACCATGATTCCTAGTGGTCGTAGGAGTCTCATCAGTTCTTGATGTAGGGCAGTGTGGCCAGTGTGTTAGAGCATACTGTGTCCTCTTGTTGTTGTCTATTTAGTAGACACCTGCAAATGAAGTTGCAGGGATATCCGTTCATAGCGAAGATTTTGTGTAGGTGCTCTTCCTCTTTCCTGCGTAGTTCTGGCATGTTGCAGTGAGTGGTAGCCTGTTTAAATAGTGTCTTAATGTAACTTTGTTTGTGGACGTTGGGGTGGTTGCTGTGGAAGTTGAGGATATGATCAGTGTGAGTTGCTTTCCTGTATACTGAGGTTTGGAACTCCTCTTTGGTCATGGGATAAAAATTGTTTATTGGAATTTGAAATTTCAGAACCCTATCAGTGAAGTTAGTTAAATCTTTATTATTTCAACAATTTGAGAGAGAAGTTTAAGCTTGATTCACTAACAAACAAGTTTTATCAATTTTAATCACAAAAAACAAATCAGCAATAAAGAAGAAGAGGTGATGTTGAATTCAGTGCAAAAATACCTCAGATGCAAAAAAAATCAGCATCAATAATGTCACAGCAGCCATATTTGATACAGACAAACTATCGTTGTGTCATAATTTAATGTCACCATTTTGAGAAAGTTGTCACTCTCAAGTCTTTTAGAAATTCTCCATCAATCTTAGAAAAGGAATATTTCCATTCATCTCATCTCAAATTGGTAAAGCATGACCAAACTGTAAATTTAAAGTACCATAGACATTACCACATCCAATTTTTGTAGTACCACAACAAAGATTCAACAACAACTTTAACCAATGAAGAATACAAGACAATAAAGTAAGCATAGCACAAGGACATCCAGACAAAGAAAAAAATCAACTTCAAGTGTTAGTCAACAACCTTCCAATGCAACAAAATTCACCTTTACTGATCTTACCATCATAAAAATTCAAGCTATCAATCCAATTAATAGATCATCAAATCATTAAATGTGGAACGCATAATTCCTAAGGTTTTGAACATCAAATGAGGACAAGGTTAGCAAACATCTCTACTACATGGGAACAACATCAAATTATGAGTCATGTAGACAACTGATCGATGAAACCAAATTTATGCTTGAAAACTTTCTAACCATTTTTGATCAATGTTTCACTTTAAAACCAAAAGGGACACTGAGATCACACTTCAATAGCAGATACCAGCTCCTAGGATAGACTCTGGATAGCCTCATTACTATCCAAATGATGCAACTATGAAGATTTACTTGTAACAGAATCAATGCAGGTTTCAATGTAGCAATAGTCATTGATATACAGTCTACAAACAGTTCATAAAGCAAATATTCTGTAGAGAATGCGGAGTACTTAAAACACATGGCATTTGGTCAGAGAAGACAAACTTCCCATCTGAAGAATGTACTGTATGTGACAACATCAATGTAAAACATTAACCAATCCAACACTACAGTATCTTGTCACAAGTGTGATTCCAAACTCTACATCAGCAAAGACAAAACTGTCCAGTCTTGTATCAACATGTTAATTATAGGAAAACATATCATACCTTGAAGATGTACTGAAGTCGAAAGAACAGACCAAGCGTCAAACCAAACAATTCTCGAGTCAACACGTATATGAATGCTTTTGATTAGAACATTTTTGAAGAACAGGTAAATTTGCAATGGAACAAGTTTTTTTATTAGGAGAACAACTACATATGGATGAACAACTTACTCCTTTTCTCGGAGAATTAACAACGTTGTTCAATCAGATGCTAATGCTGGAAAAGAAACAGTTCAACTTTCCTTTTCTTTCCTGCAGTTCCATCAGTACAAGACACTTCAGCAAACACTACTTAATCTAACGAAAGCCAGCAGAGAAATGAAAGCTCACCAACTTTACCTCAAATGTTTCTACACCTTGCAATCGACTTTCCTGACCTCCCCAACACAGATAATCTTGGGGAGAGTCAGGGATAGAAAGGAAAAAATGTTCAGTAAATCTTGCAAAAAAGTAATCAAAGTAGCTAAGTTGTGAATGATTAACATTTTCTATACTGTTTATGTCAGGGGGAGTAAAAGCTAGGAGCGGCTGTAAGACCCTAGTGGGACCCCATAATTGTCATCAAGCTGCTCCTCACTGGCATAAATAGCACAGTGTGTGCAGAGTTAAAGGGGAAAAGAGAGTAACATAGAAGCCTGATGTCCAGCCATGTAAACAGTAGAATTACATACAGAGAAACATTCGTGATAGATGAACTAGCATTAGGGGATAGAGTTCATGAAATAAGCCTTTGATAACATGTAAGATGAGAGTCTTGTATATTTGTGATGTAGTCTTTAGTCTAAATATGTAATAAACAGTACTAAAGAGAGACGCCCAAGCTTCGATCTTGTCTTCTCCTCAACCAGTCTGTTTTGAACCTATACTCCGAAATGTTGGCATAAAATGACATCACAAAATAATTATTTTTTTTTCATTTATTGAGTCAACCAAAGGCCACCAACCTCCATGATGTCCTTGATGAGTGGTGTCCATCGAGACAGCTGATAGGTCTGTTCACTGATACGCTCTTTACGCTCTGGCTTGTTCCTACGACGTAAGGTTGACTAAACACCAAGAACAGAATGTGAATCCTCTTTTATTAACATTGAGAAAGTGTACATCGTTTTGACAATTTCGTAAAGGTTCTTTAGTGCTGCTGAGAGCTAAGAGTGTGATATGATTTTAAAGTTTCTGTATATGTCTCAATTTGAGAAGTTTGTCAACTGCTCAACTAGGCCAATAGACTGAAAACCAATAATTCAAATAACGCTGACAGCTTAATTTTTGTCCTGTATGCTCAAGTAAATCTCTAGGTGTTGGGTCTGATAGATTAGATTTAAAACCATCTGAAGACAAAACAGCATTAGCTTATGGATCTATTCCTAGTTTACATTGAATTTTAGATCACAGGAATACGTCGTTTAGCATGACTTGTGCAATATAAATCCCCTCTCACTTTAATTATTCTAACCCTGTCAACATATCCTCCTATTCCTGTTAGAAACTGGAACTTCATTTTCCTACTTTCCTTTTGCTGTTAATAAATTTAGCTGAGACAGCTTTGAACTTCTCTCTATATGTCTGAAAATAAACAACCTGTAACAAACAAGGACAAATGGAAAATTAGCACTCTGAAGATTACCAGGCTACTGGTACTACGTGCCCCCGAGGAAAAACACTTACAATGAAAGCTGACCTCAAGCTAGGTGTGGGCAAGGGGGCAATGGCTTTATTAACTTTGTGAGTCATTGTCCCATGCCCATTGGCTGGAAGGATTCAAGTGGATGACAGACATCGAGTTTCTCAACAAGTCCACGTCAGGTGGGAGGCTCAGAAGACAGCTGACTCCTTAAGATGGAATAACATCAATAAGTGCTGGAGAAACTCAGAAGGTAGGAGTGAAACCTACATTTCCAGCCCGGTATGACTCCACTTCAAATGGAAGATGAACCAGGAGGGGGCAAGAAAACCCAATGAGCCCTGCTGCTGAAGATAAGGATGCTGCCTCCATCACTTCAATCTATTAAGGGTCAAATACTGTTTTTGTCTAATTAACTATTGTAGCATATCTAAACTGCTGCTCCTTAAACTTTTCTTGGAAGTATCTGAAAATTCCTTATGAATGGTTGACTGCCTATATTGAGTCGAGTCGTACAATCATAGAGATATACAGCGCAGAAACAGACCCTTCAGTCCAACTCGTCCATGCCGACCAAGTTTCCCAAACTAAACTAGTCCCACTTGCCTGCATTTGCCTCGTATCCCTCTAAACCCTTCCCACTCAAGTACCTGTTCAAACGTCTTTTAAATGTTGTAACTGTACCTGCATCTACCACTTCATCTAACAGTTCATTCCACATACAAACCACTCTCTGTGTGAAGAGGGTGCCCCCCAAGTCCCTTTTTTAAATCTTCCTTCTCTCACCTTAAAAAAAATGTTTTGAACTCCCCCAACCTAGGTAAAAGACCTTTTGCTACTCACCTTATTTCTGCCACTCATGATTTTATAAATGTCTATAACCTCAACCTCCTATGCTCCAATGAAAAATGTCCTAGCCAATCAGCTTCCCCTTATAACTTAAACCCTCCAGACCCGGCAACATCTTTGTAAATCTTTTCAGCACCCTCTCCAATTCAATAATGTCCTTCTTATAGCAGAGTGACCATAACTGTACTTAGTATTCCATAAGTGGCCTCACCAATGTCAACATGATGTCCCAACTTCTAAACTCAATGGTCCAAACAATGAAGGTAAGCATGCAAACACCCTTTTAATGACCTGTCTACCTGTGACACAACCTTAAAAGAACTATGTACCTGAAACCATAGGTCTCTCTGTTCAGCAACATACCCTAGGGCCCTACCATTAACTGAATAAGTGCCTTTGTTTGTTTTACCAAAATGCAACATCTCGCATTTATCCAAATTAAATTCCACTCTTCAGCCATTGGTCCAAATGATCAAGATCCCTTTGTAATCTTAAATATCCTTCTTCACTGTTGACTATATCACCAAGTGATATCTGAAACTTACTAAGCATGCCTCCTAAACTCTCATCCAAATCATTTATATAAATGATGAAAAGCAATGGACCCAGCACCGATCCCTGAGGAACACTGCTGATTGCAGGCCTCGAGTCTGAAAAACAACCCTCCACCACCACTCTCTGCCTCCTGTCCTTAAACCAATTTTATATCCAATTGGCAAGCGCACCCTGAATCCCATGTGATCTAACATGACTAATTAGTCTACCAAGTAAGAACCTTGTGAAAGGCTTTAAAGTTCAAGTAAACAACTACTACCGCTCCGCCTCTTCAATCTTCTTGATTTCTTCCTCAAAAAAACTCAATCAAGTTTGTGAGACCTGGTTTCCCATGCAGAAAGCCATGCTGACTGTCCCTGATCAATCCCTGCCTCTCCATGCATGTTAATCCTATCTCTCAGAATCCCCTGCAACAACTTACCCACCACTGATGTCAGACTCACCAGTCTATAGTTCCCAGACTTCTCCTTACAGGCTTCCTTCAATAAAGGTACATTAGCCAACCTCCAGCCCTCTGGCACCTCACCCATGGCTGTAGATGATACAAATATCTCTGCTATAAGCCCCGTAATTTCTTCCCTAACTATCCACAATGCCCTGGGATACACTTGATCAGGTCCCAGAGATTTATCCACTCTTATGTTTTTTAAGACCTCCAGCACCCCCTCTTCTGTAATGTGGGCTGTTTTCAAGACATCAATATTTATTTCCCCGAGTTCCCTTGCCTCTATTTCTTTCCCCACAGTAAAAACTGATGCAAAATACTCATTTAGTATCTCTCCCATTTCCAGTGGTTCCACATATAAAAAATCTTGTTGATCTTTAAGGGGCCCTATTCTCTCCCTAGTTGCTCTTTTTCTCTTAAGGTACGTGTAATATCTCTTTGGATTATCCTTAACCTTATCTACCAAGGCTATCTCACATCCCCCTTTTGTCCTCCTGATTTCCATCTTAAAAATGCCCCTGCACGCCATACACTCTTCAAGAGATTTACTTTATCCAATTGTCCACACCTAATATGTGACTCCTTCTTATTCTTGACCAGATCCTCAATACCTTTATTCATTCATTGTTCCCTACTCCTACCAGCCTTATCTTCACTCTAATAGAACATATTGCCCCTGAACTCTCATTACCTCAATTTTGAAAACCTCCCACCTGCTAGTAGGCCTTTTACCTGTGAACAATGTACTCCAATCAACTTTTGAAAGTTCCTATCTCATGTTGTCAAAATTTGCCTTACCCCTTTCAAGAACTTTAACTTGTATACAAGGCTTATCCTTTTCCATAACTATTTTAAAACTAATAGAATTATGATCACCGGTCCCAAAGTGCTCCCCCACTAACACTTCACTCACTTGCCCTGCCTTATTTCCTAAAAGAAGGTTAAGTTTGGCTCCTTGGATAGTATGTAGAAGTACTAGTAGGTACATCTACATAGTGATAAAGAAAATTTTCTTGAACACATTTAACAAATTCCTTACTATCCAAGCCCTTAACACAATGGCAGTCCCAGTCTATGTTTGAAAAGTTAAAATCCCTGACAATTACAACCCTATTATTCTTACATATGTCTGACATCTCTCCACATATTTGCTTCTCAATTTCCTGTGACTACTGGGGACCCTATAGAACAATCCCATCAAAGTGATCATCCTCTTCTTATTTCTGAATTCCACACATATAGCTTCACTGGACGATCCCACAGAAGTATCCCTTCCAGGTACAGCAGTAATGTTTTCCTTAATCAGAACTGCCACTCCCCCTCCTCTCTTGCCTCCATTTCTATTCTTTGTAGCATCTATACCCCTGAACGTTGAGATGCCAGTCCTGTCCCTCCCTCAGCCCTATTTCTGTAATAGCTATGATATCCTAGTCCCATGTTCCCATAGATGCCCTGAGTTCATCCGCCTTACCTGTAAGACCTCTGGTGTTGAAATAAATGGCAGTTTAATTATTCAGAGTTACTTTGTTCTCCTACTTGCTCTCATCTGCATTTTCCATTTAACTTGCTTTTTTAAAATTCAGAACCACCCTCATTGATCTTTAGGATCCCCACACCCCACTCCTTACTAGTTTAAAGACTCCTGAATAGAACTAGCAAATCTCCGCACCCGGATATTGGTCCCCCTCCAGTTCAGGTGAAACCCAATCCTTTTGAACAGGTTTTTTCTGCACAGATCAGGTGCAATGATCTAAAAATATGAATCATTGCCCACTGCACCATCTCCTCAGCCACTGATTTATACAGTTCTGAACCCCCAAAATTCTAACACATGGCATAAGGAGTATGATCTCCTGAAGGTTGGTTTACTTCGCTTTAGATTGAAGAAGTAGCAATTTAGATCACAGTCCTTAAGTGAAAACGAAAGCTACAATGGCATTGGCATATGCTAGTAAACAGTTGACTATAAAAACTGGGGCAGTTGGATTAAAAGATATACTGGGGGGGGGTGGGATAATACAGGAATGTGACAGAGATTCTGAATCTAGTTTCGTTTGACTGTCTAAAGAGTTTCAGAAGGTTAAGATCAAGTTTGTAACAGTCTGGAATAGGTAGTCTAACAGCACCCAGACATCTGCCTCACAGCTGAATAAAAAAATACGAGAAGTCAAAGGAACAAGTTTAAAAAGTTGCAAAGGGAAAGTGACTGTTTAGCCATGGTAACTGAGGTACATGATGAGCCACACTACACAAAGAAACAGATAGGGAAAAGAATCTAACAACACACTTGTGAGTTGTGATCTGAGAATGCAGATTGAGAGGAAACCTAAAGGATGCAAGGGTAGCTCTGACAGAGTTAATTCGACAACAAAACCATAACAAATCACACAACGTATACAACCAAAATTAGGCAATTTCAAACAAATTTGCCATCAATGAGCAGTAATAACTGCAACCTCTCCCTTCAATTTTTTTTTCTATTATCTAGCTACTCATTAGAACCATATCACTAGGTTTGTGCTCATGTGCTACATTGTATAGTTGTATGCAATGTTTTAATGGCAATGGAGCTTATATTATTTAAGAGAAAACTCAATCGCTTTTCCCACAGGGGAGACCTTCATGATGCTCCATTCTGTATCATAGCACTACATTCTGGTAGAGTCTTAATGGTATAATGAGGATCATCATCAATACCTTTCACATTAAGTTTTTTGAATGATTAAATTGTATCACAATTTTCTTTCAGAAATAGATCTGTAATTTTGAAGGTGAAATGTCCTTAAAAAAAGTTGAGATGGCAGCAATAAAGAAGTGTTTCCAAGCTGACTGTTCTACACAGAATAGGTGCAAAGTTAATTAAACAGAGTAACATACATCTGTAATGATGGGGATTCCCAAGTGAGCCATGTTGTTAATGATCTCACTGTCCTCGGGTGGGATCTGGGCATGTTGAATCAGTTTGTTCAGATTCTCCTCAGTGATTCCTAATTTAGAATGAGAAAGAAAGAGATGTTTTAACTTCATATTATTATTCTTTTATGAGGAATGTCCTGCATCACTGCTATACTGATATGACTCCCCAACAATCACACAAGATCCAGATGCAATATATTCTTATTAGCATGGAAAGAGGATGCATCATTTGTTGCCATCGATTCCCAATTTCAGTAGTGCCACTGAAAAAAGATTCGTAGCAGAAACCAGGTGCATCCCTGAACGAAAGCACAACCATTCCCAGGACATATTCCCTCCGACCCAAGCGTCAAAGCATAGGAAAAGAAGTTCCAGATATAGACTCCAGTCCATTACCTGACAAAAGTATGTGGCGCAGAATGATTTTTTTGAAAACGGAGCTAACGGCAAAAATAATTTAAGAACATCCTCCTTGGTGCCCAGACCTGTACATGTATGCAGAGCAACTAGCTGCAGTAGAACTGCTGCATTAGAGGTGGAGTAGGCCCCTTTGAGTGGCCTTTTATTATGTTAGCTCCCTTCTTTCTAATTCCGATTGTGTCTTTGCTCCACTTGCTTTCACACCAGCTAGCAGGCTCATATTACCCACAAAGACCAAGTATGAATCCCAATCAGTATATGTGAATATAGTAATCTCAGTTCTTAGAGGTCATATTGACAGTGGATGCAAATGTAGAATGATAGAATCCCTACAGTATGCAAGCAGGCCATTTGACCCGTCGAGTCCACACCAACCCTCTGAAAAGCATCCCACTCTATACACAACCTCCCCCACCCCACACCCTATCCTATCCCTGTAACCCTGCATATTCCATGCCTAATCCACCTACCCTGCACATCCCTGGATGCTATGGACAATTTAGTATAGCCAATCCACCTAACCTACACATCTTTGGACTGTGAAAGGAAACCCATGCAGACACAGGGAGAATGTGCAAACTCCACACAAACAGTAACCCAAGGCTGGGATTGAACCCAGGTCTCTGGTGCTGTGAGGCAGCAGTGCTAACCATCGAGCCACTATGCCTTGATCTCCCTTGATTTTAATTTCCATTGTCTTTGGTGTAAATGAGATCAGGAGAGGGGTAATCATTGGCAGCTCATCTTATACTATTTCTCAAAGTCAAAATTACTCCAAGCTAAGTTGTACATTGATAAAATTATTTCAATTACTCCATCAACCCATTTGTTCCACTCTTTTTGTCAGAAAAAAGTCATAATGACAGTGGATGCAAATGTAGAATCATTCATAGAATCCCTACAGTATGGAAGTTCGGATACATCTTTCACCCAGTCAGGTTATTTTCTGTTGCACTGTCACTGACACCTTTCAATGAACTGTAGGACATCTCACAAAGCAGCCTGGTAGAAAACAAGTGATATGCATGTGTGTCATTGGCATTGTTAGATATTGGGTAGTACTTAATCCTGTGTGATTAACAGTGCTTGCAGTAACCTCCAATGTTAAGGCGCACAGACAGACAGGCTGCATTTCTGATGTTAACCTTTCTTACTCACCATTCTTAAGGAAAATGTAGAGAAGGATGATGCGAATTTTATCGTAAGTGGAAACATTATTGTCCAGCAGAATGGGAACAATGGCTCTCATTGGATCCTTGATCTTCTCTCCCTCAGCATCAGTCCCCATGGCCAAATCCTAAAAAAAAACATTCGCAACATTTTTAGAATGTTTTATTTAGCAAGCTTGGCTTGTAATTGCTCAGAATTTGTAAACTACTAAGTTTCTCCCATATGCCAGTACTTCTGGTCACTCGTGAGATGTTAAATCTGACTGAACGTCAAATATTGAGTAATGTATCTGCTGGACTTGAGGTTAGGTCACTAAATGGAAAAGCAGAACATAGAAGCTTGTCTTTGGACAGTGCTGGTCTATATTGCAGTACATTTTTCACTTTAGCTGCTCAATGTACGGTGGATTGGCACTAAGAATAATTGTAGAAATTGAATTAGAAACTTCACATTGTTACTTTTGAAACTTCAATTCTCACCACTAACATACTTCTTAAAAACCAAACAAAAAGAATTGAGGAATGACATCAGGTTGTTGCACTCCTGAACTCATTTGTTAGAAAGACTATGCATCACCATCATTTTGGCTCCATAATGTGCATGGGAACAGGAAAAGGGCTTGGTTTAGTGCCTTCAGTTGTTTGCTGTCATTCTCCCTGTCTTTATTCATGTATGAAAAATGATTCACAAAACAATAATCTTTTTATAATTTTCTACCCTGGAGGGCAGTGTAGACTCAATCACTGAGTATGTTCAAGACTGAAATTCATAGATTTCCACATACTGATGCCATCAATGTCACATAGAGTAAGTGATAGTGAATTGGCAGCCTTTTTATGTCTTTCCCAATTTTTTTTTATTTATGTACATATCAATCGATTCACTATTACATGCATCACAATAATGCACAAAGTCATGAACCACCTCAGTTTGTTTAAGAGATGGGCATGCAAAAGTTGGTGGGCTGGAAGGAGAAGAAAGGGGTATCCTATTTAACAAATGTCTGACTTACAAATGCGATCCCATATAGAGGTGTAGTTTTAAAAATCCAACATGCAAGTATTTCTTGTACTTACAAACAGTTATGTTATATTGTCTTGCATTGTGTTCCAACTTGTGTATTAATCGACTTGTGAACAGACGCAGGAATGGAACCTGTTCGCGTCCCAGAGACTGCATGCAATTAGAGTCTTACTGAGGCACTGAGGGAGGCACTGAGCCTCATAATGAAGGTCACTGGAATTTTATATATTGCAACTTAAAAATGTCTGCTGTACTTAGCTTGGCAAAGTCGATATGACCTTAAAAACATTAATGCATCCTATATAAAGAATTGCAGTAATATTCCTGTGGAAAGTTTCATTACTATTAGGAATTTTAAACATAGCACAACTTTATTCCTTCCTGTTAAAAAAAAAGAAAAGGCCTACCTCGTTATTCCTGAAATTGATCCAAAGGATCCTGCATATTCACAAATCTGCTCCATAATATTTACAGATTTATGTGGTTAATGTATTTTAATAGTGACCATCTCAATAAGGTGTCCCCTGGATTATTTTCAAACAAGAGGCTAACAAAGACATTAGCTCTTAGTCTTGACTGATGGCTGTTAAATATCCCATTGGTCAGCAGTTATGTGTTTCTTTCTCTTTCTTTCTCCATATGGAAACAGCACCTGACTCTTTTAAGTATTTCCTCATGATAATGGTGAACTACAAGGGTGTCATGCCATGCCCATGTAGGAATGTTCAACTTGAAAGCAAATTTCAAGAAGATGTAGATCTTGTTTCTGTGCACATGACAGGAGTGTCATGTCCCACTAACTAGTTAATGCTGGCAGTGAGGGCAAACATTCAGCGTGGGCTAGTAGATGGGCGAAACATGGCAGTCAGGAAGCAAGGCCACTTTAAGGTTCAAATCTCAGTAATACTGGGAGCAATTTTCAACTAATTCAGCTAGTGCAAGACTGCTACCATCAGCTACGATGTTGTTCTTGCTACCTTCCATGTTTTATTCTACACCAAAATCACATACAACAATATGGAGGGCATAGTAAAACCAGGATTTGACCAGATCCCATGGGTTTCCCACTTTTTGGAGTTGATAAAGTGGGCTTCATTTTCTTGGTGAACTGTGGACATTCTGTTTTCAGGTTTCATCAAGAAAAGATCATCTTGCTATTGCCAATTGCAGGTTGGCAGATGAGGGCAGTTATGGGGTGAGGAGAAGGTGCCAGGCCCAATGAGAAATGGTCAACAGCAAGCCAAATGGTTTTAGCAGGGCTCAGAGGAACATTCAACTCTCTGCTAAGAACTGGGAGATCAACAATTAGAGATCTTACCAAGTGTTAATGAAACTAATGGAAATGTCTGATCACCTCTTACTCAACATGAGTTAACAATCCCGGGTGGTTTTAATCTCTCACCTGTTCAACTCGGCACAGTTTATCCACAGTGCCCTGATAGTGTTTCATACAATCCTCAGCAAGGTGAAGATGGGTGGAATACTGCAAAACAAAAAAAAGGAAATGAACCAACAAATGTCAAACTAATGTGCTAATACCATTTCAGTTTATCTTTACGGAGGCTAATAGCCTAAAGGTATTATCATGAGAGTGTTAATGCAGAGACCTGGTAATGTTCTGGGGACCTGAGTTTGAATCCTGACCTGGCAGATGTTGGAATTTGAATTCAATAATTAAGTGGAATTGGGAGACTAATAATGACCATGAAACCATTATAAATTGTTGGGAAAACCATCTGGTTCACTAATGTCCCTGAGGGAAGGAAGCTGCCGTCCTTGCCTGGTCTGGCCGACATGTGACTCCAGACCCTCAGCAATGTGCCTGACACTTAACTGCCCTCTGGGCAATTAGGAATGGGTAATAAATGTTGGCCTAGCTAGTAATGCCCACAACCTGTGAATGAATTAAAAAAAGGTATTTCTTTGTATCCTACAGATACTTTTATCATTTAGCTTGTGAGGTGTAAGATGAGAAAATCCAAACCACTTACCCTGTTGTTCTATAAAAGGAATGTTTTGAGACTGATAATACCTTGCTTAGTTCCTTCTGATACTGTGGCATCTTCTTCAGCATCTGAGACAGATCCCTCATGGTTGTCTGAATGAGGATAATATGTAATTACTTTTCTTACACTGGATGGTGTAGATATTACTGCTTCACAACTCAGCTGTTGACAAAGTGAACAGACATTCCATTCTACTCATCCCACACTACACAACACACACAGTGAACTATACACCTCCATGTGTTCCTGTGCATAGACCATCAAATAGCTTGATTTATAGGAATATTTAAGGATCAAACTCTAAAATAGTTTTCTCAACAAAATCAAAACTCCAGAATCAATGTGTTCCAGAGTCTAACTTTACACAAGCAGATGAGAAATGCACACACAAAAGCACAATTTTTATATGCTTCAAGCTGGAGATTTGTTATCAATAAACACACTTGACTGTTCGTAAAGAAAATAATTGCACTATCTGGAGTTTGATTGTCTCATACTCTGACCTGCGATGTAAAATGATTACAAATGTTATAACTGTCTCCACCCAATTATTACATTTTACACTCACTTCTGTTAAGTTGATGTCAACACTACCTGCTTCGTATTTAGGTTCTCTTCAGAGTTCTTGAATGAAACAAAGTAAAAGAAACAGACACAGCAATACACCAGACTGCTGCAATGAGGTACACATAGTGTGAAGGATCCAGATATTATATCTTGTTAAAAATTTCAGGTAATTCCCTCATTTAATGGGCTGGACGTTTATACAGAGTTTATGCTCACAACATCTCTTAACTGCAGATAACATCACTTCATGTAAATTTCAAGATGGTTTGAACAATAGGAAGGAAGAAGCATGACAGCAATGTGGAAAATAAAAGCACCTTTCGAGAGA
>NC_063359.1:17176227-17210315 GCF_021869965.1 Rhincodon typus | reverse complement strand
CTAGGCCCGAAACGTCAGCCTTCCTGCTCCTCTGATGCTGCTTGGCCTGCTGTGTTCATCCAACTCTACACCTTGTTATCTCACCTTTCGAGAGAGTTTGGTGACTAGTGCTTTTGTGGTTGTCATGGAAACAAACTATGCGTACTCCTTCAAAAACCACACAACACCAGGTTATCGTACAACAGGTTTATTTGAAAACACAACCTTTCGGAGTCTCTCTCCTTCTTCAGGTGTTCACGAGAGAAAAAGCAAAAAGACACAGAATTCATAAGTAAAAGATCAAAGGGTCATACACTGATGTGAATTAACAGACCTAAAATGCTGTTAAATCTTTAATCAGTTAGAAAGGAGATGCAGGTTTCAGTTCGTTAATATGCAAATCCCCGAATTTCTGCCCAGAGATAAGTAAAGGTTTTATCAAAGAAGCAGTCACACCTCAGATCAGAAAATGTATTTTAGTTGTGAGGCCCTGTTTAGAATCTGTTTTTGTTGCGACTTGAAGTCAGACTTCTAAATGCCACAGTGACTGACTGCCTATAAATTGTGTGCTTTTTGAACAAAATAGAACGTATCTGCAAATATAAATCTGCAAATTCAAATTCATCCCATAGACTTATATATGTGTGTGCATGAGTGTGTGCATGAGAGTGTATAGTGTGGTGGGGTCATCTGTAGTGCGACATAAACCCAAGATCCCAGTTGAGGTCGTCCTCATGGGTACCTGACTTGGCTACCAGCCTCTGTTCGACGACTCTGCATTGTTGTGGATCCTGAAGACCGCCTTGGAGACTCGAAGATCCAAGGCCAAATGTCCTTGACCGCTGAAGTGTTCCTCCACTGGGATGGAACATCCCTGTCTGGCGATTGTTGCATGGTGTATATTCATTCATTCATTGCTGTAAGCATGGTATATTGGCGAGACCATGCAGACGCTATGATAACAGACGAATGGACACCACGCAACAATTGCCAGAGATGTTCCCTCCCAGTGAGGGAACACTTCAGCGGTCAAGGACAATCGGCCTCCGATCTTCGGTTAAGCATCCTCCAAGGCGGATTTTGGGGATACACAACAACGCAGAGTCACCGAGCAGCGGCTGGTAGCCAGGTTCGGTGCCCATGAGAACGGCCTCAACCAGGATCTTAGGTTCATGTCACACTACAGGTGATCCCACTCTCACTATACACTCTCGCGCGCACACACACATGCACACACGCACGCACACACACACACATACACACACGCACACACGCACACATGCACACGCGCACACACACACACGCATGCGCGCACACACGCACACACACATGCACGCACACGCACACGCACACGCACGCACACACTCGCACACACACGCACACACGCACACACACGCACGCGCGCGCGCGCACACACACACACACATGCATGCACGTCAATGGGGTGAATTTGCATTTGCAGATTCGATCTAAAAAAGCACACAATTTGTCATTGCAGCATTTTATAAATTCCTATTTTAGAAGTCTGTCTCCAAATCAAAACAAAAACAGATTCTAAACAGGACCTCACACCTAAAATGCATTGTCTGACCTGAGATGTGACCGCTTCTTTGATAAAACCTTTACTTATCTCTGGGCAGAAATTCAGGGATTTGCATGTTAACAAACTGAAATCTGCATCTCCTTTCTAACTGATTAAAGATTTAACAGCATCTTAGGTCTGTTTAATTCACATCAGTGTATGACCCTTTGATCTTTTACTTATAAAATCTGTCTTTCTGCTTTGTCTCTCCCCAACACCTGTAGAAGGAGAGAGACTCAGAAAGGTTATGTTTTCAAATAAACCTGTTGGACGATAACCTGATGTTCTGTGCTTTTTGATGGAGTACACATAGTTTGTTTCCATGACAACCACAAAAGCACTAGTCACCAAACTCTCTCGAAAGGTGGCGGGCACGTCATCCGTGAGTGCTCCGAAAGAGGCCACATGGGTCTAGGCCCAAAACGTCAGCCTTCCTGCTCCTCTGATGCTGCTTGGCCTGCTGTGTTCATCCTGCTCTACACCTTGTTATCTCTCGAAAGGTGCTTTTATTTTCCACATTGCTGTCATGCTTCTTCCTTCCTATTGTTCAAACCATCTTGAAATTTACATGAAGTGATGTTATCTGCAGGTGAGAGACGTTGTGAGTGTAAACTCCGTATAAACATCTTGCCCACTAAATGAGGGAATTACCAAAAGTTTTTAACCAGATGTAATATTTTTCAGAGCCACTGTCATGTCAGAACCTGAAAAGTTCAGTGAATATTTGAGGAATGGGAGTAATTCGTTGGTTTGTAAGGATCAATGGCTTCCTAATTGATATTTTTCAGAATATTTCTGCTTCTGTCATCCATCGGTTCTCTACTGTGTTTTGTTATTAATTTATGAACAGAAAATGATTTTATTACACAATAGAAACGAATTTTCAGAGTAAAATGACAACAGTTAAAATTTCCAAATACATTTCCATATGACTGGCTTAAACAGGAGAATGTGAAGAATTCAATTCAAGGAAATATTGGATAGGTCCAAGTCAATTAAAGGGACCGTCACTTGTATTCAGAGTCACAAAATACACCAGATAAAGGCATTTCTTCAAGCAAATTATTTTATCCTTACAAAATGTCAGTGGTATTCACAACTCAGTGTAGTATTTAATTATGAAGTGAATCTAGTATACTGGCATAAACAACTGATCCAGGTACTCAGTTGTTGATTATTGTCTAATTTAGGACATACTCTTCATATTTTTCCTTGTTACCTTAACTGTCCTGCCAAATCTGTAATTACTGTTTTAGGCTTAAGATCCCAATTTCATCAATTATCATGGCTACCTCTATAAGAGGCCCTCTGGAACAGCTAACTGAGAATCAAATATCTAGGCATTGGTCAGTCACTAAGCACTTACATTTTAACTGGACTTTAGTTCCCTAATCATCTGAGGAAGCTGTGTGAAGTGTCACTAATCAATCTGTTTTAATTCATTTCATTGAAATGGAAGCTATACTTCCTTGATGGCTTGAGGGATACTTGAACTATACAGCATCAGTTAGATAGGCCAAGAGGTACTAGCTTTCAAACCTTATGAAGCTGATCTCAGCCAGGGCAATAGGTTTGGATGTTATAATTGTATTTGTACCTTTGAGCTAATGCAGGAAATGAAAAGCCAGGGTTTCCATTCCTGATCATTATCCATCGAGATAATGCTGGAAGGTTTAGGGTGGATGTCAAGCGAGGACAATGTTAGTTTTCCAAATGAATGATATCTGCTTTGACAAGGTGCCAGAGAGCTGTTAATTTTATTTCCCACCAAGGTTCCTCAGATTTAGGAAAGGAGGGAAAAAGAGGGTATTATAAATTGAACAAAATGAACATAGAGATAGCAAAATTAATGTCCACAGACCTTCTCACCAGTTGCCATTCTCTTGCTCGAGGAAAAGTCTTTCAAGGACCGCGTAACCTCCCTGAAGAAAAAAAAGAGATGTTTACACAATCTGATGGGTTTATGTATTGACAGAAAATTAAGGCCTTCCATTGTCTGCCTGGTTCAGAAAATAATTATGTTTCAAATACACAAACATTATAGGAACATTTTCTATCCATTAATTGGATTCTGAGGCAAATTTAACTCTATTTGTTCAAACCTGGAAGCTACATTTAACACATTTGCAGCATCTCAGCTGCCATCCCAAGAAAATTTCTTAGCATTTACTACAGCATCATATGAAGCAGAGACTATGGATTCAAAGCAATTATGAGATCTGTACAAGTGAACTAAATAAACTGAAATGTCAGATCATAAGGATAAGTTTTATAAAGCCTAGATGTATCCTGTGATATTCCACTGTGTTCTTTGTAATGGGTACAACTTCAGAAAAGACTCTACAATATGATGTGCATGCACCTTCTTGGAGGGATATCTGAAACTGCTGTCAATCTTTATACACCTCAAAAGAATGTGATGTAGTAGTCACGTAATTTGTCGGCTATCTATGAGCTGTAGCAGTAGACGTAGTAGTAGTAGTCAAATGTACCATACTTCACTCCAAGCAAAAACAAGGCTTAACTTCAAATAAAGAACCCACATTATCTTTTAAGCAATCTTTCTGCATGTATGTTTATGAAGACAAACATAACAAAGTGGCAGTGAATGAAAACACAGCTTCAAAGAATGTCTGCAAACTATAGAGTGGCGACTGGGTTAATGAGAGACTGTACAGGACTTTGTCCTGGTTACAGAGCTGTGGCGGTTCCTGCCCTCCTATATAGCTCTGAGACGTGGACTGTCTACAGCAAACACCTCAAGACGCTGGAGCAGAACCACCAACGCCGACTGCACAAGATGCTGCAAATCTGCTCAGAAGAAAGACTCAACAAGACCAGTGCTCTCGACCTGGCCAACATCCCCAGCATTGAGGAACTGACCACCCTTGATTGGTTACAACGGACTGGACATGTCATCTGTATGACTGACATGAGACTCCCCAAGCAGGTGCTCTACTCCCAGCTCCAAAACAGCAGGCAAGCCCCAGGTGGACAGAGGAAGTGCTTCAGTGGTATCCTCAAGGCCTCACTGGCGAAGCACAGAATTCCCACAGACACCTGGGAATCACTGGCCCAAGACCGTCCAAAGTGGAGGATGAGCATCTGGGAAGGAATCTAGCACCTCGAGACTTGGCATTGGGAAAAAGCAAAAGCCAAGTGAAAAGATAGAATGCCAACTCTATGACCGCCATGCCAACTCCCCACCCTCCCCTTCCCATGACCACCAACTGCCTGAAGTGTAATAGAGCCTGTGGTAGGCACATCCGTCTGTACAACCATCTACAGACTCACCCTGAGAGTGGAAGAGAGTCCCTGCGAGGGACTGCCGATGATGATGATGATGATGATGATGATGTACAGGTTTGGTTATGCTGTAGCTGGACTAATGTGTGCAGTTCTGCTTTGACATTACAGGAAGGATGTGATTGCACTGGAGGGAATGCAGAGGAGATTCACCAGGATGTTGCCTGGGGACGGAGCATTTTCAGTGACGAAGAGAGGCTGGATAAGCTCGGGTCGTTTTCTTCAGAGGTTGAGGGTGTAACTGATAGACATGTATAAGATTGAGGGGATAGAAAACAGCTGTTCCATTTCATCAAAGGGTCAACAATAAGAAGTCATAATATTAAAGTGAAACGAAGGAGGTTTAGAAGGAATTTGAGGAAAATCTTTTCCACCCAGAGGGTAGGGGAAGTCTGGAATCGACTGCCTGGAAGGGTCGTCGAGGCAGGAAACCTCAGAACCTTTCAAAAGTATTTGGAGAAACACCTGAAATGTTGTAACATTCAAGACTATGGGCCTAGTGCAGAAAGTGGGACTAGTGTAGAAAGTGGGACTAGTGTAGGTAGTAGCAAAAACAGACATTGCTGGAAGCTCAGCAGGTCTGGCAGCATCAGTTCTGAGGAAGGGTCACCAGACCTGAAATGTTAACTCTGATTTTTTTCTTTGCAGATGCTGCCAGACCTGCTGAGCTTTTCCAGTAAATTCTGTTATTGTTCCTGATTTACAGCATCTGTAGTCCTTTCGGTTTTTACTTAGTGTAGGTAGTAGGCAGTACAGACTCGATAGGCCAAAGGGCCTTTTCGTTACTGTATGATTCTGTGATTCTTGAGGCATGTGCCAATACATGTAGAGAATTACCACACACAGGCAAGTGTAAATTTCACTGCTGTACCTAGTTTATCCGATTAAACCGTTGGTTTAGAGAGAAGCAATCTGACACTTCAGTGCAGAAATGACAGCCCTCCCCTCGAGTCCTGTAATTTTTTTTAATTCATTCTCAGGATGAGGGCATTGCTGGTATATACAATAGGGTTTTAAATCCAAGCTGGAACTGGAATGAAATCTCTTCTTCTTTGACTGTTTCCTTTGGATTGTTAAAGTGCTTACAAAGGTCAGCATTTATTGCCCATCCCCAAGTGCCCACAAGGCTGTTAAGAGTCAACCACATTGCTGGAGTCACATGTAGGCCAGACCAGGTAAGAATGGCAGTTTCCTTCCCTAAAGCACATGGGGTTTTTCCCCAGCAATCAGCAATTTGTGGTCATCATTAGAATCTTTATTCCAGATTTTTATTGAATTCAAATTTCACCATCTGCCGTGGCAGGATTCAAACCTGGATCTCCTGAACTTCAGGTGGGTTTCTGGATTAACAATCCAGTGATAATTCCAATAGGCCATCACCTCCCCTATTGCAGTAACTGTGTGAAGATTTGCAAGTCTTTTTATTAGAATATATGAAGTAACTCTTTCACATTCACGGTGAATGGAGATCTTAATGTAATGACTTCTACAGCATCCGTGAAAACAATTATACATGAAATTATAATCAGCTCAACCTCTCCCAATGTGATTAGAAATGCCAATAGAGTTTAATCAATAGGTTTTTTTTTAACTCTTGGTCACTAAGTAATTTAAAATGAACATTCCACACTGGTACAGAAATGCAGAATGAAGACTGGAACGTACTGGGACACTTCTGCAATATGCTTGTGACGCAGGGTAATCCAGAGATCATCATCCTCATCCAGAAGGACCTCCTTGACCCGATTTTCTCCAATTCCACTCGTTTCATACCTGAAAAGGGAGAGAAAAATAAACAGATTAACATAAATAGAAAATTAAATGAAATACAATGACACTTCATCAATGACATTTTGGAACTGAAGTCAATCTACTTGTTATTCTGGCCTCACCAAACTTCCCTGTGATTTTTTGCGCTACTTGCTATGCCTAGCCAAAATGCTCAAGAAGATTCTCTACTTCCATGTCCTGAAAACATAGAAGCCTTCTAAAAGCATATCTCTCTGTGATGTGCAGTACTTCTGGGAGTTTCCACTCATGATCTCCATTTTCCAACACAGCGGCACTTTTGTCAGTGGGAACTCAATGCGTAATGGGTCATGATCAAATCCACACTCTATCACTCTGTAGGTCAGCATATTGGTCTTGGAAAATACAAGACCACCAATACAATATTCTTTTTGTAGCTTACATGGTGGTTTGTGAAAAATATGAAGTGCAAAGTGACAGTGAAGCATTCTGCAGTTCACCAGCTGCTATGGCAATTGCTCATGGTTATCAGTAGTCACTTCCTTAAGCTGCAAACAACGGTGTAATAAGCAGCAGCTGCAGCAGTTTCATAACATTGACCGACCATTTACTTTTCAAATCTTTGGTTGACACTGACGTAAATGTGTGTAACATAGGCATCAGAATATAAAATACATGTGCAATGTGTGTCAAAAGTAATATTATGCAAAATAATTGCACATCCAAGGAGACTGAGTATGTTTGCTTAGAAAATGTGAATGTGTTTGTGAGGTTTTTATTGTCCTTTTCAGAACATACCATGTCAAACAGGATATTGAAGAAAATGAATTCAGGAAGTTGTGTGGTATATACTATAGGGTTTTAAATCCAAGCTGGAACTGGAATGAAATCTCTTAGAACATAGAACATTACAGCGCAGTACAGGCCCTTCCGCCCTCGATGTTGCGCCGACCTGTGAAACCAATCTGAAGCCCATCTAACCTAAACTATTCCATTATCATCCATATGTTTATCCAATGACCATTTAAATGCCCTTAAAGTTGGCGAGTCAACTACTTTTGCAGGCAAGGCATTCCACTCCCTTACTACTCTCTGAGTAAAGAATCTACCTCTGACATCTGTCCTATATCTATCACCCCTCAATTTAAAGCTATGTCCCCTCGTGCTAGCCATCACCATCTGAGGAAAAAGGCTCCCACTGTCCACCCTATCTAATCCTCTGATCATCTTGTATGTCTCTATTAAGTCACCTCTTAACCTTCTTCTCTCTAATGAAAACAGCCTCAAGTCCCTCAGCCTTTCCTCATAAGACCTTCCCTCCATTCCAGGCAACATCCTGGTAAATCTCCTCTGCACCCTTTCCAATGCTTCCACATCCTTCCTATAATGCGGCGACCAGAACTGTACGCAATACTCCAAGTGCGGCCGCACCAGAGTTTTGTACAGCTGCAACATGACCTCATGGCTCCGAAATTCAATCCCTCTACCAATAAAACCTAACACACCGTACGCCTTCTTAACAACCCTATCAACCTGGGTGGCAACTTTCAGTGATCTATGCACATGGACACCGAGATCTCTCTGCTCATCCACACTACCAAGAATCTTACCATTAGCCCAGTACTCTGTATTCCTGTTACTCCTTCCAAAGTGAATCACCTCTTCTTCTTTGACTGTTTCCTTTTGCTTGTTAAAGTGCTTACATAAAATAATTCTGTGGGCTGTTGTGGTGCAGTGGTAGCATCCCTCTCTTTGGGCCAGAAGGTCTGGGCTCATGTCCTACCTTGTGTCAGACTGGATGGAATTGTATAGGGGCCGGAATGACATGGAACATCTTAAAAGATGTTAAGATAGGCCTCACTGGACTTCTTCTGCAATTCTGCCACATTTCCCTCAGTAGACCATTTCATTCAGGCCCCTATACAATTCCATCTACTCTGACACAAAGTAGGACATGAACCCAGACCTTCTGGTCCAGAAATAGGGACACTATCACTGCACCACAACAGACCACAGACTCACTTTATGTAAGCAAGATACCGTTGTTGAGGCAAGACTCTCACTTGGGACCATGTTGTCTATTATGGTGGGATATTGTTTGTTAATTACTTTGTGAATTGCATATCTCACCTCATCAATCTGCAGCTTCCCATCTGACCACTCATCAAAAGCAAACAAGAATTTTTGAAATGGAGAGTCAGGGTGGGTCTCTGGTGGCTTCGGTCGCTCACCATTCAACAGGGCTTTAACTGAATGCCCTAGTCCGAGCAATGGTAAAGTTTCCAGGCTATATGAATAACTAGAAAACAAGGAGTATCTCACTTGTATACGTCATTTTCAACAGGCAGCAAGTCATAGGCCATCGCCTGGAAGGTCAATTCATGGAGAACAGGGGATACGGGGTCAAATCCACGGTCAATTATCAATAGCTGTGAGCGGGCTTTGTCTGGTCCCTGAAAGCAGAAACATCAATTCTAACAAGGAGAAACAAACAAGGTCATTCCATCTCATATAATAGTGATACAAACTATTAAATATATCTTGGAGCAAGAGTCCTTCGATTCAACTTTCTTTGACATTTTATCACTTCTCATCCAATAAAAATACAGAGGTTTAATTAATGTGAAGAGCTGGATGAACACAGCAGGCCAGGCAGCATCAGAGGAGCAGGAAAGCTGACTTTTTGGGTCTGGATCCTTCTACAGTTTCTGAAGAAGGGTCCAGACCCGAAAAGTCAGCTTTCCTGCTCCTCTGATGTTGCCTGGCCTGCTGTGTTCATCCAGCTCTACACCTTGTTATCTCAGACTCCAGCATTGGCAGTTCCTACTATCTCTGAGGTTAAATTAATTCTTTCATTCCAGCTCTTGGTTTTGTTAGCTCCTCTACTGTAATTTATACTATCCTCAGGCGTTGGGAGTATTATTGGATGGATTCTCCACCTGTTTTCCACAGAGATTGGACCTGGCCTACTGACCTAAAAGGGGTGAAGCCAGATTGGAATCAAGTGTGTGAACAAGTCTCCTGCTGCTCTGTGTAGTGCGACCCTAGTAAGTGGCCACTCAGGTAAACAGCCACAGAAACTCAGAGCTTGCTGTCCTGTTGCAACTGTTGGGCAATATGTCACATTCACTAGTTAATACATGCATAGGAAAGTCAAGAAGGTGTAATTTCAGCAGAGCTGTATTAATGCTCACTTGTTATCATGCCATTAACAAACCTAATTATTAAATCCCACCAATTTTAAAAAGAACTACTAGTGCAACAAACAGCTATAATTCAACTTCTGAATAACTGTTTCATATCTTGTGTAATGGAGATAAAAATAAAAGATCTGTTTTACATTGTACTATATACCATATCAATGCTTTAATGTTTTATCCACTAACTTCAGTTTATTCATAAACTGTTCTAATTAATATTTCTTTCAAAGATATACTCAATTTGCCTAACTCTTAATTCTCTTACTGTCAAAGTTTGTTTATGGAACAACATTCCTGAGCTAGATCTATGGGTAGACACCCTTTGGATCAGGGAATAGGAAGCAGGAGAAGTCACTAACAGGTTCTTTGTGATAAATACGATCTGTCAAATGGCAGGCCTTGGCTACCACTGAGAGTGGCCTTTGCTAAATAGGTTCAGGACAAGCAAGGGACCCTTTGCAGCCCACATCCACCACTGGGACCTAAGTACAAAACTTCTATGCACTTCTGGAGAATCAAAAACAATGCTGCACTTTCAAGAGCTGTGTCCCTGCTATAGGAAAAATGACAAACTAAATACCTTAAACTCAGCAAATGAGGAGGTTATGACTTAGCTCCAGGGATTTGCATTGTCTAATTGATAAAAAAAAATTGTCTTTTATTACAGCACACTATTTATTATATCAAATAAATCAGAATTAAAATTGTTAGTGAGACATACAAATCATTGATACAGAAGTTCCACAGAGTTTTGAAATAATTTATAGATTGAAAACTTTAAAATCATTTTGTAAATTTATGTTAAGGCAATTGGTTTTGCTGAGATTTACTTTTCTCTTCGAAGGGCTCGTCCACATCTAAGGTGCTGATCTTCCACTGTGGAGCAAACCTTGGTATTTGCATCATTTGTTAGATTACTACATTCATGTACACTTTTGAAGGGGAGTGGGAATGAAGTTTGCAAGCGAGAATCAAACCTGTAGTAGCATTTATAATTCTTCAAGAGACTGACACTACCGTGGCACGGTGGTTCAGTGGATAGCACTGCTGCCTCACAGCACCAGGGACCCGGGTTTGATTCCACCCTTGGGCAAACGTGCAAATGTATGTTTCCTCCGGGTGCTCCAGGTTCCCCCCACAGTCCAAAAATGTGCAGGTTAGGTGGATTGGCCATGCTACATTGTCCAGAGTCACCCGGGGATGTGTAGATTAGGTGGATTGGCCGTGGGGAATGTAGGGTTACAGGAATAGGGTGGGAAGGTGGGCCTGGGTAGGATGCTGTTCAGAGGGTTGGTGTGGATTCGATGGGCTGAGTGTCCTGCTTCTACGCTGTAGGGATTCTATGGTTTGGATGGTAGTAGAAGGCTCAGAGCAATCAGTACCATGTTATTGATGATCTTAACAAAAAAATTAACTGACACATTCAAAATGCAATCATGTAATTGTTTAAAGGGTAAGATGTATAGGTTGGTGGGAAAGAGCACGGAAGTGAGTTAAATGAATTGTTCTACCAGCTGAATGGCATCCACCAATGTTGTATCTTTCTTTGATTCTGGGGCACTCCTCAATAGGCAAAAACAAGCATCCAGTGGAAAGAAGATGAACCCACATGAAAAAAAAATCAATATGAAAAGACTTTGTGTAATATTATTGAGAAGTTGTGTTGTGTTGCTAATTAAAGACCTGAAATAACACATTAGAATTTTTTTTAAGAATCCTTACTGTGTGGAAACAGGCCCTTTGGCTGAACAAGTCCATACCAACCCTCAGAGCATCCCACCCAGACCCTATCCCCCTATAACTCACCTAATCTACACATCCCTGAACACCGTGGGCAATTTATCATGGCCAATCCACCTAACCTACACATCTTTGGACTGTGGGAGGAAACCGGAGTACCCAAAGGAAAGCCACACAGACACAGGGAGAATGTGCAAACTCCACACAGACAGTCGCCCAAGGCTGGAATCAAACCTGGGTCCCTGGTGCTGTGAAGCTGCAGTGCTAACCACTGAGCCACCACGCCACCCTGAATTAATGCAGAGTTTCACAGTCATAGTGATCTGCAGCAGGGAAACAGGTCGCCCTTCAGCCCAACTTGCTCATGCCGACCTGTTTTCACAATTAAACTCATTATGAAGAGAGATTGAGCAGTTTAGGCCTATATTCTCCAGAGTTGAGAAGAATGAGGGGATCTAATTGAATGATATAAGATGCTAAAATGGATTGATAAAGTGGACAGAAAAATGATGTTTCCTCATGTGGGACAACCGAGAATGAGAGATCGTAGTTTTAGGATAAGGGGTAGCAGATTTACAACAGTTGAGAAGGAATTACTTTTTCTCAAAGAGTCATGAATCTCTGGAATTCGCTACCGCAGTCTGGTGAATGCCAGGGCAAGGAGTAAACTCAAAGAGGAGATAGGCAGAGTAATGAGTTGAAGAGTTATGGATGACAGGCAGAAAAGTGGAATTGAAGCTGAGGTGAGGTCAGCCATGATTGTATCAAATGGCAGAGCAGGCTGAATGGCCTGAGTTGCCTACTCCTGCTCCCAGTTCTTATGTTTAGTACTTTATTGACTGGGACGTCTCATTTGAAGACGTGTAAAGCAAAATTTGCATCTGATTTTGTTTAGTGGGTTTCGACTGGAGTATAAGCAGTTTTATTAAAGAAAAATAAATCATTCTCAAGTAAGTTTATGTTTAAGTATATCACAATTTTTCTGGCTGACCAGCGTGGAAATAAGAAATCAATAATGGAATTTTCTGATTTTGACTGAATCAGAAACCATATTCATATGCTTCTTCATTCGGGATGACAAATGTTCTCACAATGCATTGAACCCACTGGATTTGACAGGTCGACACTGAAACCAAATGAGCTCTAACCATCTTGTTATGTGTGAAACACTTACTTCACCCATGGTTGGATCATCAGCTTTGTATGCATCGAGTTTATCTTGGACCAGCTGTGCAAGCATGGCATTTTCTTTATAATCCCTGGGAATGCAAAAGACAGCAAATTACTGGGAAAAATACCAGCACAATTTAGGAACAGGTTTTTAATCAATGACGTACTTCTCCATTATAAAGGATGACCCAACTATAAAACTTGAAAGTAGCAGGACTGTAGGTAGGAATTTGCACAACAAACATTGTACTGAACAGTAAATATTCTTAATGGCTGTGTCTCTCTTTTCTTGAAGCATGATACAAATTATATTAGATTTTATAGATTTTTACGCGCACGTGTGTGTGTGTGTGTGTGTGTGTGTTTGTGTGTGTGTGTGTCCCTTACAGAGCCTTGCACTACCAGGAGTGCAGTTGTGTCAATCAACTTATATTAAAATTAACAAACAAGACATTATGCTGGGTACATTGGCATCTCTGACTTGCATCCCTCTCACCCAAATCTCTGTGCCACTTTGTACAACCTACCAGATGACTCACCAAAGGGTGTATCCTGACTTTATGAAATCATATAAAATGCATGATAGTGAGTTGGCAGTCCAGTTTGGATCTCTCCAATGATATCACTGAGAAATAAAATTTGGGAAAGATGTAAAATGCGCTGCCAAATCCCTGTCACACAAGGCTGATAGTCACCTCACTGGGTGCTGATGAGCCACCCAGATCAATGAGATCCTGGCTGAATCTCTAATATGCACTAT
Organism: Rhincodon typus; assembly: GCF_021869965.1. Classification (NCBI taxonomy): domain Eukaryota; kingdom Metazoa; phylum Chordata; class Chondrichthyes; order Orectolobiformes; family Rhincodontidae; genus Rhincodon; species Rhincodon typus. The sequence goes on along the minus strand of NC_063359.1, from coordinate 17,196,829 downwards.
TAGTTTGTGAAAATTTATTAAAATTGCATTAATTCTCTAAAACTACTGGTATTGTTCCATTCATTTTATTCTTGTTTCCCTAGAAAGGAAAAATAAAAACATGTGGAATCCAAAGATTCATGTCCAATTTTGGCACATTGTATCATTCCAAATCTCTTCCTACTTTCATTCTGCTATACATCATTTCTTAGCCCTCAGGGTGACTGGAAAGCAAATTAGTGCTTTAAACTGTGCAACTGGTCAATCAGACAACACATGTGTGTGAGTATGTATGTGTATGTCATGTATCTGTTTGTATCTATGTGTAGGTCCGTATATAAGAGGATTGGATTGACCCTTTCTCTAAACCGTACGCCCATGATAGTGTTTGCCTCTTCTTATATCTTCCTATTGAGTGTGACAATATTGCATGACAATAAACTATGACTCAACATCGATACATCACAGCAGATCACACAGACTTTCTAATGAACTATAGCACTGATTCTCATGTAACTAAGATATCTGGAATTGGTTCAATGCACAAAGGTCTACACCTTTTATATGATTAATTCATTCTCTTGACATGAGAACATCCCATCGGCCACCAAGGCCACTCCTTCTGCATTGCATGTACAGTCTGTCATATACTGCAGATTTTGATGAAACTAACTGCATAAATACTCAATCCAATTCTCTTCCTACTTTCATTCTGCTATACATCATTTCTTAGCCCTCAGCGTGACTGGAAAGCGAATTAGTGCTTTACACGCTGCGACTGGTCAATTAGACAACACATGTGAGTGAGTATGTATGTGTATGTCATGTATCTGTTAATCAAGCACAGTTGTCCATCCACCTATCTCCTTTATTTAAGCATGGCCTGCTGCCCTTCAACAAGATTCAATCAACCCTTTCCTCTACTTCCAGTTCCATGAGAAATGTTACTTCCGAGGAGAGTCCCCTTTCCAATACAGTTTAGAGATTACATTACAGTGGTACTGCCCTCACTGTAGGAAGTGAGAGCCTTCAAGGAAAAAGAAGGGTCCGTGTCCTAAAAAATGTGCTCTCACCCCCTGTATCTGACCGCAGGATACTCTTTCAGTGTGGCACACAGAGTTGCAATCTGCTCCGCTAATCGTTCCATGAGAGGGTTTCGCAACTGTGTCTTGTGGGGGCTGTAAAAGCTCTGGAATGCATCTGGTACATCCAGTGAGTAAACCTGAAACGCAGAAAATAATTACTACAGTGCTAGTTTATTCATCACGCGTGCTCTAGTCTGCTCGATTATTCAACTTGCTCATGAATGGTACTGCAGAAGAGGTCTATAGGCATTAAAAAGCGATGGAATTCAATGCCCCTGTCTGTTGTTGATGACCTGCAAAATGCCAGTTGAGTCAGAGCAAGTGCATTTAGACTGTTCTCTGCACTATTCACTCCAAGCATGCTGCAATCAACTTCAAATACAAAATGACTCGATCCAAACAGATTTTTATTTAAAGCTGACCATTTTATTTCCTGTACTGTCTGTATTTAATTACCTGAAGAATTACAGAGCTAACCTATTTGAATGTAAGCCATTGTAGGAAGATTGAAAAAGACTGCAGTGTACAGAGTGCCATCTGTCTGTGATCATGTGACTGGTCTCTGAATCAAATTGGAAGAACCTTCTGTTTGACAGATGGGTCTTAAAATCCTCGGAACCGTGGCCCTCATTGGTCATCTGGCTGTAATCACTGATATTTGTTGCAACTCACCGTCCCTGAGTCACTCAGCAGAGTGAGACAGCCTTGCACTAAATTATACATGACATGGATTGTGAAAACAACTCAGCAGGGTTAAGGAGCATTAAGAGATTGAAGCAAATCCAGGAAATGCAGTGAGGCTGGTCCTCTAAGTTCAATTCCTGAACATTCCTGCTGCATTGGGGCACATTGTTTCCTACTAAACAATATCTATAACAAAATAAGAGTGGGCCTGAGTGTACTGGGTCAGTTGAAAGTGCATAGCAGAGTCATTCATATTTATTGTTAATTCATGACTTGTATCCATCCAAAACTCAATGCATGATCATTAACAATCCTTTCCTCATAAAAATTTACTTCATAAGAAACTTCCAGCCTGGCCAGTTCACAAAGTCAGCACATTTCTCCTTCTGAGTCCTGGGTTTAATGGGATAAGTTCCAATCTGAAAGGGGTTTACAGCCTGATGTCCAAACTGTTGACCCATTTCAGCTTATTTTCATAGAATCACAGAATCCCTACAGTGTGGAAACAGGCCCTTCAGCCCAATCAGTCCACACTGACCCTCAGACATCCCACCCAGACCCATCTCCCTATAACCCACCTAATCTACACATCCCTGAACACTGTGGCCAATCCACCTGGCCTGCACATCTTTGGACTGGGGGAGGAAACCAGAGCACCCAGAGGAAACCCACGCAGACACAGGGAGAATGTACAAACTCCTCACAGACAGTTGCCCAAGGGTGGAATTGAACCCGGGTCCCTGGCGCTTTGAGGCAGCAGTGCTAACCACTCTGCCACCGTGCCACCTCATTTTAATGTGGAAATGGAAGTTCAATGATTTAAGTAGCACCGTGACTGCTGTCTGATTTCAGAACATTTCAGTGGCGATGAAGCTAAATAGGACCCCCGAAGATAACAGCTGAATCGTGTCTGTAGGTCATGGACAAACAGGGGAGCTGCTCTGAGACTCTCAATAATAATCCAGCTGATTTAACTCAGTAGCAGCACTGTCCTGATCAGCAAGCTGCACAGTGATACCTTACAGTCTGATGCCTCATAGTTCCCCTGCCAATTGTAATGGAGACAGGGTTGTCTTCGTCACCTGAACATGCATCAGTTGATCACCTGAAAGTCAATAATCAAAGTCAAGTGATTGGAAAAGCTGGAATTTTTTAATCAAAAAAGGACAAAAAGTCAAGGAGAGACTGTGAGATATTTAATACCTTGAGGGGCTTTGTAAAAGCAAGAAAGAAGAAATCGTTCTGGTACGTAGATTGGCAACGAGATCACAAATTTAAACTAATTGGCAAAAAAACTCAAAGCAAAATGTGGAGACTTTTATTTTCAGATCAAAGATTGTTAAATCTGAAACACACAGTTGAAAGGGTGGTGGAATCAGAATCCATCAAAAGGAAACTGTGTAGACACTTGACGGTGATTGATTTGCAGTGTTATGGCATGGAAAGCTAGTGTGTGGGGTGAAATAGGACACTTCTGTCAAACTGGCAGTGTTGGCATCACAAGCTGAGTAATCTCCCTCCATGCTGTAGGATTCTGTAATTTTATAACACCAAGCCATTTTAAAAATTAGGAGATTTCAAATATCAAACGAAGAAGAGACATCAGCAAAGCAATGCAATGCAATATGGAGAGAAATTTCAGGTGCATCAACCAAAATCCCTAAGTACAGAGAGTGTGAACAGCTAGAAAGAGGAATTAAATGAAATTTAAAAAGCTAAGCTTTTTAAGCTGCGCCCACATTTGGCACAGAACAGCTCTTAATTTGTACTTTACGATTCCATCTCGGTGAGGATGAACAAGCTGGGATATACTTTATTGCAAGGCAGAACTTGAATTGTTTCGGTTAGGTGAGTATCATGGCATAAATAAACGTCTGGCAGCAATGTTATTTCCAATTAAACCTCAGCATATGGCAGGTAAATAGTTCTCTCCTTTCCCTCTCTCCTTCCTCTGTCACATTGACTACTGTTGCTCTGATACTGAAATTCAAGCTCTCCAAAATGTAAGGGTAATTAACAAATATTCTTTCATTTAAAAGTATCAAGAATTGCAATACTGGAAAATTTCTTCACACCAGCATTCCCCTAGCCCCAGCAGTTGTTGGATACAATGTCTTACCTGTGACTCATATGGAAGAAAGGCAATGTTGATCTCAGTAAGGGTTTTAATAACTTTTGATGTACGAGACTTTACCAGTTCATTAAACAATGGATCTGAACAAGCTGTGAAACATAAAGGCAAAAGTTCTTACTCTTCTCTTTTAAACAGCAGCATCAATGACAAAAAAAGCACAGATATAACTTAATGAGAAGTGTGACGGGGGTGTTTGCAGACAACCTCTATTTTCTGCAGTCTCCAGTCTTAAAATTTCTCCATAGTCTGGAATTTCAACAATAAACTAGGAAAAACAATACATTCACTCAGTACAACTTATTCCTTAAATGATCTAAATCATATGACTGCACTCATGTAGCATATTACTTAGCAATGATCACTTGCCTGGATCAATTTTTAGAACTTCCAATTTATCACTAATGATCTGGGTAATTGCTTCTTTACTGTGAAATAATTACTTTCTTCTACCATCTGTTTTCATGACCATTATATTGTAACAATGTCACAACAGCAGTCTATCAGTCACACATTTTAAGATTAATTGTAGCCAAGCATTAAGGCTTAGACAAACTCCCACAATGTTACACCAGGAAAGTTATTCTCAATACTCAATGACACATTAAGGTAACTGCTGTTTCAAAATACACAGCACCAGTCTGTCTAAGATGCTTGAGCCTTGTATCTAACCTCAAAGTTGACATTATCACCCTCAAAGCTCACAAGAAGAAGCATCTCACATAAGTAGAACACATGTCTCTTTAATCACATGTATACTCACAGTCGGTGAAGAAGACATGAGCTGCCCTGTACTTAGAGGAGGGGGCATCCTTAAAATCATTGATCAGCGCACGGACAGACTGCAAAGATAGAATCCCAATTAAGGAATGTTCATTTCAACAGAATGCCTGAACAAAATATCCACTAACCAAATAGCTGTTGTTCCATTTTTGCTGTTTATTGTAATACAAGGTTATTTTTACATATGAAGAGTTATGAAAATAAAGTTATGTTAGGGGTACAACTGTGTTGCAATTCCCTTCTGGCTTGTGGTAAGCTGAGAGTTAAGTGACTTTCAAACAGTGCTGCATTTCTCTCAACCTGCTGATAACAATTGTTTCTGATTGATAGAAGTGAGACAACCTGAAGGAGACAATAGCACAGGAGTTAAAACAAAAGGTAAAATCTGATACATTTCCTCCATCAACTGTAGGCATTGTATCATCAGGATTTCCAGTGTATAATTTTAATATATACTTGGGTTTGACAAAATGAATTCCCAATGTTAGCAGAGGTTTTCACCATTCTCATTTCATGTGACATTTATTCAGGTTATCTGGTATTTCCAAATCACTACCTTAATGAAAGGAGATTCTGCAACCTACTTTCTGTGTAACAAGACACATTCTCATCCCAACCTTAGTCCATATACCATGGAAACCATTATCTTCACTTTTATCACTTACAAATACAATTACTCTGGAACCTTTGTACCTGACTCCCAGTGCTCACCCTCCACTGCTCATATCTTATCCCATATCTTCACCTTCTCCCATATCATCAACCGAACTACATTCACTGCCAGTAACCCAAACTCAAAATGATCATTTTTATTCTTCTATAGCTTCTCTCTCTCTCTTTGGAATCTCCAGCAGCATTACAGGAACAAGCAAGAAAGGACCCCAAGATAGGTAATCTATAGCCACCCAGAGGAGCAGGCAAGAAAAGGACTCAAGACGAGCAGTCAGAGACAGAGCCAGATTCCAACAGATCAAGCAGTATTGGCTTGAACAGTCAAATGGTCTAAATCTGCTCCTACTTCTTATGTTCAAAAACACCACATCCAAAATTTCCATTTCTTTTTGCCAAATTTTTGTGCAACCACTTTCTTTTGTTTCATGACTGATGGCTGTTCCTTCAAATGCGACACAATCTGGCATTCCTTTCCTCAATCCCTTTGTACACCCACCTCAAAGCCCTTCAAACTCAGCTCCTTAACCACATTCCACAAACCTTCCATGTTCCGTTTCTACTCTGAGTCTAAAAAGGGTTTATGTTACCAAAGTGATATTAGTATGGCCTAACACCAGTGTTTTACCAGTGCAATGATGCAAGGAGGTTGGACAATCATATGATCTTATATCTTCAAAGAACTGTCTTTGTTTAATCAGGAATGGTTTGTAATCCATCAGAAGCTAATACTGTCATTGCCTCCAGCACTTCTTACGCGATAATTTAGTACTTGCAACAGCAAATCTCAATACATGGTGTAAGCATTGACATTGGTGACAAGTGGCTCGAAGCCAAAATGTTTGTCCTTCCATGGATCAGTGTTTGCATGTACTCCTCAATCTGTGAGATTGGTAAAAGCAATGACTTACTTCTTCAGAGGGTGTGATCAGGTAAACTGCTTCCAAACTGGGGAGCGGTTCTCTCCTTTTATTTATGTCTTCCACAACTTCACATAATTGCCATTAAAGCAGAAGAAAAAGAGATTCAATTGTTACCTCAGTCAGTAAAGACATTTGGCTAAACATGTGAACCCACCCACTGACCCCACAACATGTACCAGATCCACACCCCTCCACCCCCAAAACCAGGTAAGACTATTGTATGAGAAAAAGTTAATTTCAGATTTAACTAATTTTTGGTCAAAATTGCCACAGTTGAAAGATGTTCTTTTCATTCTTCTACACCAGACTGGACTTGAGGCCTTCAAAATAAATTATTGTGTCAATTATGGAGAACCAATATGGGTTCAGTTGGAGTAAACTCTCCAGTTTTGGGTACTACAATTTAGGAATGATGCGAGGGCATTCAAAAGAGTGCAAAAGGATTCATAAAAATAGTTCCAAAGATGAGGAATTTCCATTACATAGAGAGACTGAAGAAGCTGGGACTGTTCTCCTTGAAGAAGTCATTTCAGAGGAGATTTGATAAAAATATTCAAAATCATGAGGGACTGGATAGCATGTATAAGAGAAAACTGTTACCCTTGGCAGAGGATTGAGAAGCATAAGGCACAAATATAAAGAAATTGGCATAGGAAGCAATGGTGACTTGAGGAATAGCGTTTCTATACAGTGAGTGGTTAGGATCTGGAATACTCGACCTGACAGTGTGGGTGGAGACAGATTCAATTATGATCCATTTCCCCTTAGAATCCCATTATCTAAACAAGGAAAAATGTGCAGGGGCACGGGGAAAAGGCAACAGAGTGACAGGAAGTGAATTGCCCTGGCAGAGAGCCAGCCCAGAAACGTGGGCCCAATAGTCTCCTTCTGTGCTGTAACTATTCGATGGTTCTATGTCCGCATCGGCAAATGTCATGAATAGTAGCTTTTAAAAGATTTATTTGATTAAATAGTAGGTACCAACGCTTTATTACTTTGGAATTTCAATTATTTGCTTGTCAACATTTGTATTACAAATGTATTTCATTCCTTGTTCTTTCAAACACTTTCAATCAAGCTCAGCTGTTTGCTGCATACAGACCTTCTATTGAAAAAGAGATAGTAGGAACTGCAGATGCTGGAGAATCCGAGACAACAAGGTGCAGAGCTGGATGAACACAGCAGGCCAAGCAGCATCATAGGAGCAAAAAGGGGGACGTTTCGGGCCTAGACCCTTCATCATAGAAGACTGCCACTGCATCTCAGCTCACCTGTGAGTTCCTTAGCACAGCTGGTTTCACTGACTGACCCAAAATAATGCACTTACACAAGATGAGATTAATATATTGTCATGCCAAGAATCTCCCAACGAACAGGGAGAAATAGCTGAAAGGTTACTGTGCTTCATAATAGTTAGTAAAGATCAGAATGGGCATAACTTTGAATGTCACCTCTCAGACTGTTTTGCTAAAACTGATAGAGGAGGTGACATGACTTCAAAGAAGAGGGGTGAAAAATTAAACATGGAGCCCATGTGCCTCGAAATAAGTGGACAAATCATGTCTGTGACCGATTGCCAAAATAATTCATGGCCTTTAACTGGAGCTGAGAAAGAATCGGATTCTTCCCGTCACCGTTGTCAAATTCTTTACAGGCTCTAAAATACATGTGAATTAATTCTTTTATATTCTTAAATATTCTTTTAGAGTTGTTCTATACTTTTTTTCTTCTGCATATGCTTGGCTGTGTGAATGTGTTGTGACAAACATCTCCTCCAGTTTGATTACACAAATAAACCATATTTCTGATTTAACCCTGAAACAAAATTTGTTGCGCACCACTTTAAGAATTGGCCTTCACAAGCGGAAGATTTGGGGGAAAATGCCACAACCCATTTCAACAGAGTGAAAAGTAATTAAAATGCTTTGGACAGAAGGATATGGGGAGAAAGCAAGTTCAATTTATCTCTCTACCCTGTCTGTAACCCTTGTAGCAGAGTTCTTTGGCTGCAGGATCAAGCAGATTGAATCAAATAGCATTTGGGTAAAAAGAGGTTCACACTGAAAGGGCCCAGATTTTTTAGCAGCAATGACAGCAAATCTGGCAGCAACTCCGAAGTCTGTGCACATAGTTAAAAGTGAAAATCCCAAATTGCTGTCAGTCATTTTATGCTTCGTTGTTTTATGTGTCTGGTACTGAAGTTCTTGCAGACTGCAATCAATCTGGTCACTTAAAGTGTTTTGACAATTCAGTTGTCACTAACAATGGCAGTTGTATTCAAGCAGATGTGCAGTATTCATTTACCTGAACCATACATGAAATCCAAGAGTTAAATTACAAGGAGAGATTGCATTAACTAGAGCTTCCCTGAACTTTCTTGAGTTAAGACAGTTATGGGGTGTTTTGACCACTAGTTAGGAGGTCTAGGACCAGGGACCATTGTCTAACAATTGACACCAAATCTTTCAGGAGTAAAATTAGAAAAGACTTTTACAGTACACATAATCAGGTGGTACATGTTTGGAACTCCCACAAATAGCAAACGATGCAAGACCAATTGTTAACTTTAAATCTGAGATCGATAGTTTAATTTTTAACCAACTGATGGATATTGAGCAACGGCTGGTAGATGGGGTTATGTAGATTAGCCATGATCTAATTGGTTGGTAGAACAAGTTTGAGGAACTAAATGGCCTTCTTCTATTTCCATCCTCTTAAAAAGAACTTGCATTTATATAGTGCCTGTCACCACTTCAGGATGTCTCTACGTGATTTACATCCAGTGAAGTCCTTTTAAAGGGACCTGATGTAAGAAATGTTATAACCAATTTATACTCACAACAAGATCTCACAACAGCTGTGCGATAATGACCAGATACCCTTTGTAAGTGACATTGGTGAAGAGAGAAGTATTAGTCGAAGATTAATGTGTAGGAATATCCCAGCTTTTTTTCACAATAGTGTCATGGAATCTATGAATGTTTTGGTGTCTGATCCAGAAGCAAACACCTCTAACAAAGCAGCAAATCCCACTCCTCACCCAGTTACTTCACAGAAGTATTAGTCAAGAGATTGTGTCCAAGTTGCTGGGCTGGGACTTGAGTGTCCAACTTTCTGAATTAATGTAGCAGAGCACACTACCATTAAGTCATAGCTGTTGCCTGAAGATCTTTGCTTGCCCTGAAACTACTCAAAGCTCAATAATTAACTGCTGATTTCTCATTTTCTTGCTTATTGTTAAGTTAGTGAAGCTTTGAAATAAAGAAAATGTACTCCACAGTTCACAGGACAGTTACAAACTTTCAAGAAAGAGGGAATGCATCTGTTGCAAGGATTTCAAAACCATTTTGTAGGAAACATAATGTAGAAGGACAACTTTGCACAGAAGTTACCTATAGACATAGAAGATAGGAGCAGGAGGAGGCCATTCAGCCCTTCTGCCTGCTCCGCCATTCTTCATGATCATGGCTGATCATCCAACTCAATACCCTAATCCTGCTTTCTCCCCATAAACTTTGGTCCCATTCACACCAAGTGCTGTATCTAGTTGCCTCTTTAATACATTCAATGTTTTGGCATCAACTACTTCCTGTGGTAATGAATTCCACAGGCTCATCACTCTCTGGGTGAAAAAATGTCTTCTCATCTCCATCCTAAATGGTCTACCCCGAAACCTCGCACTGTGACCCCTAGTTCTGGACACACCCACCATCAGGAACATCCTCCCTGCATCTACCCTGTCCAGTCCTGTTAGAATTTTATAGGTCTCTTATGAGATCCCCCCTCAATAGTCTGAACTCCAGCAAAAAAAATCCTAACCTAGTCAGTCTCTCCTCATACGTCAGACCTGCCATCCCCGGAATTAGCTTAGTAAACCTTCACTGCACTCCCTCGAGAGCAAGAGCATCCTTCCTCAGAAAAGGAGGACAAAACTGCACACAATATTCTAGGTGTGGTCTCACCAAGGCCTTGTATAACTGCAACCTGCTCCTGTACTCGAAACCTCTTGCAATGAAGACCAACATACCATTTACCTTCTTTACCGCCTGCTGCACCTGCATGCTTACCTTCAGCAACTGGTGCACAAGGACACCCAGGTCCCATTGCACACTCCCCTCTCCCAATTAACAGCCATTCAGGTAGTAATCTGCCTTCTTGTTTTTGCTTCCAAAGTGAATAACCTCACATTTATCCAAATTATACTGCATCTACCATTGATTTGCCTACTCACCCAACCTGCTGAGATCATGCTGAAGGATCTCTGCATCCTCATCACAGTTCACCCTTCCACCCAACTCAGTATCACCTGCAAACTTGAAGATATTACATTTTGTTCCCTCATCCGAATCATTAATACATACTGTTAATAGCTGGGGTCCCAGCACCGATCCCTGTGGCACCCCACCTTTTACTGCCTGCCAATTTGAAAAGGACCCATTAATTCCTACTCTTTGTTTCTTCTCTGCCAACCAGTTTCCTATCCATCTAAGGCAAATCACCCTGGTTTTAAAGCTAAAAATGAAATACTCACTTGTGACACCCTCTGTCATAATATCAGTCATCTTGCAACAGGACGACAGCATTCGCATGCTGAGCTGATCCACCACGAGCACCTAGTAAAATACCAAATATAACCATCACGTCAGAACAAGTAATACTGTTTTTAAGGGAAATTCTCTGGTGTCCTTATTAGTCATCAAGCTGCTTTACAGCTTACTAGATTCTGTCATTTTCAGATAACAAACAATGAGACTTGTTTCATGAATGAAGACCTTGTTCTCACAAGTGGCAAAGGAAAAGAGAATTGAGAATTTCGTATTGCAACATGGCACATGGTGCTTTGGTGAATCTCCTTTCACCGTGGAACGGGTAGCAATAATTAGATTAATGACCTGTTCTCTACGAAGTGCAGGAGACAAGCAAAGCTCTCAGAATAATGCTCAGTTCTGTCATCCATTTGCAAAACAAAAGCTCAGCATCTTTGTTAAACACTGTGACAAACTACTTTGCTTTGGATGTATTTTTGAGATTAATTGGAATTATAGCAAATTCTAACATTCCATGGAATTGGAGTTTTTTATTTAGGGAATGTCTCCTTTGCAACTTGTAGTACAGCTCAGAGCCTGATATTGAGGTTTCTTCTTTCTCACCCAATTTCATACAGGAAACCTTTGATAGATCTCCTTTATCCATGTGGAAAATGTAACTGTCCAAATCTTCCCTTTCCAAAATTATTTGTTGATTTCCCTACTCAAATTAAATTATCTAACAAATAAATACGTTGATTGACTGGCTTTTGCTCTCAGTTAGACAAAAGGAAGTTTTTATCCCTTTCTGTTGAATTCCTCTAGGATTCTAAATTGAATCAGAATTCAGTGCAGGCGTTGATTGGAGAACAAGGCAAATTTACACTTGGCCAAGAAATTAAGAACCAAATAAAAGCACAATATGCTGGAGAAACTTAGCAGGTCTGATAGCATCTGTGGAGACAGAAATAAAGTTAACATTTCCAGTTCAAAGACACTTCTTCAGAATTTCAGACTACACCAGTTCCAAAGAAGAGTCTTTGGATTGGAAATATTAACTCTGTTTCTCTCTCCACGGATGCCACCAGACCTACTGAGTTTCTCCTGTATTTTCAGTTTTATTTCAAGTTTTGAGCATCCACAGTATTTCATATTTATTAAAGATCCAATTTCACTTTTAAATCCCTATTTTCTCTCTTTTGCAATATAGGTGGTACAAATTAATTGAATTCATATTTTATCCAGTAAGACCAAAAGGCAAAATTCCTGAGTTTCTCGAATCTGTCCTCAGATATTAGACACCAGAGACCAGCCTTATTTGTCCTGCGCTTCCCTGACCAAAACTAGACATAATACTTCAGAAGAAGTCTCCCCAGAGCTCTGCTCAATTTCAGTACTGTTTGCTCTGATATGTATCTTTCTGCATTGGATATTATTTAATATTTTACTTAATTTATTAATTATTGCTCTCCAGTGCATAATATTAATTAAAATTAAATGCTGTAAATTCAGAATTAAGGTATGCAAACCTCTACTCTGGATTTTCGGATGTGTTCCTACGTGCAAACATGCAAATTTCAATAAAGAAAGATCCTTCATCCATCCAAGCAAATTGCATTAGGTACTCCCTATGCAAAGAGCCATGTAATCCCAAGGGGTTAGGGAAGACCACTATGAGGCATTGTCTCCCTGGTGTTGCTGAGGCTACTAATAACTATCCGATTGGGTTGTCAGCTCTTGTTGACCCACCATCCTGAACTGCACAGTGGTGGCCTCTTTACTTACTGTTGCTGGCAATTTCCAGCACCATGTTCTGCCTATGCCAATGGGAATCATATCCTGCTTTTAGTCCCAGCAGTGAAACATCCAGACAAAAGGAAAAATTCACTTCCTTGTACTGCAGAAGCTCCCTGATCTCTGCTGCCTGGGTGATAAGAGACAGCATTTTTTAGGAGCACTTTTGAGCTTGTATTTCATGCTGGTGGAACTATTTTGCCATGGGTTTCTTGGTTCTGCCTTCCCATCCTTTATGAACAGTAAAACTAGACGAACATCCTAAATAAAAACCGAAAGAATTGCAGATGCTGTAAATCAGCAACAAAAGGGTCACTGGACCTGAAACGTTAACTCTGTTGTGTAGATGAACATCCTTCCAGTCCAAAGGAACTGTATCTCCAGCAAGCTGTTACAGAAATGAGCAATAATCTTGCAAGGAATATAATCAATTCTTCAGGCTCTAGTTGTGTGAATGTTAGCTGGAGTTGGCTGCCTGGTCTATTTTGAGATCACTTATTCTATCTAAGAGGTTATCTTTATCAATATGATCATTTTCAATTGACATTCAATGTCACTTATATCCTGTCTTGCAAAGCACTGCAACAGGATATTAACAGTTTAACACGAGCAACTTTTTTGATCCTTTTGCTCATTAAACTCCTTGACTCAAAAACATCAACACCAGAATACCATCAGGAGATGGAGAGATTTTTACCTTCCATTCACCCTTCTTCTTCACCTTCTTGATGACATCATTCATAATTTCTGCAATCAAAAATAAATCTGCATTAACTTTCAAACCAGCAGAAGAAATATTTTGAATACTTAATTGAATGCAACATTCCCAAGTAGGCACAGTGCAGATAATTCTGATCTTGTTTGAAAGTGTAAAATGGGTAATGGTGAATTGGCTGTTATTTTTACATCCCTCCCAATTTGCCTTTCCACTGATCTAACAATGTGCAAATTTTAGGTTCCAGTTCAATATCTAGTTTTTTTTTGCAGACTGTATGTGGTAAATGTGTGGTGATATTATAGGGTGGCAGGGTGACTCAACGGTTAGCACTACTGCCTCACGGTGCCAGAAACCTGGGTTCAATTCCACCCTCGGGCGACTGTCTGTGTGGAGTTTGCACGTTCTCCCTGTGTCTGCATGGATTTTCTCCCACAGTCCAAAGATGTGCAGGCTAAGTGGGTTGGCCATGCTAAGTTGCCCATAGTGTTCAGGGATGTGTGGATTATAGGGGGATGCATCTGGGTGGGATGCTTTGAGGGTTGGTGTGGACTTGTTGGGCCAAAGGGCCTGTTTCCACACTGTAGGGACCCTATGGTTATATTATGTCTCATTGTCAGTGTGTCAATATAACTTTAAAAGACACACCCGTGATATTATCCCTGAGGGTGTGACCTGAGGGTATAAAGTCTTCGATGATGTCTTACTTGGAATTACGTGAAGCCTGACATTGTCATGGAAGTATACCTGCTCTTTTGTCACCATATAGCTAAATACTATCCCAGGCACATCTGCCTATAATAGCCAACTGCAATAAATGTCTGTCAAATATTTCAATATCATGCAATCTACTCCTAGTTTCTTGTGTTACATGCAACAATGTAAGTTTTGCAGTATCGGGTAAAATAACCTTCTGAATACAAACCCACATCAGGTTCAATACTTTTATATGGAGCGGCTAACTTTGCATGGGACTGTTAAGTCCTAGTATCCATCATTCCTAAGGGACTTCCAAAAAAACTGAGCAATAATGGGTTACTTTTGAAATAAACTCCATGTTTACCTGTGAGCAATTTAACCAATGACTTATACACATGCAGGCAACAGATAGCAAATGAGCTGGAGGATGCGATCATATGTTTTCTGGAGGGAGGAATGTTAACCAAGACACAACATCCAACAGGCAGCACTCTGAATACACAGCACTACCTGTAAAACTGGATAGATATCGTATCTGTAATTACACACTGAAGGCTTTATCAGAGCTTACAACCACATCTCAGAGACCAAAGTGATAACACTTGAGGCAAACTAAAGATAAATAGAGATGTGTAAGTTTTATTACCATTGGTGAAAAATTACACAAAATTGAATGGCATTTTACATGTAGAAATTGGGGCTGTTACTGAATTGTGCATGCATAAAATCTGGCATGATTATGTTGAGTTGCAAATCTGACACCCACGCACTGCTTTCCCATAATATGGTAGTCAGTAGGTGCTGAAATCAGCAGCCCTCTCACCCTTTAAAAAAGACACTTTCAATGGGCAACTGAGCTCATTCGCAAGCCACCATATCCGAATATTACACTTCCCACATGATTGGCAGCGAAAGGCAGGTGAGAATGAATAAGCCACTTTTTTCACCAACCAAGGTGCCCTTTGCACATTGGCTTACACCACCCAAGATGGTGTCATGTGCCAATCATCTTGGCCTCCAAAGCCCATGCCCCTCCACTCTCTCCCTAGAATGCCCAATCGGATTCAGTCCAAAAATACCCAAGTTTGGGATCCACGTTATCTTCCCAGTGAAATTGCTTGTAGTGCCATCAGCAGCCACTACTGAGTTCAGGCACCAGTGAGACTGCAAGAACCACGGGGAAATCACAGTGGCAAATAGCTCTCAAGGCTTGGGAAAAGGGGCAGAAGTCCCATGCTGAACTTGTTAAGGCTGCCGACAGCATAATTTCATTCAAGGGCAGTTCTTTTTAAAGTCTGTCATCTTTTCTCATAGGGATGGGGAAGTGAGCAATACACTGACTTCTGTAAAAAAAAACAATCCACTGTTCTCCTTCATGTAAAAATAGTCTTCAAAACACTGCAACATATCTTTACGTTGTAGTTTAAAGGTGTCCACCATGATTATGAGGCTTTAGGAGGAAGATTCACCTTTTAATATTATCACAATGATTTGTAAAAGTGAAGATGTATTTCATCGAGCTTTATTGAGCATTAATGAGTTTTGCAAGTATAATGGATGGCAAAAAGGTTTGGTGCCCAATAACACTTTCCATCTCAGTGTGAGGAGGACATCATTCTCTGTTATTTGAACAAAAGTGCTCTTTATACGTGTATTTAAGTTAGATGACATCAGATATAAACAAAGATTTTCCTCATTATTTCTCGGAAATTATTTAACCATAAACAACTTTCTTGCCAAGTTAATTCTATGTTTATTGCTGCAATTTTAAAAGTCCAATGCAATCCAGATTGAATCTGATGTTTCAAATTAATTTTCAAGAAATCCCTGGGCGTGCAGAGAAGGCAAATGAATTATGTTACATCAGCTTTGAGGGCAAGTTCGAAAGAATAATGAATTATTAGAATAATTTTAAATAGATACTGAAAGGTGAAGCCTTTGAAATTGAAGGGTTCTTTGAATGTGGTTGAACAAGATCAAACATGCTGTTCCCTTTTAAAGAACTGAAAATTTGATTAAGTTTGGACTCTGGGGGACTCGTGATGACTGCTAAGCTCACACATGAAGAAAGAATACAACTTTTACAACCTCAAGATATCTCAAAGCACTTTACAGCCAATGATTTACACCTGAAATGTAGTTGCTGCTGTTATATGGGAAATATCGTTGTTCTGTACACAGCAAAATCTCACAAACAGCGATATGATAATCAGATACTCTGTTTTAGAGATTGGTTGCAGCATAAAATATCGCTTAAAGGTATTAAGCGGGTTGACCACTCTGCTTTTTTTCGAAATGGTGCTGTGGCACCTTTGATGACCACCAGAGTGGATAAACATCCAAACAAAAGGCAGCACCTCCAGCAAAGCAGCACTCTCTCAGTATTACACTGAGAAGACCTAGATTTGGCTCTCACGTTTCAGAAAGTGGAATTGAACCCAAAAAAACTTATGACTTGGTACAGGGAGGTGCTTTTAACTGAACCATGGCTGACACACGGCCATATTTGTAAAGAAGGAGCCTTGGGGGTGCGTTGGCGGGGGTGGGGAGAGGTGGTTGAAATGCTAAGTGACCAGAGTTCTGTAAGTATTGAAGACCACATCAGAATCGAGGCAATATCAAATTATGTCACTTAGATCCAGCACTCAGGGCTCACTATGGAATCCTTGCATATCTATCAACCAGCGTATCAACAGAAAACATTTGAGAACGTGACAAATATGCGGAGCTTTGTCAACTAAGTGTTGAACCTCAGCTTTGCCTGGAGTGTGTTTTTTTTCCCTGTTACACAAGTATAAGAAATCTTCACTATCCAATTCTTTTGTATTGCATAGAAAACAAAGTAGATTTTTTTTCAGAGATGGGCCGCAGGACTTTTATGGTGTGTACAAGATCCAAGAACAATGTTCAATGGAAAGACGTGTATCATAATTGGTGTGAACTGGCACTGACAACAGACAGAGCACTTGTCTCCCTTTTAAACTCAGAGGCCAGAATCTTTGCTTTTTCCTCCAACTGTGAAGGATAAGATTGTTAGTGTATGCTGGGGGAAGCAGGAGAGTATATGGTAGCTAAACAGCTGCCTGTCCACAATTGCAATGATGTCAGATACAGGTGATTTTTGCAAACTCATGAATTACTTTGGAACAATCCATGTCTTATATTAGACAACAAGGTGATTTTCATTTTCTGAAGAAGGGTCTAGACCCGAAATGTCAGCTTTCCTGCTCCTCTGATGCTGCTTGGCCTGCTGTGTTCATCCAGCTCTACACCTTGTTGTATCAGATTCTCCAGCATCGCCAGTTCCTACTATCTCCATGTCTTATATTGTCATGTTTGGCAAACAAAAGGAAGAGCAAACATCTGTAAAATAGTTATTCTGTTGTAGAAAAACCCAAACTGATCATTTCAACTCGGCCCTCAGATATCTGTCATGTGAAACTAAACACAACTGGTAAAAAGCAAAAGCTTCAGGTTCTCTGATCCAACGTTGGAATGCTGTGTATCATAGCCTAAGAAATCCATCACAAATCACCTATAGATTCATACCTGCTTAATGCTTGGCTAGGACTTGATGATCATCATTCCCAAGTTCAAATTCTCCTAGCTTTGTGTGTTAAATGATCATCCAGTATTAGAAAAATTTCCAGTGCTTTACAGTAACATGGGTTGTTGAAATGGTACCAGTAAAGTGCTTTTAACTAATAAAGTAAAATTCATGCAAAACAATTACATTGAACAGCTGAGATGTTCTCAGCATTAATGGTCCCAATTGCCTTATAAATGCAACTTCTTTCATGCTTTCTTCAGTAAAAATCTACTACTGTCTAAATTCTTACCTAACATTGAAACGATTAATAACTTTTAGCTCTTATTTAGAGCAAACGTAGATCAATATTTTCTTGATAATTTCTGTTCACTCAATCAATCTTACAAATGTTTAGTCTTGGGTCAGTCAGATTAACATAACCATCCCACTAGGAATGTACCTTCCCCCAAACAACCTGTTTAATTTTAATAAGCCTTGTCTTTGCCACAAACTTATGGGATTTCTCTTTTCAGAAAAGATAGTTTTCCCATTTTATACAGTACATTGCATTTGTAACAGAAACCTTAAATGAGAAACTGTACTAATTTTATGATTTTATTAATAGAAATTAACAAACTATGCATTTAAATGGTTAAGCAAATGGCAAAGCCAAAAAACTGTCAAAAAATATGATACCAATTCTAATAGAATCCAGATTGATGCTACTTACTACTATTCAGTGATATCTAGGTACAGCTAAAGGTATTTAAGAAAAGAATTATCTATCAACATTTAGAGTAAAGTTTTACCTTCTCCCAGTGGGAAAAGATATCGTTTCAGCATTATTAACTCAGTGCCTTTGCAGTAACATATCCTAGCTTTTCAGACAAGGGCAAGTACTAGTATAAACAGCACAGCGAAATCACTCTCTGGTCTTATTGTAAAGGAGGTCAAATTCAGATTAGTGTATTATCACATTTCAAATAACAAGTTAGCAAGTGGTAACTATGTACACTGGAGAGTTTAATTCTTTCACTACTTTGAGGACACCAACTATACAAGTGTAGGATCATGGAATTGTATAAAATAGGAGGCCATTTGAGTCATCAAGCTGTGCCTGCACTTTTCAAAAGCAATCCACTTAGTTCCATGACCATCACACTTTATCCATGTCCATGCAAATTTTTTCTCCTTCATGTATTTATCTATTTCTAGTTTGAAGGCCACAACTGAATATTTTGAAGCAATATATCTCAAAGACTTGACTGCATAAAGAAGCTTTCCCACTTGTCATCTCTGATTTTGTTATCTTAATTCTATGCCCTCTGGTTATTAACCCTTCAGCAACTGGAAACAATTAGCACGTATTAACTTCCTGTCTGATATGTTAAGGCACTTGTTAACTTTCAACAATTTCAAATGTCAGAGCCAGGAATACTCGCAGAAATATATTCAAAAGAGCGTGGAGAGTGAACATATGGGAAAATCAACCCATGTACAAAGTCTGTTGTCCCAATGTTCTACTTCAGAATATGTGGTAGGAAGCAATTGAAAAAATCTTTTTTATATCAGAGTAATGAGGAAACACAGAGATAGTCATGCACTGTGAAGCCTAAATATTATTTTATTTTTGAATTCTTTCTGGTAAATAATTCTAACTGTATGTCTCCTGCACTATTCCATGTGTTGGTTGTACTTAGTGCAGAAAAAAGATGCAGAGAAAATTGCATGAACATTGACCCAGTGGAATACAAAGGCACACACTGGAGATAAGGGGCTCAATGGCTGTCATCACAGGACTAAGTCAATACTGCCACGTGATACCAGGCTCACACCAAAATATTATGAAAATGCTTTGTTAATTTAACAAAATATTACAAGCTCTTTTCAATTTCACAGTAGAAAGTTAGATCATTATTGTTTAACATAAGGAGTAACACTGCGCCTCTATACAATGGGCTCACTAGGACGCATATTTTACATATCAATATATCCAGCAGAAATTGTGCCTGCACTATGAATGTGCCTTTGTTTCTCTCCATCCTGTGTAAAAGAATGGCTTGCGTTTATATAGAATCTTTCATGACTGCAAAGCACTAATGCACAATACAACCCATAATGTACTTTCAAAGAATAGCCCATATGTAATGCAGGATATACAGCTACCAATTTGTGCAATTGCGCAAGCAGAGATGAGATCATAACCAGGATTTTCATTTGGTGAGAGATAGTAGGAACTGCAGATGCTGGAGAATCCGAGACAACAAGGTGCAGGGCTGGATGAACACAGCAGGCCAAGCAGCATCATAGGAGCAGAGAGGCTGACGTTTCGGGCCTAGACCCTTCATCAGAAAAGGGCGAGGGGAAGGGGGTTTTGAAATAAATAGGGAGAGAGTGGGAGGCGGATAGAAGAGGGATAGAGGAGAGGATAGGTGGAGAGGAAACAAACAGGTCGAAGAGGCGGGGATGGAGCCAGGAAAGGTGAGTGTAGGTAGGGAGTTAGGAAGGGGATAGGTCAGTCCAGGGAGGACGGACAGGTCAAGCGGGCGGGATGAGGTTGGTCGGTAGGAGATGGAGGTGCGGCTTGAGGTGGGAGGAGGGGATAGGTGGGAGGAAGAACAGGTTAGGGAGGCAGGGACGAGCTGGACTGGTTTTGGGATGCGGTAGGGGGAGGGGAGATTTTGAAACTTGTGAAATCCACATTGATACCATTGGGCTGCAGGGTTCCCAAGCGGAATATGAGTTGCTGTTCCTGCAACCTTCGGGTGGCATCGTTGTGGCACTGCAGGAGGCCCAGGATGGACATGTCGTCTGAGGAATGGGAGGGGGAGTTGAAATGGTTCGCGACTGGGAGGTGCAGTTGTTTATTGCGAACCGAGCGTAGGTGTTCTGCAAAGCGGTCCCCGAGTCTCCGCTTGGTTTCCCCGATGTAGAGGAAGCCACACCGGGTACAGCGGATGCAGTATACCACATTGGCAGATGTGCAGGTGAACATCTGCTTGATGTGGAAAGTCTTCTTGGGGCCTGGGATGGGGGTGAGGGAGGAGGTATGGGGGCAGGTGTAGCACTTCCTGCGGTTGCAGGG
>NC_063359.1:17124797-17166227 GCF_021869965.1 Rhincodon typus | reverse complement strand
CATCCAGCTTTACACCTTGTTGTCTCAATTGAAAATCTACTTTTGTTGAAACAAAGATCAGGGGATGACTTAATGAGATATTACAAATTATGGTGGGGTGAAATCAGAATGCTAAAAGGGTCAGGAATGAATGAACATAAATGTGTAAGATTACAAGTAGGAAGCGTAGGAGAGAGAAGGATTAACATTTTTGTACGGTGCAGTGAAACTGCCTAATAAAACCACTGTAGTTAGTGAATGAAGCCTAAAGCACATTAACCCTTGTGAATAGGTTTGACAGGTATGCGAAGGAAAGGGAAATAAAAGGATTCAATAACAGAACAGGCACAAAGGTTTAGAACCGTTGACTATCAAAAGGTTATGTGAACCAAGTAGTCTGATTCCGTGTTGCGAATGTGAAGTAAGTCTGCATTATTAGTCTGGAAATCAAATGCTTTTGTTATGAAGGAAAACAGATTCTTTTTTTCACATTTTTATCCTATTTTCAGCTCTTAAAAATTCAAGATCAGATAGTGTGTGTTGAGTGCAGAGAAAGCCTTACATTTGCCTTTATCAGAAACTGGAAGATAGGAGACACCCCACATCTTAATGGTCACAAGGTACATTATGGAAGATTCTGGATGGTCTTCAAGAAAACAACATCTATGAAAAATGTTGTTACAAGTCACAGAGTCATATATCACAGAAATAGATCCTTTGGTCCAACCAGTCCATGCCGACTGTAATCCCAAACTAAACTAGTCCAACTGGCCTGCTCCTGGTCTGTATCCCTCCAAACCTCTCCTATTCATGGACTTATCCAAATAACTTTTAGACATTGTAATTGTGCCCACATCCACCACTTCCTCGGGCAGTTCATTCTGCACACGAACAACTTTTTGCATAAAAAATTTGCCCCTCATTTTTTTTTTAAATTTCCCTCTTCTCACCTTAAAAATGGGCCTCCTAGTCTTGAAATCCCCCATCCTAGGGAAATGACATCTACCATTAACCCTTTCTATATCCTTCAAGATTGTATAAGTCATATTATGATAAAACTGTAACATATGAGAGAAACACTTTAAAGTTCTTTAAACATGAAATTATAATCTTTCTGAGAATATTGTTAGCCATAAGCAAGTGTGTTTATATAGTTCAGTATTGAATATTGAAATAATGGGTACATTTTGACAAATATATATAAATATATACTTAAAATCAATTTCCAAGTGTGGAGCCATTGTCCGACTAAAATTAAAATACACACTGTAGCATATGAGAAAACAACACAAGCATCCAGCTGCACTTTGCAAATAGTCAGATTATTCAGAAAAATAGTACACAAATCTACGGCACAATTTCCTTTCTTTTGTAGTGCTTGGAAGAAGAGTATTTAACCTAAGGTGCAGGGCCAACTGTAGAACCATTACAGTTACTTCAAGATGAGAGTGGAGTAGATCGCATTCAATTGAATTGAAACCCTAATGATTTCAGGTTTCTTTTCTTTCAGCTGAAGTGATGTCTTTAAAGTGTTTACTCTCTAAGATGCATAGGGATGTTATTTATCCCTTTGTAATCTACTGTGATTCTGTCCAGGCTATAATGATGTTTCATGTTTTGTTTTTAGCAAAGTCTGTTTTCCTGACTGTGAAAAATTTCATTAGACCATTTCAAACTTCAATGCTCACCTATTAAAAAGGAAGTGATCCTGATGGGTTGAAAAGCATATCATTTCAACCAGTGGCATGCCCCAGATCATATTCCTGACTTCTACCAGCGTAAATACCACTATCTTCTCTCTGATACTGCTCACCCATTCTATCTCTGCTACCGCACCCACTTCCCAGCAAGGTTCATGCTCCAGCACTCTTATTATTGCCTGCAACATCTTCCCCACTCACACTCAGCCATCACAAACTCCAGAGTTACTAACCCTGCAATCCCTCTGCACTACCTATTCACTTTCTGGGGACAACTCCCCAGCTGCACCAAAAATAACAGCTGTGCCACAAACTTTCTTCTCTTGTAATATCTGTCTCTCTCATCCCATGAAGAAAACACCCCGCAACAGGGCAGAAAGAGACAAGGCAAGTGGTCATGTATCAGTTCCTCACTCCTTTGAATGACAGCACGCTGACTCTGATCACCCTGAGCAGGACTGGGCTGGTTCTGGAGGCTGCCCTTGACCTACAGTGCCAGGCCCCTTTCAGCAGAGGCTATCCCTCTTGACTTAATTGAGGACTGTTGACAACTGTGACAAATGTTCTACGTCTGCACTAAACAGCAAGGCAAGACAGTCGTAATATGAGCCTGGTATCTCTGGCTGAGGTAGCAAAGTGCAAACAACACAATGCACAGCAGGGATGGCGTGAGCATCCATTTAACCTCAGTGAGATTGAGTGTGTGCTATGGCAGCGAGCAAAGAGCCTGGAGGTGTAACCTGGTCCAGTCCATGAGCTGGGCGCATGTCCCTGAGCGTGCAGTGTCCTTGCTGCAGCGTTACAATGACAGTTGTTTTGAAATGATGTGCCATGAGGGTTCTTAGAAGCTGGTACATGTCAGATACCAATGACCATGAGCACAAGGGTATGTGGTCAGTGCCCACAGAGCATGCCCCGAGATGTTGATGCTTGGTTTCTAACATGGAGGCCATTCAGTTCGAGTGGAGAGTTGAATCTGCCAGGGGCTTACTCTCGGTCCCTTGTGGAGAATTCCTGATGTTGAGCTCATTTAGTGAGTTTGGTAACTGGGAACTTGAATATTAATAAGGTGCATTTTGTAATTAAAAAGGCATTTAACTAGCATTAAACCCCATCAATTGGCACCATTGCGCTGCCTGGTCAGAATCTCACCATGCTGCTTCTGAAAAGTATAAAAGATGACCCAAGTTACTCTCAATATGGAAGCAGGCCTCTCCACATTTGCCTCCTGCGTCTGCCACACCATAACCCACATTGTGCTGACCTCTGTAAGATTCTCCCAAGTAAATCATCTTGTCCTACGTTTCACTGCAATAAAAGCCTTAATATGGGATATTCTTCTGTCTTCATGATTAACCAAAAGCAAAAACAACTTCTGAACCAAGGAAGATGTGTTATGCATGTTTACATTCATAACTTGTAGACTGAATGTATTTGAAAAAAATGTTGTGCCATTTTGATGTAGAAACTCGAAACGTCTGTTCAAAACAAAAGTGAAGCTGTCACTGCAGTTCAAGAAACTGCAGTTTTGTTGTCTTCAGCGCTTACATTCATTGGCATGGAGTGAAACCAGAAAAGTCCCAAAAACTAAGCCTAATGCAAACAACCATACTTAGGTATCCAGTGGATTTTAAATTCCTGATCTAAGCATATATTTTATTTTTGAAACATTATAAATGCACCGTGGTGCGTAACAAAACAAGGTGAACATAACTCTGCTTTTAATTTTCTTTAAGCATGCAATGACGTTGTATGAATTACAGGAGAACTGAACATACAGAGGGTAAGACATAATTCATCACAAGCAATTCTACATCTTTCTTAAGACAAGGGGAAGCTGTGTCAGCTGGAGATCAACTGTCATAATGTGACAATTTTTAAATGTCAAGTCTCACTCAGCGACACAAACTCAATTGCTCCTCCACAGGACAGGAACATTGGACAGAACTTCACGTTGCTTTGGGGGATGGTTTATGGGAGGGGAATAGAATTAAGCATAATGCCACATGTAACTTTCCCAATGACTATCCACCCACTCTCAAGCCCACAAGCATGGAGGAAGTCCATCTGCCAGGTGGCCAATTTAGGTCTTTTAATGGAGGTGATGGTCTTTTAAAGGAGGCTAATGGTATTATTGCTGGATTATTAATCCAGAGAACCCAGGCAATGTCTTTGGGACCCGGGTTCAAATTCTGCCATGGCAGATTTGAACTCAATAGAAGTGTGGAATTACAAGTCTAATGTTGACCCTAGAACCATTGTGGGGGGATAAGAAACCTATCTGGTTCATTTATGACCTTTAAGGAAAGAAACTGCTGTCCTTACTTGGTCTAACCTACCTGCGACTCCAGACCACAGTAATGTGGTTGAGTCATAATTGCCCTTTGGGCAATCAGGGACGGGGCCCTAGCCAGTGACATTCACAGCCTTGGAATGAATGAAGTCAGCGTGCAATTGCTGGTCTCTGAAGGACGTTTCCCTACCACCACTCCATTACAAACATTCTCAGGGATGGTGGTGGAGGAAACAAGGGTTAGAGTCTGCTAGGTCCCATCCATGGACTCATTGTCTGAAAAGGGGTAGGAGTGGGAGATGTTATGGGGATAAAACTAGTCTCAATGATGGCACAGAAATAGGCTTGGAAGGTTATCTCAAAGTCAAATAGGACAACACGGTTATGGATCTCAGGTCATTATCAGCAGCAGGTTTAACACAACAAAGATATCCATATTGAAGGGTCATCAATCTGTAAGTATTAACACTGTTCCTCCTTACAGATGCTACCTCATCTATTATTTCCAGCATTTTCTGCTTTCATTTTTGAACCTCACTGCATTTTTATTTAATTATTCACAATGCTAAGCAGTTCTGCTGCAAGAGAAACAATCCCATCTATTATAATAACTTGGCAAAGTAATGTTTTGTGGATGTCCACTGAAATTAATTAGTCACCTAAACAGATATATAGAAGGATATATAGGTTTGTAGCAGTCTGGGAAGTTGCAGTCAGGTGACACTTGGTCATGGCTTTAAGGGTGAAAACAAAACATATTGAAATAAGTTTAATTTCAATCTACATGAGACATGAGCCATTTGGCTACACAAAGTGACATAACTACGATAATGTGTGTAAAAGTAAAAAATCATTCATGTTACAGAGAGACCACTGCTGTTAAAGGAAACTTATTTGCATTTTCAAGAGACATCATCACCAGACATGGGCTCGACAGGAGTTTGATTAGCCTTACGTTGGAAAATACCTAAGGACTGGCTCAGCCCTCTAAAGAGACATCAATAATGTAATTGTACTGTTTATAGTCATGTAACAAATGATATACTGCAAAGTGTATAAGAACGTAAAACAACCTTTGTTTTTTAAGTAGGCTCCCTCGAGCTGAATCCCCATATGCATTTGGTGGAATAAAGTCTGTGCCTTGTTTGCACCCCTAACCCTCTCCATGTCAATGCAAGGATTGTATTTTGGTACAACAAACAAGGGTAAAGCTTATAGAATTAATGGTAGGGCCTTGGGTAGTGTTGTAAGACAGAAGGACCTAGGGGTTCAGGTACATAATTCTTTGAAGTTTGAGTCACGTATAGACAGGGTGGTTAAAAACGTGTTTGACGTGTTTGCCTTCATTGCTCAGTCCTTTGAGTACAGGAGTTGGGAAGTCATTTGAGGTTGTATAGGACATTGGTGGGGCCTGTTCTGGAATACCGTGTCTAATTCTGGTCACCCAGTTATATGAAGGATATTATTAAGCTGGAGATGGTTCAGATGAGATTAACCAGGATGTTGCTGGATATGGAAGGTTTGAATTATAAAGAAAGGCTGGATAGGCTAGCACCTTTTTCACTGGAGCAAAGGAGGTTGAGAGGCGATCTGATAAAAGTTTATGAAATCATGAGAGGGATAGGTCGAGTTGTCTTTTCCCTAAGGTGGGGGATTTCAAGACTAGGAGCCATATTTTTAAGGTGAGACGAGAGATTTAATAAAGACATGAGAGGCAAATCTTTTACACAGAGGGTGGTTCACGTGTGAAATGAATTTCCTGAGGAAGTGATGGATGCAGGTACAGTTATAATGTTTAAAAGACATTTGGATAAGTATGTGAATAGGAAAGGTTTTGAGAGATGGGGCCAGGAGCAGACAGGTGGAACTAGTTTAGTTTAGGATTATGTTTGGGCCAAAGGGTCTGTTTCCATGCTGTATGACTCTATGACTCTGTTAGGTTTTCCCATCTAAGATGGATTGTCGAGAGTTCACAGACTTGAAACATTAATTCTGTTTTTCTCTCTCCGCATATGTGGCCGAACCTGCTGAACACCTCCAGCATTATCCATTTTCATTAATAAAAAGTAAAACGTCACACTGATCCTTTAAATAAAAACAGTTTCATTGATTTGTGACTGAATTTTACCCACTGAACAGCTTTCTATATTTGCTTTGTTAAACAGGCAGTGCCACGTTGCCAAGCACTTACAGAAAGGTAAATTTGTTAAAAGACCACTTGGTAATATTTTGCTGGTAGCAGTAACTGCAAATTAGTTGTTGCCTTCTGTGCAATTTGGAACAGAAGGATATATTTGTGAATGTATTCAAACATTGAGACAATTATTTGACTGTTATTATCTTGCTCGGTTCAGAAATCTAACAGAATCCTGGCCTTCAGGATACTCACCAACAGCAAACAAACTCAGAGTTATCTAACGGAACATGAACGACCATTTAAAATGCTATAAAATAATTGTGAAGAAAATTCAGATGATTAATTCAAAATGACAAATTAAAGAAGTTTTCACATGTACATCTCATCTGACACAACCAGGGTAACAGAATGATTCATTTTTCCATTCTGATTATTTCAGATCTGTGCATAAGAGCATGTTTTCATGGAAATGGTGCAGGAGCTGTTGTTTTGCTGTATGAAGTACAATGGCCATGACATAAAGCACCTTGCTGCAGTTAACACAGACTAGAGATCCTTGAACACAAGCTTTAACCTTTCCCAATGATGAGTTCACAAAGAACTACCCAAATAATAACTGGCGAATAGGCTCTCACAATCAAATTTTAATGAGAAATGACAGAAATCATTGTAAATGTTTTGGATGTAGGAGTGGAAGGGTGGATTAGTAAGTTCGCGGATGATACAAAGATGGGTCAAGTTGTGGATAGTCTGGAGGGCTGTTCTAGGTTACGAAGGGACATTGATAGGATGCAGAGATAGTAGGAACTGCAGATGCTGGAGAATCTGAGATAACAAGGTGTAGAGCTGGATGAACACAGCAGGCCAAGCAGCATCAGAGGAGCAGGAAGGCTGACGTTTCGGGCCTAGACCCTTCTTCAGAAAAGGGCTGAGCTAAGAACTGGCAGATGGAGTTTAACCCTGAAAAGTGTGAGGTGATTTATTTTGGAAGGACAAACTTGAAAGCAGAATACAGGGTTAAGGGAAAGATTCTTGGCAGTGTGGAGGAGCAGAAGGATCTTGGGGTTCATGTCCACAGTTCCCTGAAAGCTGCCACCCAGATGGATAGAGTTGTTAAGAAGGCGTATGGTGTGTTAGCTTTCATTAATAGAGGGATTGAGTTCAAGAGCCGTGAAGTTATGCTCCAGCTATACAAAAGCCTGGTTCGGCCACAACTGGAGTTTAGTGTCCAGTTCTGATCACCTCATTACAGGAAAGATGTGGAAGCATTGGAAAAGGTGCACAGGAGATTTACCAGCATGTTGCCTGGATTGGAGGGAAGGTCTTACGAGGAAAGGTTGAGAGAGCTAGGGCTTTTCTCTTTACAACGACGAAGGATGAGAGGTGACTTGATCGAGGTATACAAAATGATCAGAGGTATAGATAGAGTGGACAGCCAGAGACTTTTTCCTGGGGTGGAGGTAGCTATTACAAGGGGGCATAGTTTTAAAGTGAGTGGAGGTAGATATAGGGGAGACGTCAGAGGTAGGTTCTTTACTCAGAGAGTGGTAGGGGCGTGGAATACATTGCCGGAGAGGGTAGTGGAGTTGGCCTCATTAGGGGCATTTAAGCGGCAATTAGATAGGCATTTGGATGATAGCATAAGGTAGGGATGGAGATTAGATAGACCTTAGGTTTAGGGTAAAAGTTCGTGGGCCGAAGTGCCTGTACTGTGCTGTACAGTTCTATGTTCTATGTTCTAAAACACTTTACTGAGGCCTCAGGCCAACTGCAGTGGTTCAGCTGATAAATATTCAACCATTTTTCACCAATGTTATTGTTAAGAAGTTGTAAGGATGAGGTTTCTCAAGATTTTATTGCCCCTTTTCTTGGAATTTAGTTCTCCCATCCAATGTTTGTTGACGAAGATGGCTGGCTTCTGGCAAGATACTCCCATTCTACTACCAATGATGCTGTAAGAGAATGTGCATGAAGAAGGGTGTCATATCTTATTGTTTTTATTTCCTCATTTCCAATACTGTGGGGTTAAAAGATTTTTTCAACTGATGTTCCCATCTGACAGAAAATCAGTTTCATCCATTTGCTGCCCTTGCTGATTTAGTTCAGAAATCACATGACACCAGGTTATAGACCAACAGGTTTATTTGAAATCACAAACTTTCGGAGCATAGCCCCTTCGTCAGGTGGCACTCCGAAAGCTTGTGTTTTCAAATAAACCTGTTGGACTATACCCTGTGTGATTTCTGACCTTGTCCACCCCAGACCAACACCAGCACCTCCACATCTTGCTGAGTTAGCATGTCCCACTTGGCTGAGGTCAAAACTGTACAATTAAAGGATTGTGATCCTATTTATCATTAATGCCTAGCTGCATTGACCTCTCCCCCTCCAGGGTTTAGTTTGAAATACACCTTCTGTTGGAATACTCAATCCCACTAGAGCATCTTTTGTCAGCTATAGTTTAATCTTACCAATAAACACATGCTAGCTGTGCTGGCCATTATAGACTGTCCTCCAGTCTGCAACCAAATACCGAGCATCAGATAGATTTATCATACAATGTGACCTGTGCCTCCGTCATTAATAGATCCCAAGGACTCAGTCTGGGATAATGAAATAAATAACCATTAAAGTTCACTGACACATCACAATCCACTGCATTCTGTTTCACTTAGTTCAGGGTTGATATGTTTGGTGCTACTCAATCTCTCTGATATGGATTATTGTTTGAATAAATGATGTAATTGAAAAGAGCTCAGCACAGTGCCTGAAGTTTCAAGTGCATCAACATGATCTTCATTTCACCTCCAGACAAATGCTGTCACATTAGGTACCTGCCAAGCAAAGATTGTGCACACGTAGCCTGTGGCCTGATGATCTTGCAGCTGGCAGTTATACTTGCTCTGTTTTAATGCAGTAACCATTTCAAATTTATTCCAGATTTACAGAAAATGTGAGATCATTTTCAACTTGTAGGAAATATACTGGATTCGACATAAATTTACCACATCAAGGTAACAGAACTTTGCCACCTTGGTCCTCTAACAACTGCCATTGGTGTCAGATTGCATTCTCAACATTGGATTGCGGAGAAGTTGTGGTTTTAACTACTAAGGCCCCAAGGTCTATGATTCCCTCCCTGAAACACTTCACTTTTCTACCTCTCTTTCCTCTATAAAGCCTGAGAAAATTCTCTGAGAGAAAATAGCCTGAACATTTTAGTAACTTCTTTGACATAGGGAATTCCTTTTGGGAAAGACATGAAATAATCTTGACAATAAATGAAGCCAACCACACATTTACTTCTTGTCAGGCTTTTGATCATCAATCCCATTGTTGCTTGCTAATTATTTCTGCCTAGTTCTTCTCCTTGAGACGTTTAGATATATTTAAAATACAAGTTGTTATTGATGTTATCATTTTATTCCGATCTTCTTTATTCCTCTGAAATTCAAATAACACTGTCTTCATACACACAGTTTAATTCCATCACCATTTTGAATACTTTAATCCACTCTCCCCAAAAACTGTGCTTTACTATTGTAAAAAAGACCAAATGCCATGAGCTTATTGGTATAAAGAAGAGTCCAAAAGTAAAATGGATTAGTTCTATTCAATCTCACCTCTCTGCCTAGGCTACAGATTTGGTGCAAAAGTACTTGTATCTCAAAGCACATGCCATCTCTTGGAACTTCACTCTGTTCTATTCCATTCCACAGAAAGGAATTTTTCTGCATTCTCTCAATATCTTATTGCACTCCTTTACCGTCAGGGTAACATTTTACCATTGTTTACAAGGCAGCTTCTCTTTTTGACTGGACTTTCCCTTAACAGTTTGGTCACAAAGGGCAAGAAGGTCTGAAGTCCTCTCATAGAACCCCTATAGTGCAGGTAGGGTCCATTCAGCCCATCAAGTATGCGCTGACTCTCCAAAGAGCATCCCACCCAGACCTGCTCCATCCCTGTAGCCCTGCATTTACCATGACTAATCCACCTAACCTGCACAACTTCGGACAGTGGGAGGAAACCAGAAACCCACACAATGACGGGGAGAATGCGTAAACTCCACACAGCCAGTCGCCCGAAGATGAGATAGAACCTGGATCCCTAACATTGTGTGGCAGCAATGCTAACCACTGTGCCACCCCTCACTTTGCTAAAAATCCAAAATATGTAATATGGATACTAAAGAATCAATAAGAGCTCTGTTGCTGTTAAAATTCTGACATTTATTACATGGGATCTGGATGGGGTGTGATTTTGAAAGCATTTTCCCATGCTGAAAGTTTAAATATAAATATTTAGGAGCACTTTTTGGCATTTTGAGAGCCGCTGAGTGTAAATCTCTACAATTATTTGTAAGTGGGCAAAATTATATGTCACTCAAATCTCTCGTTTTCTTTCCAGATCCTGAAATTTTATGAGTGGAAAAGCAATCAAGGCATTAAATATTCTCCTTATTTTAAAAACAAAGTGGTCATAATCAGTTTTGGTGAAAACAAAACTTTCCATCAAAAAAAAATTCTCTGAGGGAAAATACCTGGGACTTTGACGTAGGGAATTCTTTTTTGGGAAAGACATGAAATAACCTTGACAATAAATGAAGCCAACCACACACGTTTACTTCTTTTCTTCTGGCTTAAGTTCACACACAAATTACAGGGAAAGGAAGGTGCTTCTAATTGCTTCCAAAAGCCTCCAGTTCGCTCTCCATTCAATCAAACTAATTGCAACAACCTCCTGTCCTGCCCTTGAACTGATCCTTTCCTTCAGATGATTATTTGATACTAATGACGAAACCTGAACTGGGCAGGGTGTGTTGGGCACAACAGAGATCTATTTCCTATTTCTTGTGAACTGCTGACTACACTATCAGCTTAAAATGCTGAATGTATGACCATTGAAGGGCATCCAGCCTTGTAATGGTGAGCTGTTTCAGAAATTCCTCCTCTGAAGAAGAATATAGGTGCAGCAAATACAGTTGGCAACAGTCTATTTACAAATTTAAAATTTGTATATTGAAGTTTTCCCACACCCATTATCATTGCTTTATGATGGGTGGCACCACAGTTTGTCAGAGGAATAAAGCGAGATTTTTTTAAGGACACTGTCCCTTCAAATTGGTGTTCTCCAAACTCCCATCATTTTTCAACAATACGTTTACTACAACTATCTGGAGAAGTCATTGGCTAAACAGATACTAAAAACAAAGGCCTTCATTGTAAATATTGGCATCAGGCCTGTGCAATTGGACCTGTGTCAAGTCTCATGTAATTCATATCCGAAATTTGATATTTTTAGTGCCCTTTTCGGATTTTTTAAGAGCCCACGTGGGGCTGCACAATTTCCAGATCATTGATAGAATGGTGACAAGGGCAAGATATGAGCCTGCTATTTCTGTCCTGCTCACTACCCAAAGGTTTGCAGTTCAGGGAGAGGAGTCCAATATATTTATACGCTGTAACTGGGCCAGACATTTTCAAGAATATGATCATTTTTCCTCGCTGTATGTCTTTTCTTTACAAGGTCAATACTGGTGGGTGGGGGAAGATGTTCCCGAGATTGGCATCGAGTCTAGCCACCATTTGAAGCAGAATGCTCCCTTGGTGTGACCCGAAGCAATCTGCATGGTGATAATACTCTTCAAATGTAATGGAAGAGAAGCATTTTTGAGGGCTCCATTACCCCAACCACCCAAAGAATAAAAACATATTGCATTTGTATACGGCCTCTAGTGCAATTAAATAGCCCAAAGGAACAACAAGATCATGACGCCCAGATTTTGCACCAATTTCAGACACAGAACCTTGACACATTCTGAATATTATGGACAATTGTCAGTCTGTGATTTGATAATGAAACAGAAAACAATTGAGACTCGGTGCCTTTAAATGTCATAACATTGGTTATTTGCCAGGCAGTGTACTTGGGCTAATAATGATTGGAAATACAACTGCAAGGACTTTGGGTTGCACAGAAATCATGGACTTCTTATCAAGTTTCATATAAGCTGGTATTTCTAGTAACTGTGCTCACATTTGGGAGCACACGCCAACATCTGTGTGATGAACAGGCACGGAGTGAACTCTCGAAACTTTTACTTTACTCGTGTGACTCACGGGGATTTAAAAGAAGCTCAACAAACTCACAAAGGCTTTATTTCTAGGAGAACTATTTAACAGAGCAGCTAGAGTAATATGTCCAAAGATTATACAACTGCACAGAGCAATAACCAGGAGAAATTATAGAGCAATAGAATACAAGCCCATGTTTATAATTCTCTGGATAATGACTTCCTCATCTCAGCTGAGGTGGCAGGATAGGAGATTTTCCACAGGAAATGAGACAACAGTCTCCTGGTAAATAAACACTGGATCTTCTTAAACATCTCCTATTAGTGTATCAACAAACAGAACTGGCAGAACAGAGTTGGCTCAGACCTGGTACCCAATGTTTGCCCCCTCTGCTGGGTACTAAGTACAGGGAAGCATGGCCCATGATCAATCCTCTGTCCTGCCTCCACTTTAGACTGTTAAGCAGTTAATTAAAGAACTACGAAAGTGCCACTTCCTGCTTTGGCTGCACTCTTCCCAGTTCCAGGTGAAGCTACCAGAAGTATCAACTGTGGCTGAATAAGGACATTAAGGATAGTATCAAAGTGAAAGTAATATGTTACAAGACTGCAAAGGTTGGTAGAAGGTCAGATTTTAAGAACAACTAAAAAAAAGTGAATAAAACAAAAAGAAAAAACGTAGACTATGAAATAAAGCTCACTAATAATATAAAAACAGATAGTAAAAGTTTGTACAAACATTATAATAGGAACTGAGTAACTAGGCTAGTGTTCATCCTCTAGAGAATGAGTGTGGGGTTGATAATGGAAACAAGGAAATGGTGGAGGCATTGAACAGGTATTTTATGTCTGTCTTCACTACCAAAGTCTTGAAAACTTATGAAAGATCCTTGAAAACAAAGAGGCAAACTTGACAGAGGAAATTAAAACAGTCACCAACACCAGGGAAAAAAAACACACAATAAGGGCTGAGGGCTGACAAGTCCCTAATACCAGATGGACCGAAACCTAGGATTTTCAAAGAAGTGGCTGTAGAGATAGTAGACGCATTGGTTATAATTTTTTCCAAGTTCCTTAGATTCTGGAAGTTCCAATGGATTTGAAAACATCTTATTCAACACCTTTAATGAAGAAAGGAGGGAGACTGAAAGCGTGAATCTATGAGTTAATTATCCCAACATCAGCCAAAGAGAATTGACTGCTATCCATTATAACAGAAGTTTCAGCAGGATATATAGAAAATCATATGTGATCAGGCCAAGCCAACATGGTTTCGTGAAAGGGAAATCATGCTTAGCTAATGATTAGGGTTTTTCAAGTAAGTAACAAACAAAGTGCATAAAAGAGAGCTTATAAAAGTGGTGTATTTGGCTTTCCAAAAGTGACTTGATAGGCTGTTGAGGGAATGATATTAGCTAGAACAAAAGGTTGGTTGGATTGCAGGAAGCAAGATGTTGGGAAAAGTGACTTTTGGATTGGCAAATTAAAATTAGTGGAGTATCACCAGAATTAACTGGAGCTTCAACTATTTACAATCTGTATTGGTGACATGGATGAAGGGACAGAAGATATGGTAGCCACATTTTTCAATGGTATCAAGACAGGCAGATAATTAAGCTGTCAAGAGGAGGCAGAAAGTCTGCAAAAGAACATAGACAGATAAAGTGAGTGGGCCAAAACATGTAGATGGAGCATAATGTGGATAAATATGAACTTGTCTATTTTAGCAGGTAGAATAAAAAAAGCAGTATATATTTTAAATGGAGACAGATTGTAAAACCCAGTTGTACAGAGGGATTTGGACATCCTA
Organism: Rhincodon typus; assembly: GCF_021869965.1. NCBI lineage: Eukaryota > Metazoa > Chordata > Chondrichthyes > Orectolobiformes > Rhincodontidae > Rhincodon > Rhincodon typus. The sequence continues at coordinate 17,152,235 of NC_063359.1, read as the reverse complement.
GTACATGAATCATGGAAAATGAATATGTAGGCATAGCACTTGGAAGGTTTGTATTTATTGGAAGGTGAATAGAATATATAAATAGTGAATGTTTACTGCAGTTATACAGGGCATTGATGAGACCACATATCCATTGGAGTTTAGAACAATGAGAGATGATCAATTTGAAAGACATAAGATCGAAGGTCACTGCAAATTAGTAGGATATTTCTTGTAAACAAAAACCAAAAGAACTGCAGATGCTATAAATCAGGAACAAAAACAAAGTTGCTGGAAAAGCTCAGCAGGTCTGGCAGCATCTGTGAAGAAAAAATCTGTGAATTTCTTGCGGCTGTTACCAGTTCTAAGGGACACAGTTTGTATACTTTTAAATTGGAAATTAGGAGTTAGTTTTTCCTCTCAGACGGTTGGTGGAATACCTTCCAACAAAAAATGTGGAGGCCGAACCACTGAATTACTTCAAGACAGGATTAAACCAATTTTTAATTGACAATGGAGCCAAGGGTTATGGAGAGAAGATAGGAAAGTGAAGTTGAGACAACAACCAAATCAGCCATGATCTTGTTGATCATAATCATGTAACCTATCATCTTGTCATATCTTACCTTGAATGACGGAATAGGTCTGAACAGCGAAATGGCCTAACCCTACGCCTAAATCCCTTGTTCCTATGAAATTACCTCAGAAGTTCAGAAATACATCTGTCAATTTCCTGATGAAAGCAAATCAAATTTGAAGACAGTGATCCTTCTGACTTTTAGGAAAGTAGTCAACGCCAATTTGTTTCAATCAATCAGGAGACCACCTTTAAGCATGAAAATGAAACTTCAAAGGAGGTGGTTGGTGACTGGTCAATTTGACAGAAAAAGAAATGATTAATTGAAACGTAGAGGTTCTAGATAAAGTATAATTCAGATTCTTCCGATCATTATTTGGCAGGCTGTTGGTAGCACCCTTCACTGGCACTGGCCATAATCACAACAGCAACTATCTTTCTCACTTAAGGAATGTTGCACAAAAATTCCACGGCTATCTGGGAGACGGTCATAGCACCAGGTGCCCAAAAGCTGGCCTGGAAGCTTTCCCATCCAAACCTGCTGAGGTGCTACATATTGAGTCGCTTGTGTAGTACAAATTAGGCTTTCCAGGCACTACACTAATCCACCATGCATCGTCCAGTAACTGAGCTTTTACTGAAAAAAACTAAAAGCAATGACACATTCTACATGGTTGATAACAAAAGTAATTTATTATGAAAACCGTTTGAGATTTTCACTAATTTTTAGTCAGACATAGTCACAGAGGACAAAGTTTTTTTAAGAAAAATCCACAAAACAGCCCATGTTTCAAAAAAATTTTTTTTTAGGGAAGTGTTTTCCAGTGAAAGATCCATTTGTAGCAAGGGGAATATAATTTTATGCATGTGAATGAGAGCCATTAAGGATTAGCCTCAGTTCAGGTATCGACAGAAAATCCACTCTCATTACATTCACTCAAACAACATCACTTAAAAACTTGCACACAGATGCTACGTTTTTTTGGATGAGTTTCCCTACATTCCCATTCAGCCAGTAACCTAATCATTTAAGGAATATTTTAACACAAGATTTTTTCTAACAGATTCATAGCTAATTTTGAAATATTACATGTTGATGTGATCTGCTGAGATGACTGGAATTTTCAGGATACCACATTTACGGTCATAGAGCATAGAATCCCTGCAGTGCAGAAAGAGGGCATTCGACCCATCAAGTCTGCACCAACCTTCCAAACAGCATCGCATCCAGACCCTGCCACATCCCTGTAACCCCACTTTTTGGTGTAGCTAATCCACCTAGCCTGAACATTCCCAGACACTATGGGGCAATTTAGCATGGCCAACACACCCAACCTGCACATCTTTAGACTGTGGGAGGACACTGGAGCACCCGGAGGAAACTCACACAGACACGGGGTGAATGTGCAAGTTCCACACAGACAGTCACCCAAGGCTGGAATCAAACCTGGTCCCTTGTGCCATGAGGGAGCAGTGCTAACCACTGAGCCACTGTTCCCCAAATCCCCTTACCCCCACCACCAATTGGGACTGGGATTTTCGGAGTACCGCATTTCTCTTCATTGGCTTCCATGCTTTCTTTACATTTGCTCAAATTTTTTGGGAGTGATCTCTATGTTAATTCTTTGAAAAGTGAGAATCAGAATAACATAGGGTAACACCAGAAAGCCGTTTCTGCCTCATATTGTAATCAGCCTGAAAAATATTCAATGAACTATTAACCAGGCCTTGGGCAAGGTTGGTTACGCACAATCAAGGATCATGGATAACATGAACCAAAGTATAGAGTTTATTTTCTTACATATATATTTGCAGCAACTTTGCCAACAAAGGTAGACCAGTTTCCTCTAGTCCTGAGCTCGAAAGATTTAAAAGGCGAGAGAAAATGGACTAGATGGATAGCTATTTTCCCCAAATAGACTCCTTCTTCTGCTGTAAAATCCTGTGATTGTGTTCTATGCTCAGTGTTTTCAATGTGACTATAGCCTTTTTTAAAAAAGCAAAATTATTCTCATGGAGTGGAAGTTAACCAGAAAACCTAATTAGAACTAACTTTCATTAAATAATATTCTCCATATAGCTGAGGAGAAAATCCCACTATGAAAAGGTTATTCTTGTATCCTTAATTATAAAGGCTTTGATACATATAAAGGGGTAGGTACTAAATGATGAATAGAACTTTTGGAATAGCGTCTTTCACACAGTGCACTAAAATACACTGCAACCTATTATGTACAACATGTTTTCTGTGCAACTTTGCATCCACATTTAACACTTATAAACTGTAAAAATATACAAATGTGTTAAGAATGTCAGTGATTAGTTGCCGCATTGCAGCACTGCACAAGGCCTCACAGAGTTACTATCTGGGTTACACAAAAGTTAGAATCCACAGAAATTAAGCAAAGGCATCTCTTCTTATTCAATGTGTCCCAACAAGGGTTGCAGAGATCATAGGATGGAGAATCAAAGCCACAATGTTGTGCAAGTTTAAATTCTGAAGACATTTTCTCAGTCTAATAAATTGGCAAATAAAATCACTTTTTCTTTTTACATTTTTAGGGTGGCATTATATAACAATTGGCCAATGTTAATTTTTGTTACTATGCATATTGATGTTGCCACCAAATGTTTGGTGAAGCTACTTTTGGAAAGGTTATTAACAAAAAATTACACCATAGATGATTCTAATTTACAATAACTGATTTATTTTTTGAATTGTTTCTGATCATTTTATTTTACCAGGGTATTTTAAACAGCCCAACTGCCATAGGATGAAATATAAACAGCTAGCATATACTGGAAGCCAGTATAACCTTCAAAGATAAATTAGGCTGAGCCTCATTCTTAACTTGTTAATTAATAGTTCATTAATTTCCAATCTTATATGGACATATGTTGCAAAAATCACTATGGTTGTTTACCATTAAGGAGGAAGACAATTAAAGGTCTGTGGAGATTTGATCACAACTATCCTGAATACTTGGATGCACAGTCCAAACTTTTTCTATTTCTCAGCCTACAGGTTTGCTGCTAGAAAACAGCATCAAGTAATTTCACCTGACTCTACGCTGCACTTCTGCTTTCTTACTTTAAAGCTGCAATAACTTATCTTAAGTTTTTAATTAATGTTTGCTTAATAAATATTAATTGCTGGTTCTAAGAGAGTTGTACTGAATACAATGTACCAGGAACAGTGTTTTACCAAATATAAGATTGGTAGTACTGTGCTATGATGTATAAGTCAGGAAGAATTTCAAGGTATTTTCTCTAACTGACATTAAGAATAGTGACCTGAGTGTTTAGTTGGGTTGAGAGAGTGCATCCATTATCAAGACAAACATGTAAAATACACCTCCTGAGTTACATTTCATAATGTTGCCTCATAATTATGAAATTAGTCTTCTTTTCAAACTGTTATCAGTCAATTTAACCATCTTGACAAAAGACATGGTGCTACAAAGTTTCAGGATTATATTACATTTATACAATTGATGTAAGATGGAATTCAGATAACTTGTGAGAAAATGACAGTTTTGGCTCTGGTGTGATATGCATTCATAATACTGAAAAATGTGTGTGCCTTATTGTTTAAAGCATTTGCAGCCACATAATTTTGATTAATTCAGTGGTTACTTGTAATTCCACAGAGAATTCTAAAGGAAGGCACTGCTGAGGCATGGGAAGATCAATGCTATGTCATACTGCTGAGATTCCCAAAATGATTATGGAGTCACATATCACCTCTTTTAAAAATTGCAGGAATCTAACTACCGTAACCATCCTAATTCAAGCGATATTAAAGAGCCATTTGAAAAAAAAGTTGTGGTTGACAAATATAGGTCTGGGAAGGTCCTGTAGCTAAAACAGGCAAATCTCTATCATTGACCTCATGAGTCATTAGAATCATTTTCAACAATAAAATATCGTTCAGGTACAATCAAAACAACTTAAATATTCAGCTAAGATGGGAGAAGATTGTGGCTAAATTGTAAAATCATCTGACATTATCCAGGATTCTAAAATGTTACTTGTGAATATTTCACATCATATTTGTTTCACTTTATCCTTTTGTGCATCACAGTTATCTGTTGGTACTAACTTAGCCAAAGAGCTAAATGCCTCATGGTTGGCACACATTGATGGTCACAGGTGATTTAGGGACATTTGCTTTATTACAGAAGAAACAATGTTATGTTTTTGAGTTCACTGTTTCTTCAATGTTCATGTTAGTCTCCATTGTCGTCCTCAGCACTCTGTGGCACATGGCTGAACTTGCACGCTCAGCTGGCCTTCTCCTCATTGTAAAGAATACCATCAGAGATCACTCTCATTAAATAATTAAGGGATAATTAAAATGTTGTCCATGAACTCAAAGCCGTGTAAGAACTCTACCAGCCAACTCCGGGAAATGGATACAGAATTGGATAATCGATCTTTCAGCTCCTCATTTTCTTTCTTTGACTGATTGGTCCCATCATCTCACTAACCCAGTCCCACCACTTTCAGGATGCCAGGGCCATCCAACTTCAGTCCTTTAATTCCCCGACCCCAACTTTTGTCTTTCCTGGATTCCTTTCCTATGACTCTTGCACTTGACTCCACTACACAGTGCTCCTCAGCACCGACTCACCCTTTCTGGTTCCAAGCTTCCATGCAAGAGTCCATTCTCTTGCTGCCCTCACTACACTGTAAAGTTAAACAATGAAAACTGCTGACATTACACAAAACTACACAAGGCCAAATTAGCATATGCCACGTTTAAATGATCATGAGCCAAGTGCCTTAAGATTTTCTTCCATCACTAGCCTTATATAAATTTTACTTGAAAATATTTCATAGTATATTGGTTTCACTTTATTCAATTTTATACTGAAGGTAGATTTTACTATAAGCTGTTTCATGTTAATGAGTATTTATGCCATGCAAAGGTACGACAAATACAAACATGCATAGGTTGGCACAATGTCCAACACACTACAAACACACTCCGACTTCATCTCAACTCATCATTGGAAAATCAAAATTTTGCATCCTGTCTAATTAAAGCACAAGGCCTACCTGACTCCATAATATTCCATAAGAGGGCGCGGTAGAGATTTACCAAAATGATTCTATGAATGGAAGGATTTTGGCTACAAGGTTTATTTGGAGAAGCAGGGCTTGTTTGTGTGGGTGCCAAGGAGATTGAGAGAAGATTTGACAGAGGTGTACAAGATTATGGCAAGTTTAGATAAGATAGACAATGAAAAATTGGTCCCTAAAATAAACACAAAGAACGTAGATGCTGGAAATCTGAAACAAAAAGGGCCACTTGACTCAAAATGTTAACTCTGTTTTTTCTCTCAACAGATATTGCCTGACCTGCTGAGTTTGTCCAGCACTCTGTCTATGAAATATTGTGGCTGTTAGTTGGCAGTACAAGGGCTAAGAGGTTTTAGGTAGGAGATAGAATAGAATGGGAGGAAGAAATGTTTATGCAGAAAGTGATAATGACCTGGAGCTTGTTAACTATGAGGCCATCGAAAGTGGTGACAATCAATTATTTGAAAATAAAATTAACTAGCTGCTTGAGGGAAATTAATCTGCAGGACTGGATGGAGATGGAGTGAGGGAACAAATCTGAATGGATTGCTCTACAGAATGCTAGCAGGGGCTCATTAGCTCAAATGGCCTCCTTCTGTGTCATAATGACTCAATGATTCAAATGAATACAACTGGATGAAATATTTGCATGTAATTATCAACATTGATAAACTTAACCTCAAAACAAATGTTCTTGCAAGTGTACCACACTGTTATTTCTGAGGACCCTAACAGCTTTAAATCATGGCAGTCCTCACATCACCTTCGGAGGCTTTGCCAATAACACTGCAGTGCAATAAAACTGTTCACAGAGAAGGAGAAAGAGAGAGAGAGAGAGCTCACCTGGACGCAGGCACTGAGCCATGAGCTGCTGGAACATCACGAGGTTCAGGACTTACCAAACCTGGGCTGTGCTGACTCAGTAGTTTACTGTGGCCATATGAGTTCCTCCAATACACAGCATTGTCTCTCCCCCATTATGCTCAGCAGAAACATTGGGTGACGTGTTATTGAGGTCTAAACAATGTGGGCAATGGCAAGGTGGGTGGCAGAATGAGGTGTCAGGTGCAGTGAGGCCCATGTGGATGTTGAGAGCAATTCCTACAGGTTTTGTGCCTTTCAGAAGCAGTGTGGTGAGATTCCTGCTGGGCAGTGGTGAGTGGCCAATTGATAGGTTCATTATTTTTAGACACCTTGTTAATGGCATTACTAGCTTCATTAATATGCAGCCTTCCATCTTACCAAATTGTCTTTAAGAAGCTCAACATCAGGAAAACACAGAACCTGGTGTGAGCACCTGGTGGATTCCACTCACTGCTTGTTCCAAATGACCTCCGTGTCCGAAACCAAGTGTCAACATCTCAGGGCACACTGCATGGACACAGCCCACACACATACACAAACATATACTCCATGCCCATGGACACTGGCATCCAACATGTGCCAGCCTCGAAGAACCCTCATCGATTCATCATCTCTGATATACTTAGAGGACAATTCTGCACTTCAAAGGTGCATCTCTGGCAACGGTCACTGTAATTGTACAGTGCAAACACTGTGCACTCAGGGACATACGCTCAGCTTATGAACTGGGCTGAGCTAAATCTCCAGGCTCTCCACTCACTGTCACAGTGCTCACTTTCTCTGAACCTGCTCGCGTGCTCACGGCACCTGGGTCTTGCCTTGCCTTTTTGCACTTTGCCCCTCAGCGAGAGATACCGTCTTGCCTTGCCATTTAGCACAGACACAAAGCCAGGAAGCCTGTCATGATTTTCGACAGGCATCAAGCAAGTCAAGTGGGATAGCCTTAGCTCAGGGCAGTCAAAGGCAGCCTCCAATATCATTCCAAAGCCTGCTTGGAGCAGTACGAGTCAGGCTTTTCTCCTCATAATGGGTGAGGAGCAAAATGATGGGGAGCACACCACCCATCTCAACTCTTTCTGCCCTTCTTAATGCTGTTTACCCCATGGATTGAGAGAAACACAGCCACTATGGGTGATGGAAGTGGGTGGAACACCTGCTACTATTGGTGCAGACAGGTAGGTGCGCAAGCAAGTGGTTGGGCAGTAGAGAAGGCATGCAAGGATAGTGGTGTTAGACCTTGAGGTGAGTGAGAGTGACTGGCGAAGATGTTGCAGGGAATAGTGAGAGTGATGGAGCACGAGCCTTGGTGGGAGGTGGAAACAGTAGCAAAGATAGAGTGAGGGTGAGCTATCACAGACAAGATGGTAGCATTTGAGCTGGTGGAGTGGAGAAGGTCATTGGCCATCTTCCTACAGTGCTGGGCTTTCCTCCAAATAGCTGAGGCTGCTTTAACCCATTAGCAACCTTGGACCAGGCTGCATGGTCTGGTGTTGTGCTCTCCTCTGCTGGTCCCGAAGGAGGAGGAGGTGCCAAGTCTACCCTGTCCAGCAGGGCTTCCAGGTCTCTGTCCACAAAGTGGGGCTCCAATATCCCCCTGTTGACCATGTATGGGGTATCAGGAACTGCGCAGAACAGCTCCAGACTGGTAGTGCTTGTCTGGGAGCACAACAGGCTTTTAAAGATGGCAGAAGTGCAGGCAATGGCCGTGAATTCTTGGATATCTGCTGAGAGGCAAGTTATTCTGGGAACAACGCATAATAAGATAGGGCAGACATCAGACATGCCAGATGCTATAGGGCCAGGGTAGGTAAATCAATGAGATGGATTTGCTAACATACATTGAGAGAAGTCACCAGGCTTCACCGTGACAATCCCTCCAAAAAACCTGATGCAACTTATACTTAGCCAAAAAACTTAAGATTCAGCCTGTTGTAACTAATTAATAATATAATCTCAAAATGTGTTCTGCCACTGCTATCACAAATGACACGCTAATTTTGAAACTGGCATTAATAGTTATTAACTTTGTCTACCAGTTTCAGTCATTGTAATTATTACTATTTAATCTTATGTTTCTCACTTCTTCCATGAGCCCCATAATGCTATCAGCTAGTTTAGGATGTCTATGCACAAATAACAGACTACAACTGCTTCGCCATGAGAATAACAATAGCTTGGATGTTATATTACACCTTTAGCACAGTAAAATGTCCCAAGTTGCATCTAAAGCTTTGCCAAAGACGTAGGTTTTCAAGAATATTTTAGAGAAGAACACAGGAGTAGTGAGGCAAGGAGATTTGAAGGGCGACTTCCAGTGCTCAGGGTCTAGGCAGCTGAAGGCATGGTCACCTGCGTATTGAGAACAGATAAGGGATGTGCAAGAGGTCAGAGCTGGAGAGGTTCCAAGATCTCAGAGAGTTGTTGGACTTAAGGATAGAGAGAGATAAACATAGAGAGAGGTGAGGCCATGGAGGATTTGAATGCAGGGATAAGAATTTTAAAATTGCCAGACCAGAAGCCAATGTGTCTTGCAGAATCAAGTCCGATCATTGGCATTCTTCTATATCATTGTTGCATTTTCAGGGACAGAATGTTACTAACAGCAAATGTGAAAATATCCCTACCACTTCATACTGTCCAAATCCTCATTTAAAAATAAAATATTTTCACTCAGTAAATATTTAGGTGGTTGTGACTTCAGAAATATTCTCTTAGATTTTTTCATAATCCACGCATGGTTTCTTTATCTGACCTCACTCTCCTTTTGCTGAGTCCCTGAGTGTTACGTGCGATACTGTCTTCAAGACAAGACTGATATATGACTTTGCAGACCAAAACTACAACAAAGTACCTCAAAGTGTTACCGAACAGACGGTCAGTATGTTAAATACAGGCTTATATAGATCAAGCATTCTGTGAGGATAATTCAGAATAGGCCTGTATAGAGATCTTGAAAGTCTTTGTGACTGTATATCTTTGTATACACTTTCAGGTATATCAGCACATCCTCCCTAGCAAGGTTCCATAGCCTGCTCAAGTCTCATCCGAAGAATGGTCACCGGGTGAGGTGCCAGTGGCATGGGCAGCCTGGTGGCACAGTGGTTAGCACTGCTACCTCACAGCACCAAGGACCTGGGTTTGACTCCAGATTTGGGTGACTGTGTGGAGTTTGCACATTCTCCGTGTGTCTGTGTGGATTTCTGCTGGGTGCTCCAGTTTCCTCCCACAGTCCGAGGAAGTGCTGGTTAGGTGGATTGGCCATGTTAAATTGCCCCATAGTGTCCAGGCTAGGTGAATTAGCCATGGTAAATGCTGGGTTAGGGGGAAAGGGTGGAATTCGCTTTGAAGGGTTGGGTGCAGAATCAATGGACCAAATGGCCTCTATCGGCACTGTAAACATTCTATCATTCTATGTACATAGAACCACATTCCATTAACAAATGGATTGAAAAACTCAGAATGACTGGTAGCGTGGTGGAGGTGGACCTTTAGATACTCAAAATGTATCTTTCAATAAGGCTGTGATGCCTTTAATTGAAAAGTCATTGCACAGCGGAAATTTCAGCTCCAATTTAACCATATGCTCAAGTGTTGTTTGAATTGTACATAAAATGAACTATTTACAAAGTGTTTCCCCACAATATTTTGGTACCAGACAACATTAGAAAGACACCCAACAGCCAAGTGCACTCTCAAGACAAACAGAAATTAGAGATCACTGCCTAACAGCTAGCAAACTATTTTCATTCAGAATGTAAGGTACTACAGTTACACAAAGTATTGTACACAAAAAGTAGAAATAAATCAGTGAAAGCATGGACGAGGGAAAACTACTTTCTGTGAAATAATTTTTATGTTATCCACCATGTCCTGTCTATCATGCTCTTGGCAAGCATTCCACATTACTACATGCTGAGTTGAGGAAAGAGTAATTTAAACTGAAAAGATTTAATTGTATCTGCATTAAATAAAACTACAGGTGCCTCAAGCTTCTTAGGGCTTGAGGCTAATTTTCTATTCTCAACAATGAGGGTTAGAATTTCCACACAAGTGCAACTTCTGGTCAACTGGCCTAATATTTCCTTATTTTGAGATAAATTTTGTCTCATACCACTTGTAAAGTGCCTTGGGAGATTTTATTGTGTTAAAGGCACTATGTAAATACAAATTATTATTGTAGAATCCTCAGACATTGCATAAGAGGCTCAGCAGGCAAAATAGTCAACGGGTCATTCATAAAAGTTAAACTGAGCAGAGACACTCAAAGCATACTTCCAGTATTTTCAATGTTTATGTACAGGTGCTGCAGAAGGATTGCTGGATTATAATCCAAATGTGGCTCACAGACAATGCTCTCTCCATAGGCTGTAATGCTTGACCACAAGAAACATTGGAGAAAAAAAGAATGCACCCCTGACTGAGATGCCGAAGAAAGCTTTGCTTGCACAGGTTTGATTAAAGTGCACCATTGTGTTACAATGAACTAATATCAATCCCTCTTGTAGCAATCCCTCTGTGACTGCAACTTTTGTCAACAAGGCTGAAGCCACTCTTGCTGATGTCACTGAATATTATTTAAGCAGAGCAAAAAAGTTAGACATCACATCTAGTTTTTCAGAGGAGACTCCACAAATAATTTGTGGAAGATTTGGTGAATAATCAACCTTGATATATTTGTGTATCAGTTGGTGCTGTCACCAAGCTCTGCTTTGTTGCCAAAATGTGAAGTTACATTGTATTTTAAATAACGAACTGTAGTTGGAACTATGTCAGGCAACGTCAAAATTACACGCGTATAAATATGGTCGTTTAAAACTTTGAGCCCACGGACTCAAAACTTACCAGGACCATCCACAGATCTGATGCTTTCCACCCTACCAGAGTCAGACAACAGTTAGTCTTAGGTAGAGACAGCTATAAGAAGAATCCTCCAAACAGAATTAAAAGTAGAACCCAAAGCACAAGCCATTGTGGCAGTAGTAGGGTCCATGAGACACAATAAAAAGACTTCTTTGAACAAAAGAATTGAATGACTTACCTTAGTTAGAAACACACAGAAAGCCACTCATGTCAGCACCAGTTGCTGCCTCTTATATTGCCTTTTGAGAAATTGGCTCGTACATTGCGAGGCCATTTTTGGAAGTTGTGTAAAGGAACAATTCCAGAATTATTGAACAGTATTAGGGGTGTGTACCAAAGGGCAGAAGCACCAGGTTTGCACATTCTTCAATCCAGTGAAATCACCTTTGAGGATAAGAGAATAGGGAAGACCTCCACATATTTTGAAACCATCCTAAAAGCATTTGATACATACCTCAGCCCAAAATGGGACTTTGTAACTGAGCAACACAGTTCAATAAGAGATCCTGCAGGCTAGGATAAGCCAATAAATCATTCCATATCAATTTATACGAGCTCGCCAGTGTGGTGCAGGTATTGTACATTGAAGGGTGAAATATTTTGCAACTGAATTGTCAAAGGAACACACAATGAAAAGCTGTCTGACTTTCTACAGACAAAAACAAAATTAACATTCAAGCAAGCAGTCCAATATCCTCGGCAGGCTGAACTAAGGGTCCAAAACTAGGTCATAATCCATAGCAACACAAAGGCATGAGTCTGTTAGTTGGGTAGGCTCAAAACAGTTGAGTGCCCACTCAAAAGATTGCCAGAATGGGGCAGAGAGCAGGAAACTCTGCAGCAGCCATTTTAAAATGTTCACTTTGTGGAGTCAAAAAGCAGTACAGAAAGGTAGGCTTGTCAAGCAAGATGGCATAGAATGTTTCCATTGCAGGAAGACAGCTCTAAAAATCTAAACAAACTAGCAAAGGAAGGAAGTAAGGAGACGTCTTTGATAAGTAGAAAATTCAGGAGACTGGAGTGGCTGGAGTGAAGAAACAAATAAGAATACAACTTCCTAGCTGAAGAATCAAGAACAAGTTTCTGGTTACTCACTTTAGATGTTAAAGGATTCAAACAGAGTTGAAACTTAACATTGGCCTAGATATTATGGACTTGGACAAGGACTGGAAAGACTCAAAACATGAAGAAATAAATTGAAATGATCAGGTGGCACAGATCTTCAAATAAAAGGTCTAATTGCTTCCACACATAGCCACAAGGGATGAGAGATCAATGAGATTTTCTACACCTTCAACTGTCAAAGAAGACCTTTACTGAGCAGAAATGCTTGATCACAACTGGTCCTTCTGCTGAAGTGGATGAAGTCCAGCAGCAAGATAACAGGACAGCATTCCACCAAGAATTCCCATAGCTATTTCCGCTCAGTAGGCTTAAATATTAACATATTGTTGCTTCACAATGCTGATCCTGTATGTCTACATGCTGTCAAGAGGTGGCTACACTCATTGTGGCGGAAGGTTAAATAAAATCTCAACAGACAGTTACATAGAAGTATGAAATCACCTGTCACAGAGTTAACAAAGTATTGTTTAGGGCTTGTGATCATTCTCAAACTCACTAAGGTTCTGTGTAGATCTGACACAATTAAATAAAACAGACCAGAGGGAAATCTGTCCTCACTGGATGACAGCTTGGCAAAACCTGCCGAGCGCACCTTCCTAAAGAAGAATGACCCGAATAATTTTTTTAGACAATTACTATTCAACCAACAATCCAAGCAGTCAACAATCTTCATTACACCTTTCAGACAATTTTACCTTAACTACCTTCCCCTTGGTATCTCATCAGCTCCAAATATATTAGGACTGTGTCGAACATTCTGGAATTGGAAAAATTGAGTGATTTGTCATATGGATGATGTACTTATATATAGCACATCAATCCAGGAAAGTGAACATAGAGTCTGTGAAGTTCTGGAAGCATTACAGAGCAGATCTCACCTCAAGTGAAAAATGTTTGTTTGCAAGAACTATTAAATTCTTAGGGTACAACATAAAACAAAATGGTATAATGGTTAACCCTCAATAAAAAAAATCCATCAGTGACTTTCCACAACCAAAGTGAGTTAATGATGTCTGGAGGTCCATTTAATTGGTCAATGAGGTTATAACTTTCATTCCAAATTTCCCTACAATCACTAGAGAGACCTTTTGCAAAACGTCTAGCAGTTCTTTTAGGCTATTGAGCATTACAGAAGATAATGGAGAGGCTCGTCTCTTTGGGTGTGCTGGCAAATTATAATCCCAGATTACACACAGTGGTAACCATCTTCAATCGTGCTTGGAGATCAATTTATTCATGTCTAGGAAGTTGGTAGAAGAAAGATAGTCTTTTATTGATTGATTCAGGGTAGGTGGGCATCACTGGCTAGGTCAGTATTTATTGCCGATCGTTAACTGCCATTGAGAAGGTGGTAGGTCGTGAGTTGTTGAGCCACTGCAGTCTGTTTGGTTTAGGTACGCTTACAATGCTGTTAAAGAGGGAGTTCTGAAGGAATCTGATATTTTCCAAGTCAGGAGGGTGTGTGGTTTGCAGGGGATGTGTTTCTAAGGATCAGCTTCCTTTGTCTTTCTAAGTGGTAGAAGTCACTGGTACAGAAGGTGCTGTTGAAGGAGTTATGAACAACTCACTGGTCGTTACAATGGAGCTGGTAGACAGTACACACTACTGCCGCAGTGCGACAGTGAGGATGAGAGTGAAAGTTGAGGGTGGTGGATACAGTACCAATGAATCAGCATGGTGTTGAGATTCTTGAGTGAGTGTTGTTGGAAAGCAAGTGGAAAGTACTCAATCATACTCCAGACTTGTGCAGTTTAGATGGTGGACAGGCTGTGGGGGAGACAGGAGGTGAGTGGCCATTGCCTAGCACCTGTGTGACCTGAGTGTTACTTGCCATATATGGGCCGAAGCCTGAATGTTGTTCAGATCTTGCAGCATTTGAATATGGACTGTATCAGTATTCAGGGTGACAAATGGTGCTGAATGTTGTGCAGTCACCAGCAAACATTTCCACCTCAGCATTTATGATGAAGCAAAGGTCAATGATGAAGCCGTTGAAGAAACAAAAACAGAAATTGCTGGATAAGCTCAGCAGGTCTGACAGCATCTGTAGACAGAAATCAGAGTTAACGTTTTGGGTCCAATGATCCTTCTTTAGAACTGATGGTAGCTAGGAAAAGGATGGTTTTTATTTGGCGATGGGGTGAGGGAGACTAAATGATAAGTGGAGATAGAGCCCAAAGAGAGAGAAGAACAGTTGGACAAAGGAATGGATAATGATCAATCTGGGAAAATGAATAGCTGCTAATGGGGACTATTAGTAGCTGACAATGGGCAGAGTGTGGTAGCAGCTCATGTGATGACAAGGCTTGGTGTGTGGGGTGGGGGAAAGCATGGGGAAAGGTGCTTAAGCCCTAAAGTTGTTGAACTTGATACTGAGTCCAGAAGGCTGCAGAGGTCCTAAGTGGAAAATGAGGTGTTGTTCTTCCAGCGTGTGTTGAGCTTTGCAGGAACACTGTAGCAAGCCTGAGACAGATGTTAGCCAGGGAAGAAGGTGGTGTGTTGAAATGGCGAGCAACTGGAAACTCAGGGTCATTTTTGTGGACAGAATGTAGATGTTCTGTGAATGGTCATGCAGTTTGCGCTTCATTTCCCCAGTGTAGAGAAGACCACACTGTGAGCACCAAATGCAGTAGGCTAGACTGAATGAAGTGGAGATAAAGTTCAGCTTCACTTGGAGAGGTGTGTTTGGGTCCTTGGATAGTGAGCAGAGAGGAAGTAAATGGGCAGGTATTACACCTTCTACCATTGTAGGGGAAGGTGCTGTGGGGGTGTGAGGACGTGTTGGGAGTGAAGGAGGAGTGGATCAGGGTATCCCAGAGGGAACAGTCCCTGTGGAAGGCTGACAAGGGCGGGGAGGGGAATATGTGTCTGGTGGTGGCATCCTGCCGTAAGTGGCGGAAATGGCAACTAATGATCACATGGATGTCGGTGTTGGTGGGATGGGGACCCTATTGCTGTTGTGGGAGGGAAGAGAGTAAGTGAGGGCTGAAGTGTGGGAGATGGGTCAGACCAAGCTGAGGGTCCTGTTAACTATGGTGCAGGGGAATCCTCTGTTGAGGAAGAAGGTGGACATTTCGGAGGCCCCCTTATTAAAGTTGGAATCATCCAAACAGATGTGACAGACATGGAGGAACTGGGAGAATGGAATGGAGTCTTTACAGGAAACAGAGTGTGAGGATGTATAGTTGAGGTAACTGTGAGAGTCAGTGGGTTTGTAGTGTCCAGCCTATCCCCAGAAATGCAAACAGAGATGTCAAGGAAGGGAATGAAAGAGTCAGAGATGGACCAAATGAAGGTGACAGCAGGTTGGTAGTTGGGAGCAAGATGGATAAACTTTTCTATTCCAACAAGAGATGGAAGCAGCACTGATGATGTCATCAATATGTCAGAGAAAGAGTTGTGTTTGGGGGCTGGAGTAGGATGCAACAAAGAATGTTCTACATCCCGTATAACTGGGGCCCATGTGGGTACCCCAGCCTTTGACTGAAATAAAAACCATCCTTTTCCTATTTACCATCAGTTCTGAAGAAAGGTTACTAGACCTGAAATGTTAACTCTGATTTCTCTCCATAGATGCTGCCAGACCTGCTGAGATTTTCCAGCAATTTCTGTTTTTGTTTCAGATTTCCAGCATCTGCAGTTCTTTTGGTTTTTGTATGAAGCCACTGAAGCATCCCCTAAGGATGCGTTCTCAGCCCCCTACTGTACTCCCTGTACACCCACGACTGTGTAGCCAAATTCTGAAAAAATGTATAGTTTGCTAGTGACACCACCATCGTAGGACAGACATCAAACAATGATGAGTCAGAATGCAGAAAGGAGATAAGAGTGCTTGGTGTCATGGTGCAATGATAACGACCTGTCTCTCAATGTCAGCAAAATAAAAGAACTGATCATTGACTTCAGGAAGAAAGAAGAACATGCCCCCAGCTACAATGGAGCTGAGGTGGAGAGAGTTGAGAACGTCACGTTCCTAGGAGTAGCAATTACTGACAACATATCGTGGACTTCCCATGCTGATGTGATGATCAAGAAGGCACAATAGTGCCTCTTCTTCCTCAGGTGGCTCAGGAAATTCAGCATGTCCATAAGGACCCTCACCAACCTTTACAGATGCATCATAGAAAGCATACTGTCTGGTTGCCAAATAGCCTGGTATGGCAACTGCTCTACCCAGGACCATAAGAAACTACAGAAGATTGTGTGCACAGCCCTGACCATCACCGAAACCAACCTCCCATCTATGCACTCCATTTTCACTTCTCGTTGCTGAACAAAGGCAACCTCTACCATCAGGCAGAAGATACAGAAGCTTGAATATAAGCACCAACAGGTTCAAGAACAGCTTCCTCCCTGCCATTATTAGACTGTTGAATGGACTCTTTAACTTCAAGTAATGTTAATCTTGCTAATGTTGATCCTGCTTTGCACATCTCCTGTACAGTGTAATCTGTATGCCTCACTCTGCCTAAGCATCCTTTGATCTCTATGTCCTTATTGCTATGATCTACCTGTACTGCTTGCAAAACAAAGCTTTTCACTGTACTTAGGCACATGTGACTGCAATAAATCAAATAAAATCAAGAAATTGGGCTTTGGACATTGCACTGCAGAACTCCTGTAGGGGAGCATTACCAGGTTTGGAGGGGTCTTTAATGATGTTGGCAGCCTTTGCTCAGCAACGAGAAGTGCAAATGGAGTCCATAGATGGGAGGTTGTCTTCCGTGATGGTCTGGGCTGTGCACACAACCTTCTGTAATGCATTGGGACAGAGATCACTGACCTCCAAGAGCAACAGCCACCTTTCTTTGTTCTAGGCATGACTCCAATCAGCAGACTGGACTCCCATTGGCCCCAGTTTTGTTAGGGCTCATTGATGTTACACTTGGTCAAAGCTCCTTGATGAAACAGAATGGTGTGCAATAATAGAGAAAGAAGCACTGACAGTAACAAGGACATTTGAGAGTTTCTCTGATTATTTGATGGATTTGCAACTTCAAGTTGTGACAGACCATATACCCTTGATCATCCTGGTGCATTTCAAACAGTTTGTCAAAATGCTTCTATGTGTACAATGTTTCAGAGTCAGACTGATTCATTCTCTCTATACCGCAGTGTATGTACCAGGCAAAACTCAAATCACAGCAGGTACATCATCAAGAGCTATGTTTGATCAAGTAGAAACTGAAGACTTTGTGCTTATTCCAATATGGCAGTAATGTCATTTGTCAAAACAAAACCTTTACCTTTTTCTGAGGAAGAGCTTCAAGAAATCAGCAAAGTAAAAAAAGATGTGCGGTGTCCCAGGTTGGGATATTCTGCCAAGAAGCTTAGTCAATATATATTCCAAATCATCAGCTCGTAATTAGGTACCATGAACAGAGGGAACATCAAATAATGGTGAACAATTTTCTAGTCTTTAACCACAGGTTGGTAATTCCCAAGGCAATAGGGGAGAAAATCTTCATGTCAAAATATTTAGGTCATTGATTGAAAATCTGAAGGCACAATCACTGAATGTGCACAATGCTATCTTATTGAACTCACATTGCAATATTTAGGAGAAACAGAAAAGATCTTATCTTATTAGAGATGACAAGAAGAATTGAGTTTTAATATCACAAACTCTGGAATAATGACACGAAGACTACATTAGTCATCTCACGAAATGATGATCCAGTCAGTGAAACAACTGAAGACCAACATTCTCAATCAACCATTACAAGTACAGGATCAGGGAGAGCTGTCAAAGCACTGCAAAGGCTTGACTTGTGAAGTTCAGCTTCTGGGAGAAATTGTAGGAATGTAAATGGTTTAAAGAAATACCTTAAGAAATGACTTAATAATGTCATTAGAAAATTGAGATTATACTTGGTGAAGGATGTAGAGTACTGAGATGGTGAGCTACAATGATATAACAGTGACATCAGCAATCATGCGCTGGAGTCCAAAAAGAGAACAGCAACCGTTCGCACCAGAGAGTTATTTACTGCCTTATAGTACAGCCCACATTATATTGTAAACAAAAGGTGTTGCAGAAATCTTCCAGAGTCAAATGATAGTCACACAAATAGAGACAGGCTACAGTTAAGAGAAGACACATCCAAATAGGATCCAAAAGTAGAACCAAACTGTAACCCATAAAGGTTTTGCAAACATCTGTGCTTTTATATTCTGTGACCCCACTTCTAAGGCCAAGAATCTTATATGCCTCTCTAACAGTCTTCTCAACTTGTCTTGACTCTTCAAACATTTGGGTACCTATACTCTCCGGTGTCTCCAGCCCTAAAATTATACTGTTTAATTTATATTACCTCCTCTCGTTCTTGTGACCAAACCGATTCAATTCACTCTCCACTATCACGTATTTGCCCATTTTACCAATCTGCCTAGATCGTCTGACTCTGTTATTAGGCTCAATTGACTAGATTTCTAGTTTTGTGTCATTGCCAAAAGTTTGAAAGTATGCCCTATTGTCCAGACCAGCAAAAAGAGCAGCCAGCCTAATAGCTGAAGAATACCACTGTATAATTCACCGCAGTCTGAAAAATAGTTCCCCACTGTTTCCTGCCTGGTTTCCACTGCCCCTTTAATTTCACGTGCTTCAATTGATCATGTGGCACTTTATCAAATCCTACGAAGGTTCAAATGGAGAAAATCACCACCTAACACTATTGGTCCTTATTGTTACTTCAGCAACAAACTCAATCAAGTTAATCAAGCATAACTTGTTTCTAAGAAATTCATAGTGTGGAGCTGGAGGAACACAGCAGGCCAGGCAGCATCAGAGGAACAAGAAACCTGACATTTCGGGTCAGAATCTTTCTTCATAAGGGTCTTCAGAAGGGCCTGCTGTGTTCCTCCAGCTCCACACTGTGTTATCTCTGACTCCAGCATTGGCAGTTCTTACTATCTCTAAGAAATTCATGTTGGCTTTCATTTCTTAATCCGTATGCTTTCGAGCATTAATTAGTTCTATCCTAGAATATTCTCTCCAAATATTTTCCATTTCTGATATCAGACCAATTGACCCGTTGTTGTTGGGCTTATTCATCCCAACTTGCTCCCTTTTTAACCAGAGTGTAACATTTTCAATTGTAAATCCTCCAGCACAGCTCCCACTTTTGAGACTCATTGGGTAAATTATGACCAGACCCTTTTAAATTTCCTCATTTTCTTCAACAACTTCAGACTCAGTTACTTGGTGATTTTGAGGGACTTGCTATTGACCCATCTTATCCTATCCAAATGCTCTAGCACTTTCATTGTTGCTAAGTCAGCATTATCCACTTCTTCAGTGAACAGTGGCAATCAACTGAATCAGCACATCAGCCATGCCCTCTGCTACCCCAAGGAGATTTTATTTTTGGTCACTAATTTGTTACAATTTAAATTAGCCTATTCTTTAACTACTTATGGGTTCACAGAAGTCTTCTGGAGTATGTTTTTATTACTTGTTAATCTATTCTCATACCTTCTCTCTGCCCCTCAACTCTTTTTACAGTTCTCCCCTGTAACTTTTGTGCTCAGCTTGGTTCATTAATGAGCCTGACATTGTTCATAAACTTCCTTTTCCAATCCCTTTCAAACTCCAAACCTTTAATCATCCAGGGAATGCTAGTCTTGGGCTGATTTTCCTTTCCCATAATCATGGGGAATTGTCTGGACTGTTCCTAAACTAATGCTTCTGAATGCAACTCATTTCTGATTTACCATTTTACTTGCCTATGTTGAGTTCCAGATCCCAATTCAACTCATTTAAATTTGTTCTCCTCAACGTTGTGGGTCAACCCATAGCAGGAGGACTACAGTGGTTCAAGAAGGCAGCTCACCACCACCTTCTCAAGGGCAACTAGGGATGGGCAAGAAATGCTGGCCAGCCAGCGACACCCACATCCCACAAATGAATAGAGAAAAAAAAGTTGAATATTTTTATGTTTGATTGTTCCGTTTCAGTTACCTAGCTACTCTCGGTCTACTCGTAATCAAAAACAGACCATCAATAAAACATTCTGTAGAACCACATTATCATCCTTGCTAAGCTGGACAC
This sequence comes from Rhincodon typus, assembly GCF_021869965.1. NCBI lineage: Eukaryota > Metazoa > Chordata > Chondrichthyes > Orectolobiformes > Rhincodontidae > Rhincodon > Rhincodon typus. The sequence goes on along the minus strand of NC_063359.1, from coordinate 17,131,695 downwards.
ATAATGATCATGAAAGTTCTGGTATATATATTTCATGAACTCCTGCCCCTTTTTGCTCTTTACTCTGTTACTATCCCAGTCTTTGTTCAGTTAAGTGAAGATCCCAATTATCATTACTCCATGTATCTTGCACCTTTCTGAAATATGTCTGTAAAGTTGTTCATCTATCTCCTTCCCTCTGTGTGATGACCTATCCTATATACCCAGCAATGTAATAATTCCTTTGTTGTTTTTGACCAAATATATTCTCTCCTTGAATCTTAAAGTATATCAGTATTTTCCAGTGCTGTTTTGGTCAATATTGTCATTCCCTGTCTTTCCTTCTTTCTTGAACACCTTCTAGCTAGGAATATTGAGAGTTCCTGTGCTTGCTTCTTCTTCTAACATGCCATCCTGGCCCCTCCTCCCCAACCAAATTAGTTTACCCTGGGCTAATGTCCTTTCTTCAGCTACACTCCTGATCAATTAACACAGCCTGTTTTGTTTTGCCTCGCAGCCACCACTAACAATGTCCACTACTGAATTTCACACCATTGTGCAATTCAACAACAGAGATGAATGTGTAAAGGTATCTCTGCTTCTCACTGAAGATAAAAATCTTTCCTGCACATCCCAGAGTTTGCCACAATTTGTACAATTATGTCAGATGGAAGGCCTGAAGTCTACCTGCTAACCATGGAACTTCCCATTTGCAGGAACCACAGTGGCTCAGCAACTCACTGACTACAGACGGATGGCCAATTTAACAAACTAAGAGGTCAAATGATGACCATTCGATAATATCCTAACAGCTTCCCATAAGGGACTTTCTTTCCTGGCTTCTCCATGGCTCACAGAGGAGACCTCCAGCAGCAATGCTGCTCCTGGTCACGACGTTCCACCTACCTAGCCATGTCAAAGAAATAAATGTTATCTCTAAGCTGTAATGGCACTTCAAAATGGAAGTGCTCTCTCATTCTCCCTGCAGTCTCAACCATAGTCACTTCTGTCCATGGTGGTGCAAAGATGAAAAATTACCATCCTTCTAATTGGGGAGAAGCTTGAAGCAAGATGCCACCTTCCATAATTCGATGGTACATCATGCCACTGGCCCCTTACTTGGCCACCACAAGCAAGATCACCTCACAGCTGACCTTCAGCTTGGGAAACCTGTTTGGTCCTGACATCAGGCCTAACGGAGTGCTGGTCAAGTTCTGAACTACATATTGAAAAGTACTTAATTGGCTGTAATGCACTTTGGGTTATCTTGGATCATCAATCGTGCTATGTAAATGAAAGTCTTTCTTTGCTCACTAATTGTTAGAAGATTTGTACCATTCCAACCTTACCCTCATCAAGTCAGAAGCTTGCCACCACCTCCTCATGACTGTCAGGAATTTGCTGGAATTGTGCCGTAAACATGAATGAAGCTCACATAGCTATTTAAGGCTGGTATTTCATGTCATCAGCATCCCATTAGTAATGTCACTTATCGTCCTCTTAAGCCACTCAATCTTGGCAGCCCAGAAAGGGAAGGGTTCAAACTGTGATGTCTCACTTCTACAGGCAGTAAATTATTAGCAGACATTTTGTGAATATTTCATTGATACACTTTTATTTTCTTATTCTTTCTGTCTGTCTCCTGCCTCTGTAAAGTCAACATTTTGTTCCCTCAGCTTTACATATCCTGTCTCCTTTCATTCTTGTTTGCTACATTTTCTTCACAATCATTTGCTCTCTTTCTTTCTCTATCCTTGAATTTCATTGCTTAAGATTAGACTGTTGCATATAACTTTGAGGAGTTCCCAGATGCCACCAATTACCTCATGGTTAACAATTTGTATTTCCAGCAACTTTCAGAACCTAATAACATACCCAGAAAAAATTCCAGCACTCACTGCAAGATGTATGCTCCAAACATTCCTAGTCCAATGCTCTCACTCTTGGCCACAAGGTCACTTCTTTTTCAGAATCATAGAACTAGTGAGTGTCTGTACGGTAAATGCTTTAATACAATGATATACCCTATGGACACCAAATGACTTCTGAAATTTACACTGTGTGTGTTACTCACACGTGACAGCACAATTTATGTGTTTGAAATGCTTCCACTGCAACAACAACTACTACTCCAGGCTTTTCCATTATTTTGGCTAAGACAGCAGAAAGGAATTTCTAATTAATACATCATTAAACATTGTTAAATTAATATCTCACAGCATAACTTCAAACACAGAGGGTGAATAGGGCATACCTTCATGTCAAATTGGCTATCACACTCATTCTCTACATGCACAGATTTGTTAGTGTAATGGTTTGTACCAATGGGGATGAAACAGAGTTCCAATTCCAAATGAACCAAGTAGTTTGATTGATGTTCCTTTCAATATGGCTCAGTTAGATGAATCATGGGTTTGCATCAGCCTTTCCTATGTTAAAAATGAGTTGTGGCACCCAAGTGCACTGGTACTCAAAGTCCTCTCACAAGCTAGTACCATCAAAGTGTGTATTCACTCTATGTTTTCCAGTTGTCATACAAGTGCATAAATAATTCTCAACCATGGGGCTATTGCAGAAGAGGGTTTGATGGCTATATTTATATCTTTTGTATTGAATACTACCTGCAAATTAACAATATAGTTGATAACCTACGAATCTAAACAAGGTGAAGGTAAAATTAAGGTGGTGTTTATTAAATATTTGTGATTTATCTTCATTTTTCTGGTAGTCTATAAGGATTTGTGGTTGTCATGCATAGTTTACATATCTATGAACAAAGTATTTCAGTTATCCTATATTTATTCTGTGGTAATGTTACAATTACTAACACATCTACATCAACTTAGTGTTATAGATGGTGAGGCTAAACACTGGGGCAAATATCTGTACTCTGGCAGTTTTATATATGCGTAATTACTGATTATTTCTCCAGTTAAACGCAATTCAATTGCCTGTTGACTTTGTTGTTTAATGGACACAAATGGTTGTCTGGCTGAAGTATAGAATAGTTACAGATCCAGGAGGAAGTGGCACAAAGGGAATACATGTTCAGCAAAATCCAATGAAAGAAAAAAATACTTGCAGTTATTTAGTGTTTTTCATGACCACTGGCATCTCAAAGCACTTTAAAACCAATGAAATGTTTTTGAAGAATAGTCACTGTTGTTAAGTAAGAAACAATGAGACACTAATCAGATACAGAGAGAACTCAATGAGTTAATATAAAGATGTTACCTCCAGCTGAAAGTTGCAGATTTAGCATTGTATCTCAATTCATAGGCAAATGAGTATTTTATTTCTCTACAGTGGTACAACCAAGCTCTAAATTTCAATTTGTTTTGTCTTTATGTTCATGTTATAAGCTACCTTCAATGCCTCTTTAGTGTATGACATTGTGCTTTGGCCCAAAATAGCATGTGAATTTAATTCTTAATTCCAACTAGCAGAATTTTTTATGAGACTGTTACTTGCCTCTTGTGAGTTAGCTCACTTGACACGTTGATGAGTGTTACGGATGACAGCTTTAATTGAACATGTTCTTGGAGGCTTTGGCACATGTTTACCCAGCTCCTGGCGCACTGCCCAATAAAATAGCCTCTATATCTTCAATAAAGACAAGTGTTTTGTGAAAATTTAAATAACAGTTTTTAATGTGCCTTTGATTTCCTCCTAGTTGGGAATTTCCAGGAAATTAATTCCATGGAAATTTATGGACAATCCTAAAGGATTGGCAAGATTAGTTTGAGCATTGTCTGCCTTTAACCTTTTGATATAGTGTTGTTGAAAAAAATAATCTGTTACTGTTTTAATTGTTGAACAATTTAATATCAACTGAGTATTCAATGACTGTAACATTTCTCTTGCAATTTGCTATAGCTCTCTTGCCTCTCCCCTCAATGCCAGAGAGCCCTCTAAAACGAGAAAAAGTGTTACATATTTCACTGAGTCAAGCCCTTTAAGAAATGAAACTGTACAATTTGTAAACTGCATAGTGACATCCATGATGGGAAGATCAGTGAAAAGTGATTTTGATCAGCTGTCACTAGTTTATAATGAGAACTTAGTAAAATAATGTTTCTTGATGATATAGTACTTGAATATTGTTGAATAAGGAGAAACTTAGTTAAAGCTTTTCATCTTGTACTCAACAAGACAAATGCAAGAATGACAAATTTCAGATGATAACCACCATTTATTCCACTGCAGAAAAGGGTCCTGATTGGAAGGTGAGCAGGTTGGCAAGACAACTCTGCTTGGCTGTGGCATTGCCTTGACAAAGCAAAAGGGAACTATAGGTAAAACTTGCAGGTAGTTCAAAATAGCTGCAAGGTTTGAGCATATTCCTTTTGTTTACAGAGTAAAGGCTCTGCATATTAATGTATGTCAATTCCAGCAAGAACGAGTGAGACATATTGCAAACTTAACCAATTACATGAAACAGTTTGATAGTGTTCCTATTTGTGTACATGGTAATCTGCAAGCAAAAGGCAATTGCTTAAGCTTCACGCCATTTTTGAACTACCCATCTGCTTGGGGAACCTACAGTTTGATTATTTGGAATGTAAAATTCCAATTCAATCGGTGTTGTAAAGCTTTGAATCAGTGTTGCTATTTATGTTCCAACCTTCATTCCCTACCTCCCCCTTTCTTCATAAGATCATCATTCTTAGTTTGTATTTTGTTCAACTGATTTAGCTTTCTTTTAATGATTTTTGTTCCATTTGTTCTATTTTGAAATCACTATATTGGAACTGCACCATAATTCCATGATTTTCCGCCCTCCCATTTTTATTTCCCAATTTTCAGTGTTAAACCTGAACAGGCATCAGGTGCTTCTTCCGAACCAGAAAATATCAATTCATACACATCCTAGTGATTAATGGTATGACCATCATTACCAGCAGCCCTGGGTTGGTGTGTGGTAAAAGGGGACATTCAACAAGGAATAGGATAAATGAAACTTTCCTAAAGGTACGCATATTTTATAAGTATCCCATTTGTACTTATCTCCTCACATTTCGTGGAGCCTTCTTACAGCCTATATGATTTTCTGATTTCCTAATCATCGAAGCACACAACCTGCTCCAGTAACCAAGAAAATACCCATGCCTGATATTGATCCCATTGATTTTCTCTCCCTTGTAGTCAAGATGTATAACCCTCGGCTATACAAAATTTCTCCCTATGGTGTGACAGATAGAAATATAGCCCAGGATGAATGATGAGTAGGTAGTCGTGCCAAAACGCCCCATTGTGTTCTGCAGCAAGATGCAAACACATTGCACCCATAAATAATATTTTGAAAATTCCCGTGGTCAGAAGTACACTCATTATAAACACCAAATTCTATGGACTATTTCTTTATCGACTGTGTTATGGGAAAACAGCACAGTCTTTACAACAGCACTGAATGAGTTAACAATGAGCCCAGGTTAGACTTCAAAGGAGGTAAATAAATAATGTAACATCACTAGACTGAAAATCCAGAATACCAAGCTCACGTTCTGTGGACATGGATTCAAATCCCACCATGATAGATGGTAATGTTTGAATTCAGTTAAAAAAAATCTCGAATTAAAAACTAGCCTAATGGCAACCGTGCAGCCACTGTCATAAAAACCATCTGGTTTGCTACCATCCTTCAGGGAAAGAAATGTCAATATGTGTCTGGAATCACATGTAGGCCAAATGTAGTATCAACTCTTAACTGCCCTCTGAAATGACGTAGCAAGACACTCAGTTCAAGAGCAGTTAGGGATGAGTAACAAATCCTGTCCTAGCTAAAAATGTCTACTATTCCATAAATGAATGATGAGAGTTTGTCTAAAACCACTGGTGTGTAAGCTAGTGGATGTGATTCCTATGATAATGGAAATGTTATTTGCAATAACTCAAATACTTGACAACATCACAGAATAGCATTATGAACAATAATAATTCAAAACTAGTCTTAACATAAACCCACAAATGACTCCACTGCTCTTAGTTTTCTTACAAACTGAACATATGGCTACTGACATCACTATTGGCTGCACTTATCATCAACTTATCCCTAACAAATTTTCAGGATAACTGAAGGGCAAAAATTATTTGATCCAGTTCTGCTCTCTGCCCTTGCGCAAACTTGTTCTTAATAAAGTTTTGGTTTGAGATCTGATTTACTGTAAACAAAAGGAAAGTAAAACACATTATTATAAAGGATAGGACACAGAAACAGGCCATTCATCCCAAGCAGTTCAGGCTAGCAATAATCCTCCACTCAAGTGTCCTCCCACTTTTTTTCATCTAAATCTACCATCTTAACCATTTACTCCTTCCTCCCGCGAATCATTGTCCTATTTCCCCCTAAATGCATCCAACTATTTTCTTCAATCATTCCCGGTGGTAGCAAGTTTCACATTCTCACTACTCCCTCAGTAATTGTCTTTGATTTTCCTGCTTATTTTATAACATTGTTGTCCTCCAGTTATTGTCTTTCCCACAAGAGCAAACTATCTCTCTCTAACACTCTATCAAAACCATTCCTCGATTTAAAGATCTCCACGAGGACTCCCAACAGCTTATTTGATCAAGAGGGGGGAGAAAAAACAGCCTTTCAATCCTTTCCTGATAGTGTACACCCAGATATTCCTGGTTTCACCCTTGCACATCCTTTCTGCACTCTTCCTGGTCCCTCTATAACCTTTTTATAATAGGATGTCCAGATCTAAGGCTTGAAACAGATTTACAGAACTACCCTTCTATCCCTCCAGAAAGAATTGTCATTCGCAGTGTGCTGTTGGCAGAGTGTCTACAGGCTTTCCACATTAACGTGAGATAACAAGGTGTAGAGCTGGATGAACACAGCAGGCCAAGCAGCATCAGAGGAGCAGGAAAGGGTCTGAAGAAGGGTCCAGACCCGAAACATCAGCTTTCCTGC
>NC_063359.1:17100840-17124397 GCF_021869965.1 Rhincodon typus | reverse complement strand
CTTATGTAACATTAGAAGAACATTACTTTCAAACACCAACTACTCCCCATGGTCCTATAAAATAATAGATGTGGATTTACAGTTCACCTCACCACATCCAGCAAAAGATGTCCATGCTTGGGTATGCTAAGTGGCAAGCAACAATCATCTTCCACAAGAGAATGTAACTGGCCCCTCTCCACCAATGATATACAAAGGTATTACAATTGCCAAACTTCCATTATCACCCTAAAGGTCGCCATTGTTCAGGATGAGACATCAGAAGCAGCTAAGAAGCTGGATATTTTGCAGTGAATGGCTCACATCTTGATTTCCTAAAGCCAACCCTCTCCCATCAGCGATAACGCATTGGAATAGCACTACTTGGCTGGATGGATAAAACTACAGTAATATTGACTGAACTTGATGACTTCCAAAACAAAGAAGTTCAGTTAGTTGCCCACCCAGCCTACCTACCTAACCAGTGCACCATAGGTGACATGTTTACTAGCAGAAGGAGTGCACTGTAGCAATCTACCAAGATCTCTTCAGCAGGATTTTCCAAATTCACAAACTCCACCAATTAGAATAATAAGGGGAGGTGATGGCCTAGTTGTATTATCGCTGGACTGTTAATCCAGAGACTTAGATAATGTTCTGGGGCCTCGGGTTTGAATCTGCCGTGGCAGATGGTGGAATTTGAATTCAATAAATATCTCAAATTAAAAGTCTAATGATGACAATGGATCAATTGTCGATTGTTGGAAAAATCCACCTGGTTCACTAATGTCATTTAGGGAAGGAAATTGCCATCCTTACCTGGTCTGGCCTACATGTGACTCCAGACCTGCAGCAATATAATTGACTCTTAACTGCCCTCTGGGCAATTAGGGATGGGCATGAAATGCTGGCATAGCCAGTGATGCCCTCATCCATGAATACATAACAAAAAATTAGCAGATGCTTGGAAACAAGGATATCCATAAGTCCTGCTTCAAGTCATACAATACACTTTACTGCTGGCTGAGAGTAGACTGATAAGGTGTTAAGAATTGTGTTTCTCCATTTTTGTGGGTAGGACGTACCCGAACAATTTCTCCCATTGACTGTTAGATATCGATATGATCACTCTACTGGAACAGCTTGGCACAGACACTGTTGCAGTGAGCTCAAGTCTTCAGTACTATAACCAAGCTGTAGCTGGTGTCTTCTGCCATTTCTTGATATCAGAGGGGATAAATCCAGTTTCTTGAGTTACATCTGTGACAATTGGGACTTCAGAAAAAGACCTCTATGGACCATTCTAGCAGTAGCATGCTGGAGCTGGTTCATCCTTATACTGATGTGCTTGTCTTTGCCAACACAAAGATGAGGAATTTTGTTGAGTTTCCTATTCCTGTTTGCTGTTTACTTTAAAAATGCCACTGAGAGGGCACTGATCTGAGAATATCACCTAAAAAATTTTTAAAAATGAAAAATAATAATACGCTTTGGCAGCTTCAAGATGAAGTTCTCTGGTGCAAACTGTAGTCAATGTACAATCAATTCTTTTGAAATAGAAATAGTTGCTTGAAAATGAACAATATTGAAGTGTACGGGAGTGTGTAGGAGACTAAGAGATTAACTATGTGGCTCATGTGGGAAAAAAAAACACCAGAGCAGCTGAGTATCCTGTGTTTAGACTGTAACATTCCATGATTCTATTTAAAAAGGCATGTGGGGACTGATAGTATCTGAGGAAATTGTGCTGCACCATGGGCCATTTTCATAGAGGGGTAAAGGGAGTGAGAAAATTCCAGCGTATTGACATATTTAATTCAAATTAAACATTAAACAATATGAAAGGAAAAGGATTCCATTAATCATGCTTCATGTAAGTACAATAATAGCGAATAGATGAGTTCTAAATTCAATAAAATTGATTAATATATTCAGTTCAAGCTTGCGTCATTTATTAAGCAAAGCATCTTTTTTCTCATAATATACTATGAAAGTAAAGAAGTGTTGGTATATTATGATAATAATACAATCAAACATATTAAATATTTACCATAGTAATGTAATTCAATCCCTACTATACAAATATTAATGTCTTTACCATGAAATGTATTCTGTACAACCCATAAAATGTAAAATCAAGTGAGACTCCCAGTAACCGAGGTCTAGCAAAGATAGAATTTTGTAAGAAATCTTTTGAACGACGATCCAAGATTTGCAAAAGGAGATAAGCTTTTCATGTTTGTCATGTGCACAAATAAGCTTAGAACTTTAAAGCATTCAAGATATAACTATTAGGGTGGATTGACTCATTTTTAATTGTTTGTGTCAATATGCTAACTTGGTTGCCTTGAGGCAATACGAGAACGTGTGCCAGTCATTGTTGTTAACACAATTGTTTCTCAGAAAGAAGCTTTCATATTTAAATATTAGACTGTTAGATAATCTACTGCATTTATTATTAAAGTTCTATCATGCACAAACTGCTATTGCTACAAAAAGACTATGGCCAAAGCATGGTTTAGGACTTGTACCAAAGATGTCACTGAGTGACTGAGTCTTGTCAATGATTCTAAATTGATGTTTTCAAAGACAGGTAAGTCCGTGTAAATGATATTCAGCCCCTGGAAACCGACATCTAAGGGTGGAGTAGGGTTGCCAAATCTGGTTGGGTGTAATCCTAGAAATCTCATGGGATTACATCCCATCACAAACCTCACCACCGCATGCTTCTGGCAATTGTCATACAAAACAAAATATAGAACAGTACAGCACAGAAAGAGGCCTTTAGGCCCACCATGTCTGCACCGACTATGATGCCATTCTAAACTAATCCCATCTGCCTGTCGAGGGTCTGTATCCCTCTGCTCCTTGCATGTTTATGTGTCTGTCTAAACGTCTCTTAAACATTGTTATTATATCTGCTTCTAACACCTCCCTTGGCAGTGTGTTCCAGGCACCCTACCACCCTCTGTGTAAAATCCTTGCCTCACACATCTCCTTTTAAACTTTCCGCTTCTCACCTTAAACCTAAACCCCCTAGTGTTTGACATTTCCATTGTGGAAAAAAAGACTCTGACTATCCTCCCTATCTATGCCATAATTTTATGTATTTTTAACAGGTCACTCTTGTGAAAACAATCCAAGTTTGTCATTATAGCTCATACATTCCAATCCAGGCAACATCCTGGTAAACCTCTTTTGCACCATCTCTAAACCTCCACATTCTTACGATAGTATGGCAACAGGAACTGCGCAGAGTACTCCAAATATGGCCTAATGGAAGCTTTATACAGCTGCAACATGACTTCTTAACTTTCATGCTCAATGCTTTGACTGATGAAGGCAAGTTCATGTTGTATGCCTTCTTTACCATCTTTTTACTTGTCCATGCAGACAACATCCGCTGCGTTACCCTCATTAGTCATCGTCATCACTTCCTCCAAAAACTCAATCAAATTTGTGAGACAACATCTTCCCTGCACAAAACCATGCTGACTATCCCTAATTAGTTCACTCTTTTCCATATGTGAGTAAATCCTGTCCCGAAACATCTTCTCTAATAATTTCCCTACCATTGATGTGAGGTTCACTGGTCTATAATTTCTGATATTATCCTTATTGACCTTTTTAAAGGAACAACATTGGCTATTCTCCAGTCTTCTGGGATCTTGCCTGAGGCTAAAGCGGATGCAAGAGTCTCTGTCAAGTCCCCAGCAATCTCCTTCCTTGCCTCCCTCAGTATCCCAGGATAGATCCCATCAGGCCCTGATGACTTACCTACTTTAATGTTTTTCAAGATAACCAACACCTCCTCCTTCTTAATAATGACATGCCCTAGAATATCAACGTACTCTTTCCTAATCTTATCATCGTCCATGTCCTTCTCCTTGTTAAATACTGATGCAAAGTACTCATTAAGGGCCTCACTGACCTCCTCTGGCTCCATGCATAAATTCCCTCTTTTGTTTTTGAGAGGACCTCTTCTTTACCCAGCTGTCCTCTTGCCCTTTAGATACATTTAAAATTCTTTGGGATTCTTCTTAATCCTACTTGCCAAGGACATTTCACGGTCCCTTTTATCCCTCCAAATCCCTTGTTTAAGTTCTTTTCCACTCCTTTTATATTCCTCAAGGGTCTTGTTAGATTTCAGGTTCCTAAACCCCACATACACTTCCTTTTTCTTTTTGACGAAACTTTCAATATCTCTTGTCATCCAAGGTTTCCAAATCTTGCCATCCTTACCTTTCATTCTCACAGGAACATGTTGGTACTGAACTCTGACCTTTAAAAGATATCCACACGTCAGATGTGGATTTACCTTCAAACAGCCATACTCAATATAATTTTTCCAGTTCCTAAAACATACAGGATTACGATCACTGTTTTCAAAATGTTTCCCCGCTGAAACTTTAATCACTTGGCCAGGCTCATTCCTCAATACAAGGTCTAGTATGGCCCTTTCCCTAGTTGGACTATTTACATATTGTTTCAAGTGACTCTCCTGGATGCACATGCCAAAGTGTGCCCTGTCTCCTGGCACTAAGGGAATCCCAGTCAATATTGAGGTAGTTAAAATCATCCACTACAACAATTCTGTTGTTTTTACATTTTTTCCATGATCGACTTACATATCTGTTCCTCTGTGTCCTGCTGGCTATTGGGAGACCTATAGTATCATCCCATCATATTGTTTGCACTCTGCCTATTCTTGAGTTTTATCCATGTCGCCTCTTAATGCAGCTGTGACATTCTTCTTAATCAGTAATGCGACTGCCCCACCCTTTATATCCCTGTCTATCACATCTGAAGCATCCAAACTTTGGAATATTGAGCTGCCAGTCCTGCCCTGCTCCCAACCAATTTTCTATAATGGCCACAACATGTATTTCCACATACTAATCCAGGATCTAAGATCATCTGACTCAACTGTTATACTTCTAGCATTAAAATATGACGTGGAGGTTCTGATGTTGGACTTGGGTGGACAAAGTCAGAAATCACATAACACCAGGTTATAGTCCAACAAGTTCATTTGAAATCACGTTGTCACCCCTATGTCAGGATGGGTTTTAGTAGGTGGGGAGTTGACCAAATTCCGTCAAGGACTATGTTACGTGTTCAATTAAATATTGAAATTTTTCTGAATGCCTCAGATTTTGTCACTATTTTAACTTGTAACAAGCACAGCAGATCTGACACCCATATGGAGACAAAGATATAAATCCCTTTCCAACACTGCTGCTAGTGTTCCGAGAGGCGCAGAAATATTTTTTCTGAGCATTCCCATCCACTTGTCCAGCCAAATTCCCAGCTTCCCACCTACGTTCGGATCTTAACCCCATGATCACTCACCTTTCACAAAATTAGAAAATGGCCCTTTTCTCAACTCTCTGTTTCTTATTTGTCAGTCAATTCTCTATCCATGCCTCTAACGTGTGGTATCTTATCAAATGCCTTCTAAAAATCCAAATTACTGCTTCTCTTTTGTCTATCCTGCTTGCTACCTCCTCAAAGAATTCTAACAAATTTGTCAGTAATGATTTCCCCTTTGTGAAGCAATGCTGACTCTGCTTAATCATGTTTGTATATCTAAAGGCTCGGCTATTACATCCTCTATAATAGACTGCAATATTTTCCCAATACCAGACTTTAAGCTAACTGGCCCAGAGTTTTCTTTGGCTCTTTTCCTTTTAAAATAAAGGTGTTCCATTGCCAGTTTTCAAAAAGAAAGGACTTTTCCAGAATCTAAGGATTCTTGGAAGATTACCAACAATGCACCCATTTTCTCTGTAGATACTTCTACTAATATCCTCAGATGCATCCATCAGGTCTAGAGGACTTATCAGACTTTCGTCCCATTACTTTTCCTAGCAGTTTTTCTCTAGCAGTCGTCACTGTTTTTATTTCCTCCCTTGGATTGCATTAGTCCTGGCATCACTACTGTATTTGATTTCATTTATAAATTAATTTGCTGATCTTTACACTTCGTAACATAAAAACAAATTCACCAGTATCAATCCCAAGCAGCTATTTTAAAAAAAAATAGAGAAAAGAATAAAACCTGGAAAACTCAGCACAAACTCAAGATCTTACTTTTTACATTAGAGGCTAAAATATTCTCCAACTCGACTCACCAATCAGCTTCTTCCATTGCACTTGAGTTATGATGTGATTTATGAGGTCTTTGTGCCGCTGGTCTCACTGCATGTTAGCCTCTCGATCTGCAGCATTTATCCCCTCTCACACCTTGCTCTCTGGAAAGTTTACTTCTTATGGTAAAACTTATTTTATGTCCCTTTGCACTGAATTCCACTTTGAACCAAATTCCCAACTCGACCTTCATCTGACTCAGCTGAAGTCTAGTACGCACTGACCGTGCCCCTTACTGTCGCTGTATTGTAGCTATACCAGTAATTACTATTCACAAATACATTCTAATTTTATACAATATACCCTTGGATGATAATCCATCCTTGATATTTATTGGTAGCATATTACAAAGTTATCATCAATCCTACATTCAACTATTATTGGATGTGTACAAGATGATGAGAGGCAGAGATAGAGTGGATAGTCAGAGACCTTTTCCCAGGCCGGAAATGACTATTACGAGGGGGCACAATTTTAAGGTGATTGGAGGAAGGGGAGATGTCAGAGGTAGGTTCTTCACACAGAGAGTGGTGGGTGTGTGGAATGTGCTGCCGGCAGTGGTAGTGGAGTCAGATACTTTAGAGACTTTTAAGCGACTCTTGGATAGGCACATGGAGGATAGTAAAATGTAGGGTATGCAGGGTAAATTGATCTTAGTAGGATAATAGGTTGGCACAACATTGTGGGCCAAAGGGCCTGTACTATGTTGTACTGTTCTATGTTCTATGTTCTATTATTTAACCCAGGTACAAATAAATCACAAAAAAGATACATTTTGAGTAATCCTAACCCTAACCCTAACCCTATTTAAAGCTGAAAGCAGTTTTGTCTGATAATGAAAGGAAATGCAATGTAAAAGTCAGAGATCAAACAGATACCCGGGTGAAGCACTTTGAACAAAAGAGAAATGGAAATTTTTTTTGTAATTTTATAAATTGGCCCTGTCAGCAATATCCTGGCCAACTGGGACTGCACAACCTTTTAAAATTACCCCACAATGTCCTCATATATCTGCTAAAGAGGATAATATGAAGGACAACATGACCAAAAGCTCTAGGGAGTCAAAAAAAGCCTCAGTTGCATAAATGTACATTGCTCTGGCAAAGACACTCATGTCGACATTTCCCAATGCCCTGTTCCATGAGCAGATGTGCAAGAGGTATGCTTTCCCAGCAGACTTCCCTTGGTTTGACTGGGAAATGTTAAATGCCTATGGCAACATAAGTAGAGGACAAAGGGGGAAAAGACATCAACATGACTTTCCAAAAACTGCTAAGTAAAGCTTGTTCTCAATGATATCTGACATTGTCACATTCTAGCTACATTTAAGCCAATAATTCAATCAGTGGAGGCTGCAACAAAATATTGGTATGAAAGTGTTTACATTTTCTTAGTGATAAAGGCATATACCACATTAGACAATTGAAAGCAGCGACAGTGGCGTCAGTTAAAATGATGAAGTTGCACTTGATACCCTCGCATTAAGAAGAATGAGGGGAGATCTTATAGAAACATATAAGATTATGAAGGGAATAGATAAGGTGGAGGCAGGGAGGTTGTTTCCACTAACAGGTGAAACTAGGACTAGAGGGCATCACCTCAAAATAAAGGGAAGCAGATGTAGGACTGAGGTCAGGAGGAACTTCTTCACCCAAAGGGTTGTGAATCTGTGGAATTCCCTGCCCAGTGAAGCAGTTGAAGCTACCTCGCTGAATGTGTTTAAGGCAAGGCTAGATAAATTTTTGAACAGTAAAAGAATTAAGGGTTATGGTGAGTGGGCGGGTAAGTGGAGCTGAGTCTCAAAAAGATCAGCCATGATCTTATTAAATGGTGGGGCAGGCTCGAGGGGCCAGATGGCCTACTCCTGCTCCTAGTTCTTATGTTCTTATGTTCTTATTTTGTGTTAGTATCAGAGCATGCCCTGAGAACAAATCAAAGTGCAATGTCACAGGAGTGCAGAAAGACAATTATTGGGTATTTCTCTCTTGACATTTGTAACCAGATATTGCAATGTCTGTACAAGGCCATCTCAAAACCAGAAAGGGGATCCCCTCTGAAGGGAGGAAGAAGCCCTCCCATTGAACACGGATGCCTAGGCACAGGTTACATATGAGGTCAGCACCAGCAAGACCCAGTGCAGGAAGCATCCTGCAAGGCTAAGTTCCAGTATCTTCTCAATACTGTCACATACACATAGTCTAATTCTGCCTCTGTGTGGCCATGACACACAGGCCTTCCCACCTCACCATCACCTACATGATGTGCGCTGAAGGGCTCACCCCCACCATATACTAACAATACTCTAACTCCTCCCAGAGTCTGTACTTCCCACTCATTGGGGATGGATCATTAACTGGCAGGGACACATATGATCATCAAGTTTCCAATTATCTCTGTGTTCAATGGCTCATGCACACATTCCCGCAACACAGGGCCCTTCACTCTCTCTCATTGCAGGTAAAGCTGGAATGCAATAAGAGGGAGAGACTCCAGGCTAGAGGGAATCTTCCTGATCTCCAGATCACCAATGCATGCATAGAAGATGCAGTCCTACTTGTGGGTGAGGACTGTTATTGTTCCAGCTGATGTTATTACTGGATAGGTCAGATCCCAGATGGAAATCTAACTTAATGGACCGTATTTTGTTCTTTTTAAATTTATCAAGGTGGTTTTCACTAAAACACAAGCATGCAATGCTGCAGATTTGGTTTAGACAATAAAGCAGAAATTTATTATGCCAAAAAGATGAAGCTAGAACAGAATAGACTAAACTAATTACTCACAATACAATTTGAAAGATTTCCAAACACTGCTGAGGATGAAGGCCATGAATACACAGACGATGTACAGACAAGGTGTTTAGCTGTACTCTCCACCAGCACAGAGACTGTCAACTCACTGAGTACCTGAGCTAAATAGATTCAGAGACACAGTCTGGTGAACATTTCACTGATATATGTCCACAGCTGGTGGAGGAAGAATCATAGAATCTCTACAGTGTGGAAACAGGCCCTTCGGCCCAACAAGTCCACACTGACCCTCAGAACACCCACCCAAACCCACCTAATCTACACACCCCTGAACACTACGGGCAATTTAGCATAGCCAATCCACCTAACCTGCACACCTTTGGACTGTGGGAGGAAATTGGAGCACCTGGAGGAAACCCACGCAGGCACGAGGAGAATGTGCAAACTTCACACAGTCGCCTGAGGGTGGAATTGAACCCGGGTCCCTGGCGCTGTGAGGCAGTAGTGCTAACCACTGTGCCACCGTGCCGCCCCAAGAAGATTGGTGACACTCAGAGGATTGTCAGAGACCAGACACCTACTTAAACCATGCAGGAGATGTGGCTCTCTACTCATCCGTTACTGACATGCTCAAGCTGCAGAGAGATGCAGGTGAACCTCAGGTAAAGATGCCAGAATCCTCACCAGAATGGAGTGAAACTTGGAGGTGTGCTCCATCTTCCATCTACTGTGTTAGAGTGGCATGTGAGCACCTGGCTGCCTCATAGAAAGGGTGGTGGCCACCTTGGAGACTCAGGTCCAGTAGAACACCCAGTGGCTGCTGGATATGCACTCGGATCTGCACTCAATTGCTTTAAGCTTGGGTGCTCAATGTCAATGATCAGTTGACAAGCGGACGAGAAACTTCAACTTCATTTCAATGCCCTTCTTCTCAATGAGTTGGGTGGTCCCAGTAGGCACCCAAGGGAGAAGGAGCAACAGACCAGCATGCTGACTGCTTCATCTCGGGGCACTCTAGACGTATTTTTCCCTCCATTTTCTTTCATTTCCCCTCTGCCAGTGACTAAATTGCCTGTGGCAGATGAAACTGAGGAAGGCTCCTATGCATCTGTGCAGGAGACAGCTTGGGGCCAACATCTTCACATTCACCTCAGTGTATCAAGCAGCAAGCTACGTCCACCCCAGCTGCGATAAGGTGGTAGACAAAGGAATAAGAAATCCCTTTAAGGGCACCTCAGTGCACCAGTGTTAATTCATTTTAATAAATAGACCTAGAACTCAGATAGATATGTATGCACTTTCACTGTTCTAATACTTCATGTAGTCTAATTTCTCCTCTACCTGCCTATTTGGCTTTCTGCAGTGCAGCATCTCCCTCATTTCAAGGATATTTTTCCCATCTCATATGATATCTTTGAATGTCTCATTAATGTGTGTGCCTGCATTCCCTTGTGTAACTGAGTGAACCATGGGCAATAGTATTTGGATAGTGCTGGCAAAGCTGCAGAGGTAACATTTGAGGACTGCAGTGTTGGGCTTAAAAATGATATCTCCAAACAAGACCATGAAGGGTTAATGGTTAAGGTTAAGAGGGCATGACAAAGGGCAATTGAAGCAAAATGGGCAAATACATGAAAATGGGCCTAGTGTAAAAGAATAGCTTATTTTCACTGCGAGGTAACTGCATAACCTTGATTGTGAGAACCATTTTCTTATGTAGTTTACATTAAGCCACCTGGAAATGTTTTCAGATTGTTTTCTGCACAACTGAATGTCTAGAAAAGTACTGAAGGTACTACGAAATGTTGATACAGCACATTACCAGAATAGTATTAATATCAGGGACTTTGTCCCCCTAATTGGATTTCCTCATCAGACTGAGATTTGTGAGACTGGGGCTATGGAAACGGAGAGAGATCTCCAAGACCTCCATCTATCAGCCATCCAATGTCCCCAGCGTGAAGACAAGGCAGTGAGACTTGTTAGTTTGCATATGTACCAAGTTCTTTTAGCCAATAAATTCCTTCATTTGTTTGTGTATATACATAAAGTAAATTAAGAGTCATAGAGTCATAGAGATGTACAGCATGGAAACAGATCCTTCAGTTCAACTCGTCCATGCCAACCAGATATCCTAAATTAATCTTGTCCCGTTTGCCAACATTTGGCCCATATCCTTCTAAACCCTTCCTATTCATAAACTCGTCCAGATGCCTTTTAAATGTTGTAATTGTACCCACCTCCACCACTTCCTTTGACAACTCATTCCATACAGGCACCACACTCTGCGTGAAAAAGTTGCCCCTTAGGTCCCTTTTAAATCTTTCCCCTAATAAACTAATAAACTCACCTTAAGCTAATAAATTATATATTGAAGTGCACATGTCTTCTTGTAATCATTTTGATCATACCTTAAAGAATCCATTAGGTACTTTCAGCCTACTATGCAGGGATTCACATTGTGTCCCATCAGTTCATCAACAGGAATTTGGAGCCTGGGGCAGCCACACAGCGGGCCCCACAAAGGCAAGTCAGGTAAGTCATGCTGCCAGGTGTCCAGCATCCATGGCCGTGTGGGAACCAAAGATCTGGAGTGTCCATAGCCAGGCTAGACATTGTCAGTATATGAGCTAAGCTAAATACACCTTACAGGTGACTCTCGCTATTCCACGGTGGGGACATATTGGGAAAATGTTGGAATTTGTTTACATCTTACGTGACTGGAAAGTCACTACCTGAGAATGCAATGCCACTGCAATGGAACGGCGTAGGCTCCTACCATTTTACAGGGCTGTAGGGAGAGAGAGAGAGGGGGCAGAATGGGACTAATACCATTCAGTAGGATGTCATAGATCTGGGGAGCCTTCCTCAAATTGAGCCCTCCCTGACTGCCCCTCTGTTTGGTGGAGGGGTGTCCCAGATTATCACAGCCCTCTGTGAGTCTCTGAGCATGGGAGTAACCATTGTGTTACAGCTACGGGCAATTGCAGTTAACACAGAGCCTAGAGGTCACTGAGACTCAGTTTTCTACCCAAACTTATCACATCACAAGCAGATAGATAGAAGAACTTCCTTTTTATTCCAAACAACACTGTAAATGAGATCTAATGAGTAATGAATGCAGTGACCATACGAATACTGGTCCATAGAAACAGAACAGCAAAAGAAAGGTGTCCATATAGCTCAGTCCTCCTGGAAGTAGGTGGTGAGGAGGTTTACCAGCAGCTCTCTGGCTCATTGGATCATAGCCCTGGCTACTTTGTATCAGTGAGTGTCCTCCTGAGGCATCTCTGCATAGTCAATGTCAGCGTTCCCCTGAGAGAAGACCTCCCTCTTGGCCTGTCCCAAGACGGTCCCCCACTCCCATTCAATCCTTTGTTGAGTCAGGTTGAGGAGGGTGCAACTTAAGATACAAAACTTCCTGTCTGAAGTGTACTGGATTGGATCACCTAACTGGTCCAGACATCTTAAACTCATCTCAAAGGACACTGTGGTCTGCTCTACAATGAGCCTTTCATAGAATCCCTGCAGTGTGGAAACAGGCCCTTCGGCCCAACAAGTCCACATTGACCCTCAGAGCATCCCACCCTGACCCATCCCCCTATAATCCACCTAATCTACACATCCCTAGACACTATGGGCAATTTAGCATGGTTAATCCACCTAACCTGCACATCTTTGGACTTTGGGAGGAAACCGGAGTACCCAGAGGAAACCCACGCAGACACGGGAAGAATGTGCAAACTCCACACAGTCACCCAGTGGTGGAATCAAACCCAGGTCCCTGGCACTGTGAGGCAGCAGTGTTAATCACTGAGCCACTATTCTGCCCCTAATTTTTTAAGTAAGGATTGAAGGACAGGGGTCAGAAGCTACAGTTTGAGGGGGTAGCCCTATTGTTGAGCAGCCATGCCTGAATGCGCCATGTGTCTTGAAGGATGGAGGCACCTTCAAGTGTTCCAGAATATAGGCATTGTGACAGCTCCCAGGATAACACCTGGATACTAGCTTTATTTGATTGGAGATGACCTACTCATTCATTGAGTAGAAGCCTTTGCTGCTCATGAAGACTGCTGGTTGCTGCTAGACTGTTCTGATGGCTACATGAGTACAATCGATTGCATCATTTATGTATGGAAGTTCTGCTGTGGCAGCATTCAAGGGCAAATTAATAGATAGATGAACCTGAGCAAATAGAACATCTCTATTAAGTGAAATTAAAAGTCTTCCTCTCTCAGCTACAAATGTTTCCCTTAAGTCTAAAACAATAAATTCCAGAACTCTCCAACAAACATCTAGACCCCATTGTTTACCATGCAAACAATTTAAAATAAATGAAAGTCCATTAGTACCGCATAATACTCATTCACTCCAAAGCTAGGACTCAAACTGTTCTAAAAATAAATCACCACGGCTACAGAAATACTGACAAGTTTATTAACTTCAGAAACACAGAAAACCCAGCAGTTCTTAATTCCAACACCATAAACCCAAACTCAAATCAAATAATATTAAAAGTCATACATATATGCCCCATAGTTTAAATCACAGTTGTCAGAGGCACAAAGATCTAGGCAGTAATTTTTCCTATATTACAATAGCATCTTTATTTCAAAAGTTACATCAATGGCTAAAAGTGCTTGGAGATGGTTGATGAAAGGCATTGTTTATATGCAATAAAAGGAGAAGGTGCTGCAGAAACTCAGCAGGCCTAGCAATATCTTTGGAGAGAGAAACAGGATTTATGTTTTGAGTCTGATACGTCTATTCTTCAGAACTGAAACCACTTAATTCTGAAAAAGTCAAATCAGACGCAAAATATGAACTCTGTTTCTCCACAGATACTGACAGACCTGCTGAGCTTCTCCAGCACGTTCTCACTTTATTTCAAATTTCCAGCATCCACATGATTTTGTTAGTTTTAAGTACATGAAATAAATTTCTAGGTAGGATAGTCTGAGCAAATACCTTACAGTTATTTAAGGGCAGAGGAGCGCTGTAGGTGTTTTTCCCTGAACTGATGGAAGGCCTTCTTTCTTCATTTGTGGTCATGGAAATCATCTTGGTAAATCTGTTGTCACAAATTACTTCAGGTAATTACCTTAAAAGCATGATCCAACCTTATGTAATTGTTTCTTGTTTATCTTGATGAGAACTGCATAACATTTGCATTCAGTGAATTACAACATCTACACTTGTATTTTGTTGGATCAGCTCTTCACAATTTTACACAGTATTTTTATAAGTGCTTCACATTCAGTTGCTTTTGAATATGTGCTGTCAGCCAGGATAATGAATTAAGTTAGTTAGTTCCATAAGCTGGACTCCCAGTTTGTGTTGTGCCAACCAAGAGCTATTATTTCTGAGTAACCCTTTTAAAAGGAAATTACAACATAATAATAGTGGAAATCTGATATAAAAATGGGAAGCATCAGAACGACTCAACAGGTTTGGCAGCATCTGTGGAGAACAGAACAAAGTTACCATTTGAGTTGAATAAGACCCACGCAGAACATTTTAAAAGAATTTTTATGCTTTTTCTCCCCAAATATGTACATTTGTCATAGAATTTGATAAAAATACATTTTTAAAAATGGCCTTAAATATTATAAAATTTGCAATAAAATTCAACTTGTTTCCACACAACATGTTTCAATCGTAAGTATCTCAATTCAATTGTAATAGTCTTAATATTTACAACACACATTTCATGTCAGACAAACAGTCCAAAGGCAAATATTTCAGCTTGGAAATTACAGAAAGTTAGAATTAGAATTAGAATTAGCTTTATTGTCTCAAATAAGTGCAGTGAATAGTTTCTAAGTCACCATTTACAGCGCCATTGTGCAATAGAAATGAACTTTTCTCTGTACACCATGATCAACTCTGATGTACCTCAATGTCAATACTTTTGATATTCACACATACGTCCCTTGTCATACAATTTGAATGACTTTGTGCAGAACTTGATTTTTACAGGTTCGCACTGAGGTGAGGTATCCATAAAACCGTATTCCATTATAGTCAATGGAGAAAATGATGTAAATGTTCAACAATGCTCCTCCAGCTTTGTTACGATTAGTAGTCATATAAAAATAAATTATTCTAATTAGATAGCAGGTTGTTTGAGGCATTGTGTACCTCATGCATAATCAGTGATTAAATTAGTTGCATTCCACCAGCTGTTAGATTGCTACACTTCAAAGTGCATTACACTACACTGTCTAGCAATAAGTCACAGTCTCTCTAATTGATGAATTGCATGATGCAAGATATACACCAGTGTGCAAATCATGGAGATCTATCCAAGCTGTAAGTGATTCTTCCTCAATTTATTTTGCCCCAAGCAGAATGAGTATGGTTGAATCACTCCTTACATTGCATGAATGGTGTGCAATAGGAATTTGAGGTAAAAAAAACAAAATCTTAATATTACCCATGACAATACATTACAATACCCATAAAGCTCTACTGTAATATTATTAGATATTAATTAATAACAACAAGTAATGAGGGAACAAAACCTGAAAATGTACAAGCTAGTCAGCAGGTCAGGCAGCGTCTGCAGTGAGATGAGAAACAAAGTTTTACATCTGCGCTGATTTATTAGAAATGCTAACAAAGACATATAGTCTGCATTTTAATATCGTTCTTCAATCTCCAAGGAATTAATTGCAATGTATGTTGGTCACAAAGTAAACAAATGAAAATATTCTTTCAAGGTTCCCATTCCAGCCTCACCCAATGACTCATTAAATGTTCCAATGATAACATGTCCTTTGCCCAATAATATTGGTGCAATTTCTTCAAGGTATATCACTATACAGAAAAAAAAACTAACAAATTCCATTAACTGTGGCAGTTGCCAAAGCAGAGGCAGTGGGTCATTTTTTGCGACTACACACGGCCCTCTGCCCTGAGCTTCTGATAGTACCGCATTCATTGGAGGTGCCAGAGACTCTTGATGCTATCTGAAATCTTAGCAAAGTAATACAGTCAGTTTTCAGGACCCTTGTCCCTAATTATCACTGAATTTTTCTCTCATGCTAGTCCAATGAGGCAATTAATTACTTTAAGTGACTCCTGCTGCATGAAGCCATTTCTAATTTTCAGCCATTTGCATTGTCAGTCTGAAACATAGCAGCTGGATTCCAATACTGACGTAGAGGTGCAGAATTCCAACTGACACTGTCAACTAATGTACATATTTAACTAGATGTTTCATTCAAATATCAGCAGCACTGGGCCAATACTGCCCAAATGTGTTCGCCGAATTTTGTATGCTCAGATGCTGTGCTGGGTTTTGAATGCATCATGTAGCTGATTTCAAGGTTATATTGCCACCACAGAACCAAACTGGCACTCAAGTCATGCTCTTTACCGTAATGGAAATAAATTCTTCCTCTGTGGGTCAGAGTTGGGTGGAATCAAGAGTCATATCGAAGTAAAAAGGGCTTGAGGGTAACCGCAGGCTCAATGCAAGAATTCTGCATTCCTGAGCAAATCAAGATTCCAACAGCATCAGTAAAGAATGACATAACAAATACATTTGGGATTTCTATGTTTGTGTAAATGGGGCACAGGAAATTCACCAAGTCCATGGGTTTAAATTCCTCAAAGTGGAATCCAGTTTTTTTTTAAAGTTTATAGGTTACATAGCAGTAATTCTGGGTGCAGAAACTAAAATAGTTTTGTTCAATCACTAGAAATTTCATGAATTATGATCTGTCTCTAAAATAGTAAGAGACTAAAACTTTGATTTTGCATTGTGCTTGCATGCATGTCATTGAAATACAACTGAAATACAAATTCATTCCTGGAACATGTATGTCATTGTTTGGACCAGCATTTAATCAATTCCGATTGTTGTGGGTCTGAAGTCACATGTAGGCCAGAGCAGGTTAGAATGGCAGATTTCCTTCTACAAAGAACATTAGCGAACCAGATGGGCTTTAAGGCAATTGATGGTGGTTACATGGTTGACATTAGACCATTTTATTCCACAACCAAATTTCACCAACAGCTGAGATTTACAAACACTGGGTAATAGGCTGGCAAGATGCTAATTTATGCTTACTG
This sequence comes from Rhincodon typus, assembly GCF_021869965.1. Lineage (NCBI taxonomy): Eukaryota > Metazoa > Chordata > Chondrichthyes > Orectolobiformes > Rhincodontidae > Rhincodon > Rhincodon typus. The sequence goes on along the minus strand of NC_063359.1, from coordinate 17,107,439 downwards.
AGTGACTCATTTTTAAAAGTACATTTTCAACGTTTCTTTGCAGCAGTGGAAAAGAAACTTGGTCCACTATAGGGCAAACTGTTTAAATATTTGTAAGACTTACAGCCTATGAACAATCCATATTCATAATTTATGACATATTTACGTCAAAATCACTTATGGTGATATTCAAAATAAGGAGATTGGTTTAAGGGAAAAAAATCATATTTACCTCATATTTTCTCTGCACCCCAATATTATCAGATCACAGAACACTCAGAGACAGACTGTTCCTGCAGTGTGAAAGTATTACGTAGTTGCCCAAACATGATTTTTAATTTGCATAATAATGTGCACTGTTATAATCTGAATTCCCTGTAATTCCACTATTTGGATAATATTATCATGATGAATAGAAAACACAATGCCTCTGGTATTTCTCCAAACATCTCCAAACCTTCATCGGTGTCCAAATCTTGAGTCTCTACCTCTGACAACACTTTATACCATGACCTGCTTCCAGCAGAAATTGACAGTGCCAAGACCATAACTTGTTTTCTCTTTGGAAAGGTGTAACCTACACTAACATAGCCACTTAAATTCTCCCATTGATCATTAGGTTCAGCTTCATAGATCATGGGTAGACAATCACTTTACATTGGTTTCTCTGAAGACACTAAATTACAAACTTTTGTCTGAAAAGGTCTCATATAGCTGGATCTTACCAGAAATTGGCTTGGTGTCAAATTTGTTGAATTTCATGAAAGGTTTGTCTCTGTGAGGCCGAGTGAGATTTCTCGCGATGTTCCCCATAACTCATTTCCTTAGCTATGCACTAAGTCTCCCTGCAAACCTACTATCTTCCTTTTAACCAGAGGCAGAAGTACTTGCTACTATCGGGACCTCCTGGGATTCCTGGAACCAGCACCATTTTTAATGCCCAGCCGTTCTCCAGCTCAAGCACTGGCAGATAGGGGTTGTATGTAATGGGTGCAGAACCAAAAACAAACACCGTGAGGGCACATGGGTGAAGCAGCCTTTTGCATAAAAGTTGAGTGCAGTGGATTGGTTCTCAGGTAACTGAACAGCTTGACACTGGGATCAAGATACAGAGAAGTGATCAGATCTCCACCATCTCAGGAGCTGTTTATCAGTTCTCTGCAGTCAAAGTCCACTTTAAACCTGAAGAAAACCAGTATAGCTTTTCTTCAGCAGTTGCTGTAAGCTGTGATTTTTAATTGTTAAGAGAATCAGCCACCCTGTGCCTCTTGCAAACAGGTTGGAGCATTCAGGAAAGAAAACCTTTTAATCAGCAAGAACCAATTTAATAGATCATGTGAACAAAGAAAACTGAGCTGCTTTCCCAGTTTCACTTCATCTGTGCTTTTCTCTTGCATACATCTATTGTGTATGAATGTGTGTGTGTGTGCGTGCGCGCATGTGCATGTGTGTGTAAAGTGGATTTTATAAAGAGATTAGAGTTTTAATTAGTAGTGTTGGAACAGTTTACCTGTAGCTTGAGTCTAACTACATGTAATAAATAGCAAGGTTTGTTAAGTACAGTAACATACTCCAAGCTTCCTATCAACCTGGGACTGGAAAGTAGGTAAAGTATGGAATTTTGTGTGCTTTTTAAAATCTTTGACTTTTGTGACAATTACAGGAATTGATTTACAGCATGTTATCCCTGTGAGTCATGAAACTATACAGGGAGGCGATGGCCTAGTGGTATTATCACTGAACTGTTAATCCAGAGACCCAGATAATGTTCCGGGGACCTGGGTTTGAATCCTGCCATGACAGATGGTGGAATTTGAATTCAATAAATATCTGGAATTAAAGAGTTTAATGATGACTATGAATCCATTGTTGATTGTTGGGAAAAACCCATCTGGTTCACTAATGTCCTTTAGGGAAAGAAACTGCCATCCTTACCCTGGTCTGGCCTACATATGACTCCAGACCCACAGCAATGTGGTTGACTCTTAACTGCCCTCTGGGCAATCACGGATGGGCAATAAATGCTGCCTAGCCAGCGACGCCCTCATCCTGTAAATGAATTTTAAAAAGAACCATGTCATTCAAGGGCTTGGAAGATTCTGCCTATAGTTTCCAATCTTCACCTTTACACAACCTTTATTTGCTGCTAATGTCATTCTAGATCCAAGCCAGTCAGTGGGACAGATACAAGACACCTTCCATTGCGGATAGTTTACTGACTGCTCAGTCTAACAGCCCCTTGCAGCCCAATGCTGCAGGTGCTCTCTGTGTGCTCAGACAATTAATAGCCATCATGTATTTATTCTTAAATTTCAACAAAGTCATTACAAAACTAAACAATATGATTAACCAGACATTAACTCTGAAAACACAGCCATTACTGGTGGTAGTTAATAGATGAAAAAACTTCAGTTGTGCACAAGAGCACATTTGGATATAAAAAGAAAAGAAAATACAGCCATAATCCAATTGAATGGCAAAGCAGGACAAGATGTGGAACAGCCTACTCCTGTTCTTATTTCTTCTGGTCTTATGGTCTAACTGATTTAAGGATCACTTAAATATAGAATGGTAGTTTATGTTATAGTTCCGCATGAAAGCTCCTACATAAGATGGATTTTTCAATTCATAGTCAATCAGTGGCACTCACAAACGTACAGATTAGGAGCAGCAGTACCCTTTGAGCATTCTCTACCATTCAAAAAAAGAATTGATTGTAAAGTCAAATCTGCATTCCTGCTTGCCCTTGAAAATCTTTCATCCCTTGTTTATTAAGAATCTAATTACCTCAACCTTAAAAACATTCAAGAACTTGCGCCTTTTTTCTGGAAAAAGAGTTCAAAAGACTCATGATACTCTTGAGAGAAGAAGTTTCACCTAATGTCTGCTTTAAATGGATGACCCCTAATTCTACAATTTAAATCTTGCCATAAGAGGAAACAGTCTCTCCATGTCTACCTGTCAAGACCCCTTGGGATCTTTTATGCTTCAATTTAGTTGATTAAGAAGCATCTGGATGAGTACTTAAAATGCCAGGGCATAGAAGGCTATGGACCAAGTATATGGGATTAGTGTAGTTTGGTGTTTGTTAGTTGACGTGGATATGGTGGGCCAAACAGACCGTTTCTATGCTGAATGATTCTACAACTATGACTAAGATTAGGCCAATAGTCTTCCAGATAAAACCTTGAAGTGTTTGTATCATTGCTTTAATGAGGGGAAGTACAGTAAATTCAAACTAATGAAGTGCCACCAGGCCAGGAATGTTGCAGGGATAGGTATTACGGCCATTACTGGGATTCTGTGTTAAATATTAATTTGATATGTAATTATCATCATAGGATCCCTATAGTGTGGAAAAGGCCATTAGGCCCGCTGAGTCCACACCAGCCCTCCGAACAGCATCCCACCCAATCCCTTCAACCCTGCATTTCCCATGGCTAATCCACCTAGTCTGCACATCCCTGGACAATTTAGCACAGTCAATCTGCTTAACTTGCATATCTATGGATTGTGGGAGGAAATCAAAACACCAGGAGGAAACCCACGCTGACACAGAGAGAACCTGCAAACTCCACACAGACAACTGCCTGAGGGTGGAATTGAACCTGGGTCCCTACAGCTATGAGGCAGCAGTGCTAACCACTGAGCCACCGTACCACCCCAAAGTCTTGGTGAGGGGTATGAAATATAAAAGTTGTGATGAATTCAGTGAATTTAACAAAGGTTTTATATTAACTCAATTTCACTGAAGGAAGCAAGGCAGAAATTGAACACGAGTCCTTTAAAATCCATTTGCAAGAGAAAAGTGCCATCCCATCCAACCCCACCTTACATTCAAATAGGTCATCTTTGCAGTGATCCAACTTCATAAGTTTGGCAACATCTCATGTGGTATTTGTTAATTTCGTCTGACAAATGTAATATTTACATTAGAAAGTTAATTGAAGGATAATATTATTCCAAAATGTTGCAATAGTATCAAATAGAACCAAAACATAACTTTGAAGTAAACTGGCAACAATGCCTTTAGAAAAGCCATTAGGAAAACTCAGAACTTGGATGCTGACAAACATTTGGACCATTCTGTCATTCAATCTACAAAAATATAAAATCATTTGGGAGCTTTGAAATGCTATAATAGGAACTTTGTCCTTCTGTTTCACTCCTCCCCTTTCAAACAGGAGACCATCCCAGCTCTCGATGGCATACCTCCTGGTTCACTGCAAACATCATAATCACACTTGGTAACTGACCCGACTGGTGAATTCCGAGGCTTCAAACTTCCATGGAAAATCAGGACCAACCTCAACCATTTTTGGGGATGGGCCAGGGAAGATGTGGCCATTTGCTTTCATGAGTGAAACATGAGGAACAGCTGAAATTGTGACTGTGACCATCAAAATCAGACCATCATCCCTGGAGTTCCCACTCTGAGAAATCCCTTCCTGGTGGCAACACAACCATTCACACAGCAACAGCTGAAGCTTCAACCACAAGATGGAAACAAAGCTCTTCTCTCACTCTTTACCTGAAGTTTTTTTTTGATTCAGAGCTGTATTCATCAGACAACACCTTACGACAAACTGCTGCATAAATGGGATAGCAATCATTCCAATCCAGTCACATCCCCCTTTGTGGGCGGCATGGTGATTCAGTGGTGCCAGGGACCTGAGTTCAAAACCAGCCTTGGTTAACTGTCTGTGTGGTGTTTGCCCATTCTCCACGTCTCTGTGTGGGGTTTTTTCTGTGTACTCTGGTTTCCTCCCACAGCCACAAAGATGTGCAGGTTAGGTGAATTGGCCAGGGGAAATACAGGGATGGAGTGGGTCTGGCAAGGATGCTCTTTAGAGTGTTGGTGTGGACTTAATGGGCCAAATGGCCTGCTTCTACACCTTAAGGTTCTATGTCATGTACCATCCTGACTCAGAATTTAATAACTGGGTCAAAATCCCTGAACTCCCTTTGTCATAGCACTGTGGGTTGACCCAAACCCTGTGGACTCTTGTGGTTCAAGAAAACAGTTCACCACCACATTTCTCCTGGAGAACTAGGGATATTTTCAAGCAACTAGTTTTGACACAGGAGTGGGACTTGATGCTGCCCGAGCCAGCAATGTCCAAGTCCCATGAGCGAATAGAAAAACATGCTGACTACAGCTGCAGGGGCTGAAGGCTGTAAAACCAAAAGCAGCCACAAGATGTCAGAAATGATTACAGATTCGTGCAGTTCGAGCAATGTTTCTGGAGAAGATGAACAGCAAACAAAGGTTGCTTGTTGTATTTTACAAAAACAAAGTTGAAAGCAATTTATTTGCAATGGAGTACCTCTCCCCATTGTTACTCTGGATATACTGAGTGACTATTTTCTGAACATTAGGGTTCCACAGAGAGAGGGGTTGGTACATGGAACATTGTCACTGTTTCTTGGTCTCACTGCCGTTTCCCTGACCAGGTAATCAGAGTTTAAAATCTGGTCAGAAGGTTTGCTGTACTTCAAGCATTGCGGTACTTTCTCATTGGTGCACTGGAATTTTAGTCTCCATCTAATGATCAAATTTTCGGTTCAGGTATTGAAATCATAACCTTCATATAGAAGCAGAGCAATACTAGCACTAAATGTGAAATTAGCATCCAGTATTTGTTTAAATTCCTCAAGGATGTACTGACTGTTCACCAGGTAGATACAGACAAGGAGCAAAAACAGAAGTTGCTGTAAAAGGTCAGCAGGTCTGGCAGCATCTGTGAAGAAAATGTAACGTTTCGGATCCGGTGACCCTTCCTCAGAACAGACACGGACCCTTTTCTGCTTGACCAAATTTAAACCACAAAAAACTTACAGCTCCCTGCTCTACAAGTGTAAAATCTGACTGAATTTTAAATGAGAGATAGTAGGAACTGCAGATGCTGGAGAATCCGAGACAACAAGGTGCAGGGCTGGATGAACACAGCAGGCCAAGCAGCATCACAGGAGCAGAAAGGCTGACGTTTCGGGCCTAGACCCTTCATCAGAAAAGGGGGAGGGGAAGGGGGTTCTGAAATAAATAGGGAGAGAGTGGGAGGCGGATAGAAGATGGATAGAGGAGAGGATAGGTGGAGAGGAAACAAACAGGTCGAAGAGGCGGGGATGGAGCCAGTAAAGGTGAGTGTAGGTGGGGAGTTAGGGAGGGGATAGGTCAGTCCAGGGAGGACGGACAGTTCAAGGGGGCGGGATGAGGTTAGTCGGTAGGAGATGGGGGTGCGGCTTGAGGTGGGAGGAGGGGATAGGTGGGAGGAAGAACAGGTTAGGGAGGCGGGGACGAGCTGGACTGGTTTTGGGATGCGGTGGGGGAGGGGAGATTTTGAAGCTTGTGAAATCCACATTGATACCATTGGGCTGCAGCGTTCCCAAGCGGAATATGAGTTGCTGTTCCTGCAATCTTCGGGTGGCATCGTTGTGGCACTGCAGGAGGCCCAGGATGCCTGCAATCCGACCCCACCACCAAAGACATCTTTCTCTCCCCACCCTTATCTGCTTTCCGGAGGGACCACTCTCTCCGTGACTCCCTTGTCTGCTCCACACTCCCTTCCAGCCCCACCACACCCGGCACTTTTCCCTGCAACCGCAGGAAGTGCTACACC
>NC_063359.1:17066215-17080840 GCF_021869965.1 Rhincodon typus | reverse complement strand
TGTCTCGGATTCTCCAGCATCTGCAGTTCCTACTATCTCTGTTGTGTGTCTGAGCTCAGATAACAGATCCCTAGAGGGGAAGGAATTAGGCTATTCTATCCATCGCAACTGATACTGCATGCTTCAACTAGTTTCTACCTCAAAACCATTCTCCCGTAATATTGCCACATCCCTCGCTATCCTACATATCTGGAAATCTATCAATCTCAGTCTAGAATATCCTAAATACTGAAGTTCCCCGGCCCTCTGGGGTAGAGAATTGCAAAGGATAAAAAAAAACTGGACTTCATACCATTGAGTCTGCTCCTTTTTTTTAGCTGTTTATTCGTTTTGCTTTCTTTTAAAAGCGACAGAAGGACTTGTATTATGCGACTGACATTGGAGTTCTGTTCAAAAACAGTACGATGAGCTGTAGTTTTAGCAAGTTTAAGGTAATAGCGCATGTGTCATTTTTAAACCCCACCCCTGGCAGATGGGAGGGCTGTGGGGAGACCCAGATTAAAACTTGTTTAACAGGGAATAGGGAGGGGTGTGTTCAGCGGGGAGTGAAGTGTTTCGAGAAGCTTTTCTCTGCGACTGTGCACAGAGCTCCCAACCCACGCCTCTCTGGGAAACCTTTGTATCTGTGTTGGGTGGGAATTGTCAACATTCGCGGTGGGGGGGTTCAGTGCTGTGCGGAGAGTGGGGCGCAATGGGAGATGTCATCTCAACTCACCTTGATGAGAACCGGCGTCAGTTTATCACAGGTACGAGGGAAACAAAGCGGACCTTTCTGGCGTGGGCTCAGAGATTTGTCTGCTTCGCATTGGGCTTTTCCTTCCAGATTTGTCAAACTTCACGTAAAGATTTGAATCGAGTCGATTGCCTTGTCGCTGTGAAACTTTTGTGTGTAGAGAATTGTTTTGTTCTTAAATGCTCTGTCAGTTTCTTGATGGTAGTGGACTTGGAACGGGCAGCATTCTGAAGGGCTCAATGATGTTCTCTGGGGAAGCTCTGCTGTAGGCTGCTGCCCGAGAAGCCGATCGGCTGTGGTCTCTCTCTATCTCTTCCCCTGACCCACCAGGTCTTTTCATATTTCTACATGGACCACACAGGCGAGAAAGACCAGTAGCCACAACCCGAGGCTGGGTTTCCGTTCTATCTTATCAGGGAAGTTTTGTTTTGGGCCAGGAGAGGTCCCTTTGTAACTTGTTTTTTTGATGTGTACAATAAAAGGGTGGGATGTGCGGTATTACCGTGCTTTGCATACAAGAAATACATTTTGAGGTTGCTTATGGAGCCTTTGAGTTCGTATCTTTATAACTTCTATATTAGCAACTCCAGCCTATTGCAGCTAGTGAACTACACGTGGGAGGAATCCGATAGTAATCGTTTCCAATTAAACAACAAATACATTCTGCAATAACAAGGTATAGAGTTGGATGAACACAGCAGGCCAAGCAGCATCAGAGGAGCAGGAAAGCTGACGTTTCGGGTCTGGACCCTTCTCAGAAAAAAAAATACATTCTGCATCTCCTTCTCTGGCTCCTGGAGGCAGCCAGGTAGACTGGGTTCCACCCAAACGTTAACTTGTTTATTTGGGACTTCAGGATATCCTGAGACAGCAATGCAGACTGGTGAATTGAGTCAAAGGTGCTGTAGGTTTTACAGAAGTTTAAAGATGTTTAATGTCCAACATGAGAAAAGGTTTCCAAGCACCTAGGTAATGCAGTTGAAGGTTTGTACCATTGCTGATAGAGTGGGGGTAAGGTATTATGGAAACCAGCAGTAGTGCTTCCATGGACAAAGATCTCAGGAGGTTGTGGTGTTAGGCTTTTGTGCAAGGCAGTGGTAAAACCTCTGTGTACAGAGGAAAAGGGAGCCCATGAGAATGATGAGCAGGAGTAGTCAAGAAATAAAACTTTTCAGCCACACCCATTTCTTGCCCAAAGTTCTGTGTTAACAGTTTTATGCAGGGTGGAGTACAGGAGCACTGTCGGAAACTGTGAAGTTTGGAATACCAAAGGCTTGAATGAGGGCATCGTGGCTTTAATGTTTCTGTTAGTATTTCACTAAAGTGAGCACCTCTTCATGTTTTTAAGCCTGAATGAAAGCTGCTTGATTACAGCAGACAGAAGTCCAGTCTGTCTTTCTGCTCATTGGTTTTCTTTCCATGAGAAATTGATGAGAAATGGAGTGGCCAAGTGCTGACTTGCCATTCATTGTGACTTTCCTAGCTTGAGTCACTGCTGGTATTTGAGTGACTAACTCAGCAGAAAGCCTTGGTTTAAATTAAAACAGTCCTTGTCTGTGTCACTTAGGGCTAATGTTTCCCCACAACTTAAAGTGGATTCTGTTTTGTGGCTCTCCAGTCTGAATTCAACCTATTTAAACAGCAGCATCAAACTTGGGCAAAAACAATATTGGCCTGTGTGGATGGGTGAGAGCTGGACTTGGCCGCTGACAAAACAAATGACAGCCTGTCTGTTTGCTGTTGACTGTATTTTCTCTTCACTCATGCAGAAAGATGCTGCCAGCTTGTCAACGTTGCAGTGAGAAGTGCAACTGAGGTGCAGTAAGCATTGAGCTATCACTCATTGTCTGTGCATTTTCTCAAAAGTGGCAGTAACTGTTTTGGTTTAGGGAAGATTCATCTCTGGTATGTTTGGCACTAGGAATATGTCAAGACATTACTTCAGGTGCAAAAAGTGGATTAGGAAATGATTAAATATGATCAATTGAGGAAGAAGTAGTGGTACTGAAGATCTCACATGAGTAATCTAAGATTTAGGCTTCAGAACCCGCACTTGCTTAAAATAGGCAACTGACCATTTGTAAGTAACTTAAGGAGTTTAAGATTTAGCAGGTTAGGTATGATGCATTACCTAAATAAGAGAAAAAAAATACGAGCCATGATGGTTAAGGGTGGTTCACTTATACAGGGGGGCCACACCAACGTTGTTATAGTGTGGGTTGATCTCGGTTGTGGAGACATCCCGCTGCTCTTTAGCCAGTCTGTTAGGGAATTCTTCTGTGCTGCCTTCACATAGAAGATGGACACTTGTTAACAAACACCACCACCTGAAGAAGCTCGTGCCCCTTACCATCGATTTGTTAATCTACTTGAATTCTAAAGGCTGGTAGTTTCCATTGTGTTAATCATTTGTATGAACCTTTCTAACCGATGAGCACAAGACAGATCCCAAGCTGTTGCTATGGTCACCTTCTCTGATCATCTCCCTTTTGGATCAACTTCTGATTTTCTCCAAATACTTCCATGGCAAAGAGGTGTACTCAAGATGCCAGACAATTCCTTGACTTCCATTGGGGAATGTAGTGCCTCTTGATACTGAGTGTAATCTTTGTTAACATTACCTCCTACTTACATTGCAGAGAGGGGGGTGGGGGAAAAAATCAATGCAGTATTAGCTAAGTTTATGAAAAAATCATACTGGACAGAATATGCTAGTTTGAGAGCTGTAATTTCTTACAATGCTATGCTTTCAGTTGGGTACTTGTTAATGCTAATGATATGAAGTAATGGATTGCTTTCAGCAGAAATGGTGGCTGAGTAAAGATTGGGCATCTGACATATGCAAGTATTCTAGTATCACCCTTAGTTTTTCAATAGAATTGGACGTTACCTCATTGCTTTGCTTTGAGATGGTCTACTATGGGGTGAATAAATGCTGTCAGTGGCTATGAATAACATGACCAAGTTTAAAGTAAGCACTTTGGAGATATTACAGATCACTTTATTGGGTTAAAATATGAACTTTGGTCCACAGGAGCTGAAATCTACGGCCTAGTAAAAGAGTAAAAACTAAGCTTAAGCACTTAGTTAGTAACAGCCCTTTTAGAATTTGACATCAGTGCCACCATACAGATTGCAGTGATTCAAAGTGGCACCTCATCATGACATCCACATCAGGTGGCTCGGGCTTGATAATAAATCGCCTTACCAGCAATGCTGTGATAGTCCATGAATTTAAGAATGAATGAATAACTAGCAAAAATCAAATCTTCTGCACTGTTGAAGCTTGATTCATAACTGATGTGAAAAAGTTCTTAGTGCCCATATTAGTAGCATGGGGAAACTGGGATAGAACATAACAACATAAAAACTAGGAGCAGGAGTAGGCCGTCCGGCCCTTCGAGCCTGCCCCGCCATTCAATAAGATCATGGCTGATCTTTTCGTGGACTCAGATCCACCTCCCCGCGTTCTCACCGTATCCCTTAATTCCTTTATTGTTCAAAAAAAATCTACCTTTATCTTTAAAAACGTTTACTGAAGTAGCGTCAACTACTTCACTGGGCAAGGAATTCCATAGATTAACAACCCTCTGGGTGAAGAAGTTCCTTCTCAATTCTCAATTGATAGCATCCACACAATTATAATGGTTGTCTCGACTGGATATTTGAAGTTGATACTTGACCTTGATTTAGTGAATAATTACATTGGTTGAAAAGAATTCATTTAGATAAATAAACCTGGCTTGAAGTGCAATAATGTTTGTGTGAATTTGCTGCATATCCTAATCTCTGGAATTTTTGGTTGTTCTTTAATGACAAGATTTTGCAGGTACAGTGCATAGTATTTGCAATGTATTCAATGAAAAGTCTATTTTAGGGTACAGTAGTGTGAAACTGGAACTGGGTTCTGTTGCTTTAGTCTCTTTTTATTTTACTGCATAATTGTTAAAATAGTATTTAGCTCTATTTCACTGAATATATAGCCATTCTGCGTAATTCACAATGTTACCTTTTCACCTAATGCATCAGGCTGTATTTGCAGTCTGTTATAGATTTTAAAAGGTAAAAGCATTTGTCTTTTATTGTTCTCATATTTCCTGCTCTTGTGATGATCTTTTAGACAGCTTTGGTGGCTTAAGACCATAACTCTATGAGGAACTCTTGTAGATGAAAGAAGAATGAGTGACCAACATCCTGTGCTCCAAAGCCAGAGATACTTACTGAATGAAGTATTGTCTGGACTTGTACATTCCATTATGGATTTTTTTGATGTTGGAATTCCATTGTGTTGTAACAAGAAACGGGTCCGATTTAAACAAGTTAGACCATGTATGCATCACACATTTCAGTCATGTCACCTCTTGACCTCTTCAGGAAGCACAGCCACTGTATTTCAGTGGCTCTGGTTTTGATTTCTGTATGGGGTTTTATCCCAGCTACCATGCTGCTGGACTGACTGACTGCTGCTCTAAGTAACATGTGCATTGCAAGTTATACAAAAAATAGCCTGTTGAATAGTTGGTACTTGAGCTGCCATCAAGAAAGAATGATTTACTTTTAGAACAGAAATGTTCTCAGGCTGGTAATACTCCTGTGTGCAGAATCTGTTTTTTTTTAAAAAAAAAATAGCATTCCACAGCTCTGACTGTGGTTTGTTTTCTTTGGACCCTTCCTTTGTGGTTGAATGAATTCTTGAACACAAATTCAGGCCCATCTGGCATTGCAACGAGTCATCATTTTAAATGTCTGATTCAAGACTGGGTCTTGTGTGTACCAACCAAGTTCTTTCAGTAAGATGTTATATGATAAACGTGTGCCTTTTGGTCGGGTGACTAGGACTTTCAAAGGACTGCAGTCTGCTTCGAGCTGCTTCATGTTTGAGTACAGAGACATAAGATGAGACTGTTTTAAATGGTCAAACTGCTGATAAGCTGTTGAATAATTTCTCTGATTCCAAAAGATATTAACTGCAAACTGTGCTATTGAGCCCTGATTAAGTAGTGTGTCAGTCAGTGCAAATGTGGGAGATGTAGCCCTGAAACTGAATCAGGCTATGAACTGGTAGTTTTTCCTTTTTTTTACTGAAGCAGTGAAACTATCCACCCAGTAATCTATTGTGGTTTCTCAAAACATCTTAACTAGAAGCTGCATGATATGGCTTAAGTGGTAAGCTGTGGTTAAAAATGTTTCCATCGACTGGTCCTTTTAAAGTTCAAATGAAAAGCTGGAATTCATGAAGATTTACATGCTGGATGATTTTTGAAGATTCAGAATCTGTGGGGAATAGGGCAGAGCAAACCTATATGATTTTAGCTGTGACTTGCACTGAATCTGAATCCTAAATTCTGTTGTGATCCTATTACAGTAAAAGTGTCCAATTTTAAGTTCTATTTCATAAGCTGTTTTTGTGACAGAACATGCTTCTAGAGAGTAGCGCACAATCCCTTATCCCTTATGCCTAATGAAAATTACTTCTGTGAAAGTACCTAAAATCCTCAGGCAGGAGAGTCTGGTAACTGACACTAATCTGAGTTTTATGTAGGGGTGTGGGAGAAGACAGGCGCAACGGGTTGCTTTGGGAAAGTAAGTGATGAATAGAAATGTATATTTCTAAAACACGTATGTAAATCAATATTGGTGTTACACTAGTCAACTTTCCATGGTATTTCACATGTAGTTGAGGCTAAATGTGGTCTTCAGGCAGAATGGAGGAAAATTGGACCGGGTGTGTTTGCAAATTTAATGTTAAAGGGAAATTGTGGTATTTAGACCTCTTTTAACATTATGGATTTTGATAACACTGTTGTTTCAAATGGAGCACTGCAGTTGTGCTAATGCAAGTTAAGAAACTAGGAGGTACTAAAGTTGAAATGCAAAGTGGCCACAATTGATGAGAGGATTGATTGAATGGATATTTGCATTCTCTAATTGTGGACGATTTTAGTGATAACAATAATATGTACAAAACATAATAACAAATGGCTCAGTAAACTTGCACTTCCGGCACGCAACTTCTGTCCTCCAATGTCATAAAGTGAAAATTCAGATGTGCTGCTCTAAGTAACATGTTGTGCATCGCGGCTTATACAAAAAAAGCCCTTTGAAACAGTTGGTACTTGAAATGCCTTGACTTTTTTTGCACTGTTCATAGGATTGAGCGCTGCATAAATTTTTGACAGGAATGATCATCTGTAGTCAGCAGTTCTCACTATTTGAAGCATTGTTACAAGGCTGTGTTTGAAAATGCCTTTTTTAAAAATAAAAACCTGCAGTTAATTTGTGGCTTTGCTGATGGTAAATGGGTCGATGTTCATTCATTATAAAGCATTATACCACGTAATGCATGATGTAATATGCAACGACTTAAACCAAATCTGTTTTTAAGTTGGCCTCTGTCTTTAAATCAGAAGCCAGTTGTTTGTTACTTTTATTTAGACAGGTAACTTGGCAGATTGGAATGTGCTTGTTAGTTCATGTTGTAACTCAAACGCTCAAATATAAAGACACCTCTTGTTAGACAATAATTTAACCTCTGATTTATGAGGGAAAAGATTGGTTCTAAGATTAGTATTTTAAACTGAAATATGTGCAATTATGTGGGCATAAAAGCTGAGCTTGCTGAAGTGAACTGGCATACCAGGCAAGTGGATAGATCAGTAGAGATGCAGCAGCAAGCATTTGAAGGAAATATTTCAGAAGATTCGGATTAGAATTTTTCTTCAAATTTGGAATATATTAAAGGGGGGAGTTGCTAGGCATGGTTAATTAAAGAAGTTAGAAAAAGCATCAAAACTGCAGTAAAAACATGCTACTGCAGAAAGATGAGTGGCAGGTCAGATGATGGGTCAAATATAAGGAGTGGCAGAGAATGATGGGGGAGTGGTGGTGGTGGTCGGCAGAAATCAGGAAGAAAGTTAGAGTATGGGAGGTGTCCAGCATGGAGTTTTAAGACAGAGAATTTCTACAAGTATGCAAGAACAGTGAAAGAACAAAGAAGGGGAAGTTAATAGTGGATAAAGAGTAAATGATGGATGAAAAGGATAATTATTTTGCTTCTATCTTCACCATATGGGACATAAAAGAAGTTCTAGTAATGTCTGTAAATTAGGAGTGGAAGGGAGAGAAAAATGTTGTGAAAGGTGATCATGAGAGAAGCAGCACAATGCACATGGATTGCACTGAGTGGACTCTGCTCTCAGTTCCTAAGAAGTGGCTAATGATATAGGAGACTGCAGACAAACGTAGATAGGTTAAGTGACTAGGCAAAAAATCTGACAGATGGAACACAAAGTGGAAAATGTGAGCTAATCTACTTTGGCAGGAAGGATGATAAAAACAGCATTTCTTAAAAATTGACTCTGGAATCGTGAGCCTCAGAGACATTCAGGTATTCTAATGCATGAGATGCACAAAGTTGGCATGTGGGTAGAACAAGTCAGCAGAAACTGTATCCTGGACAATGTCTAGACTTGGGCTGATAAGTGGCAAGTAATTTTGTGCCACACAAATGCCAGACAATCACCATCTCCAACAAGGGAATCTAACCATCACTCCTTGACTTTGAATGGTAATGCCATCACTGACTCACCCACTCTCAACATCCTGGGGTTACCATTGACCAAAAATTGAACTGGACCTGCTGTTTAAAGGCACTGGCTACACGAGCAGGCTATAAGCTAAGAATCCTGCAGCAAGTAATTTAATTCCTGCCTCCCCAAAACCTGTCCTCCATATATAAAGCACAAGTCGGGTGTGTAGTGGAATCTGCTTGCCTGGAAGAGTGTAGCTCCAACAACTCTCAAGAAGCTTGATACCACCCAGGACAATGCAGCTACTTGATTGTAGATGTGATGCCATTCAGTGCCTCCATTACTGATTCTCAATAGCATAAATGTGTACTGTCTCCAAGATGCACTGCAGAATTTCATTTAAGCTCCTTTTTAGAAAGTACCTTGCAAAACCATAACCTCTAGTCGCTTGAAGGATAAGGGTGGCAATATGTGGGAACACCACCATTAAGTTCCGTTCCCCCACCCCACCCTCCAAGTTACACAAAATCCTGACTTGGAATTTTTTTTTCTTTATTCATTGACACGATGAGGGGCATCACAGGCTAGGCAGTATTTACTGCCCATCATTAAATCCCCAGAGGGCGGTTCAGAGTCAGCCCATTGCTGTGGGTCTGGAGTCACATATAGGCCACACAAGGTAAGGATGGCAGTTTCCTTCCTTAAAGGACATTAGTAAACCAGATGGATTTTTCCAACAATTGACAATGGATTCATGGTCGTCATTTAAATTTTTAATTCCAGATAAGTTATTGAACTCACATTCCACCATCTGCTGTGGCCGGATTCAAACCTTGGCCCCCAGAATGTTATCTGAGTCTCCTGGATTAACAGTCCAGCAATAATACCACTAGGCCATCACCTCCCCTAAATAAATCACCATTTGTTCAGTGTCACTGGGTCAAAATCCTGAAAATTCCTCCCCAATAGCATTGTCAGTCTACCTAAACCAATACACTGCAACAGTTCAAGAAGGCAGCTCACTATCACCTTCTCGAGGCAAATGGGCATGGGCGATAAATACTGGCCTAGCCAGTAATGCTCACATCCTATGAATAGCAAGTGATCTAGAATGTTAATTGGTTGCTATATTTTTACTGAAATGAAAATAAGGAAGCTATGCTTCAGTTACATAAGGCACTGGTGAGACCCCATCTTGAATACTCAGCATAGTTTTGGCCTCTGTAAGGGAGGATGTAAATGCATTGGAGGCAATTCAGAAGAGATTATGAGATTTGATACATGAACTAAACTGGCTATTTTATGAGGATAGGTTGGAAATACTGGGGTTGTTTGCACTGCAGTTTAGATGTGTGATGGGTGACTTGATTGAGATGTGTGAATGATCTTGACAAGGTAGATGTGAAAAGGCCACTTTCACTTGTGGGTCAGTCCAGAACTCGGGGTTGTTGTATTAAAATTGAAGAATTGCCCCTTCCAGGACAGACGAGAAACTTGAGGGTTGTGTGGCCTTAAACTTTCTCTTCTGAAGGTGGGACCATTGAAATTAAGGCGGAAATAGATTCTCCTTGGTCAAGGAAATCCAGGGTAGATGGGAGTGTAGAATTTGAAACACATCAAACATGAACTTAGTGCATGTAGCTTGAGGGACTGAATGGTCTACTTCTACTGTTTTGTATGTGCATTTGATTTCATTGTGAATTCTTAATTTTAATGCAATTTGAAGTTATTCTGAGACATTACAGGGAAGGACAGGACAGAAAAAAAAATCACTGAAACGTAATCATGAAAAGCTAAAGGTTAAGTCTTGGACAACAAGGTGCAAGGCTGGATGAACACAGCAGGCCAAGCAGCATCATAGGAGCAGAGAGGTTAAGTCTTGGGTTTTGTTTTGTTTCCCGGAATTATTTGTATCCCTGCAGTTGGTCAACCAAAAAGGCACATGCCAAATGCGATGGTGACAATATTCCAGCCAATGAAGTGGAATCACACGTTGTATTCACAATGACAAAGTCAAGCTGCTTATTTTGTTGCCTAAAAGTCCACTTACTTTTATTGCAGTTGCTATTCTGAAATAGTCAGCCTGGAGCATGCTGACCAGCTTTATCTTAAGGAGGTTAGACAGAATATGAACAAAAATCTTAGACCCATTTCTAAATAGAGCAATAATAAAAGTTAAACTATGACACAACTTTTTTTTACTGAGCGCACATGTTTACTTGGTTTAAATGGCAAGAACAAAATTACTTTATCTCCATAATACCAGGAGCTATTTGTTGTCTCTCAGTAAACTGACTCTAAAATAGTTGTTTCTAATATGATCCGTTTCTCTTTTCCTCTTATTTCAAAGTTAAATATGCATTATAAAAAAAATCACTGACAAATGTGAACAGAATGTGAATAAACACTGAACCCTGAGAAAGCAAAACTTTGCTATTAAAAAGGGTTTTGTTCTAATGGCCATGTGACAGCTTGCCAGTGTTGTGCTTTTTATGTCAAACACTTCAAATCATTTTAACTTCTTGTTTTGCTGTGTGTAATAAAACTTAGCTGTTGCCATTCAAGTACTTGGTAGGTTATAGCAGGGTTAATACAGGCCGTTTACCTTGTGATGATACAAAAACCACATCAACATAGGTTTTGCTAAGCATTTTCTCATCTGAAAGGCATGTTTCAACATGTATTTCTCCTAGCCCTTTCCATTGGACAGGCCACCTCCTCCATTTGGTTTGTGGGACGGACTCTGAGGCACACTTGAATAATTGCATGTTTCAGGTGAAAAATGTTGACTTTTAGTGATGGGTTACTGATGATTTCACTGACAGGATTCTTTTTAACACTGCATTCAAACACCAACACCTCCAGTGTTGGAATTGAATCAGTTTGTTTTTTGTTGAGGCTGTCAGTTAACACGGTTTGCTTTTAGACCTTTCGCGAAGCAAGTAAGGAATTTGTGTCCTAGTGGCATAGACCCTGACTGGGCAGAAAGTTGAAAAATGAGGAGTCCTATGGCTATTATTCCATTGCAAGAGCTGAACACTTGCAATTGGATGTAACCTCTCTCCTTTTTTAAAGGCACTTCAACAATAACTGTTTACTTTTCTCAACTTGTATATGGTAGTGAAGTTCAGCCTTGCGATACTTTAACAGCAGGCTTCTGAATTGAAGTGACATGAGGTACAAGCAAATGATCAATAAGGCAATTGAAACAGGACCACACTCTAAGGATGATGGACCTTTTAATTTGATCCTGATCAAAGGGTTCCTATTCTCTTAACTTAGGCTGTTTTAGTTTTAAATAGAAGTTGACCCTTGAGCACCATGTCAAGCTTGAGTGTTACTATATTGGAAGTAAATGCAACTCGAGCGCTAGTGAGACTAAATCAATGGAAAATTATTCTGCACTTGAAGAAAAATACCAAATGTACTTTTTTAAAATAGAAGTTTTCCAAAGCAGTAAACTTTCAACTTTAGGCCAGAAAACAACGCAAATTTAGGTAGAAAATCTGGGGAATAATTTAGAAAATATATGGGGGAAGAAGCAATGTTCGGAGTTAACTTGCGAAACCCAGGAGAAGTGAGCAAGATCTTTTCCTCATACAGTCTGATTCAAGTCAGCTGACTGACAGTGGCTTCAACATAATGACTTGTTAATCTGAGGGTTGGCCTCCTAGAGGTCTTCATAATTACGGAAAGTATTAATATTCCAGCTGTAAACATGAGTTTTCTCCTTTTGGGGGGTTCTAATGGCCAAAATATAGATCCAGTCAGAAATTTGGGAGAAATGTCTTTAGGCAGTAATTGCACCGAGGAGGATTTCATAAGAGAAATGATTGGAGTGATTATAGACTTAATGAGAAGATAGATAAACACAAGTGAGGAATGACAACAGCGAACCAAGACTGTGTGCAATTTTACACCATTAGTAATCCTCCTCAAGCTGCTGGGTCAAAACTCTCAAATGCTTCCCTTTTAATATTACTGTGGATGCATCTTCCTCACACAGATTGCAGCAGTGCAAGAAGGCAGTTCACCAAGCAAAATAATAAATGCTGGTCTTAAGTGATGTCCCATGAATGATTAAATAGCCTCTTGTGCAAAGCAAAATGTCTCCAACAGCAGCAAGTTGAATTACCAGTTAATGTATTTCAGATGATGGTGGAAGGTTTTGGCTTATCCTAGCCTATTTTAAATAGGATTTGCATGCATCACTTCAAAAGGCAGATGTAATATTCCCCTTCATACCGACAGAGTACTGGTCTGCTTTAAACCCTCAATGCTCCGAGTGGCAGTTCATCCATACCTTTCTGACACCCAAGGTGAGATTTTCATCAATTGAGCCATGCTGTGTATTTATATTCAATTGTTCCTTATATCAAAGCAGCAGTTTAAATTTTACGCATATACCATCTGGAACTAAGTGCATTATATTAACTATTGTATTTTCTACCTAAAATGCATTTGTTTTCCTCGGAGTGCAAGTTGGTAGTGAAACTGTTTGTAAACAAACCAGAGATAGTAGGAACTGCAGATGCTGGAGAATCCGAGACAACAAGGTGCAGGGCTGGATGAACACAGCAGGCCAAGCAGCATCATAGGAGCAGAGAGGCTGACGTTTCGGGCCTCGACCCTTCATGTTTGTTTCAAAAGGAACTGTAGAATGCAGGCAAGATTTAAGTGGGATACTGATGACAGTTCCAAGTTCAATTTCCAGTCTCTACTGAAATTCATCTGAAGGATTTAAATGTTTAAAAAATTAAACTTCCAATTAACTGTATCGCATTAACATATCAATGATCTTTTGCATAAACAAAGCATTACTCTAAGTCATTATTGTATATTGGGAAAATTTGAGATTTAATTAACTCTCAGCATAGAGTCAAATGCTACCATTGAGCCAAAGTGGTAGAATTCAAACTGGAAATTTGATACATGATTAAGGTTGATGCTTCAGTGGATTACTGTGGCATTGTTGTGCTGTTCTTTAGGTAAGACATTAGGCCCCATATGTGCACTTGGGTGGGAATAACATTCTGGTTGTGCCTGTTGAAGAACAAAGGCATCCTACTGGTGTCTTGCACAGCATTTTTATCCCTCAGCCAATACCCTCCATACAAACTTAAACGTGGACATTTTTATTTCATTTATGAGGCCTTAATGTGTTAATTTGTTGCCACACTTCCAACATTGCAGAAGCACTTCATGATTTGTGAAATGTTTTTTGTTTGAGAGGCCATAAAAGTCTGATGTAGCCTCAAATTTTATTTATTGTATTATAGCAAAGTTTTCCTGTACTATTTCCAAAAGCATGCCTAATGCAACATGGCATGTACCTCTATAACCTAGTGACTTCCATCTGCTTTATATTTGTTGTAACAAAGGTAGGTTTTCCTCCAGGAGTGGGTGGACTAGTACCACAGGACAGAGTCTCCGAATAAGGCGGTATGTCATTTTTCACTGAAATGAAGAATTTCTTCTTGGAGAGGGTGGTGAATCTTTGAAATTCTCTATCCCAAGGTCTCTAGGTGTTCTATCATTGAGACAGATTTTTAGATACAAATGACATTCCAATATGAGGGTTGTGTGGGGAAAATGACATTGAGATAGATTACCAGCCATGGTTTAAGATTGGCAGAACAGACTGTATGGCCTGAATGGTTTACTCCTGTTCACATATTTTGTTTCCAAGCTGCTAAAAAATTGCAGAATTGATCTCTCTCTTTCTGTGCTCAATTCAGTATACTATTATCAACAATGCACAACTTTTACAAGCATTGTATAAATCCTGAATATCTCTGAATTTTAGATCTTTCTGCAGACTCTCTCCAAAAATGCGACATAAATAGACATCTTTTTTTAGTGCCTGGAGGAAATCTGGTTTTAAATCTCTCTTCCCATTATAGTTCCTGCTGATGCTAACTGAGGATAAACATCCTGACTAAAACAGTTGAAATAATTTGAACATAACTTCAATGGTTTTGTCAATCTTTTGTCTGTCTTTGTGGAGGAGAGAGTTACCATGGAACACTCTATTGTAAATTGAAACATTGTACAGTAAGTAGCTGTTCTCAAATTTTACTTTCGGAAACTGTTCGGAGCTTTAAAACAAAAACAAATGATTCCCACAAAGTCCATGCTATTATTCTTTTCTCTGTATAAATGAGCTACCTGAAGACATGGAGTACAGTCTTATCTGTCTCCTGCTCATTTCATATACTTGATAAGGGGCAATGCTAAATCAAGAGAGATAACAAGGCATAGAGCTGGATGAACACAGCAGGCCAAGCAGCATCAGAGGAGCAGGAAAGCTGACGTTTCAGGTCTGGACCCGAAACATCAGCTTTCCTGCTCCTCTGATGCTGC
>NC_063359.1:17020100-17051215 GCF_021869965.1 Rhincodon typus | reverse complement strand
TCAGGGTCTAGGCCCGAAATGTCAGCCTCTCTGCTCCTATGATGCTGCTTGGCCTGCTGTGTTCATCCAGCCCTGCACCTTGTTGTCTCTGAGTTGGAAAGAATGTTTGTTTTGTTGCATAACTGCTGAGGAGTTTGTTTGCTGAGGAATACTCATTTGGAACAATGTTCAAATATGCTAATTAACTGCAGTGAGTTTATACCCTTGATGAGCAAAGTTGAAATTTTTTATTGTTTGTGGGATTATCCCTGGCCCCAAAACAACTTGGGAGATACAGAAGTACTGCTTGAAATCACCAACATGATTAACAGCAGATCCTGAGAATAGAACTAATCTAACGCCACTGGTGAAGACTTCTGTGTGCACATGTGAGAGGAAGGATGTAATGAAGTGAAATCTGTGAGCCCGAAGCCTCTGCTTGTTGTGTGTGGGGTAACATCAGCGCAAATCTTCAGTTGAAAGTTTGTTTTAAGTTGTTGAATAGATTTCTCGTCAAAGTTTAATGCAGTAATTATGAAAAGTCTAGGGCTTTGAGCTTGGGGCCTTTTTGTTATGGGTGTTTTAAAACAGGTTTAATTCATTTCTCAATTAGATGTTTAATTTCAAAGTGGTGTTTTTACATCGACGGAAGTCTTGCAAATCAGACTTCAGGGCAAATTTTGCTTTAATGTTTCTTCTTACAATTACTGCTTTCCCCCCCCCTGCCCACCTCTGCACCTGAGATTTGAAGGCAAAACTTAGGATCAGTATCAAATGTGTGCATTTCCAGAAATGGTTGTGTACAATGAGACCACATGCACAGTCACAAAGTGCACGGATACTGGGGCGTTCTGCCTTGCAAGTTAGAACTGGTGTATTCAGAGGTTCAGAAGAAACACAAGTAGCAGCAAGGCTTCCTGATCATCACTGTTTCTTATGAACAGGATTTTCCATAAACAAAATTGAGTCATTTCACTTTCAATCTCAAACCTTTTAATGTCTTGAATATCCATTTGAATTCGTAGTTGACTTTTGACAATGTTTTAAGAACGCAAGTAAATTCTCTCAACAACAATGTAGCTTCTTGAATTCCAGCAATATCACGTGTTGGGGGCCTCTGTTTAATCTGCTCTTGACTTGACACGAGGCATTCAGTACCACCTGGTGTAAGGTCTGAATTAATGATTGCTGAAATGCCTAAAAATCTATTGCTGATTGTCATTAGAAAGCATGTCAGGAGTAATGAACTGTGAGTAACTGTGCGCTGTTTTCTTGAATGGTGCACCATCTTTTTCTAACTACCTCTGCTAGGACACTGTTGCTCTGAGTGAGGATGACCCGGATCACATACAACTGAGAGCTGGGATAGCCATCGAAGTGAGATAATGTTTCAGAAAGGGGCAGGTACTCGCCCTCGGTGTATCCTCGCCAGCAACTTGATGGCAGGAAAATATCAAATCATGTCCCACCACTGCGCTGCTCAGCTGTGTTGGAATTAAAGGCCTGGATTTGAGTTGAGAAATCTTTCACGTGGGTGCTTGTGTTGAGGGGACATTGTTATTTGTTATTTGTTTCTGAATCCCAGAATAATTGTCAGGCATGCCTCATTGGGTAGTACTGTCTCCTCTTAGTCACAAGGTTCTGGGTACAAGTTCTGCTCCATGGTAAACTATAGTGCTGCTCTGTCAGAGGTCCAGTCTTTCAGTTGAAACATTAAATTGAGGACCCTCCCTCGTGTGGCTACTTAAGAAGAAGGGATGTTGATCCTCGCTCTGCAGGCCAATATTTACTCGGTCAAAAGAAGATTATCACTTTTTTCTTTTTGATCATGCTGTGAGTGAACTAGTTATTACATTATAACTGTAACTACACTTCAAAACTACTTGATTGGCTATCGGAATTTTGGAGGAACTCGGCACTTGTGATAACGGCTATATAAATGCAACCCTTTCTTTCTGTTTCACCCTGACGGGTTTCTGGCCACAGGCAATGTGTTGGACGCCAGCATCAAGAGGCTTTGACCTGTGACCTTGTGGAGAAGGGAATGGGGCTAGATGATTATGGGTGGGGTCCTGATTGGCGTGGGCTCAGCTGGTGATGTGGGTGGGGTAGCTGGGGATGAAGAGGGTTTAATCGGTGGCTTGTGGGGCCTGGAGAAAATGCAGCTGCTCGAGCACTGCGGTAAGGCTGCTCACCTGGGTTTAACCATTTTTTCACCCCCTTTCAACTCCAACCAAAATTTAGCATGAAAACGAGGGCAGACAGCCTCAAAGACACTAAGATTAACGTGCATCCTGACAACCAATTCTTCATTTTCCCCTTGTTAGTCTCATTGCCAGTATGTCAGCAACAAGTGACATGCTCGTGATATCGCTGCTGTATCGTAGCATATGACTTGAGGCCATAAAGATCTCTCACTCCACCTTTCTTGGGACATATGAAGCATGACCTGCTAGTAAAAAAGCATATTGCTCTATTGCATTCTAATAGTTTAAAGTTAGCCAGTAACAACAATGTTTCTACATGATAGTTGTAATAAATGACTGTTGGATTCTTCAGTGCCATGATAGCTATGTCCAGTTTTTTGTTATGGGAGAGAACACTAACATTGCTGCATCAAGTAAAACACTCTGTAAATGTGAGCTTGCCACCTACCCCTCATCTTGCCTCCCTTATTACAGAGGAACAATTGGTTCAAGGTGAGCTGAGCTCCTGTTCCAGTTTTTTTTTTTTTTTTTTTGTTTTAAGCTCTGAATCAACTTCTAAATTAGTTGGGATAAATTTTAACCAAAACCTAAAGTTGTTGCACCTTGCACATAGTCCTAGAGATGTACAGCATGGAAACAGACCCCTCGGTTCAACTCTTCCATGCCAACAAGATATCCTAGATAAATCTAGTCCCATTTACCAGCATTTGGACCAAATTCCTCTAAACCCTTCCTATTCATGTACTCATCCAGATGCCTTTTAAATGTTGTAACTGTACCAGTCTCCTCCACTTCCTCTGCCTTGTCATTCCATACACACACACCACCCTCTGTATGGAAACAGTTGCCCCTTGGGTCTCTTTTAAATCATTTCTGTCTCACCGTAAACCTGTGCCCTCCTACTTTAGGCTAACCGGCCTGTCTTCTGCCTCCCTCCCTAACTTCAGTCTTTCCTGAAAGATCACCATTACGTCTACAATCTCTTCAGCTATCTCCTTCAGAAATCTGGGATGTCGTCTGTCTGGTCTGGGTGATTTTTATCCAGCTTCAGACCTTTCCGCTTCGCCAGCGCCTTCTCCTTAGTAAAAACCAAAAGAACTGCCGATGCTCTAAATCGAAACAAAAACAGAAATTGCTGGAAAGGCTCAGCAGGTCTGGCGGCAGCTGTGGGGAAGAGATCTGGGTTGACGTTTCAGTTTGAGTGACCCTTCCTGACCGAGTCGGTTCTGGGGGTGGGGCGGAGTCACTCGACCGGAGGTGTTAGCTCTAGTTTCTCTCCACACGTGCTGCCAAACCTGCTGAGCTTTTCCAGCAACTCCTGTCTTCATACCTTGTCCTTAGAGATGGCAACTATACTCTCTCTCCCCCGACTCGAAGTTCTGGTATGCTGCTGTTGTCTTCCACCATGAAAACTGATGCAAAGTACCCATTCAGACCCACTGCCATTTCTTTGTTCCCCATTACTACTTCTCCAACCTCATTTTTGTGCAGTCCAATGACCACTGTATTGCTTCTCTTACCTTTCGGATATTTATAATAACTCTTGCAATCTTCTTTTATTACTAGCTAGCTTACTGTCATACTTCATCTTCTCTCCCCCTTATTGCTTTTTTTCAGTTGTCCTTTGCTGGTTTTTAAAAGGGATTCCAGTCCTCTGGTTTCCCACTAACGGCGCCACATTGTATGGTTTTTCTTTTGTTTTTATGCCATCCCTGACTTTCCTTTTTAGTCATGGTGGATTCATTCTCCCCTTACTGTGTTTTTCTTCCTTGGGATAAATTTCTTCTGTGCCTCCTGAGTTATCCCTGGAAACTCTCTTGTCATTGCTGTTCCATCATCTTTCGTGCTTAACTCCCCTTCCAATCAACTCTGGCCAGCTCCTCCCTCCATGTCTTTGCAGTTATCTTTACTCAGTTATAATACCATTACATTTGATGCCAGCTTCACCCTCTCAAGCTACAGGGTGAATTCTGTCACGTTATGGTCACTGTCCCTCGGGTTTCATTCACCTTGAGCTCCTTGCATATCACTAAATCCAGAATTCTCCCTCGTGGACTCTACCACAAGCTGCTCCAAAAAAAAAAACATTTTGTAGACGTTTCACAACTTTTTTGTTTTCTTGAAATCTGCTACCAACCTGATTACCCCAGTCTACCTGCATATTGAAGTCCCCCATGATTATTGTAATGATGCCCAATCCTGCTTTTCTATCTCCCTGATTTATTTTCTTCCCTACATCCTGACTACTGCCAGGATGCCTCTGCATAACTCCTATCAGGGTCTTTTTTCCCTTGTGGTTCCTCAACTCTTCACATTCTGACACTCTCACTATGCCCTTCCACCAAAGTGGATATTCTTAGTGATAAAATCGAAATAATTGGAAAAAGAAGCAATGGGGACTTGAGGTAAAACTTCTTCATGCAGCAAGTGATTAGAATCTGGAAGTTGCTGTGTGTGTGTGTGTGTGTGTGTGTGTGTGTGTGTGTGTGTGTGTGGGGTGGAGGCAGGTGCTGTCCAAATATTCAAGACCAAGTTGGATCCTTAACTCAAAAGGAAGGATTTTAATGGAGAGAAGGAAGAGAAGCGGCAGACAGTACAATGTTCTTTTGGACAGCCAGCACAGACATAATGGGCCAAATAGCCTCCTTTGGTGCTGTACCTGCTCTGTGGCTCCATGCATTTTTACTGTAAATTTCCTTCCCAGAAAAAGTCATCAAGCAGCACTGTGTACTCGTCAATATTCTTCAGCTTCTAGCACTTGTAGAAATATCAATGCTCAATAAACAATGACTGATTGTGTAAACAGTATCTCCAGTTAGATCATGTATTGTCATTGTTCCAGGAGTGCAGAAGGAACCTATGTGCTGTCAACTTCAGCAGAATTAAGGTTTGCTTATGTAATAACAGTGACAGCATCCCACAAGTAACTCTTCCATTTTCTTTTCTTGTGTATGAGAAGCTTGTGTTATTGTCAAAACCAGTAAGGTGCTGGAGTGGCTGTGTCCAAATTCAATTCCTACCAGACTCGAGGGTATGGGTATAGAGTGGAGTGAGTTTTCATCCCTTCCTTGCAGCTGAGTTTCAAGTTCATGTCCTAAAAAACGATGGATTGCTGTACAAACCCCATAATTGATCTCTGTTTGGAAAAGCATGTCTTTCCACAGTAAGTATATTGCTTAGTTAGTATCAAACCTCTGGTATATGGAGATATGTCTTAGATTGATATAGAACCAAGTTGAACATTTTTTATTTCTTCGTGCAGAGTATGAACTAGAGCAGTCTCTGCCTTCAAAATTCAAGTAATGGTAGCTTTTTTTTTACAATTTTAAGGACTGGTTAAAAGGCCCTGTGTGTCTGTGTGTGTGTCTGTGTTGCTTTTGTTTTACAGTCATCCGGTGATTTGTAACTTTCAATTCATCAAATGGTAAGGAAGGGTCAACAGGCTGAGTGAAATATTCTGCTGTTAGTTTTGTATGTTCATACATGCCTTTACATTCAACCATTTGAAGTTCTGTAGTCACATTTAGTAACATTAGGAGATGCATGGAGGCAATTTATTCAAATGATTCAGTTTAGAGGGGATGCAAGAACTGAGATCTGGGGTTGTCTGCACACAAGTCTTTGAAGATGGCAGAGCAAGTTGAGAAGGCTGTTATGGTAAATCGGATCCTTGGCATTTCAAATAAAGGACGAGTACAAAAAGCAAGGAAGTTATATAAAACCTCCTTTTTTAGAGACAATGGTTGAACACTAGCTGGAGTATTGTATGACCAATTCTTGGCACTTTAGCAACAACATCAAGGCTTTGGACTGGATGCAAAGGTAATTTACCAAGCTGGTACTGAGCTTCTAAAGGATGAGCGACATCAACGGTAATAAGAGACTAGGGAAGCATGTGACACTCTGCTTGGACCGTGGGAGGTCAATGGAGGTGTTTAAGGTCCTGAAGTGTTTTGATAAATTAAATAGGGACAAATTTTATTTCCTGTGTCAGAATCTTCTGTAACCAGAAGATCCGGAGAATGTAATTGATTTAAAAACAATTTGAAGCATGTGGGGGCAGAAACCAATTCACTGACAGAGTTATTACTTGGAGTGCACTACCTGAAATAAAGTAGCTTCAAGAGTAACTCCCAAATGAGGTATGACCAATGTTTAAACGAAATTTATTTGGGATAGAGGAACGAACAGGGGGAGTATAGGTAACTGTTTCTTTCAAAAAGCTGACTGAGTTGCTGTGGGCAAATAGCTTCCTTTTTTAAGGCTGCACCACTAAACCAATCCAGAATAATCTCAAACTGGTAAGATATTTGAAGATTAAACACAACACTTTGGTTTTGATGGAATTCTACATATACATTAACACCGGTGATTACATTAGAAACATATGTTGCGAGGTCAGAGGTATAATTTGGCACGCCCCACTCCTTTCTTTCACTTGCTCATTACTAGCGCCATCTTAACACAATTGCTGAGTCTGAGTTCAAACTGCAATCCAATAATTTAATCACCATCTAAGCCGTGCCTTCTCCACAGCATGGGAAACCTCAGCATCTCTGACAATGCAGTTCCTCAGATTAGGCTTCAATTCATGTACTGTTTGCTTGTCTGTCCCAGTGCAAATATAAGAGCTAACGGCATCATTTGAGGCCTAGTGGTTTTGTCACTGTATTAATAGTCTATTAATACAGAAATCCAGGTAATGTCCTCTAAACCCAGGTTCAAATCCCGCCATGGCAGATAGAATTTAAATTCTATGAAAATCTAGAATTAAGAGTGTAATGACCATGAAACCATTGTTGATTTGTTGGAAAAACCCATCTCGTTGTTAATGCCCTTTAGGGAAGAAACTGCCATGATAACCTGGTCTGGCCTACATGTGACTCCAGGTCCACAGCAATGTGTTTGACTCTTAACTGCCCTCTGGGCCATTAATGATGGACAGTAAATGCTGGCCTAGTCAGCAATACCCACATCCCTGAGTGAATTAAAAACAAAACCTCTTGTTCAGTGCTTCAACCAATATTTGGCTTCAAACTGACAATCAAAACCAGATAATTTAGGTATTTGTTTACAATGCTACACAGATTTTGTGCTGTATCTGGCAGGGTGTGATTAGTATTATTGGTATGTATGAGATGATTTCTTTCACTGAATGACCCAATTTAGATAATTCCTGACATTTCTGAAACGGAAGGTGCTGCATTATCAAGTAGCATATGATAAAGTGAATGAGAGATAGTAGGAACTGCCGATGCTGGAGAATCTGAGATAACAAGGTGTGGAGCTGGATGAACACAGCAGGCCAGGCAGCATCAGAGGAGCAGGAAAGCTGACGGTTCGGGTCTAGACCCTTCTTCAGAAGTGAATGATTCTCTGGAAGTGTTGAATTTACAAACAGTTGCTTTTCTGGTGAACTCTAGAGCAAGACCAAAAGTATTCATCATATCCTGGAGCAGGGTAAATGTGTGATGTTTTCTGTGGGTGCTGTGTGAAAGTTTTCTGCAGTGTTTGCCAACTTCAGAAGCGATTATTTGATTTAAGTTTTGGAATTACCGAACGTCATGATTAGGCACTTGATTAAATTTAATTAGATTTGATGCATTTCGTTCTTTAATATTTAAATGGTTTGCTATGTTGTGATTTGAAGCCATTAGCAAATAAATTTTTCCTGAATTACTATGTCACAAGTGAAAATGGCAAGATGATTGCTTAAAATGGCTTTGTGAATGATCAGAGAATGTCTTAACTGTTCCCAGGGAGGAAGTTTTAGGTGCAATTTTATTACCATGTGTTGCTGAGTGGAAAGATACAACATGGCTGTATCGTTGAACAAACTTAACAGTCTTCTGTTCTGATGTGTTGCTCTCTCAGCAATCCAGAACCTGTTTTAGCAGGAGTACCCTTTTGAGAATGTTTGGGTGAGCAAAGCCCTAAAATAGAATTGATTCCTTTTATATAGTTTAAATAGTACATAAAATATCTCAACAATGAAAGAGCTTTCTTTCAGAGTGGCACGGTGGCTCGGTGGTTAGCACTGCTGCCTCACAGGGCCAGGGACCTGGGTTCAATTCCAGCCTCTGGTTGTTGTCTGTAGCGTGGACTTGGTACATTCTTGCCATGTCTGTGTGGGTTACCTCTGGGTGTTCCTCCCACAGCCCAAAGATGCGCAGGTGAGGTGGATTGGCCACGCTAAATTGCCCAATGATAGCCATGGGAAATGCAGGGTTACCAGGGATAGGATAAGGGGGTGGGTTTGCTCTTTGGAGGGTTGTGTGGACTCAATGGGCCAAATGGCCTGCTTCCAGCTTCTAGCTTCCACACTGGGAATTCTACAACTTGCAGAGTTGAAATTCTGATATCTGAGCATCATGTAACATGGTGTATTTAAACATGAAATAAATTTTATCTTGTCATGTTTTGACTTTTTTTTTGTATTAATATCTTAACGTGGAACCAGGCTTTAACTCATTAGGAGTGCTCCATGACAGAAGGGCTATTCATCATTTGGTATGACTATAAATAGTTTGATTTGTTGCAACTTTGTGGATAGTACAACACATTCCTTTCATGAAGAATGTGACTTTATAATGCAGTAAATTTGATGGTCTGTAATCCGACAGATGGTAATGATATTAATAATGTTTCATCTTTAAAAAAAGTTGATTTTTTTTTCATTCTAAGTGCTTCTAAAATGAATGTATTTCCCATTGTGACCACAAAGTGCAGCAATCTGGTGCTTGCGTTCTAATTTATTGCAGATTTTAAAGTATAGGCTCTGGATAAGTGATCACCACAGATTCAAGGCAATTAGTACATTTGGAGCAATAGGCTTTAGGTTTATTCACATTGGCATCTGCTTACTCTTGATTTATTTTCCTAAACTGTCTGTTTATATTGTGTGAAAAATAGAGGGCATCCTGTAACATGATATTGTTAAGCCAACAGTGGCAAAGACTAAACATCAATAAGGATGAGGACTGGTGACAAATGTGGATTGTTCAGATAATAGTAAACACGAGGAGACTGATTGCCCTGCGATAGGGATGCCGTGTTGGTTGACTAGGGTTAGTTTATGAAGATGACTGTATAGACTGGGCTTGTATTCTGTTCAGAGTTGAAGATTATGGAGTGGTCAAATGGAAGTGTTTAAAATGACTGAACTCTTTCAGTATATTAATTCTAGTGAGGTTTTTCCAAGTTCTTGTTAGGAAGGAATGCTGCATGGAAAGAGTAGTGAGTCTGGAACACACCACCCTGTCAAATCTGAGAGTGCAAGGTCAGTACAAAAGGTTGAATTTCAGCCTGATATTAAGGGTTATGTAATAAATGCAGATCGTAGAATCCCTACAGTGTGGAGCAGGCCATTCAGCCCATCAAATCCACACCAACCCTCTGAAGAGCATCCCACTCAGACTCCGACCCATTCCCTTAACCTATCCCTGGAACTCTGCATTTGCAAGGGCTAATCCACCTAGCCTGCACATCCCTGAACACTATGGACAATCCTCCTAACCTAATGGATGGATTGAGTCAAGGCACAGATTAGCCATAATCCATTTGAAGGGCCAGTATAAGAGGTTTGAGTGATCTTCTTTTCTAGTAACGAACTTTTTTTTTTAAAAGAAGGCGCTGGTGCCAAGTGTAATATTTCAGTTTTATTTCTCAGGATTCTGAATCAGGTTGCAAACTTTTAGAATACAGGCAATCTAAGAAAACAGCTGAATACAGTCCATGAGTTGGGTCAGGGGATGGGATGAGGAGAGTCTAAGCACAAAAGATAAAGGTTTATGACCATTCTTCCAAGAAGTTTGTTAAACATTTACAGCTTGTGTATTGCTTTGAACACTTGAAACAATTTCAGTTTTCTTTACTAATACTCGTATTTTAGACCTGAAAATATTGTTCGCAGCTGATTTGATTTTGTTATTGAAACTTGGTGAACAAATAGTTCAGTTAATCTGACAGGTTCAATAGGTACAGCATTTGCTATTCAGTTGATAGTCATTCAGTGTGTATAGGATTGAAACGTTTGACTGTTTCCCACTTATTGACAATTATAAAAGCACTTACTTTCATGTTAAAAAAAATAAACTATCTGAAATCCACACAGTCCTTAGTGGACTGTGTACATTAATACATTCTGTATGTGAAGAGATTTTTCTTGTGCTTAAGTGTTTCACGCGTTATCCTTAGGCACATCTCTCGTTTCTCCACTGCGTAACTGTTTTATTACCTGCCTGCTTGATTTCTGTGGTAATATTGTGCTCAAAGTCCTTCCTGGGGGCAGGGGAAGGGACACTTTTTAGGTCGCAGCACTCATTTAATTGGGTTACTACTTAACAGCTAAACACAAGTGATTGACAGCATGGAAAAGGATTTTTGGGACTTGTTTTAAACTGGCTGATGAAGGCGCTGCTTAGTGTGACTAAGCAGTATACATCCAAGTTTCCACATTCAATTACCTTTTTTAAAGAAAGATGTGCATTTGTGTAGCACCTTTTCAAGACCTCTGGACAGCCCAAAGCACTTTGCAGCAGTGATTTACATCATGCTTGTTGCATAAGCAACACGGCAATTAGAGTATAGCAAGGGTCTGGAACAGTTACAAATGATCTGTTATTTAGTTCCCCCCTCTTCAGGAGTGCCAAGGAGTATTTTCTATGCACAGGTAAATGGGACTTGTTTGAAATTTCTTGCCATGCTTCCCATAGGAACGATCTTGTTTTTAGTTTCTCAGATGGACACAACTGCTAAGATGGCTGTCAAGAGTGTGGTGACTCATTCAATCTCAAGCTTCGGGAACATTGTAATTGAATTGCGCCATCTGGGGACTCTTTCCCCCCCCCCCCCCCCCCCGAATGGACATACCAGCGTGATTGTTAGCAGGTGCAAATTCCACAGATATTTTCCAAGTCCACCTCAAAAGTAGAATAATGTAGAGCTCTAGGGTTTGTAATCTCAAAATCAATGTTTCACAAAAGACAGTGAAATACACCAGTTATGTACAGACTACCACCAGCTCCTATTTAATGGTGTCATTGAACTCGCAAACCATTCTGACTTGGCAGGTGGACAGAGTCCATTATTGGTCATGTGACTATGTAACCAGCTGGCAATGGCTAGTTTCAATCTAAAGACCAGGCAATGTGCAGGAGATGGCAGAACAGACATTCTGCTGCTGATACCAGGTGGTATCATCATTGCCTTTACAGTATTTCAATTCTTAAAGCCTGAAAAAAAAAATCCCCCAACCTGACTGCAAAGCTAAAATCCGTCTGTAAGGGAATTTGACCTCCTCATAAGTGTCTAGCTTCATGATCTCCTGAGCATTCATCTGTTTGAGGACCTTCTGCAACAATCTGGGTATCTGACTGACAGTGGCTATTTTGGATACGTTATAACTAAGCTCAAAAGTTGGAGGCATGGGTCAAGTGATCTCTGATAGCTGAACGTAGAAACCGTTAACTATATTCTTTTAGTTTTAACATTTGTAGAAATGCAATACTTTTTCAAAATTGTAACCTCCTTTGAATGTTTTGGATGTGATGTGTTTTAGACAATGTTGAGATCAATGAATAAAAAAATCATCTCAATTCGTAAACCCAAGTGTCTCTGGTAGTTTTTCTTTTAATTGACTACATGCTAAAGAGAACTTGGAAACACATATTCTAAAACAACACCACTGACTGCAGACAGGAAGGGAAGAAAATTAGGAGTTTGTTTATTTCACCCTTTCCTTTCTCTCCCTGACACCCTCCCCATCTCTAACAATAAA
Source organism: Rhincodon typus (assembly GCF_021869965.1). Classification (NCBI taxonomy): domain Eukaryota; kingdom Metazoa; phylum Chordata; class Chondrichthyes; order Orectolobiformes; family Rhincodontidae; genus Rhincodon; species Rhincodon typus. The sequence goes on along the minus strand of NC_063359.1, from coordinate 17,039,251 downwards.
AATTTGTAACATTCCTGTGGAAAGTGGTGCTGCAGCATAGTCTGTGCATAACAAGGTGTAGAGCTGGATGAACATCAGAGGAGCAGGAAAGTTGACATTTTGGGTCTGGACCCTTCTTTATGGCTGTTACATTCAAGTCTTGAGTGAAGTCTGAAGATCATTATGTTCACATTCTAAGCCATGTGGTCTATCATGAACCATGGCTGAGTGCTTCCACTGTGCCAGCATCATATCAGCCAACACACGGTCAGAGCAGCACTGTCCCTCCTCAGAGTGAGTCACTTTTTGGGGAGCACTCGGGGTCTTCTGTGAGAAGGTAATATATCCAAATAAGGTGAGAATGGGGCAGTTAATTAATGCTTGGGTTACAATTGAGCAACTAGTTCAGAATACTGGAGGGACTGTGCAGCTGAGCAAGAGTTTGTATACCTTTGGGAGCAAAAAATTTTCATTGGCATTTAGAATTGGAATTTAGGTTTATTGTCACATACTCAAGTTACAAAAGAATAGGAGTACAGTGACAAACGTACAATGTCACCAACACATGGTGCCATCTTAGGTACAAAGTACCTAGGTACAATTCTCAGATTCAAAAAATAGTGAAAATAAACAAGCTCCACGACATTACAGATACACATAGTATAAGTTAGGAAAATAAATAAAGCTAAAAAGATAGACTTTACAGCCTTTCTATAAAGGCTTCCACATGGTCTAACCGGGCTCCACTGGTTCCCAACCATTAGCCTTCTTTGCTTTGATAGTTTACTGTTCAGAATGTCGTGTTCCTGACTTGCCGTATTATAAAGGCTGATAATTTAACCTCCTTTTGGAGTGATCAGAGAGGAAATGATTCAATGACTTGAAACTGCATGAATTACTTGCTGCATCTTTTGGTTTTGTAGACTCTTCACAATTTTGTATCTTTGAGCATGTGATCCTCACAAAACGCAGCAAGAAAATTTGTCTTTTGCGTAGTTTTGGAGGCTCATTACCAGGGAATTTATGGTCTCTTAGATGTCCAGTGTCCCATCCCATTAGCTACATATAATGTGTCCATTGTTGACTTTCAGCTTTTCAGACAACAGAAATTTTCAATGGGCTCCTTCTCCTTATGCATTTGGAATTTGATTTAAGGTATGTGGCTCTGGATTCCAAGTTTAAAAAAGGGGGCTTTTATTTTGGTTATTGAATATAATTTTCCTCCACTTGAACTGACATCTATGTTTATTGCTGATGCCTACTACAGTGTGAAGACAGTGATGCCCCTCTTTAGTAATACCAACCTATAGCAATAACCTGATCGCAGGGTGTTTAGATTATACTGTGCATATTTTTGGAATCAAATAGTAGAATTCCACCCAGTTTTACATTTTGTATGCACACCTGCAGGTAAATCGTTATGCTAATGGAGTGTTCATTGATGTGACTGTCCTAGTATTCAAAAAATATTGCCTGATTAAAGCTGTAGAGTATGTGGAATGAATTTTCAAAAGATGAGTTTTAATTGTCCTTTCTAATTGGCTTTTACCAAATTTTCATTTGCTTCATCTGTAGGAAAACTAGTCCTTTGAAATGGAAGATTACACAAAGCTGATCTTTTGCACATCTCTTGCTTCACAGTGTCACAATTGTACACAGTCAACCCATTCATTATTTTTGTCTGCCCGATATGCTTGTTTGCAAATGTAGGTTAGCCCAGCACCGTATTAACAGTCATTATTGTCTGACAATCTGGCAACGTGCTTTGACTTGTATCCAAGGGAAAGGCCTGAACATAAAGGGAATGCATTGTTGAGGTGTGGGTGTGGCCAACAATATTGTGGCCTAGATTGAGGACAAACACGTCATTGTTGGCAGAAGCTGAAGTAAAACTTTTATTTTGCTCAGCTTTTGAGAGAATATGAGCTGCGTTTTGGTTTTGAAGCAAATGTAATCTTTAATTCTGTATTCACTAAACAGTTTGGCAGCTTTCAAGTATAAATCTCCTCCTTTGCTCCAAGGTTTTGGATCATTCAAAACAATGCGGACCAGTGGGCTTGGTGACAACCATATTAGATTGATCTGACCATAAAACATGTTAATTTTATCCCAGGATCAAAAGAGCTCTTGCATCAATATATCAACGAGAAGCATCAATCTAATGCATTGTTTTCTTGTAGGACTGAGATAATTTGAGGTTGTGAAAGGCTTATGTATTAATACAATTTTTTTCAGCTTGACAGAAATGCTACCAGAATCAGAGCAACAGTAAAAAGTTCTTTATTGAAAAGAAAAGGCAGTATCTATAAAGAAAAGAAACAGTTAATGTTTCAGATCATCAGAGTGTAGTGCATGCCCACAGATGTTGCCTGATATGCTGAATTTGTCTAGCATTGTTTTCACTTCAGATTTCCAGCATCAGCAGTACTTTGTTTTTGTAATAACTTGACATTTCTACAGTGTCCCTCCTTCCCCATGTTTCAAAGAAATATTAGCAAGCTGAACCTGAAATTACAGCTCAAATATCAGGACAAGCAGCTACAAGTTTGTTCAGAGGTGGTTTGAGACTATCTTGGCAGTAGAAGCGCAGCGAAGTTCAGGCATGGTATTCTGAAGCTTATGGTATATGTAATTGAGGCATGGTTGCTAATGGAAACAGGATGGCAGAGCGATGAGAATCGGAGGGTAGGACATCGCTGGGTTGAGATTAAAGCTACAAGAGATGCAAAGACATGTAAAGCTAACTGTTTGCAGTTTGATGACACTTGGTTTGGGTCAGCCATCTTTACTTTAATTCATATAGTCAACAACTTTTTTCACTATCACTGTGATAGTCCTTCGTTGACATGGTCTAACCGTAAATCCTACTTATACTGAAACTACAGGTACAGGAACATTTGACTTTTTTTTGCATTGTTAAAATCCTCCCATAGTGGAAACTCATTCAACAACAAAAGGAACTGCCATCTTAACAGTCTTCAAAGTTGAATGGTGACCTGCCATTGCTGGCCCCATTATGTTAAGTTGATTAGGTCTGTTTTGACTCCTGTTTTAAGCCTAGCCGACAAAATAACATGGTTTGTGTGCGCACGATTATGTGTAGCTGATAATTGTTTTTGTTGAACTTGTGGGACAATTGTTACTGCATACAGAAACAACTCGTCCTGCCATAATGATAGGTGTTTTTGTTTAGCCACCCAGACTTATGGGATTTGTATGTTCGTTGCAAATACAAACAACTGTTTTGTTGACCAATCTTAATCAGTAGTTTGAGTTTTTGTTGAAAATATTTACTTTTATACCAGGTCTTTCAGGATCTCAACACCTCCCAAAGTTTTTAAAGTTCATGGAGTATTTTGGAGCATTGGCCTGGATTCGTGTGGTGTCTGGAGACTCCATGGAGGATTGCAAACAGCAACCCCAAACTGATTCCAGGATTTCTAATCAATACCTTGGTTTTCCAGCTTTCAGGGTTGCCTTTCTTAAGGATGTGAACTAGTTTTGGTCATATCCATTGTTAGTGCTTTTAAGCTCATTGTGAGGATGGGCATCTCCCTCTCATTGAACATTTTCGTGGTGTTTTAGCAGCTTTTTAAAGAGTTGTGGTTGTGCCATACATCATAATCTGCATGAGGGAATCCTTTTGAATGCCAAGTTTGTCTGAACTCTTTTCCCCCCGCCCTGCCATGTTGGCTAGCTCAACTGCAGCCTGCATTTACTCCATGCAATTTACAATCCCACTTTTACAGGAGGGTGAAGCCAGAACTTGTCCTGATGATTCCTACTACCTGCCTTCAGAATGGAAGTCCAGGCACAGAGCAGTGGCTCATGTGGCGAATATGGCAGTCTGTTTATGCACAGAGCTCCCTCCAATGTGTTAGTGCTGGTTCAAGGTAAAATTGGCCAGGACACTGGTGAAAAGTCTTCTGCTGTGTGAAATAAGGGATCGTTTCATTGACCTTTTGGAAGGTGGGGTAACATTCAAAGCTTTCCTTCAGTGTCTTGTCTGAAAACTTGTGCCTCTGACAAAGCAGCAATCCCTCAGTATTGTGTTATAGTGTTAGCATTGATTTTTGTGCGTGTACTTCTGTGCTGGAATTTGGTTACACAATCTTTGACTCTCATGTATTGCATTTTAGCCGCAGATAGCACCTCTTACGTTTACAAAAAAAACCTGCACATTCAAGCACATTGGATCGAACCTACAAATTTGGATCCTAACCTGATAATAGGGCACTTCATAATAGTTGAGCAAGTTAATGACTCTTTATTAAATTGGAATCGTCGACCTCCATTGATGTAATTGTTATCCAGGAAATGCAGGCCTGAAAACTTGAAATACAAGAGGACAGCATCCATTGCACCACTTTATTCCTACTTAACCCACGTTGCCATGTTTTAGATACTTTCTAATCGACCTGTTCAAAGATGTTATTGCACACCTCTGGAGCAGGTATGGACTTGAACCTGAACCTCCTGGCTCAGAAGTAGGGACACAACCACTACATGGGGCGGCACGGTGGCAGAGTGGTTAGCACTGCTGCCTCACAGCGCCAGGGACCCGGGCTCGATTCCAGCCTCGGGCGACTGTCTGTGTGGAGTTTGCACATTCTCCCTGTGTCTGCATGGGTTTTCTCCGGGTGCTCCAGTTTCCTCCCACAGTCCAAAGATGTGCAGGTTAGGTGGATTGGCCATGCTAAATTGCCCATAGTGTTCAGGGATGTGGGTTAGGTGGGTTATAGGGGGGATGGGTCTGGGTGGGATGCTCTGAGGTTCAGTGTGGACTTGTTGGGCCAATGGGCCTGTTTCCACACTGTAGGGATTCTATGATTCTATGACCTCAATAGCCAGGTTTTACCACTAACTTGGTTGAACTTGCAGGCCACCATTTTAGCTAATGCAATCTTTGCCAACTGCATGTCAAAAATCCCAGTCAACATATAATATCAGTTTGCTTCAAGACTCCCTTTGTATAAACTATGTTCCAATTCATTTTGCTTTTGTCCTAAATGTTCTCTTTTATTGTTGAAAACCTTTATTCCCTTTCTCCCAAACAAATTTAAACAATGCCCCATTCTCCTGTTTCAATGCTTTAACTAGCAAAACCTGTTATTTTGCAGTGTCTCATAGATGGAAATTAAAGGTGAAAATGAGATGTAACTCCACTGAGTTTCACCTGGATTAGCAGCTTTCCACTTTACTGCCGCGATTAGCATTCTGCATAAGGAAGCTCCCATAATGTTTGTCACTTTATATAGAGTTTTATAACAAATTTTCACGATTTCTTCCTCACTGTTACTTCTAGCTTACAAGCAATATCTTTCCACTAATCAGATACTCCGCCTTTCACCTTCCTGGTCTGACTGCCCAATGCTACCTAACTTGGTGCTTTTAATCAGAGTTAGTCTGAAGGTTTTAAGTACCTTTTTCATTTTGAACGGTTGTTCTGAATTATTATTAGTCACATCTACCTCGGTGATGAAATTTGTTTTCAGCAGTCTGAGAAAAAGCTATTTTTATAGAACACCAGTTCGAGTTAGTTGCGTAACAACATTCAATTTGGCCTCTGGTAGTAGTGGAGCTTCTTGCAAGTTTTCAACAAGATGTGAGGTGTATGATTGATTAGATGGTAAACTTATTTTAGTGTTCAGATTTTGAACCAATCAAATCTATCCATTTGCTAGAGAAGGGAGCTCTCTGATATTTGAGTACTGTAAAGTGATGGTATCGATACAGTTGTGAAATTCAGAATCATTCAAATTGTTGTATGTAAATAGTTTGGTTTATTGTGTTGTATCTTAATTTGTTTTGCATAATAAAACCAAGTATACAGCATTGCGTGCTTGCATTTTCAGTGAAAGACCACCTTGTTAAATTTCAAAAAATCTACCAAACTAGATTTCAGTCAGTCCTCCCTCCAAGTCTACATTTTAGCTCAGAGCTGTGATCTATCCGTTGCTCCCCTGAATGTTTCTTCAAGCACCTGCCCGAATAGCCTGTACTATAACAGTCTGTGCTCCCACTCCCAAATTCCCAGCCTTGGGCACAACTGGACATATGGAAATTTGGCTCCATTAGGGCCATCCAGCCACGGTCATTGTTATACATTGAATGTAATGATGTGGGCTGCAGATGTGCAGAGGCATTTTCGCTTAAGGTTGCATTTCACCAGTGAGACAACATTTTCATGTTGTCACCATGCCCGTTTACAGATGTGCAGCTGGCCATTTTGATGGCCATCTTTATGGTATCCTTATGGTTGAGTCAATTACTCCAGACTGAAATGGGCAGGCTCCATGTTTGGACTGCTGGTTTTATTTTTAATTGTTGTGTAAGCAAGTATTGACTAATTCACTGGGCTTTTTTTATTCGGAGCTAACATCCTGAGAAATAGGAAAGTGGGAGGATCACGAGTTCACTGTGAGGGGCTTGGAGGAAGCCTTGTGAGCATTAATACTCTAGTGATGGTGAGGGTGGGGAGGTGTAAAGTTATGTGTAATGTTTGCCTCATTACAACTGATTAAGATTGGATCTCAGGGAAGGGACATATCTAGTTTTGTGAAGCTATCGGTCTGAAAAATGTTGGACTTGGGTCGGCGAATTCGTATTGGAGTGTAGTTTTGGAGTTAAGGTCAACATGAACAGATGACTGGAAAGTGATCAATCAGAATGGGAGCAGTTGTTTTGAAGGTCTGTGACCGAATTGGCTCTTGGAAAGGAGCTTCGAGACCAGAGCAGCAAAAGTGGAAATCTTGTAATCGTATGTGAAAGTCAATGAGACTAGATGACTTGCTGCGTCATTAATGTCTGGCAGAGTTGCTGAGAAATCTGAGATCTGTCTTGATAACACTTTGCTATTTGTCTGTTATGGGGTGTAGATCACAGTATATATTACTTACGCTTATGGCTTGTTAATTCTGGGTGCTAGTAAAATGTTGTATACTTGAATGTAGGTTGTATTACTGTTCTAACATATATTGTTAGTTCAAAACTGTGGAATCTTGCAGCTTCATTCTGTTAGTAAGTCACGTGGAACTTGCCCTTTTGTCGATTTTAACAATAAATATTGCTTGACCCTACCCAGATTGGACACAGTTTGGTGAAATCCAGAGTCATAGCGGTCAACGGTCTGGTCTGGGATCATAACTTTCATCATAGAAACAGAAAAATAGAAAGAATAGTCTCAACTATTGCAGTTAACTTTGTGTATGTAAATATAAGCAATCACTTTGGTGCTTCTTTTAATCCAGCCCTGTTCTGTTACATTAGTGTAGAGTTGGCCAAGCAGCATCAGAGGAGCAGGAAAGCTGACGTTTCAGACCTAGACCCTTCTGATGCTGCTTGGCCTGCTGTGTTCATCCAGCTCTACACCTTGTTATCTCAGATTCTCCAGCATCTGCACTTCCTACTATCTCTGTTACGTACTGGGATACAAATTAATTGTTAATGTATCAGGTCACTTTGACTCTAATGGGATACAAAACGGTTTCTTAAAACCTAGCCAAGCTACTGATTTTCTTCTTTCATCATTGTACAACCATATCAGCGAAATGTTCTTGAATTATAACCAAGTCTGCCTTTTCACTTTTTTTTACAGTGAAAATGTATATCATCTGTGATTGTCTGTACAACAAAAGGCTGCTAATGGAATTTCTTGGGCTATTGTCAGGGGCTGCTACTTTATCCTTGATTGACCACTTATTTTTACACTATTTTTCAATCTAGGAAATTATGTACATTCTATCAAAATGTGTTGTTTATGACAGATTGATATGTCTTTTTATTTCATTTTTGAAGAATTATAAAAACTGAATATGTGTTGATGAATTACTTTTTATAAAATACTGTGGCCCAGGAAGGAATTTGTCCTTTTCCACACGGCAGTTGGCAAGGTTGCTTGGCTACACCTCCCCTACGCTCCATATATTTTAGTGATAGATGATAATTTTGCATCAGAGCTGAACCTCCCATTATAAACTCATTACACCCATATTCTGTTGTGCAAATACCTCTAGTATGGAGAAAGTTTTTAACAAAATCTGGTCAACTGCAAAACTAACTTTTTTGTCTGTGAGTCTCAAACATTTTCTACAATGTTATTTTCTGACCTTAAAACTGGATATACGTTTTGTAATTCAGTCCTCAAAATGTCAGAAAACTTAGCACTTGAGTCATTGTGGTATTAAAGTCTATCCTTAGAGCACACATGGTAACGTTTTTATAGATGAGTCACCCTGTGAGAAACCACTTCGCTGTATGGAACATGAAATGGGATAATGCTGCTGTTCTGAATTCTGAGCATTGTGCAAGACAACAGGACTTGTGTGCTGGTGTGTGGGAGAGGTTTGGGATAAGATTAATATTACTGCCTCATGCAGGTCAACGATTACAATCTGAAGGATGGGTACATGTTGCAGTGTGGAAACTATTTGCTTGATAATTTTTGGGTTCAGGTCATTGAATCCAGTACATTCTGTACTTTTTTAATATTAGCTCCGTTTATTCCGTCGCAAGTGTCCTGAGTGGCGCAGTTCCTAAAAGGATGATGAATATGTTGAAAATCTACTAATGGGTTCGATAATGCATCATTCTGCAGCCAAAAGAATTAGTAAAATTTAGTTCTTTCAGGGTGATTTGTGTTGTTTCTAAAGGTTGTCTATCTTTCCCAGTGCTGTCTGAATTCTTCTCTCTTTTTGTCACACTTTTGTGCCCCATCTAACAAACTTTTGGACAGATATGATTAATATTTCCTGGAGACGCTGTAAATGTTACTTCTAGCAGTCTCTCGGCAAATCATTGCATTGCCTGTCCTGTGCCAGCTTTCGGTTCCCTATTTTGCCTACAGTCAATCTGGATGACGAGAGGTAAAACCCATCTTTCACAGCAGATCCTAAGATTGAAACATAGAGGGGATTATGTAACCAATGCGATCTGATTACATTTATTCAAGAGTGACTACAAGTTTTGATTTGTGTGATACTTAAGCAATTGGGGCCATCAAGGAAGAGATTCTAACACAAACTGCAGTTTAAAAAAAATCAGTTATGGGATTGCGCGAGACTGATGGTTTGAACAATTATTTGTTCCTATGCCAGACTTTTTCATTTAGCCAGCTTGTCAACAAGAAGTAATACTTTCTACTATTGTCCAAACCAGCTGTGACAGATCTAAAGACAATCTGCTTCCTATGGAGCACCTTCTCATGCCGAGTTTGAATCATTCCTCTGCCAAAATGACTAACCCAATGATTAGGTTTGTACTAAACAGTGAAAATAATGCTTTAGACCTGTCTTCCCTACTTCACCTACTCTTAAAACAGGATGTGAAACTTATTCGTTTCTTCCTCTGCCAGGTAGTGAACACGGGTGACTCCCATCTCGATCCTTTTTCTCTCGGGTTTCTAACCTGAATGTTGCCAACACATCTACAGTTCCTCTTGAAGGTATTGAAAATATCCCCTCCCACATCTATCTCTCCTGCAGCACCAATTTGTTTTAACCCATCCAAGTGAATTTTCACCTTGAGCTCTGTAATGGCCCAGCAAAGTAATGGACAAGATTGATTCAATTAGATACAAAGCCTTGTCCTTGACTCATCCTCGATTCTGTAATCATTTGGCATGATTTGTCATGCTGTTACATGAGAACTAGGAAATAGGAGCAGGCTATAAGCCCCTCCAACCTGCCCCGGTGTTCTTTCAGATCATGGCCCAGGCCTCCACTCCTCCTTTTTTGTGCTGGCTCCTAGTTATCCTCACTCCATATTTTTTTAAAAAAAATCTGTTTACTTCCTGTTTAAACACTTCTAGTGATCTAGCCTCCACAACTGTCTAGGATGGAGAATTCCAAACATTCACCCTTCTCTGGCAGGAGAAATGCCTTCGCATCTCCACTTTTAAATGCGTATCTGCTAGTTCAAGATGGATAAATACATGAATAGGAAAGGTCTGGAGGAAGATGGATGAGGAGCAGGTAGGTGGAACTAGTTTAGTTTGGGATTATGTTCGGCATGGGCTGGTTGGACCAAAGGGTCTGTTTCCATGCTATATAACTCTATACCCCCACTAATGAAAACCTCATCTCAACATCTCTTGTGTCAAGTCCCTTCAGAATCTTTCATGATACTACAAGATCATCCCTCTATTCTTCTAAACACTAATGAATTAAAGACCTAACCTGTTCTTGATAAGTTAACTGCTTCGTCCCAGAAATCTAATCCCATGAGGCTCTTTTTGAACTTTCTCCAATGCCAATATGTCCTTTCTTAAATGCAGGGACCAAAACCGTGTGTAATGCTCCCAGGTGTGGCCTCACCAACACCCTGTACAGTTGTAACAAGACTTGCTTATTTTTAAATTCTAACCCGTAGCAATAAAGGCCTGAAGTTCCATTTTCCACCTTAATTACTTGCTGCACCTGAATAATGACTTTGTATTTCATGCACAGGAACATTGAAATCCCTTTGTGTTGCATTGTTATGGAGTCTCTTTTCATTTAACTAATGGTATGCCTTTTTCGCTCTTCCCACCAAAATGCATAATCCCAAACTTTCCTGCATTAAACTTCATCTGCCAAGTTTTTGCCTCCTTGCTCAATCTGTCTATTTCCCTTGCAGCTTCCTTATGTCCACATAAACAGGTGATAGGGTATAATTTTAGCAATTTTGGATACATTACTCTTAGCAACCTCCCCACTCCCCCCCCGCCAAAGTAATTTGATATCAACATTAAATTATTGAAGTCTTACGAGTGATCCTTGCAGTACACCACTAGTTACATCTTTCCAATCTCAAAAAATCTGTTAATCTGGACTCTGGCTAACACACAGACAGTCATTAATGCATGCTTACCCATGACCCTCAGCACCATGAGCTCCTTCCTTGAGCAGTAACCTTATGATAACCTTCTGAAAATCGAAGTGCATTGCATCTTCCAGTCCTCCTTTATCAATGCTGTTATATCCTCAAAATACTTTAGCAAATTTGACAAACATGATTTCAGGTTCTCCACTGCTGCTTTTTGATTGTTGATCTTTAAGGATGCCTTCCCTTGTTCCATTTTGTATTTGTCCAATAATATCCAGAGCATCTCTAGCAATGGTATAATTTCAGTCCCTGTCCTCTTGCTTCGAAGTGTCTCTCAGATTCCAGACCTAATTGCCTACCCCTCTCAATGACATGATATCTTTGGGTGTTTTGTCTTTATGTTCACTCATGAATGTGTTAGCATTTCCTACAGTTAAATTGCTTTTTTTATGTATTGATGTTGGTCTAACCATGGACCATATACTGACTTCATATTCTCCACTGGCCTGAGTGAGGCTGACCCAGGTCGTTTAACTCTGTCCATTGAAATCCCAAAATGTGCTTCTGAATGAAAGATGTAAGGTCAGCCAAACACACTTGCTTTCCCCATCTAAAAGGTTACCTACCTCCATCACTGTGGTATTAGCAGCTTTGCTTCTACCTCATTGGTATCTTTTGCTGGATCAGTCTTTTTTGTGTCTTTGTCCCTCTACGCTGTCTTTGAATCATGAACCTCTGTAAGATTCAACTTATTGAAAACTCTGCTTATATTCTCCATGTAACATGTCCTGTTCATCCATCATAACTACCTGTCTTTGCATGGTTTGCATTGGCAAAATTAATAGCCAAATTAGTACTTAATCAAGTTTCCTAAAATGAAAAAAATTAGGTGAATAATGAATGACTGACTGGTTTCTTTTGGTTGTGGTATTAGTTGAAGCAACATTATTCAGCACAGCTCGTTGGCTAAAATAGCTCCATGTCATAGTATCTTTTATGTAGGCAGAAGATTTCATTACCTTGGGAAAGGGTCAAAATAAGTAGATTGTAAAGATAAATTGGGGAAGAAATTAATCATAAATACAAGGAAAATGTAGCTAGAAATATACAAGGTAGCATTTTTTTAATGTGATGAAATGTCTTGCCACTTGGCGTATAATCAAACAATAATCTAGCAACCATGTAATCCAGAGAGCCCAGCAATTCCTTATTGGAACCATGCTTGTTCACCATGGCCACTGGTGAAATTGGAATTGTATTAGTTATAACTCTGAAATTGAAAAGCTGTAATGACACCATGAAATAGATTGATTATTTAAAAACCCATCCAGTTCACTAATGCCTTTGAGGAAAGGGATCCTGACATCTTTACCTTGTCTGCCCTATATGTGACTCCAAACCCACAGCAGCGAGGTTGACTCTTAATTACCTTTCTGAGATGGCTGCGTAAGCCACCCAGTACCAAGCCATGACAGGGAAGTGCTGTGGGAGTGCCCTTGTCTGACCCATTGCAGGGCAATTGAGAATGGGCAGCAAATGCTGGCTTTGCCAGTCACACTAACGTCACATGAAAGATTTGAAAAAATTGGTACCAAGCCACATGAGATATTAGCACAAGTGAAGAATATCTATGTGACTGAGAAGTGCTTCTTGTTAAGGTGGTGGAGTCCGATTTATTTGTAGTTTTCAAAAAAAAACCTCGTTATGGAGAAGAGGGCAGGACCAGTTGGTCCAAATCTAAATGATAGATAAATGCCTTTGGATTGAGCCGTGGATGCTGCTAAATAAAAGATTATTCAGATTAGTATATGCAGACTGAGTAAAGTGAGTTATTCAATAAACTCTTCCCATTTTCCTAAACCATCCAACTGGAGAAATGTGAAACCTTTAACATCTCTGTGAACAATTGAATTAACGAAACTAGTTTGTTCAGCACTTGAGTTACTGGGAATACACCCTGTTAAATGGAAGAGAGACTCTATGGCTATTCTGGTGATTTGTCTTAAAGCTAAATTTATCACAATCTGTTGCTCTTGTCTTACTCATGTAAATGCCATTTTCTGGCAAGAGTAGCCAGATGCGCGCACATGTTCCACAAGGCGAAAATTTCACATGGGCACCTTGCTGCAAGACTTGGCAGCATTGAAAGGCTATTAATCTCTTACTTTAGTACTGCAATGCTGACTGCATGAAGTAGCAAAGTTAATAGACAATCTTTCCAATTACACATGGTTCCAGCAGCATGTGCCAGTCTACAATTACTGGTCTCGCACATTTACAATCAAGTCTCTGGTTTGATGAATTTCAATCTGTTATACATAGTAAACGTATATGAGAGGATCACCCTTGGTTTCATCAGACTTGATGTCCCAGGTTGCTGTGGTCCACATCCTGTTGGTTAGGATGTGAAGCAGTCTTGAGTATTTTAATCTAATTTCAAGAAGCATTTGGGCTCCACCACTGTGATTATTTTAAAACAGCACTTAAGAGGGTTGAAACACTGAATTAGGAATGGTATCAACATTTTGGAATTTGTATTAATCAGTACAATGTTAAACTAAACATAGTATCATACTGCATCCTCCTATTTGGTTTGTAAACACAACCAGTGTATACTGTGCTGCTATTTATATTTTATAATGTTATCTAGGTTTATGCTGAGCACGCTAGGCTTGCGCTGTAGCAAGATTGCAGCTGTCGTAAATGTATTCTTTAAAACTTTATCTATTTGTTTCCTTTCTCCCCCACTGCTCTTAGACAATTTGAAATATTATACAACCCAAGATCATCTATTCAATCTCATTACAAAGCAAAATAGAAGAAAAACATTGCTTGTTTTGTTCTTTCTAGCCCTTTACGTACCTCTGTGAAAGACATGCCACAACATCTTTTACGCATTGAGAATCCGATTTACCCTAATAACTGCAACATTGCAATTGAAGTTTACTTGAAAGAAAATATTTTAATCCCACAGGTAGCAAAGCTATCTGCCAGTAATTCTGCCACAATGGTTGATGTGATTAGAACCAAGTCTGACACTGTGAATGGACAGAGTCTCATGCCATTTGTCCAAGACTAGTCAGCCTGCTTATTTGGGATATGAAGCACACTAGTCACCTGGAGTTACAGATTATGTTGACATGTTACCATATAATCCTGAATTCCAAGTAAGGTGTAATGGTCCAAGGTGGACAAAGAATTTTGAAAATAATCACTAGCAAACTGTTTAATTTGATTCATTAAACTCCACTTCCCCTAAGTCCTATTTTGCTCAGGTCAATCTGCTTTTATATTTTTGTGGGTTTTGTTTGTGTGGACTGCATGTCATAAGATGGATGGGAAGCTGGTTAGTGAAAGAAAAAGTGAACAAAAAAAGTGTTACAGATTTCTCACTTGATTAGTTTGGGGCTTTTTAAGTTTAGAGCAGTTTCTATGGATATCCTACATCTGGACAAAAACAAATAAGGTGGAGGCCCCCAAAACTACTTTATTCCTTTTGCTTTTTATTAAGTTATTGAAATTGTCCGTGAGTCAATTGCACTTGTAAAGCTTTATTTCCACAAAAATATTATTGCCAAGAGAGAATATAAGTGTTTATGTTGCAAATGTTTTAGGACAAATACACTTTTTTTTTGAAGCTTTATCACTGTTGTACAAAAGGTATGATATCCAGTAGATAGCAAGATCCCATAAATTACCTTGCAGAGACCAGATAATCTTGTTTAATGATCTTGTCTGCACCAATTTTTATCTATAAGAAAACCTGCTGGTCTCCCTTTTTGAAAATGACCAGGGAATGTTTTTAGATCCACTTTACAGGGTAGACTATGCCTTTACTCAATGTCTTGACACAGTCTCCTTCTGTCACTGCAGCACTCCCTCGGCATAGCACTGCACTGTTGTATCCACTAGGTTTTTTCAAATGTGTGAAAATCCCTGGAATGGGATTCAAGCCCTCAACTTTCTAACTGGAATAAGAAATCTCCTGCCTTAGTCATAAGTGACAAATAATGTTGGAGATTTGCAGTCCTTCACACCAGTCTTGGGATTAGACCTCTGTGGCAGAATGAATTTCTTTTGGCTGATGGTTAAGTCAATTTCCTTGAAGGGTGCCAAGAATCAGACTTATTGCCGGAAATTTAATAAAGTAAGGCTTTTGAAATATTGAAGGGAGTGGCTTTCAAAGGGAAGGGAGTACTTGCTTGATTTTCACCGCATGGAAGAAAGTTTCTTGTGCGTAACTAGTTTGAAGTCGATCAGGTCAATGCAGTTTTTTTTTCAGAAAAAATTCTGTCCTCATTTATCTGCTTCAAGTAATTTAACTGAATCCATGTATAAGCCCAAAAGACATTTAAAATACAAATTGCCTGTGTGTGTGTTATTTTAAATTCTAAATGCTAATTGCTACTGAGTTTATAAAAATCAATGTGGTAGTGTTTTCTAATAACCTGATATAACTGTAGAATATTAATTCCACATTGTCCTTTTCTGGAAAGCCCATTTTATGAAGGGTAGTACTGGAGCCAACTCCATACTCCATATTACATTAATTCACAGAGGAATAATACCAACACACAGCTGGAGTTTAAATTCATGTCAAAGTAAAAAAACTGATGATGCTGAAAGTCAGAAACAAATGAAAATTGCTGAAACAACTCAGCAGGTCTGTCACATCTTTGGAGAGAAATCAGAGTTCATGGTTTGGGCCCAGTGACCTTTGTTCAGAAAATGCCTTGGATTTTTTTTTGTAACTGCAGGGAGTGCCATAATCAACTGTTTTTGTTTTCCACGTGCAAGACTATATACAGAACTGCTTCAGTAACTGTGCATACGTAAGATTTTTTTCTATGAATAAAGTATATTTTTGCAATTAAAGTAGTCCCCTTAATGGTTGCTGCTCTGAACTGTTGAAGACCATCTTGGCTTGGCCTGGGTGCGGGCTAATTAGGGAAATTCTCAATGTGTCCGTGCCCTGCTGCTCCCGATTGTTAAAGGTCAGTAGTATGTTTGGAGTACTAACACCTTGAGACCAGAGCAAACATGGGCAGCCTCCGAGTCTATGAGCCACCTTGTGCCCTATTGCAGGGTATTGCTATGGGCAAAATCACGCTAAATTAGCAGTGGTCACTGGGAGAACTTCCTTGTTAGAAAGCTTCCGTTGAAGACCACGTCACCTCCCAGTGGAAAGATGGACACGTGCAGTGACAGCCCATCAGGAAACCCCTTCCTGCACAGGGGAATGGCTCAGAGGGTTTCTCTGTGAGACTGGACAAATTAAGGGGTGCAATTTCACAAGGGAGATTAGCCCCAAATACTGCAATGTGAAATTCCATCAAAAGGGGGTTCAGTTAGGGCAGGACTCCACTGAACACTTAAGCTGTGTCAACTCCTCCAATGCAATTGGTTAAGAACCATCAGTACTTTGAAAATGTAGATGAGGTTGGCTGGCTGGATTTTCATGCCATTATTTCCTCAGATTTGGTGGCAACAACAGCCCAAACCTTCTATTTCCCTTTCAGTCCTTGGTGGTGGGTGGCACTTGAAGCCAGATCTTCTGCCCTAAAGGTAGGGCCACTACCAATGTACTGTAAGACCATTGTGTCCTTTCAATACATGTTCAAGTGACACCTCTATAACATCCTCCACCTGCACATAATTAGATTGATAAAAATTAACTTTTGGATATTTTAATAATTGACACTGGTTTGGTTGCAGGGGCTGTGAGAGCACATATTGAATTCATTGCTTGGTTATTTATGACCTTAACTGGCAAATGAAATTCCAGCACATTGTGCAATTTACACAACATGCAATCCTTGCATACGCCAAATTCTTAACCTTGGTCAAGCTGTAGGGGTTTTTTTTTGCTTTCTCGGGAAGGATGAATTGGTCGCTAAGGCATCCTGTGATGTTTTCCAGCAGCTTGCTGACTGTCCATTTGTGTTTTTTTTTTGCCCAGTTCATTACTGGACTTAAGCCAGCATTTATTGCCATTGTTAATTGTCCTTGAGGTGCTGGTAAGCTGCTGCATTGAACCACTGCAGTCTTTGGGATGTAAATGCATCCACAGACCTGTTCGGGAGGGAGTTCCAGGATTTTGGCTCAAACAGTGAAGAGAAAGCAAAATAGATTCAATTCAGGATGGTGCGTGACTTGGAGGGCGATTGCAGCTGATGGTGTGCCATGTATCTGTTGCCTTCGGCCTTCTAGGTGGTCAAGGTCACAGGTTTGAAAGGTGCTGTCCCAGCATGTTAGATGACGATCTTGTACAGATTCAAGTCACTCCACATGAAGTAAGGCTGAAGGCACTGGGCCCTGACAATGTTCAGGAATCTTACAGAAAACTTGTGCTCCAGAACTAGTCAACCCCTAGTCAACATTACAGCAGACGCTTTTTTTTTCTTTGTTTCCTTGCATTCTTAGATCATTGCAGCATTTTAACTTTATGTTGATGTAACAGGTCACTTTTTTTTAAAATACATGGATGTATATCAGTCATTTCATGAACTTTACGAATTAACAGTGGACAAGATTTTAATTGCATTAGGGTTTGAGGGTCTTTCTAGCTAAAAGTCAGGCAAGAGATGAAGGGAACCTTAAAGTTGGCTGGAATTTTGATAATTTATTAAGGAAAATGGTTTATTTCTGGTGCTAGAATTCTTTAATTTTTTTTAATTGAGCGAAATAGGAAGTTTTTATTCCTTGATGACAATAATTTATGGATTATCAATTGAAGTGTGTGTGGTTTTTTTATGGACTGGACCAGACCAAACCCCCTCAAAATATATTCAGAAGGTAGTTTGTACCCTAACTTTTTCTTGCATTGAAGGTAAGTGTAAAGGTGTTGCATTCCACATGCAATTTCATGGGTCAAACTCCTCGGGTTAAGCAAAACCTACATTATTTATAAACAATAGTTAAAGAACAACAAAACAAAGAAGAAATTGGAATAACAACTCTATTGGAAAGCTTAACAGTATAATAGAATATTTAACTACTCAACAGTAACTATTTGAATATAGTCACATCCCATAAATATCCCCTTGACAGAGGAAGAGAGTGAGAGTGAGTAAAAAGACCCACCATCAAGACCTAGCAACAATTGCCACTACTGAAAACTTAAAAACCAAAAGTCTGTGGGAACTTGACCCCACCCATTCAGGCTGCTTCTATTGTTCCAACTTCTTAGGAAAAAACCCCATTGCCTCAAACTGTTTACTCTATCTGGTGTCTCTGAGTAGACTGCTTTTCACCTCTGCTTTAAAACCTCTCTCCAAAAGAACCAGAACAAAGTACACCTCTTAAAGCCATAGTGTCATAGTGTGTTGTTAAAGCACCCAGCCTCTTGAGCTTTTTACTTTCAGTGGACAGCATCTGTATCCTCTGGGTACTTGGGTTCACATTCCAATTGGAATTGCTTAAACCTTTTATTTTTAGGAAGAAAAGTGGAATTTGATTAGTTTCTGCTGAGATATTTGGTTTTCTCTTTTAATTTTGGTGAACTGATAAACCTGCTGGCGCTGTGGTTTTGTACTGTTCAGGCACTGAAACATTGTTGTTCCCATGGCAAAGATTAAGTAAATAGTGCAAGATGTGCCATGCTCTCACTTCTCTGTGTGCAGTATAGAACTTAATCCAACAGCTTATTGATAGGGACTCGGCCAAGTGACTTGGTACTTTTTATGATTTGGGAAGTAGTCCTGCCCGTACAAATCTCAAGCTCTTGATGCGTGATCAAAGTTTATTTTCTCATTATGCCATTTTCAGCAGATTTATGTAATGTGACTTATGAAGTACAGCTGTTTAAAATTTTCATCTGACATAAACAGTTGTTCCAGTGGTCCCCCAGCATCACGGATGCTAGTCTTCAGCCAATTTGATTCTCTCCTCATGATATCAAGAAATGGTTGGAGACTCTGGTTACTAAAAGCTGATGGCCCCGAACCTCATTCCAGCAATAGTACTGAAGACTTGTGGTCCAGAACTTGCTGCTTCCCTAGCCAGGTTCTTGCAGTACAATTACAACACAGGTATCCACCCAGAATTGTGGAAAATTGCCCAGCTATGTTCCTGTACACAAAGCAAGATAAATCCAACCCAGTCAATTATTGCCCCATCGGTTTTCTCTCCATCATCAGTAAAATTATGGAAGATACCATCAACAGTTCTACCAAGCAGCACCGGCTCAATAATAACTTCCCATTTAACACCCAGTTTGGGTTCCACCTGGGCCACTCGGCTCCTCATTAGGCTTGTTTCAAACATGGACAAAAAATAAACTGATTTCCAGAGATGAGGTGAGAGTGATAACCCTTGACATCAAGGCTACATTTGACTGAGTGTGGCATTAAGGAGCCATGGCAAATCTG
>NC_063359.1:17008769-17019600 GCF_021869965.1 Rhincodon typus | reverse complement strand
AAAGTGCCGGGTGTGGTGGAGCTGGAGGGGAGTGTGGAGCGGACAAGGGAGTCACGGAGAGAGTTGTCCCTCCGGAAAGCAGATAAGGGTGGGGAGGGAAAGATGTCTTTGGTGGTGGGGTCGGATTGCATTTGGTGATGATTTCATTTGCTGATGTTGGTTGAGTAATAAATATTGATCTGTCCTTCAAAAGGATGCCATGGATTCTTTTACATCCACTTGACAGGGTAGTCAGAGTCCTGAGGCAGCAACACTGGGAATGCACTACTCTTTCAGTATTTCACCATTACATCAGCCTGGGTATTTCTGATAATGTTATCTTTTAGAATATGAACTTGCTCTTGTTAAATTGTCGCATTGCTAATTGAGTGTTCTGAAGTCGCATAAATCAATAGGTAGGTAAATAAATAAACAGACAGATGACTAAATAAATAAATAAATCGTGCGAACCTTTTCTAGCCTGTCCAATCTGTTGTGCTGCAGAAGGCACAGTTGAGGATTTTTCTCACATTTCCTTGGACAATGTATCACAATGCTACTAATTCGATAGGTTGAATCCTTCTCTATAGATGGAGCAGGATATTACACAGGCACTCACAGTTATGTGATGGTGTTAAAACTCATTGCAAACCCACTGCTGCTATCTTTAAAGAATTACTGCATCAGGAAAGGCTTGTGACCTCTTCCACTTCATCAAGGTTTGAAGGTCAAGGAGCAAAAAAATGAAAAAAAACCCCTTTGAGAACATTAGGCACAAATGGCAAATGTTGGTGACGCTCAGCAGGTCAAAGAAGAGAAATGATCAATTTACCTTATTGGTGTTCACATCCCAACAAAATTCAGAATCGTTGAGAATGCTATTCATTAAAAGACAGCTTTGGAGTTAGTTGGAGCAGTTTTAATGATGAACTTTTCTTGAGAATTCCCGGCCCTCAATGGAATTTGTTTTCTAGCAGACAACACATCAAAAGTACATCTTTGGCTTTAAAGTGCTTTGGAATGATCTGTGGTGCTTTTTAAATGCAAGTCTTTCTTTTTTCTCAATTAAGCATCTACAGGAGTTCATTCCAAGTTAATTTCTGCCTGTTGACTTTGTGCTGAGATGTTTACTGACATATGCTTCAGCCAAAAATATGCTCTGCAAGTTTCTTACTCAGTGTTTGTGATCACATTTGTGAACAGGAAATATAACAGCTAATGGGATCATTAATCAGATCTCCTGTTCCAAAAGACCTGGTGATCCTGTCAGCAGCTTTTATACAAGCTTTCCTTCCAACTCCGTGCCTGACTTCTTAAAATTTACCTCTCAGTCTTGCCGGTCAGACTCTTAACTAGGAAGTAAAAACCAAAAGAACTGCGGATGCTGTAAATCAGAAACAAAAAACAGAGAACAGTTCTGAGGAAGGGTCACTGGACCTGAAACATTAACTCTGATTTCTCTTCACAGATGCTGCCAGACCTGTTGAGTTTTTCCAGCAAATTCTGTTTTTGTTTCTTAATTAATTACAGACCTTTCCTGTAACCATGGATTGTGCACATGAAGGTGATTAAGCACCACTCCCAAAAAAACATTAGCAAGTAACTGTGACAGGGCTTGCGGCTTCCCACATGACAAGCCCCCAACTCACAGGTGGGTGAATACCAGCAGAAGCAAAATGAGCCCTTCAGCCTGTATTAACTGTCCACTAAAAGCCTTGATTGGTCATGGAATGAGGAAAGATTGGACAATATCCAAGCTTCAGCAGACAAGTGGCAAGTAACATTTGCACCTCACAAATGCCAGGCAATGACCATCTCCAATAAGAGACAATCTAACCACCAGCCATTGACATTCAATGGTGTTACCGTCACTGAATCCTCTACAATCAACATAGACTCTGCTATAAAGCAGAGGTTGACCCCCACCAACCCCAGCAACTGAAATTGAAACCTTGCCCTATAATCTGTAAAAGGAGTATGAAAAATGTTGTAACCTGCTCTTCAGCAACTTTTAGCAGTTAAATAAAACAAATTCCTGACACTCATTTTAAAATCAACAAGTTGCAATTTACTTATCTAACTCTAACAGTGAACAAATTAACCAAACTATTAACAAACCGAATAAATCCCTTCCAACTATTAGCTATTCCTGAATAAAGCAAGATTCTAGTGTATGCTGTTCCAATAAATACAAATCCCAGTTATAAATCAGTTCTGAGAAAGGGTCATCAGACCCAAAATGTTAACTCTGGTTTTTACTTCACAGATGCTGCCAGACCTGCTGAGCTTTTCTAGCAACTTTGTTTTTGTTCCTGACTTACAGCATCTGCAGTTCTTTCGGTTTCTACAAATAAAAAA
This sequence comes from Rhincodon typus, assembly GCF_021869965.1. Lineage (NCBI taxonomy): Eukaryota > Metazoa > Chordata > Chondrichthyes > Orectolobiformes > Rhincodontidae > Rhincodon > Rhincodon typus. Next base: position 17,017,263 of record NC_063359.1, on the reverse strand, counting down.
TAGAATTTAGTTTCTTGAAGCTACAGCCAGGTGATGTGTCTGCCATAATGGCACGGTGGCTCAGTGGTTAGCACTGCTGCCTCACACCGCCAGGGACCTGGGTTTGATTCCACCCTCAGGCAACTGTCTGTGTGGAGTTTGCACGTTCGCCCTGTGTCTGTGTGGGTTTCCTCTGGGTGCTCTGGTTTCCTCTCTCAGTCCAAAGATGTGCATGCTAGGTGGATTGGCCATGCTAAATTGCCTGTAGTGTTCAGGGATGTGTAGATTAGGTGGGTTATAGCAGGGCAGGTCTGGGTGGGATGCTTTGAGGTTCAGTGTGGACTGGTTGGGCCGAAGGGCTTGTTTCCACATTGTAGGGATTCTATGATTCATAATGTTCTATGCCTTCTCCATCAATTCTTCTGTCAGGAATATTAACTAGTTGTACCATTGTTATTTAGATGATGCTTTCTCTAAGACATAGAGGAGGCTGTGAGAGCAAGCTATTGTCTCTTGAGAGCTGAGGGCCATTAGACCTGGCAGATAGCAGCTAGTTCTGGGGCTTCGTCGAACTGCCACCTTCTTTTAATACCCTTGTTGACATATCAATATTTCTTACAGTAGGGTTGGTTCTATGTTGTCAAAACCATCAGATTTAAATTTAATTAGTTTTTGGTATCTAAGTGCCTGGTTCGGATTGATTGGCTTAATTCAAAAACTTGTTGCCTTGGTAAAAACTGCTGCTTGACCTGCTAACTGTACATCTTTCCATATAAATGTTTCAATTCAGGTGCTCTCTGTGTACTTGCAAACTTTCAAGCTGCTGCTCACAGACATCCATTTTAAGTCTCTAAGCAAAGAAAAAGTACACGATCTTTTAAAGGGACCACGCAATGCTTTCCCCCTCTAGCATTTTACAAATACCAGATTCTAACTCCCTGCCTCCCAATCCACGAATACTCCACTCAACTTCACAACAAGTCATAGAGTCATACAGCATGGAAACAGACTCTTCGGTCCAACCTGTCCATACCAACCAAGTTTCACAAAATAAATTAATTCAATTTGCCTGTGTTTGCCCCATACCCCTCTAAACTTTCCTATTTAAGTACCTGTCAAATATCTTTCAAGGTTGTTGTGATTGTACCTGCATCTAGCCCTTCATCTGGCAGTTCTTTCCACATATGAACCACCCTCTAGGTGAAATGTTGTCCCTCAGGTCCCTTTTAAATCTTTCCAGTCTCACTTTAAAATTATGTCCTCTGTTTTTTAACTCCGCAACCCCAGGGAAAAGACTTTTGCTAATCATATTATGTATGCCCCTCATGAATTTATAAACCTTTATAAAGTCACCCCTCAACATCCTTCTGCTCCAGTGGAAAATATCCCAGCCTATCCAGCCTCATGTTATAAACTAAACCCTCCAGTCCCGGTAATATCCTTGAAAATCTTTTCTGCATGCTTCCAATTTAATAATATCCTTCCTATAACAGGGCAACCAGAACTGTACACAGTACTCCAAGTGGCTCACCACCGTTCTGTACAACCGCAACAAGATGTCCCAACTCCTATACTCAATGGTCCGAACAACGAAGGCAAGATCCTGGGATTATCATTGACCAGAAACTGAACTGGACCAGCCATAGAAATACAGTGGCTACAACAGCAGGTCCAAGGCTAAGAATATTGAGGCAAGTAATGCACCTCCTGACTCCTCAAAGCCTGTCCACCATTTACAAGGCACAAGTCAGGAATGTGATAGAGTACTCCCCCACTTGTCTGAATGAGTGCAGCTCCAACAAAACTCAAGAAGCTTGATGCCATCCAGGTCAAAGGAGCTACTTGATTGGCACTACATCCACAATCATTCACTCCCTCCACCATTGACCCTCGTTGACAGCAGTGTTGAAGATGCACTGCAGAAATTTATCACAGATGCGTAGACAGTACCTTCCAAACCCATGACCACTTCCACCTGGCACACAATGGCAGCAGATACATGGCAACACCATCGCCTGCAAGGTCCTCCACGAGTCACTCATCATCCTGACCTGGAAATATATCACCGTTCCTTCACTGTCGCTGGGTCAAAATCCAGGGATTCCCTCTCCAAAGGCATTGTGGGTCAACCTATGGCACATGGAGGCAGTGGTTCAAAAAGGCAGCTCACCACCACCTTCTCGAGGGCAACTAGGAACAGGCAAGAAATGCTGGCCAGCCAGCATCACCCATGTCCCACAAGTAATTAAAAAAAGAGGCATTGAGAAGGTATTAACTGCAGAGGAATCACCCTGCGGAATCTTCCATTTCTTGGGCATTTCCTTTGGAATCTGCAATGTTGGGAATTCCACAGGATCTTCAAGTGGAACTCCCATCTATACTGGAGTAACAACTGGCCACTGGAAAATCCAGCCAGCAGTTACTCACAAAAGTGGAAGAACTACATTTCTACAAGACTGACCCAGTTAAGAACAGTACAGCAGGAGAACGAGCAGGCCGAAAAAACACGTACACAACAAATTAAATCAAAATAACTGTGGAGCAGAGAGGTCGGGTTATGAACTAACGCGTATGTGTGTGTGAGAGAGAGAGAGACACAGACAGAATGAATGAATTTGGGGAGATAGAGAATCAGCTCGCTGAAGAAAAAGAAATGTCACAGAGCAGAGAGAGTGAAGTGGAACAGGAAACAAAGTGCTGCTGCCATGTTGAGAAACACCTACTATTGACAAGAAGGAATGAGCATTTAATTCAGAGGCAACACTCCGCAAGGTAAATTATAAAAAATAATAAATAGATTGAGATCCATCCATTCTGGTAAAATCTGATTGTTTCATTAAACGAAAGAACTTGGTGAAATGCTAAAATCCGATAACACAGATAATGCGGCAAATACTCGAGCTGCTTCTCAAACAGTTTTAAAATGTCAATGTTAAAACAACTGCTAATGTTTAATTCCCTGTTAACAGAGCAGTGTATATCATAAAACTTCAACATTAAATTTTAACTTAGGCGTTGCTGTTTAATCCACATAAGTACTTGAAAGAAACCTGACTGCAGTGCAGGTCTTCATATGAAAACTGTGCTGAAATGTTTGTACTGCAGCAGGAACAGTACCTACTTCACAAGATTTCTGCCATGGTCAGGCTGACAGCTTTCATTTAAGGGCTTGTGGCAAAAACACAAGTGCATCGAAAACCTCCCTACAACGATGGGAACTCACCTGTTATCTTGAAATAATTACAGTTAGTGTATGTGAAAATCAGCAGGTTTCCCAAGGTCAGGGAGAAGCCTTTCTCTGGTACTCTTTCATACATTATTGTTTATTCTTATCATTTCTGTCTTGATCTTGACGCCAAACAAAAATAATCCTTGTAATGTGCAACTAAACAACTTAAATCGAACTATGGGGCAACAATATAATATTACTTTGAATTGACAGCAGTGAGCTGCTGTAAATTTTTGTCAACATTGCCGATCCTGAGCCCTCTTCAGTAATGCAGCCTGGGGTCATTTGGAAGTTGTGTTACACTGAGCTGGGTATCCTCAACCAAGAGGTTGTGTTACTATAATTTCTGAGATCAGGAGGGGATATGTCAGCTAGGTCTCCCACTCTCAACCACAGCACACTGAGTCTTGTGTGTCAGTATTCATCGAGAAGCTTGAGAATTTACACTTGTCTGTATTTGTCTCCCGTTTTTGTTCTACAGAGCATCGGAGGCTGAGGGGTGACTTTATAGAGGTTTATAAAATCATGAGGGACACGGGTACGGTGAGTAGTCAAGGATTGGGCATATAGGCACGGTGGCTTAGCGGTTAGCACTGCGCCAGAGACCTGTGTTTGATTCCAGCCTTGGGCGACTGTCTGTGAGGAGTTTACACATTCTCCTCATGTCTGCGTGGGTTTCCTCCAGGTGCTCCGGTTCCCTCCCACACTCCAAAGATAGTGCAGGTTAGTGCCATGCTAAATTGCCCATAGTGTCTAGTGTGGGAAATGCAGGGATAGGGTAGGGGTGGGATAGTCTTTGGACTGTCAGTGTGGACTTGATGGGTTGAATGGCCTGCTTCCACAATGTAGTGATTCTAGGATTTCCCGCAGGGTACGGGAAGCCAAAACAAGAGGGCATAGGTTTAAGGTGAGTGGGGAAAGATGTAACAGGGACCTAAGGGGCAACGTTTTCATGCAGAGGGTGGTGCATGTGTGGAATGACTCTCAGTCTCAAACACAACCCACCCAAAAAAATTCAATGAAGGACTTCTGAGGCCTATGGGACTCTATGGGAATCAGAATACTCCATTACAGCAGCTGACAGGAGAAAACTGGAACCAACAAGAATGCTTTGATTTCTAAATAAAAATGTACAGACGATATTATGAAATTGACAAAGGTTTTACTGCAGCCAAGTGTTGTGTCTGAGCAATTACAGATAAGTGATTCCATCCCTTTTGTCAACAGAGTCAGAGCAAAAATCACATTTTGGCTGCTTTGTCTTTTGATTTGGTGATTGAATGCAGCTTTGTCTGTCATGACTGAAATTAGACCACTGGGACATGGTTAATGGTAACCATGGTGTAATAGAAAAATATATAACAATTCCTCTAATCCATTTTATCATTCAATGACGGTTATTCCAGTATTGTATGTGTATTCATCTCCACTTCCCAATTAATTTCTGCTCCTCGCTCACTCTAATCAGAGCCTCGCTTTCTTCAACTGTAATCCAAAACTCAGAGAGAAGAAAACAGGATTAAATCTAATTATAGAACTAAAGACATGAGCCAGTTTCCTGATCCAAGTCCTGAAGCAATTCTTTCTTCGACTAAGAAATCCCCTTAAATCCCGATTCAAGCAGTTTGTCCAACAACAGGAAATGAGACCACCAAAATCACCAGAGGACTTATCTTTATTTTTAATGGAAAGAGGAAACTATGGCAGTGTTTAAAATTTGTGGGGGAATATAGTGAAACATTTAAACAAATAAACATTGAGTACTTCAAGTCATTTAATTTAATATCTGTAAAATCCTCGCTTCAACATTCTGTTCCTGTTAATCATCTTCAAATTTTTAAAATTCCATCCTTTTCATTCCAGTTATCAACGTTTGATGCTTAATTTTGCTTCCAAATGTAATTCAATGAAGTTAGTTTCTCATAGGTGAATCTTTTCTGTTTAAAGAAAATTGAATAAAATATGACAGTTCCATTGTGCATTTCAAGTATTCAGTTCCATTAATCAAACAAAAGAACATAAGAACTAGGAGCAGGAATTGGCAATTCAGCCCCTCAAATTTGTTCAATACGATCATGGCTGATCCCATCTTGGCCTCAACTCCACTTCCCTGCCCACTCTCCATAACCTATTAACCCATTACTAATTAAAAACCTGTCTATCTCTTCCATCAATTAGCTCAATGTCCCAGCATCCCCCGCACTCTGGGGTAATGAATTCTACGGATTCATGACCCTTTGAGAGAAGTAATTTCTCCTCATCTCTGAGGAGAACAACCAGTGAAATTACATTATTTTATTCACTCATGGAATGAGGGCATCATTGGCTAGATCAGCATTTATTGCCATCCCTAATTGACCAGAGGACAATTAGGAGTCAACCACATTTCTGTGGGTCTGGAGTCATATGTAGGCCTTACCAGGTAAGAAGGACAATTTCCTTCTCTAAAGGACATTAGTAAACCAGATGCGTTTTTCTGACAATTGACAATGGGTTCATGGTCATCATTAGAATCTTAATTTCAGATTTTTATTGAATTCAAATTCTCCCATCTGCCATTAGGACATTACCTGGGTGTCTGGATTAACAGTCCCAGTGATAAAATCACAAGGCCATCACCATATATATTATTCTAATTAAATAGCTCCTTTAATAAACTGAACTATTCCAGGCTGCTTCATATGGGTGCTACAAAACAAAATTGACCACCCAACATACATAAGCAGATATTAGAATAACACAGCTAATACCCACACATAATTGACTCAAGAATGCTTATGACTAGACCAATTGCTTACTGATGACATAAAACAAAATTCTGCAGATGTGGAAATTCAAAATTGAAACAGAACATTCTCAAAACACTCCACTAGTCTGGTAGCATCTGCGGAGGCCTAGGAGGGCCATGGCCACAAGTCAGAAAGCTTTATACTTTCTCTGTCCACAACAGCTGAGTTGTAATGGGCATAAGCATCACAATCTTCTCTGTGTCGTAAACAGTGGTGACACTTTTCCAATCTTATTCTCCAAACTAAACAAAGGATTTAAAATGGTCAGAATGCAGCTGGAATTCCCTCATAAGTATGGTTGTAAGATACATTCCAATAAAAATTAAATTCTGTCAGCTGTTTATCATGAAAGTGCAGCCCTTTCTAATTCTGTGTTAGCAGACCAAGTGTCACACTCAATTCAAACAACTAGGGTGGCATGGTGGTTAGCACTGCTACTGCACAGTGCTAGGGACCCAGGTTTGATTCCACCCTTGGTTGGCTGTCTGTGTAGAGTTTGCATGTTCATGTGTGTGTGTTCCAGTTTCCTCCCACAGTATAAAAACATGCAGGTTAAGTCGATTGGCCAAGCTAAATTGTCCATAGTGTCCAAGGATGCGCAGGTTAGATGTGTTAGCCATGGGAAATGTAGGGTTAAAATCCATTTTTACATTTCTGCACCAAAATCAAATGTGCCAATTTATGTTTCGAAAAAGGTATTAAAGTGAAGCTGTAAGCCACATGATAAATGTCCACTCTACAATTACAGTATCTGTCATAGCACGAATTTCTGGCTGTAGTCATTGTTCCAGCATTTATTTCTGATGTTCCAGGCTGGGTCAAGAATTGATCATCCAAAACTCTTTAATACAGAGATAGTCTCAATGTAACAACTGTACCACAGCGTGTTTCCAAATATTGGGGTCAACAGACTTTGGTTAAATTTACAGAAACCACAGTTTAGCAGAGCATTCCAGAAATACACAAGATAATGCTTCCATGAAAGACCGTGTAATGACATAGCGAGAATCTTGATCCATTGCAATGTAATCGGAATGAAACAAAATTCAGTTGAATTGCTGAAAGCAAGATTAACGCTAGCTGAGATTCTAGCCTGTCCACTTCAGAAAATGAAAATGATTGCATCTCTGGCTTTGCACATAATCTCACAATGGGACATACAACTATCTGCAATGTCCCATATTGACATTGTTTCTATGGGCTAGAGATAGCTGAAGCAACTAATCTACCAGCAAACAAATCAAAAATCTGCTTTAAAAACATTAGTTTTCAACAGTAGTAAAGGAGAACTAGTGAACCATATTCTGTAGACTTGCTGATGCTCTTTACATTCTGTCCAGCAGAAATATTTTAATATTGTCTATACAGTGAACTGATATTAGCAGTGCGAGACTTGTTTGTTCATCAATTTATTTTCACTGTTTTGCCCTCAATTTTTATCAATTGCAAAAGTGAAGGGTTCAGTACAATATGCAATATAAATATTATATATGTGCAGCGATCGCCATTGTCGAATACAAATTGGATGGACCATTATCAACAGCATTCTCAGCAGTCATCACAAACGTTAAATAGGGGAATCTTTTCTGTGATTCAGAGAATAGATTGTCCACTGAAATAGTCTCTAGTCAAAGTTGCTTTTAGTTTATTTCAGTGAAAGTCATATAAAATGAAATCTTGTCACATGAACATTTCAGTCATTCACTGAAAGTTTGAATTTCTTTCTAAATGTTACCGGACTCCATCAAAAGTAGATTTATTGCAAATAATTTTAAAAAGGAGTGAATGAGGTTTTCTATATCCTGGGTATATTTCAACAGTGAGGTTTGTATAAGTGTTTCAGGATAAAAACCGGTTCCATTTCTACAAAATGTGTTCCTTTCTACCACTGTGAGCCACACAAAGCCATCAACCAATGAGACTACAAGGCAAAATGAAAATTACTCACAGAATGAAGTTATGGCATGTTGTACAGTGATGAACTTTGGAAAAGTTTGGTTAAATTGGTTAAAAAAGCATTATCTTCCTTGTCACATAAAACTTATTTCACAATGCTCCCTTCCGAATGTGACGTGGATATCAAGCATCACAGAAAGAACCATCTTTATTTAAAACTATGTTGGTACTTTTTAGACAATTTCAAACAAGCAGAAGCAGACCTTGATTTTTCAGAAGAATATAAAACAGATCACAGTGAATCAACGACACTTTACATCTCCCACAATTTGTATTTAATACTAACTCAATATCAATTGTTTTGGAATTGCACATAAAACCAGAATCTAACTTCTTAACTTCAACAGTATAAAGGATACCAGAACTAGGAAGCATGACATCTTTGCCTTCATACAGCTCCTAACCATCCCCCAGAAGTGCTGTAAGTATTTCACTTGCAATTCAAAGTCTACAGAGGTAGTAGGAACTGCCAATGCTGGAGAATCTGAGACAACAAGGTGTAGAGCTGGATGAACACAGCAGGCCAAGCAGCATCAGAGGA
>NC_063359.1:16995751-17008269 GCF_021869965.1 Rhincodon typus | reverse complement strand
GGTGAACAGTGCTCTCTCTTGCAGTTTTCTAAAAGAAACAACTCGCCTGTTTATTTTATTGTTTCAAGATTGTCTTGTGTAAGAAAATTCCACATTAAGCTTCCAGTGCATGAAAAATTTTCTTTGGAACAATCTTCTTCATTCTTTATGATAAATTGGCGAGTTGTTTCTTTTAGAAAACTGCAAGAGAGAGCACTGTTCACCGAGATAACATTTTAAAAAAACTCTGATTAAACTTTTCACCTCATTGATTCCAGAATGAAAGCTTCCAAGGTCTCTCTTCATAACTAGAATCGTCATCCCTTGATTGTTATCATCTTATTTTTAAGACCAGAGTTATTCAAACAAATGATTAGGCAGTAGACAACAATGGTTTAAAGCACTGTGAAGTGATGTTGAGCAGTAATTTCCTGACTTGATTTCCACCCCCCCACCATGCTGATTTTAGCTAATCTTGGCCAAACTGGAATTCTTGAAGCAATTACATTTGCTGTTTGTACACCGTCTCAAGAAGCAAAGAACAGCCCGATTTCCCTGCCCGGTTTTCTGATGAGAGCAAAGAACTAATACAACTTTGTTGATGGGGATATGTTGAGAGAAAGTGGGAAGAATTCTCCAACTTTGCCAGAATATCCAATGCGAACATGTCATGTGTGAGTGAATTTATGTAAAAAAGAAAATTACATTTTGTTTGATGCCTGTAGGCTATAATTAAAGGAATACTTTCTAGTGGGTTGTAATCCAATTTGAACTCAACATAGAAATGGCCATTGTGCAAGTGGCTGTCTGCAAGGAAAATATGACTCCTTCTATAACCCCATGCTTGTTGTCCATGTAGTTTGATTTAATTTCCCAGCAACGTCAGATTGCTGGATAATATAGAGACTTGTCAATCTTGCCATTCCTTGATTATTATGTTCAACAGCAGTTCAGAAACAGCTGCCAGCTGCTAGCCTTGGGATGTTAGTGGAAATAATATTTCGTTTTCATGCCCACAGTTGACCATATTGGACTGGTTTTACCATAATCAATTTCAATATGCTTGCCACCTCAGTTTTAAGCTGACATTCCTCGATGATTAGGTTTTGATTTTCTTCTGCTTCAAAGTACCTTGCATGTTTTCCCCTCCTCCACATAATCCTGCCAAATCATTTTAGAGAAGACATTAAACGTTTTGAGCTGTCTCCTGGAAAAACTGTTATAGATGAAGCTTTGTTGTTCTTAATGGTTGAACAAGCCCTCAGTGGTGACTGGAATTTAAGAATGTTTCTGCAAACATTCCAGTGCTGCAGGATCAGATTTTCTGTCAGTGGAACTTTGTACAAATGGTCTATTTGTGTTACAGTGCTTGTAAAAGGACAATATACCATGATTTAACTCATGACTGCACTTTCACAATGTAACATGAATTTTCATCGGTTTGTCCGTAAATCTAATGGCATGGAAATTCTTGTACGCTTGGAACTAAGATTACAGTTTTTGATTTACAAGAACTAGCTCCAAATATATGCGTTAGTTTCCAGACCCTTGTAAATATAATCTTGGGTTCAAGTAGTACCCAATGTGGGTGTCAAGATGAGCCCGATAATTGCAGGCTAGTTAATTTAACTTCAGTATTTGAGGAAAATATGCAAACAATAATTCAAGGCAAAATGAATAGCTGTATGGATAAATGCAGGTTAATTAAGGAAAGCCAACATGGGTTTCTTAAGGCAAAATTGTTAGCTCCCGTTAGTTAAACAAAGATTTGAAGAGTTTAATATGGTACATACTTTCTTCCAAAAGATACTTTTTTTTCATAGAATCCAGTGGAAACAGGCCCTTCAGCCCAACAAATCCACACTGACCCACAGAGCATCCCACCCAGACCCATTCTCGTATAACCCACCTAATCTACACATCCCTGTACACTATGGGCAATGTAATGTGGCCAATCCACCTAACTTGCACATCTTTGGACTGTGGGAGGAAACCGATGCAGACACAGGGAGAATGTGCAAACTCCACAGTCAGTCACCCAAGGGTGGAATCGAACCCGGGTCCCTGGCGCTGTGAGGCAGCAGTGCTAACCACTGAGCTACTGTGCCACATTTGATATGCTGAAGAATGGAACTGTGGGCAAAGCTATATTTTATTGCTGTTTGGGGGCTGTGGGGAGGTGTGAGAGGACAGCAGCAATATGGATACGAAATTGACTCAGTGATGAAAAGAAAACTGTAGTTAGTAGATGTTTTTGGGCGCAGGAAGGTTGGTAGTGCAGTTACCAAAGCTCAATCTTAGGATCCTTGTTTTTCCTCACGTATATTAATGAACTTGACCTCAGTTCACCAATGCATGATAAACTTTAGAAGCATGTTGAGCTATGAGGAGAATCTTGTAGAGCTTCTTCAATAGAGCATTGTGGTGAAATGGACAGATAAGTGACATATAAAATGAAGCGTGGAGTAATGTTTTTATATTGTGCCTCTACATTCTTCCTAACAAGAAAGGTCCAACTCTAAAGTGGTTGCAGGAACAGAGGGAGCTGCCTATGTCGTTGAAGGTGACAGGGCAGTTTGAGATTGTGGATAATATAGCAACTTCAGATACTGTATGCTTTAATAAAAGCATGGAATACAAGAGCAAGGAGGTTATGTTGTTCAGCTTCAGATGGAGTACTTTGTTCCATTCTGGGCTTGACACTTTTAGAAAAGATGTAAATCCATTGAAGAGTGTGCAGAAGAGGTTTACAGGTTTGATTCCACAGGTGAGAAAATTCATTTTATGAAGATGAATTGGAGAATTTAGTACTGTTTTCCTTTTGGAGGAAAGGAAGCTGAAATGAGATTTGATGACAGTTACTTGCATCCATGAGCAGTCTGGGCAGTGTAGATGGGGACAAACAGTTGCTCCTCATGATAGGGCCAAGAACAGTGGCATGGGCTTAAATTGCTTTGCTGCTTTTTTGCAAATTAATGAGGGAACAAATCACGCAGCAAGAAATCATGGCCTGAAATGCATTGCCTGTGTGTGGTGTAGGTAGTTCAATTGCAACATTTAATTAGTGTTCTCTGAAAAGGAAGAATGTGCAGGGTTATGGAATGATGGGCAGGGAATAGCACTAACTGAATTGTTCAGTCAGAGAACCAGTTGCTGATGTAATTTCTAAACTTGGTACATGGTATTGCATCCCATATAAAATACTTGATGCAGATTTCCTTTGATTCACAATGATAAAATATTACATAATGAGCCCAGCAGATGTTCATACAAAACAAGTCAGACCCCAGACTGAAATCTGACATAGATTTATTTTATTTAACAAGATGGTCTTTCACTAAGACAACTGACAGTTCTGCAGATTTGATTTTAATAAGAAAATTTTATTATGAAAAAAAAACTGAAGTATGCACATATTAATTTGATTTGAATTCACAACACAACAAAATCCCATCTATCCCTTTACAGTACCTAAATACCTGAGAGCATTAGCTTCTCTATCATGTGTAGGTTTGACTTAACTGTTTCTTTTAATTCCCGGTCTTGAGAGTTTGATCGCCTTTTTCTTGATTAGTCTCACAATTGAGATTAGACGTTCTTAGTTTCAAATAACTCCAACAGGTTCATAAGTAAGCACTTCTGGTCTAGAGTCAACTAAAACTCTCACACCGAGGTAACCTTTTTTTTTCAGCACTTATGAACCAACTCCTTTCTCGTGGGGTGGGGGGGTTGCGGTTGGTGGGAAGAAACTGTATTCTTGCATCCAAATTCAGCTAGGACTTGTGTACTAATCCAGAGAGCTTTTGAAGATCTGGGTTTTGCCCCAGAACACACACAATCAATTCCTGAATATTCTACAAAAGGCAGGTTAACATCAGTTCAACATCCGAACTCTTAAAATAAATGATATTTCAGTGATGCAAGCTGTGCACGTTGCAACACCCAGTTCTTACATTCATTTGGCAGTTTTGGGGCTGTTTATAAATTAGAATAATGTATATCCATAGCATTAGTATGATAAAGGAAAATCATACTTACTTGTCTAATTCACTTTTTGTGCATGTGAACTTGCTAACCATATAGTCGGAAGGGGCAAGGTTTTCTTTGTCCAAGTGAAATTGCACTGGTGCTTGAGAAGAATAAGAAGTATTCAGCTGCACCTACTATACAGAGCAGAATTTCCTACAGTCTAGTATGAACCACTTGACAACTGGCTTGATGCCTAGAATTTGTGGTGGTGTATTTACAGCTTTTTAATACAATACTTATGGGGATCAGATGATGGAAAGCTGAAACAAAAGAACAGAATTGATTCACTGTGTAAATATTTGTGAATCCTAAAACTGTTGTAGGGTTGAACATGTTCCTAAAGCCGAACTGTTTCATTCCTTCTCCATTTTTATATGTAACTTTCATTGCACACAATTCTTACCCAGGTAGTGCACATGACTTAACTAAGAGGTAGCTTGCAATGTATTGTATTGAAACAGGTTTATTGAATCCTACAGGCCCAAGCTGATGCTTAACCTCTGCATAAGCCTCTTCTCAACATTGTTTATCAAGCCCATCAATATATCATTATACAGTATTCCTTTCTGGCCAGTGCTTGCCTAGATTGGCGTAGATGCCTCTACTAGCAGTCGCCTTTAATTATTTGGGTTGGCAAGTTTCACATTATCGGAGTTTCTTATTCTTCTGTAATATACGATAGCCCCAATTCTGGTGTTGTTCACAATTTGGAATGTGTTTTCAGCTACTTTATTGAACTCTTTTTAATAAAGACTTCCATCATTAGACTGGGCCTTGAGAAAATGAGAGCGAGCTACTGCCTTGGTGTGGGTTTGGTCTCCAGCAGGGTATTCATGCCTGATGCAGAAATGCTTATGCTATCACCTATAATAACATAGGCAGACATAGGTAACATGATACTGAAGGAATTCACAGGCATTTTTATTACAGCACCTGACGTGCGTGTATTACGGTCACAAGCACTTCAGTGTCTGGGCCTAATACTGAGCTATTGAGTTACAAATAGTAGTATGCTTTCATCAGTGTCATGCTTCAAGAGGCCCCAATTAAGATGGAGTCTGAGATCTGTGATCTCATGCTGTGCCAGTGACCGTGTCATGAGTGTGTATCTGAAAGGCATCCTGCTTATGAAATGGTGAAACTGGACATAGTGACCCGAATTGCCCACTCCTCCTAGATCTCACCCTGGACTCTAACACAATAACCGAGAGGATGCCTCAGTAATTAAGAAGTGCTGTGTGGGCCCATGGCAAAGTAGCCTGGATCTGCAGCAGATTGTGCCATCGTATAGTCTAGATTTTAATTTGTTTCACTGATTCCTTTAGTTTTCCCTACATCATTATTGATAGCAGAAATTTTATATCTGATATAAACAAAGAATTGAATGGCATGGTGAAAGGATGAGTTTGGTTTCCCTCAAGTGTTGTTATTTTCTGTTAGTGTAGCCAGTAGCAACATTACAGGCTAGAGACTAAGCAAACATATTACTTCAAGTCATGGGACGAGAGGATGGGATAGAAAGCTCGTTTATCAAAGCCCGAGTCGCTGGCTCTTCACCCAACTTTTCATCACTCATCCTGTCTCTGATCTCTATGGGTTTTTGAGGGTGTCGCTTGTTCCCTGGAACTCTTTCTTTCTGTGAAACAGCACTTTACGCAGCATTATTTCCTTGAACACCCCTCATGGATGGTAGATGATGTTTGAATGAGATTCTTTAACACCACCTTCAAAGAGAGTTTCCTTTTAATAGGGCCGGTTGTAATGAAGATGCAGATTTCAGGAATGCAGTGCCATCCCTCCATTTATAGTGTGTTGTTTTCATTTGACTGTGGGTTCTCATTGGTCAAGTTGATGACCTTTTCCCATTGTGGAAGCTGTATGCATATTGCTGTTTTTGTGTTCGCTGTGTTCTTGATCAGACGGTCATATTGAGTGAGTGAAAATGAGTAAATCCTTATGGGGATGAGGGGGGAAATAATGTCATCAACTAATTCTTTGCGAATCAGTCTCAAAATGCAATGGAGATCATCCTGAATACCTGTTGAGAGAATTCAGCTGAGGCTTGGCAACTTTTTTTCCCTTTGGTAAATGGCTATCTCTTCAAATCCTTTATCTTTCTGATTTTTAAAAACTTAACATGGCAAATTTTTATTTAAATCACTAAATCCACTTTTTTCTTGTAACCTCATCAGACAAGTTGTACCTTTTGAGCATTCAAGGTAATTTACAGGTTGCTTTGAAATATTCTCTTGCTCGTGCTATGGAACTCCTGTGCCAGAATCATGGTCTCAAAAGTGGAAACTACAATTCTGCTACAAGAGTAAGGGTGCGAGATTTAGGACTAAACGCACACGAATACACTTTTTAATTGAAAATAACGCAACGATTGCTTTATTCTCTTTCTTCAGCCAGAAATACTGAACCTAGTTTGTGGCTCTTTCTCCACCCAAGCCAGACGACAATTGATTAAGGAATTCCCCAGGTCTCTGATTCTGAAGCTTTTTGGTGGGAGTCAAGTTAGTCATCAGGGTAACTAACTAATGTATTGGTGGATGTATAATACTTGTACATCAGACCACTTTAGAATGTACTAATTCCCAAAATAAAATATTTTTTGTTTTGTTAAACATGTATTTCAAGCTGCTGGCCAGTTATCCACAGGATGTTTTTAGCCTGTCTGAACAGGAAAGGGTTGAAGGGCAGTTAAAACAAACTCCCTTTTAGAAAGGCCTCTCAGTTTGGCATTCTGTCTGTGTGAAACTTGTTTGTGCCATAATCTCTTTTTTTTTTCCTGATTATATATAAACTGTTGCAAAGCATAATTAGTTTTAAAACAGTTTGCCAACACCTAAATGCAAATTTTGCATCTGTGGGCTAGTATAATTACATCTACATGTGTCAGAATTGTCATTTACAGATGGTGTTTTTACATTTACATTTCAATCGTTTAGGATCACCTGAGAAGGTATGCAAGTACCTGCTTTTGTATTACATTGACAATCCACTCTCCTTGTTCTTAAAATCATAGAATTTTACGGTACAGAAGATGGCCGTTCAACCCCTCATGTCTGTACTGATCCACAAAAGAGCTACCCAAGTAGTCTCGTTTTCCAGCCTAACTCTACAGCCTCTCAGCTCATCACTTTCAAATATATATCTTGCTCTCATTTGAAATCTCTTGTGGAATTCACCTCCACCGCTCTCCCAGGTAGTGCATTCCAAATGCTATCAACTGAGTAAAGAAGTTTCTGCTCATCTCACTCCAAGCTGTCTTGCTGACAGTCTTGAAATTATGACCCCTAGTTACTGACATGTCAACTATTGGAAACATAATATCCTTCTTTACCCTGTCAAAGTTGTTCATAATTTAAAATACCTCAATAAGGTGACCTCTTAATTTTCTCTGTTCCAAGAAAAATAAGCCTAATTTCTCTAATCTTTCCTTGTATCTAAATCCCTCATTCCTGGTATCATTCTAGTAAATATCCTTTGAACCCTCTCCAGGGCTTTAACGTTCTTACATAAGGTGCCTAGAATTGAACACACTACTCCAATTATGATCTGACCAATGATTTACAGAGATGTAACATCACTTCCTTGCTATTATACTCTGCGTCTGTCTATAAACCCAAGGATCCTATAAGCCTTAATTTGCCTAGCCACCTTCAGAGAATCATGTACATCAACCCTGAGGTCCCTCTGCTCCTGGACTTCCCTTGTATTTGTACCACTGAACCTGTATTGTCCCTGTGTTTCTTCTACCAAAAATGCATTGCCTCACATTTCTCTGCATTGAAATTCATTCTTGTATACTATAATTGAGATGCACTTTTTTACAGGTGTACTTTGATATATCAGAAAAAAACATTATAACTATTGGGAACGTTGGGTGCATTTTGCTTTGATTCTTCTGACTGGGGAAACATGGAGTTCAGTTATGTTGTCTCCGTGACCCCCTCCCTCCCACCTCCACTGTTGCTCATTTTAAAAGACCAAGCAGACAAGTCCAACTAATGCCCATATACTCATACGTTGTTGTGATCTTATATGTGCACTGTATTCATCCTGTTTATAACATGACCTTCACTCTGAAAGTTTTGACCTTCATTTGCAGTCTGCTCAGACTAAGAACTTTTATAGCCTTTTTAATTATTAATTGCAGTCCTTCACCAAGTGGCATGTTTAAGCAATATAAATTTCATTTAAAAATGAAAATGTCTGCACTGTTTCCACACTTGAATGAAACAATATAGATTGGTATTGTTTGGTCACAGACAGCTCATTAGTCGTCTCCATTTTAGAAGCAGGATGTTATGGACTTGCTGGGATTTCCTTTTTTATTTACTATAACTGATGACTGAGGGTATTCGGTGAAAACGTCAACCATGAAGCTTTAATATAGCACAGTAGACTTATTCGAGATGGTATTAATACAGGTAAATATTTAATGGTGACCACTTCCAGTGCTCTGAAAGGAAAATAATGATCACTTATTGGGGTTAAGAATCATATCATAGAATCCCTACAGTGTGGAAACAGGCTGTTCAGCTGCTTCTCTGAAGAGCATTTCACCCAGACCCATTCCCCCAACCCTGCAGTTCCCATGTCTAACCCACCTAACCTAAACATCCCTGGGCCCTACAGGCAATTTAGCATGGCCAATCCACCTACCGTGCACATTTTTGGACTGGGCGAGGAAACTGGAGCACCTGGAGGAAACCCACACAGACACGGGCAGAATGTGCAATGTCCACACAGACAGTCGCCCAAGGGGGGAATTGAACCCAGGACCCTGGCACTGTGAGGCACAGTGCTAACCATTGAGCCACCGTGCTGCTCCAGGGTTCAGGTTCGGACAGCTGAACAATACCCTCATTGCACGCTTTTTTTTCTTTTTGGTCGAGTGTCCTCTGTTGAGGAGAACTTTCACAGCTGATATTGAATGCAGAATTCTTCCCATATGGAATAAATCCTCAAGATCTAGTGTTCTATTAGCACAGATGTTGATCTTGAGCTATGTCTCCCCTTGTGAAAATGTGCTATAAAGTTTCTACAAGTCAATGTGATGTGCCGTTTCTATATTTCTGAAATACAGGCTCATTTTGTAGATGTGGAAATTCCACTTGAGCAAGATACTAATTGTTGTACAAAACTTGGCACTGTTTGTTTCTACTGCACTCTGAGGCAGTTGGTTCTTTTGGCCAGAGCTGGACCAACGCTTGAGCCTCTGAAAATTAGCTTTTTAACAAGTTTGTCAAAGGGGGCTTCCAGTTTCTCCTCTTGCTTGACCCTGTACATCTAACATTCACCCATGGAATGAGATTGAATAGAAGTTTAAGACAATTTAATGTCGAGGAAATGAGATGATTTGGACCCATCAGGGAACTGCCAGGGATCTCAGTGAATTCCAGCTCACTTTTATTTAATTGAATTCAAGGGTTTAATGTTTGAAATGGATGGACAGTAAAATGCTAACCGCTTCCTCCAAACGGTTAGCTGACACCCCTCCCTGCTGAACGAGGTTTTTAACCATGGTCTTCTACTGCTTCCCCAGATTGTGTAGAGGGTTTATTCAGTGAGTAATGTGCTAACTGGAAGAAAGAGAACATAGTTCAAGGACATGGTGGATTTTGGAAGTAAGGCAAGATGTAGCAAATGTGAGTGGTTCTGCTGGCACTGTGGTATGTAGCGGCATGGTGGAGCAGAAGTGGATAAGGAATGAGTTATCTAGTAGAATAGGAGTAGGACATGTCAGCCACTGAACCTTGCACATGTCCCAACTAGTTTGTGGTGAGACAGTGATGGGATTAGGAGAGCAAAGTGAGCTTGAGGTAACCTCATTTGAGGCAGAAAGAGTTAGAATGCTTGCTGTGGAATTGGTCCTGCTTTTGACCAGGCTGTTCCTCGTTCCTCATTCCTCATCTTTTGTAATAGCATTTTAATCACCTTTTTTTTAAATTCTGTGTTTTATCATTTTGTTATAGCATACTTTAATTTTGTTATCACCATCCACTCTATACGTGGATCCTACATGGCTAAATATTGTTATACAATCCAGAAAACTCTTCATGAGTTTAAACCTTTAATTCACTGTGATGGCTGGCTCCTGCTTGTCATCACAACTGGAAGAACAATTGTTAAAAGCAGTAATTTTGCTTGTGGTTCTGGGGATTAACAGCAGGAGACCTGAAGTAGGGTAGATACAGACTATTTGTTTGATTGGAAACTTCTGTAATGTCTGTCGCCACACTAAAATTGTAACTAGTGTTGTGACAAATTGTCAAGATGACAGTTGTTATAATTTAACTAAATTAAAAATGAAATTTACAGCAACATCTTTAACATGTAGGAAGAGAAAATGTCAGAATGTTGCGTCTCGAATTACAGCACGAAGATCTCAAAGCGATGCTATGTATTTTCAATATTTTCTGCCCTAAGCTCTCATTCACACTCTGAACTCCTCTACTTCTTGCCCTTCATAGCACTTTTTAAGTCGCACCTCAAACCTGTCTTTGACTGAGATTCTGGTTTCTTTCTGTGTGACTCAATGTCCAATGTTTTTTTTCGATACATCTGCTTCAATGATTTTTCTATATTACAGGTGCAGTTATAGGAGTCATTTGCAATCCTCTGGCATGGAAAGCTACTTTAAGTAGCTGTTGACCTTTAAAATAATTCACAGAATACCTATTAATATTTTTGGTGTGTCTTGTGCTTCTTGTGCAGTCGCTTTAATTTTATGTTTTGTAAAGCCTTACATCTGTGGTGAATTAATGTGACCAATCTGTGTGGGACTTTTGGATTGCTGAACAGCTAAATCAACTCTTGCTTATCTTTAATTTTACATTAAAAAGTTTTTGGATTTGCACTGAACCCAAATATTACACAATGAGAATTGAGTGTAGCCAGCCTTACTTTTTCCTTAAATGTTGGGGTTGACTGACTATTGAGTGTCGTGAGGCAAACTTCTTTTTTTTTCTCCACACAGATAATATGTAACAAAGTCCTGACAAGAAAAAATCACTTTTGACTGTTGTTCAGAACCTAGGGTCAAATGACATATTTCAACAATGCAATTGCCTGTTTGAATCTTGTAAATGTGACTAGTTAAAGTTGTTAAAGTGCATTAAAAAATTAGTCACTTGGCTTTATAAAGAGGCATAGAATGTAGAAGTAAAATGATCATGCCGAACTTTATAAATCAGTGATTATGCCTCAATTGGACTATTGTGGACACTTCAGCAAAGAAGATTGACGTTTAGAAAAGTACAGAGGAGGTTTGCCAGGAATAAGAGACTTCAATTCTGAGAGGTTGGAAAAGTTGGTTAGGACTGATTCTCCTTGCTACTGAGGGGCTAAGTTCTCTGAAAGAGGTTTTCATGATGGGTTTAAAAAGCAGGAAAAGTTGTCTCCTCAGCTGAGCCGGTCAGTCACCCAAAATGATAGGTTCAAAATTGTTGACTAAAGTTTTAGGGAGATGTGAAATATTTTTTGTCATTGGAAGACACTTGACCTGACTCCAACTTCCCTTTTTATTTAAAAAAAAACTATTTATGGACAATTTGAGAGGACAGGCAAAATAAGAGGATATGATACTAAATTGAAACACAAGATCCTGAAGGGGTTTTGACAAAGGAGATGTGGAAAGAATGTTTTCTCTTATGGGAGAAGTTATTTGCTAATCAGGGGTCACACATTTAAAAAGAGAAAACTGGCAATTTTATATTTGAAGTTGAGAGTCTTTGGAAGCTCGCTTTATGACAAAGTGGTGGAAGCAGAGTTTTTAAATGTTTTGAAGGCAGAGGCAGATTCCAGAGAAGCAAGGGCGTGGAAAGTGATCGGGTTAGGTGGGAATGTAGATTTGAGGTTACAGTTGAGCAGGCTATGATCTTGTTGAATGGCGAAGCAGGCCAGAAGGGCTGAATGGCCTTTTTCACATATGCACAAAAGTGATTTCTTTGGTCAGTGTAGACACGATGGGCTGAATGTCTGTCTACTTTCTATGCTGTGGTAGGCTATGGCTCTGCAGTGTTATCTTGAAGTCCTTTCAAAACTTTTAAATTACTGCACAACAGATGGTGCTGAAAACTAGCTCACAACAGCCTCTGGTTTTAATTCTCCTCTTACCTGTAGGGTATTGTAAATTCAGATTAACTAGTGAGTAGCTTTTACATTGCTCGCTGGGAAGGGCTGCCCCATGAGTGAGGTGTGCATGTGAGAAAATTCTTGACTAAAGCAGCAGATTGAGTGTTTAGGAAATTGGCCAATTTGGAGTCGTGTTTTTAAAGCTATGCTTTAAAAATGATGTGAAGTCTGCAGCTCCTCTTATAAAGACACCTACCACCCAAAAGAGCAGTTGGAAAGAATCAGAGATAGTAGGAACTGCAGATGCTGGAGAATCCGAGACAACAAGGTGCAGGGCTGGATGAACACAGCAGGCCAAGCAGCATCATAGGAGCAGAGAGGCTGACGTTTCGGGCCTAGACCCTTCAGGGTCAGCCTTTCTGCTC
>NC_063359.1:16980596-16995251 GCF_021869965.1 Rhincodon typus | reverse complement strand
TTTACCTGGACCATCTCTAACACCTCTCTCCCCTTCCTGGACCTCTCTGTCTCCATATCGGGCAACCACCTCGAAACCGATATTCATTTCAAGCCCACCGACTCCCACAGCTACCTAGAATACTCCTCCTCCCACCCACCTTCCTGCAAAAATGCTATCCCCTATTCCCAATTCCTTCGCCTCCGCCGCATCTGCTCCCAGGATGAGGCATTCCACTCCCGTACATCTCAGTTGTCCTCGTTTTTCAAGGACCGTAACTTCCCCTCCTCGGTGGTCGAGAACGCCCTCAACCGTGTCTCCCACATCTCCCGCACCTCATCCCTCACACCCCGTCCACGCAATAAAAACCAAAAAAGAATCCCCCTCGTCCTCACGTACCACCCCACCAACCTCCGGATCCAACGCATCATCCTCCGACACTTCCGCCATCTGCAATCCGACCCCACCACCAAAGACATCTTTCCCTCCCCACCTTTATCTGCTTTCCGGAGGGACAACTCTCTCCGTGACTCCCTTGTCCGCTCCACACTCCCCTCCAGCTCCACCACACCCGGCACTTTTCCCTGCAACCGCAGGAAGTGCTACACCTGCCCCCATACCTCCTCCCTCACCCCCATCCCAGGCCCCAAGAAGACTTTCCACATCAAGCAGATGTTCACCTGCACATCTGCCAATGTGGTATACTGCATCCGCTGTACCCGGTGTGGCTTCCTCTACATCGGGGAAACCAAGCGGAGACTCGGGGACCGCTTTGCAGAACACCTACGCTCGGTTCGCAACAAACAACTGCACCTCCCAGTCGCGAACCATTTCAACTCCCCCTCCCATTCCTCAGACGACATGTCCATCCTGGGCCTCCTGCAGTGCCACAACGATGCCACCCGAAGGTTGCAGGAACAGCAACTCATATTCCGCTTGGGAACCCTGCAGCCCAATGGTATCAATGTGGATTTCACAAGTTTCAAAATCTCCCCTCCCCCTACCGCATCCCAAAACCAGTCCAGCTCGTCCCTGCCTCCCTAACCTGTTCTTCCTCCCACCTATCCCCTCCTCCCACCTCAAGCCGCACCTCCATCTCCTACCGACCAACCTCATCCCGCCCCCTTGACCTGTCCGTCCTCCCTGGACTGACCTATCCCCTTCCTAACTCCCTACCTACACTCACCTTTCCTGGCCCCATCCCCGCCTCTTCGACCTGTTTGTTTCCTCTCCACCTATCCTCTCCTCTATCCCTCTTCTATCCGCCTCCCACTCTCTCCCTATTTATTTCGGAACCCCCTTCCCCTCCCCCTTTTCTGATGAAGGGTCTAGGCCCGAAACGTCAGCCTCTCTGCTCTCCCACTGCACCTCTCCACCTATCCTCTCCTCTATCCCTCTTCTATCCGCCTCCCACTCTCTCCCTATTTATTTCAAAACCCCCTTCCCCTCCCCCTTTTCTGATGAAGGGTCTAGGCCCGAAACGTCAGCCTCTCTGCTCCTATGATGCTGCTTGGCCTGCTGTGTTCATCCAGCCCTGCACCTTGTTGTCTTGGTAGTCATTGTAACAGGTTCCTGGCTAGCAAAAAGAAGGCACACTTCTAATGCTGGCACTTCATCTAGCAAAAGGTGCACTTTTCCATCTGGTCATTCCCCCATACTGACCTGAGTACACCTCGCTCATAAAGACAGGTGAGATCAATGTAAAGGCTGCTCAAGTATAAAATGACCAGGGCCACCATTCTAAAGATCTCTGTTCTATTGCACAAACCACATCTTAAATTATGTAAAGGTAGAAATTAAACACAGCTTTTCCAAACTCATGGTATTTCTTTATCTAAAATAATTATTCAAAATTAGCAGACTCAGTTTGACCAACTAATCTTCTGGTCTACGTGTACTATCCACCCAGGAAGTCCTCCAATATTCAAGTTTCTATCTTAACTTGTCAGAGTCCATTTTTAAATTTCAAAAATATACTTTGTTCACAAAAAGAATCTATACATACACATCTATAGTCGCTTAAAGCAGTTTGATTTTGTACAGTAGCATAAGAAGAAAACAGACAGACATTGGAATTTGATTCTATCCAACAAACAAACCAAAGGCATCTCTTACTTGTGCAAGACAATAATTACATAGATTTGAGGTACAGGGAGGGTCCGAAAACTGAACAGCCTCCCATTTAACTTCAGCAGAAAGACGTGAGAGTCCATTGTTATGCTAATTCAAGCACTGCCTACACATATGGAAAGGTACTCTGTGCATCAACAAGTCTGAGATGGGCTGAGGTTGCAGAATGCATATCAATGTCATGGATGTGAAAAACATCGCCTCAAATATTTACGTCAGAGAGCTTATGTGAAAGCTCTTGTCATTTATATAAATGATTTTTTTGAAAATATAGAAGGCATGATTAGTTACTTTGTGGATGACACCAAGATTTGTATTATAGTAGACGGTGAAGAAGGTTATCCAAGATTACAAAGAGGTCTTGATCAATTGGGTCAATGGGCTGAAGAGAGGTAGATGGGGTTTAATTTGGATAAATGTGAGATATTGCATTTTAGTAAAACAAACAAAAATATACAATTGAAAGTAGGGCCTTGGGTAGTGTTGTAGAACAGAGAGACCTAGGGGTTCAGGTACATAATTCTTCTTGGTTAAAAGGCATTTAGCACACTTGCCTTCATTGCTCAGACTTTTGAGTGTAGGAATTGGGACGTTATATTTTGGTTGTGCAGGATGTTGATGAGGCCTCTTCTAGAATATTGTGTCCAGTTCTGGTTTCCCTGTTACAGGAAGGATATTGTTCTGGAGGGGGTTCAGAAGAGATTTACCAGGATGTTGCCGGGAATGGAGGGTTTGAGTTATAAGGAGAGGCTGGATTGGCTAGGACATTTTCCACCGGAATGTAGGAGGTTGAGGGGCGACCTTATAGAGGTTTATAGAATCATGGGGGCTATAGGTAAGGCGAATGGCAGGTGTCTTTTCCCTAGAGTGGGAGATTTCAAGACTAGAGGGCATATTTTAAAGTATGAGAAGAAAGATTTAAAATATACATGAAGGGCAGCTTTTTCACACAGAGAGCGGTTGGTATGTGGAATGAACATCCAGAGGATGCAGTACAGTTACAACATTTAGAAGATATTTAGATAAGTACATGAATAAGAAATGTTTGAAGGGATATGGGCCAAGCGCAGGCAGGTTGGACTCAGTTAGTCTGGAATTATGATCGGCATGGACTGTTTGGACTGAAGCGTCTATTTCTATGCCGTATGACACTTTACAAAGAATTTAATTAATTGACACAGAAAATTTAATCCAATAACTGAAAATTTACTAAAGGTGGATATCACTAAGAATCTTCTTGAACTAACAAATTTGTCAATTTCAGTTGCTAATCAAGGATTAATCAAAAATACAAACCAAGCACAAATGAGATGATATTTCTACAATAAAGTGGTGAATTGACCTGGGTGGATTTTCATCCATGCGGTGCCAGATGTTCAGTGCATCTTGTAGCCAGCAGGGAGAGCTGTCAGCGTGCACTGCATAACAAGATGAAAAACAATTTGATTTCAGCTAGATGTGAGATGAAATTTTACCAGCACAACATGCAAATTATAAGTGCTGCCCCATCAGTTTCTGAGGGAGGTGAACAATGGAATATTATCAGTGAAAAAAAACTGTCTCAAAGCAACACCACAGAGCAGCTTTGATAGGATTTGGATGCAGCCAGACAACTCAACATTAATCACAGATTGGGGAATTGGGTAAAGAGAGGGTTATAAAAGCCCTTTAACAAGTCCCTTTTGCATTTCAGAAGGCCATGTGATTAAACCTTGCATGGAATACATTTTATTGCAGCTGTGAACTAGTGCCTGGCTGCTGGTTCTTATCTAATTATTTATTATTTGCAATGATTACTTCCTTTAAAACTTCCAATAAACTAAACCTAATATAAACCACGAGAGCAGAATAAGAAGCATCAGCTCAAATGAAAGCATGAGAAAGATAGAACTCAAATCAGGTTTCAAGGCAGAATAGGAGAAATAAATTTGTTGAAATCATTTATGAAATAGTGAATTGTTTGATGGAGAATGCAGGGCTGTTTGTACTAACTGAGAAATCACCTTCATTTGCATCTTTCTTATGAATATTCAATGATATTTTATTTAATTTTTTTGCTCCTGTGTATGTTTTGACAGTTTCTGCATCATATACTTAATTTGCATATTTTAAATCAAGATTAATACATAAATTGCAGTAAAAATGGGATCTCCAATGTTGGGACCAAATCAAATGCTTATGACAAAGCAATACATCTGCAGTACATTGGATAGAGTGAAATAATGGGCTGAATTTTTCCAAAGTTTGGTGAACTGTCAATTTTGGGGCGTTGCACGGAAAGGTTTGCGATGTGGGCTCTAATAGGTTTTCTTGCACAATTTAATGTGCTCATCTCATTGACTTTGCTCCACACCCCCTTCTGCGGGCATGAGTCGCATCCACATGGCTTCTGCCCTGAATTTACCTGCCCTCTCAGCCCAATACCACCTCCTCCTCTGCTTCTGAGGCAGAAGACACAAACTCCTCTGATGAAGCTTCAGCAAGGTTATATCCTGCACCCTCCAACAGCTCAGATAGTCCTCAATGATATGTTCACTAGATTACAGTCAGCATCATATTCTGATGACCACATAGAGTGGTCCACACGGACTATATCTCCGCAGAGGGCTGAGGAAGAAATATTCCAGGTCACTGAGAGAACTGCCAAGAGAGCAGGCAGAAGAGGAGCTCACAGTGTCAGCCATTAACAACTTGATGAATACTCACTCACTGACACAGGAGCAGCAGGCAGATTTGTCAGAAGCAAGTTGTAGTTAAAGGAATAAATGAAGAGCATCAGTACCACACTCGCTGTGGCCTGTGTTCGTCTGGCTGTCTTCATGGACAGGTTGGTGACTGCCATGGAGAGCCAGGTCCAGAAGAATGCAAGTCACCTGGCAGGGATGCATGCGGACATGTACTCACAGAGTCTGGAAATATCCAGCCTTTCTTTATAACTCAAGCCTTCCATACCTGGCAACATCCTGGTAAATCTCCTCTAAATCCTCTCTGAATCCTTTCTATAACAGGGTGACCATAACTGGACACAGTATTCCATTGCTTTAACCTTTATTGGGCAGTAGAACCAATGGAATTTGAAAAGAGACTTTGACTTCCAGCTGCCCCTTCCTCACATTGAGGCGGGTGGGGGGGTTGGGGTGTGGTACTGTGGGCTCCCAGCCAGAGGAGGAGCCACATACAGACTCTCCACAAATCTCCTCTCAGGAAACCCCAGAGATGCCCTGTCCTCCACCTCCACTTCCCGCCACCCTCAACTCTGTGAAAGTTCAAGCGGAGGAGGGTAAGCCTGGCCTGGAATGTCTCTGTAGTCACTGCGTTGTCGACTCCATTACCGGGCAAACCCTGTCCATCGCAGCTATGAACCACGGGACTGTACCCAGACTTCATTGTAGGGAAAGGAAAGAGAAACCCTTATGAGGGCACATGAGTGATCTGGGACACATTTAATTGTAAATCTTTCACTTTGGTAAATACGTTTTCACGAACATCATCAACTACAAGATTGATTGTCATTTTAATCTCAGCTACAAGAACAAAGGTACAAAGGGTGGATGTCCTGTGCACCACGCAAAATTAAAACTCAACCATTTCCCTACAGCCCAGACTACCATAAAGCATTGTCATGTTTGAATGAGAGAGCATCAGATAATATCTGTCTTTAATATTAAACTTTATTGAACAACAAGAAAAGTGAGGAATGAATAAGTCGATAAGCTGCATTTGCCATTGGCATTACCTGGGGCTTCTTGCCTTCCGAGCATCAGCAAATGTACAGTCAATGAATGATAGCCTTTCCAACTCAGTTCCATTGGCAGCAGAAACAGAAAAGAGGTCCTGAAAGAGGAGTTTTGTAGCATGGAGAAAGTGATGTTCCTTATGATAAATATCCTCCTTTCCCTCCTAAACTAATATCTCCTAAACTGGATACAAACACAAGCTGCTGAGGTGAAGGAGCAGCATATTAATTCATAGATTCTCTGCTTTAATAACTGTAACATCAATTCACCACAGTAAAAAATCTCAAGAAAAGATTAAGCTGGTACTATATTTGGTTTATTGGAAAATGAAAAGCACTAATTCTGTACAAATGCATTAATGATGTTAAAAGCCATTTACAAAGTGCTATAATAAACTGTACAAACAACAGAAACAGGTTCATGTGAGTATATAGTGCCATGATAATTAGTCTGACTATAAACAAATGAATGTACAAAAAGGAAAAGTCATGCTATTGACGCACAAACTAACAGAAAGGAAGGGAAACTGATAGCAGAGTACTTGCTGCACAGTCCTGGCACTGAACAAATCGACAAAGTACACCTCACAAGAAAAGAACCCAGAAGTCAACTATTTTTCAGCCAAACAGAGAGGAAAGGTGAGCCAAAGTTGTGTTCCTTCAAATACTTGCACAGCTGTGACATGTTTAGTGAGTAGTGAGATGCATTCTTCAATGAGTTATTATATTACAGATCTCTAATAAAAGAAACTATTTCTGATGTACCTTCTTCTACCCATCACTCAGTCCCTCCATGCTCCACTGAGACTTATTGTGGAAATAAATCACAAGAGTGCGTCTGGCTTATTTTGAACCAGCTGAACTGGGGTGACTGTAGAGATGTCACAATTTTCCCCATTTGGTAAGAATGAGGAGGGTTATATTCGCTGATCACCCAGTGATCCTCACTGAAAAGGGCAGTCTGTGAGCCACTTCAACACCCCTTTTGTGGTCAATCAGCCTGATTACACAACTAGGGTCCAACTTAGCCAAGAATGGCCAGTTTGGGATTATAGAGAAGTGATACCCAAGGAATAGTCAAATGCCTTTCAGAGAGAAAGAACCTTTGTTTCCCATTTTAGAATTAATAGGGAACCTTTTTTTTAAGAAGTTGGATAATGTGAATTGGTTTATCTGTAACCATCCATGGAACATGATAGAAAGAAGCTTGTACAGGTACCGCTGTGAATTTAGGTCTGAGATAATTTCTAATTCATTATAGCATGAAAAGATTGTATTTCTGACAAACATTTTTGTCTTTCCAAATTGCCCAAATCTCTTCACCCATTTCAAACTGCTTTGAAGTAAAGCAACTACCCTCATGAAGGCAATACAATGAATAACGTTTCTTCCTCCCTTACAAATATCCCTGCTATTGCAGTTAATCTCTGGATGCATACTTGCCTTTCGTATAAATTTGAGAAGCCACCTTTTGATATGATGCAGTCTGGGAATTAAATTGGTACTTAGAAAACTGGGCGCAACTCCCACTCAAAATTCTGTCTGGAGCAATAGCGGGAAAAGAGTGAGAATGTTAGAATTCTTGCATGGAAAACACCGTGCATTAATGTCTTAGTTTCAGGTATCTTTACTAAGGGTTCCCACCTTGCCTTAAGTTGCTGCTTCATTCAACACATCATGATTCAGCCAGGAGAGCTGGCATATCGAGCCAGGGGTTTGGGATTGTAATAAGTAGGTATTTGTTTTTGAGTGGCACAGGTGCGATGGGCCAAATGACTTTTTTGTGTGTTGTAGATCACTATGACTCTATAATCACACAAATGTCCCTGCCATGAAAGAGATCCATGGGTAAGGAATCAGATGTGACCATCGTAGGTGATATGTTACATTGTGCTGCTTTTTGCTCCTCGAAGTGACTGATGGAGTCAGTGTTAGAACTTATTCTCAAATTTCATTTGCCGGCAAATTCACAGAACGATGATACAAAACTCATCATGGCAACAGAAGATTCTTCATTGTTGCAACTGGGAAGGTTTTTGATTGAGGTTTTTGATTGCCATAGTAACACCTAATGCACTTCATTCCTGTTCAAGGGTGTTGCTATTTTTATTTTAATGCTTTTTCTAATTTGGATTCTGAGAAACCTGGAGCCTTCAGCTAGCTCCCAGGACTTAGAATTTGAAATTCATTTTATAATCTATTATTCCAGTGGTAGACTTGGTCCATCATTGCCGTCAAGATAGGAGAATTGAATCAAAGTAACACTAATACAAGAACAGCCGATGTGAGATCTCACAAGTATTTGTGTGGGAACATTGGAAGAAGTTCACTAGCATGTTCATGAACATTCTGAAATTTATAACTTACTTACATAAACTGCCTCAAGAAGCAGCTCTGCAATTCTATAAAATGCTGTGGAAACACTCCATTTATATTGTCAGACAGAATCCACAACATAGGACAAATGAAAAACAATGATCCTTAAACAAACCTATTATATATCAGTAGCTGTTTTTGGACATTTCAATAAATACTTGAAGGGACAAATTTTGGTGATGGTGAAAGGAGAGGGGACGAATTGGACAGCTACTTCAAAGGATTAGTACAGACACAATGAGTTGAATAGCCTCCAACTTTTTCACATAATTCTGTCATTGTTCATTCTACTTTAACAAGAGATTGACTAGTTGACGTCGATACTGTCTGGAGTTTAGAGGCAATTTGGAGGGCTTTAAAAGGCTAAATACTGACAGACTGTTTCCTCCTGGCTGGTGAGGCTAGAACTATAGTCAGGATCTTAGGATAAGAAATCAGCCATTTCGGGCAGAGATGATATTCACGTAGAGGCCAGTAGACTTTCAGAATTTTCTACTCCAAACAGTCATGGATGCTCAGTCATTGAGTACATTTAAGCCTGAAATGGAGGGGAAATCAAGGGATAGGGTAAGGAAATAAAGTTTGATGTCAAAGATTTCCTATGATCTTATTGAATGGTTGAGTAAACTTGAGGAACTTTATGTCTCAGTATTTCATATGTCTATTTCAATGACTCATTGAATGAGTCTCTATGCCTTCAAACATGGTACCAAAGACCATATTACTTAACTTAGAATAGTGCTGCTAAAGAAATGTCGTTGTCTGCAGTAATGTTTAGCAACTTACTGAAGCATTGCAACAGTATGAAACAAAGTAACTGAAACCTACAAGACAAAAGTCTGGTACCTTCTACCGTACACCTCCATGTAATAAAATGTTGGGTGATAATCTTTTCAAACGCAGAATTTCATTATGTGCACACTGTTTAAAGCTGAGTTCTCGAAGCAGATTGCCTCAAACGATGGCTGTTTGCCTGCTGCAGCCTGTCTTTGAGGCTTATCACCTTTATGAACGTCCAGCTGCACGTTATGGAAGTGGCCACCAGGTGTCACCTGATATTCAAATCTACGCAGTTTGGATGCAGCTTCAACTTGTGGAATTCATCGATGCACAGGTTGGGAGTCGAAAATTATTGTGATATTGTACAACTGTGCTCACACTAAATCACGTGACCCAATCAGAATTGTGTCCAAAGCAATAATGTGCCTTGCTAATGGCATTACACAATGTTTTGAGTCCAACTGTAAACGATAGGGTGGAAACGTGAACACAGTTAGTACAGTGTTATAAGCATCATTTTCAGTATTCATTCTGAGTGGTGGGTCTCTATCGCATCATAAACTTGGTGATGTCTCAGCATATACAAACAGTATCTTACTTATGACGCCCAAATTTGAATCTACGCGAACTAGAGAACTTTCGAATTGACATCACTGCTGATTTAATTGGTGAATGAGGAAACTGCAACAAAAATAATAGGCTTCTCAAATTTGCTAAGGCGGTGAGGACATTTATTTCCCTAGATGTAAATGCAAAGAGTGTCTGCTCACATAAATATGCATGGAAACTGGGCACGTCTGTACTGTCTGTTTATGATAGCACACTTACAAGTGGTGCCATTGACAGATCAGCCTTTGAAGCCTCAACGGGCAAAGAGTGAAGAACACATTCATGATTTAGCTATAAACAGTGAACAGGAGAAATTTCCCTGTAATATTCTTACACTTGGGATCAAAATAAAAATGCTCTAAACCACATGTAGAAGCAGACCATGTGGTTATGGTTTTGAATGTGACCTGTGTATGTGTGTGAGTGTTGCAACATTCCTGTTGCGCTTGGGCCCCCCTTCCCATTGCCTAGAAAGTGTGAGTGTTGTTGCCCAGGAGAATTTATACTGCAACTGCAGGGACTCAGAGTGGGGTGGGCATCACTCTTCATGGCTTCAGTGCTCTTGGTACCCTCCTCAATTAACCTACTGCCCTTATATTTGGTGCATATCCTGTATCTTTGAGTCTGTGCAGAAGAGTCAGAGAAATGCAGCGTTGGAAAACCAACCCAATTCAATGCACCATTGTATGCATCACTGACTTTTGTCTCATGCACATTTAACAGAAATGTACTCCTGTCTAATTTTCATCAATCTCATCAGAATCAAATTGGCGTTCCTATGGGAATTAGAGTTTCCACTTGGGGTTGGTCATTGCATGGAGGTTTTAGCCTCTGATCTCACACCTCCAGTCACCCCAGCCAGTCAACTAGCATTTCCTCTCATCTGCAGCAGAATTATCAATTGAGAAGTTAAGTGTTAAAAGAAAATGAAGAAAACAAACAAAGAAAAGGGGTGGCTCAGTGGTTAGCACAGCTGCCTCACAGCATCAGGGACCCAGGTTCAATTCCAGCCTCGTGAGACTGTCTGTGTGGAGCTTGCATGTTCTCCCCATGTCTGTGTGGGCTTTTCTCTGGATGCTCCAATTTCATCCTACAGTTCAAAAGTGTGCAGGTTAGTTGGATCGGCCATGCTAAATTGCCCATAGTGTCCAGGGGTGTATTGGTTAGGTAGATTAGCCATGGGAAATGGGTGGGATGCTCTTCGGAGAGTTGGTGTGGGCTTGTTGGGTTGAATGGCCTGTTTCCACACTGTAGGGATTCTAAACAAATGCACTCTGGAATTCCAGTGCCTCTAGAAATTCCTACAGGATTGGCAAATTTAATGGGAATAGAACACTCTCTGAAGAAGGAAAGCCTGACTTTTTCATCTTGCTATTTAAGGCAGACTGCGCAAACAGGACGTCTGAGAGTTGACAACTCATTAAGTCAATCTGCAACAGCCCCACCCCACCACCCAAACCTCCCTTCTGCCACCTTTGCAGTGGAGTGAGGGAAGGAGCCACTGACAAACACAGTATTCGCTGCAGCTCTATCTCAGCATATCTGAAAATCTCCTATGATTGCAGTGTTTTTTAGGTGGTGCTATATGCAGTGAGGGTGAACCTGTTGGTCTCCTAAGATACTATCACAGGCTTTAACATTAATCCTGACTCATGTTAATTAGGAGATGCACATTGTATATGTAACTAATTCGAGAAAGAAAGGTACATATTATAGTTGAGACAACAAGGTGCAGAGCTGGATGAACACAGCAGGCCAAGCAGCATCATAGAAGCAGTAAGGCTGACGTTTCAGGCCTAGACCCCTCATCATGCTGCTTGGCCTGCTGTGTTCATCCAGCTCTGCACCTTGTTGTCTCAGATTTTCCAGCATCTGCAGTTCCTACTATCTCTGATACATATTATAGTTGTTGTACACAGGCATCATTCAGAAAGGTGAACGTAAAACAGAAAAAAAACTGAAATCAAAAACTGGATTCTGCACATGCACAGATTAACATTTTCTTCTCATTGTGGATTCTACTGAGCAGAACTACACCAGCCACAGCAGACAGCATAAGGTCCTCGAGAAAGAAACGGTGTAAATGCAGCAGCTGAAGACTCGTTATTTCTTTGTGTCTGTTGTAAAGCCTGGAGTTTTAATAAGGGTACATTATCAGAGTTTTTCAAAGATAAGTTCATTAGCAGCAGTGTTCAGCAGCAGTGGTTCTTAAAGTGCTACATTGAATTCTGTTACCAGGAAATCAATGTAATCTCTCTCTTTGGTTTTAAACGCTTCTGCTATTCTTCTCGCAGCTTCTTTGTGTTCCTTTCCGCAAAGTGCAATTCCGTTGACCTCCAAAATCACATGGCCAACTTTCAATTTTCCACAATTATGTGCTGAACCTCCCCTCTGGGAAAAGAAAAAGGCAGATGTGTTATTTGAGTGAATTGATATGCAATCTCTGTTTAATGTGCAAGTTACCAACTTGTCTTTAAAACGAACCTACTAAACGCATAAACCACTATGTCTTATTCATAAGGCATTTCCATTAAATGTGTGGCAGAATAACA
Source organism: Rhincodon typus (assembly GCF_021869965.1). Classification (NCBI taxonomy): domain Eukaryota; kingdom Metazoa; phylum Chordata; class Chondrichthyes; order Orectolobiformes; family Rhincodontidae; genus Rhincodon; species Rhincodon typus. Next base: position 16,983,089 of record NC_063359.1, on the reverse strand, counting down.
AGGCGAAGATAACACAAATATCATGTTGTATCGTAAATACTATATTGTAAGGTTAATGCCTTTGACTGGAAGACTGGGAATTTGAGTTCCCAGACATCTTTCCTCCAGATTTTCCTTGCTTTTAGTTGTAGAATCATAGAATCTCTGCAGTGTGGAAACAGGCCATTTGGCCCATTGAGTCCATACAGACTGTCTGAAGAGCAGCCCACCCAGACCCACCTCCTTACCCTGTCCATGTAACCCTGCATTTCCCATGGCTAACCCACCTACCCTGTGCATCCATAGACACTACAGGGCAATTCAGCATGGTCAATCCACCTAACTTGCACATCTCTGGATTGTGGGAGGAAACTGAAGCACCCAAAGGAAACTCACACAGACACAGGGAGAATGTGCAAACTCCACACAGACTGTATGGCTGGAATTGAACCCAGGTCCCTGGTGCTGTGAGGCAGCAGTGCTAACTACTGAGCTACCATGCCACCCTGTTGTGTGGGTTCTGGAGTTTTTTCACAGGTTAATATGTGCAAAGAATCAGGACTAATCCTCTTTTGTGATGAGAAACTAGTATGTTAATTTCTATTTATCCTTCAATAAAGGACCTTGGAATTAAGGGTTGGAACTTTTTTAAGCATCTGGTGTTAAACAGCAATACTTTCAGACCGGGTATAGTTCAATAAAATGTACTGTAATCCATCTAAATTAGCCTGATTTTAACCCTTCTGTTGTATTAGGTAATGGTTCTGACAGGGTTAATGCTGGAGACTGTATTAAGCTCCACCCAATGCAATAATACGATAAGGACTTTAGTAGGGAAAAGGTAGAACATCTTACAACTTTGTAGGATGAAGATCTATATCCACATATCTTCCAATTGTCTTAGTAACAATGTTGAACTTTTAATGGGTCTTGTATGTGATTGTAATCAGGCAATAAACTACATTTGTTTAGGATGACAGTCTCTTTTCTTTCAGACTCACTAATGGTTTCCTGTGCTACTGTAAACCAAAAAGACCCTCAGACCCAGCCAAGGAACGAAGATGGCGGCAGCAAACGACTCCAAACACAAGTTGGTATGTGGTTGGAATCACAGAACATGCAACGATCCAATACCTAGCCACCTGCACAGAGTTAAAATCCAGAGCATGGGACAAGGGGATACATCAGGAACCAACAGCCGAGTCCCAGCTTGCTGTGCTGGTCAGGGATAGGTCACTGAACAAGGGGTGAAATTGTTGTACTTGGATTAGGGGCCTGGGACCTGGGCCAGGAGCAGTCCCTGGGCCTGTGACTTTTGTCCTTGTCCCTGCACATGTCAATGCCAACCTCAACAGCACATCCCGAACTGCTACAATGTGAGCACGTCAATGTGGCTTCCTTCACTGAACTCACCAAACTCGTGCCAAGTTATGCAGAGGTAAAGAGCTTATAGTGAGTCAGGATCACAGCACAGGGATCCAAACAGTGAACTGTAGAAGTATGGTTGGCCTTAAATCAAGTGGTCATGCCAGATATTATAAAGTAATGCGTTAGTTAATCAGAGTCATAGATTACTCCATGTATTCTTGGGATTTTGTTTGACTGAATGAAAAAAATCATCAATAGCGACAGTTGAGGTGCCAGAAGACTGGAGTTTGGCTAACATTGTGCCACTATTTAAGAGAAGTGATAAGGAAAGCCAGGGAACTATAGACTGGTGGTGGGCAAGCTGTGGGGGCAGTCCTGAGGGACAGGATTTACACGTATTTGGAAAGGCAAGAACTGATTAGGGATAGTAAACATGGCTTTGTGTGTGGGAAATCATGTCTCGCCAACTTGAGTTTTTTGAAGAAGTAACAAAGAGGATTGATGAGGGCAGAGCAGTGAATGTGATCTATATGGACTTCAGTAAGGAATTTGACAAGATTCCTCGTGGTAAACTGGTTACCAAGGTTAGATCACATGGAACACAGGGAGAACTAGCCATCTGGATATAGAAGTGGCTCAAAGTTAGAAGACAGAGGGTGGTGGTGGAGGGTTGCTTTTCAGACTGGAGGCCTGTGACCAGTGGTGTGCCACAAGGATCGATGCTGGGTCCACTGCTTTTCCTCATTTATATAAATGATTTGGATGTGAACATAGGAGGTATGGTTAGTGAGTTTGCAGATGACATTAAAATTGGAGGTGTAGTGGACAGTGAAGAAAGTTACCTCAGAGTACAACAGGACCTTGATCAGATGGGCCAATGGGCCGAGGAGTGGCAGATGGAGTTTAATTTAGATAAATGTGAGGTGCTGCATTCTGGAAAGGCAAATCAGGGCAGGACTTATACACTTAATGGTAAGGTCATGGGGAATGTTGCTGAACAAAGAGATCTTAGAGTGCTGGTTCATAGTTCCTTGAAAGTGGAGTCACAAGTAGTTAGGATAGTGAAGAAGGTGTTTGGTATGCTTGCCTTTATTGGTCAGTGCATTGAGTATAGGAGTTGGGAGGTCATGTTGCAGCTGCACAGGA
>NC_063359.1:16955096-16980096 GCF_021869965.1 Rhincodon typus | reverse complement strand
GAATCAGTGGATGTCAGGGGGAAAACTCTCGGATGGTTAGAGTCATACCTGTCATATAGGAAGATGGTGGTGGTGGTCGTCGTTGTTTCTTCAGCTCAGGTTCAGGAGCAGGTTCTTTCTGGTTGTTATCAGACTATTGAACGGACACAAGCCTCAAATAATGTAACCTGTATGCCTCTAGGTCTTTTTGATCTGTACATCCTCTGTGTTTGCTGTGATCTGCCTGTACTGCTCGTAAACAAAGCTTCTCACTGTATCTTGATACACGTGACAATAAAATCAGTCAATCAATCAATCACAAGAGTTCTTCAGGGTAGTGTCCCAGGCCCAACCATCTTTTGGCTGCTTTGATAACCTTCCATCCATCTATTCATGGTCAGAAGTGACAGCACGATGGCTCAGCGGTTAGCACTGCTGTCTCACAGCACCAGGGACCAGGGTTCAATTCCACCCTCTGGCAACTGCCAGTGTGGAGTGTGCATGTTCTCCCTGTGTCTGCATGGCTTTCCTCCGGGTCCTCCAGATTCCTCCTACAGTCCAAAGATGTGCAGGTTAGGTGGATTAGCTATGGGAAATGCAGGGTTACAAAGATAGGGTTGGGAGCTTGGGTCTGGGTGGGATGCTCTTTGGATGGTCGGTGTGGAGTCAATGGGCCAAGTGGCCTGCTGCCACACTGTGGGGATTCTATGAATTGGGGGTGTTTGCTGATGACTGCACAATATTCAGCACCATTTGTGACTCCTCAGATGCTGAAGCAGTCCATGTTCAAATGCATGGACAATATCCAAGCTTGGGCTGGCAAGTGACAAGTGATACTCGCGCCACACAAATGCCAGGCTACTTAACCACTGTCCTTTGATATTCATTGGTGTTATCATCGCGGAAACCCCCACTACCAACATCTTGGAGGTTACCATTGACCAGAAACTAAACTGGACTTGCCACATAAATAGTGGCTACAAGAGCAGGTCAGAGGCTAGGAGTACTGTGGAAAGTAGCTTGCCTCTTGACACCCAAAGTCTATCCACATCTACAAGACAAGTTAGGGATGTAATGGAATACTCCCCACTTGCCTGGATGGGTGCAGTACCAACAACATTCCAAGAAGCTTGACACTATTTGGGACAAAGCAGCCCGCCTGATTTGGCACCACAGCCACAAGCATACGTTCACTCCACCGCTGGTGCTCAGTAGCAGCAGTGTGTAATATCTACAAAATGCATTAACAGAAATTCACCAAAGATCTTTAGATAGCACCTTCCAAACCTATGACCACTTCCATCTAGAAGGGCAGTAAGTACATGGAAGCACTACCACCTACAAATTCCCCTCCAAGCCGCTCACCATCCTGACTTGGAATTATATCGTTGTTCCTTCACTGTTGCTGGGTCAAAATTATAGAATTTCTTCTCCAAGGGCACTGTGGGTCTATTTACAGCACATGGATTGCAGCAGTTCAAGAAGACAGCTCAACGCCATCTTCTCAAGGGCAGCTAGGGACGGATAATGCTGGCCCAGCCAGTGATGCCAATGTCCTACAACCAAATTTTGAAAAAAAATTCTTGATTTCAAATCTCAATCTGTGGATTAGGTTTTTTAAAATCTGTCAATAGAATGAATCAACTGACCGCATCCCAAAACCAGCCCAGCTCATCCCCGCCTCCCTAACCTGTCCATCCTTTCTCCCACCTATCCACTCCTCCCACCTCAACCCCCACCTCCGACCTACCAGCCTCATCCCGCCTCCTTGACCTGACCAACCCCCACCCTAACTCCTCACCTTTACTGGCTCCATCCCTGCCTCCTTGACCTGTCCGTCTCCTCTCCATCTATCTGCACCTTTTATCCATCTTCCATCCGCCTCCCCCCTCCTCTCTTTTTATTTCAGAATCCCCTTCCCCTTCCCCCATTTCTGAAGAAGGGTCCAAAACGTCAGCTTTTCTGTTCCTTTGATGCTGCTTGGCCAGCTGTGTTCATCCAGCTCTACACCTTATCTTTGATACAATTAATGTGTTCTGTTTTGGTTGTGTGCATCTTAGTTGTAATGAAATCTTGAGGTCTGCTTCATTGAGTAGAAGGAGTGATAAATAAGAATTATAGAACATAAGGAGGAAAAGTAGTTGAGAAGCAAATTTGAGGGATTTTAAGAGACATTTGAATTCTAGGAAGGACTTGTGGATGTGGCCAGAGGGTAGGAATATAATGATTTGAATTACCCAATGAAGATTGAGGAGTACATTGAATAGAAGAGCATCTTGGTGTAGGAAGAATTGGGTGAGGGAAGATTTGAATGAGAGGGCTAGAGTATGACTCACGGGTACCACTTGGAACAGCACAGTGTGGTGATTGTACACCCATGGAGGAGATGCAGATCTAAGTTCAACGATTTTGATAAACAGTAAATTCAGGAAAGGGAGGGTAGGGGAGGACAGCATTTTGAGATGTCCATCTTTCAGCTGTTATAAACTGTGTGGTTTAGACTCTGGCTGCTGGGGAAGGAAAGAAATGGGCATTTTGCAAAACTTAACAGAAATATCTCAGTGGAATGGTAAAACAAGATACACATTTCTATGGCAGAGTTTTTTCTTGCATGATCAATAGCCATGGAAGTTCCTCCTTGAATGAATGCCTTGATTTGAACCTCCCTCCAGCACACTTCCAATAAAGGTAGAGTTACCGTAATCCCAGAGGTCCACCGGACTACACTCTCTCTGATTGATTGGAGAGCTGACTGGTGGTGGTTTAACCTGAGGATCGCCATGCCTCAGATGGAGAGCAAGGGTGAGAAGGTGAGGCCTGGAAGGTGACCTTGTGACGGGAGAATTGAACCTGTGCTGTTAATATCACTTAGCATTGCAAACCAGCCAGCTGAGCTACCCATCTTCCAACATAACAGCAAGAAAGTTTGTACACTGCTGTTTGAAAGAGCTCACGATGTGATGACCAGAAAATCTTTTGTGATGCTAATTTAGGGACAAATTTTGACCTCGACAGTGTGGATAATTTCCTTGCTGTGCTGTTCTTTTGAAATAGTATCATGGGATCTCTGTCTACCTGGGCAAACAGACAATGTCTCGGTATAATATTTCTTTCAGATGACACTACCAACAGCACAAAACTTCTTTTGGTACTGCACTGTAGGGCAAACTTCAGGTTTTGTTCTCAAGGCAAGAATGGGACCTTTACCCTGATGATATCAGAGGCCAGTGTGCTACCAACCGAGCAGCTACTGCCTTGACAATACAGAGGACGATTTCCGCCTGCGTTCAAGCCATGGTTCTCCTTCTCCAGATTTATTATGAGATTACAGTTTGAAGGGTTCACAAGTACACCAGAAATTGAAGAGGATGGACTGTAGTTTTCTTGAAGTGAAATGTCCTTCACCTTGAGTTCAGCCAGATGGAGACTGGTGCAGAGGAGATGGAGATATATAGCTGTATAATTGTGGCAAGTGAACGCTGTTCTTTCTGGACGTTATTCAAGTTCACAAGCTCTGAATGCACCATCCATTTAATTCCCATTTATGGAACAGAATGTTTCTGTTCATAAGAATCAGCAGGAGACTTTTGTAAATGCATCGTGTCTGCTGTGTAAATGAGCCAAATTATGAATGTTGATGCACCTCTGCAGCTGGAGTCTTTCTGATTGAGATGTTTGCATCTTTTCAACGTTTGTCCCCAAAAATATTCTTGTCAACATTGAAACCAGCAATCCTGAGAGAAATCATTTTTGCTCGGCATTTATCTCATTGCTGCTGGGGGTTTGCTGTATGTAATAGACTTCCACCTTGTCTGGAAAACCAGCAACTGCATTTTTATTCTTTTAAAAGTATAATTAATTGAAATGAAATGCATATTCCCTGTGGATGAGGTGATGCATGAAATGTGTTCTTCCAGAACCAGCCAGGGAAGAAGAGATGGTTCTGCCACCACTGGACCCATTGCATTGTCAGCTTTTCAACAAATAATGAAATGTCTTAAGTTCACTTTTAATTGGAGCATGTTTTGCCAATGGCACATGCTGTCTGATTCGTAGGTGCTCCCTGTGTATGCTTGACAAAGACTTTGAGGAGAGTCCGTTTCAGCTGGAGCAGTATGTGAAGGAAACCTAGCATCCACTCATTTCAGTGAGTGAAGAACTGAAACTGGTCCACAAAAATTTATGGTAATTGGTTCAAGTAGTGGACTTTGAAGCAATCAAGACTCTGAAGTTGATGCTAATGATTGTATATTCTGGTGCTTAAAGCAATCACGTTTTATTCATTCATTGCTGTTAGCAGCGCCCGTTGTTTGAGAGGAAGTAAATTGCTGATTCTATCCCTTTGCTATTTTTTTTATTCCGTTACAAAGGGAATGTCAATTTTAAATTGGAGTCAAAATTAGCTCTTTTAATAATACCAAAAAGTCCAAGTTGACTTCACAGTTGTGCTTTTTTCAAAATCAAATGCTTTCTAAGGTCCAGCTATCGCAGGGGCTTTACTGTTAGTGAAAGCAGATGACTGTAATCAATTCCAGTTAATGGTATCCTGGGACCCCTTGTAAATGTTTGTTTCGAGAAATGTGAGCTTGTAATTACCTATTTTAACTGAACTGCGTGCAGAGGTGCACATGAAGAGGCTATGTTGTTTCAAGAAGAGCTACCTATAAAATCCAATCCTGGAACTTTTTTTATAAGAGTTAATTTTCTTTTGAAAATTGTTTGGTCTCAAAAATCGGGCATCATCACTTTTTAAGTATTCTGATTCCAAATATTATTTGAACATTTGGAACCCCAAGCTTTAATAGTTTGTAAATCCATGCGTACCTGAGGGTTAGCTGAGTTGTTGCTTCCTTCATTGAAGTTTATTCTTGGGGTCTATTTATTATGAGAGCTACAAAATGATGTGTAAATCAATCTTGTGCAAGTTTGTGTGTCACTGTTGTAAAAACAAAATCTTGAAAATAAATCATTTTTAATCCACTGAGAATCTTCTCCCTGCTGACCGTAAGGGCCTGTTAGTTTATTAGAGCTGTCTGCAGATCAGTTAAGTTGCAACTGATCTGTGTAGCATTACAATAATTAAAACTTGAGAGAGAGATTACACCAAATGCAGCAGAATGTTTCTATGTTCTTGCCCTTAGCCTCTGATTTTTCTCTAAGGAACCCATTACCTTTTTAAACCTACAACAATTTTTATCTTTTTAAATGCAGTGAGCTTTCCAAAACAGAACCAGAACATGCTGCAAGGATCCTTAAATCTGCCCTCCTTTTGTGTATGTTCGATTTGGTTCCATGTCAAAGTGCCTGAGTTGAAAAATTGAGTTCATGCCCCAGTTCAGAATTGAAGTTCTTAATCGTGTTTGATGGTTAACTGCAGTGCTGAGGAAGTGCTATATTGCTTGTGCCACCTTTCAGCTATGAAATTAACCTGGGGACCATTGCCTTCTACGTAGACTAACAATTATACATTACCTTTTAAAACATTTGAAAGCTGGTATCCTGTCACCACATCATCCTTTTATTTATGTGTGCTTACTACATGACACTGACCCAGCTAGCTCAGCCAGCTCCTAGAGTGAGCAGCACCCCTGACACTCCTGTTTATATCTGTCAGCCAGGACTCCCTGATAGGACCAGGTTTACAGCCCCAGTCAGGAAACTCTTATTCTATTAGATCCACCTGCTGACCTTGTTCTAATCTCTCCGATTTACTTTGCTAGTCAGTTTGTGACCTTGATGTATAGAATTGGTTGCTCGGGAAAAGGGACAGTACTTCATATTAAGTATACCCCAGAACTGATTGACTGACTGGAAGTGCAAGTTCCTTTCTGCTTGGTGCAAAATTTGAAGAAGGGGGAGAATTGAGGATGTTGGGGATCTGGAGAAGTAGCAATTTTGCTGCTTTAACCCACTTCCTGCGAAGTGGCAAATAGTTGATTAAGGTGATCTCCCAATATTCTGCGTTCATATCTTTATCACTGCTGCAGCTTTTGAAATCAATGTGGTATTATATTGCCTCGTTCTGTGTACTGTGTTCTGAGTGGGGGATGGAAGTCTGGATATATGATTTGCTGCATAATCAATTAACCGAAACCTAATTCAACTTGTTCCAAGTTTGAAATTTTCAGGCAACACTACATTCCAGTTTTCTATTTGAGAAGCAGCCACCTTGAGATAAAGGAAGGTACTGTTTTAAACAAACACAGCCAGCTTGGGTTTTAAGTAAATGTATTAAGTTGTGGAGTGTTTTTGACATTGGGTTGCAGCTGCTATTACTGCAAATAGCCCAGTGAATAAACCTGATACACGCTGACATGCTTTGGTTCATAAACATTGTCAATATTTTCTGAGTGCTCTCCAATGCCGACCATGATAAAATTGCCTTCAGAACTTAGATAATCAGTCAAATAACACTGTAGCTTTGAAGTAGTTCACAGAGGCCAAGTACTCTTTTCAATGGCTTTCTTTGCAAACCTTTCAAGTTATAATTCTTTGAATTAATAGACAGAATCCTACTGGTTACAGCCTAACTCCAGAATTAGAGTTGGCTGCATGTATATAGTAGCTGGGACTGAAAAAAACTGGAAAATTAACCAGTTTGCTTCCAGTTCTCGGATTTCCAATGTTACAATTCTACTTGCACAGCCTGGCCTTTGAGAAACCAAGACGTTAAATTGAACAGTCAGGTTCTTCATGTGAACAAAGACAACAAGTTAGCTGGCTCTCAGTGCAATTCAGCTGAAATCTGCCAGACTTGAGAGAAGAGATTTTATTCATTACAATTGCTTTTATTTGATCACTGGATGTGATGGCAAGATCAGCATTCGTTATGTATCACTTATTAGCATTCAGAATCTGGCTGCCGCCTTGAACCACTACAGCCCATGTGCTGTCAAGGAGGATATTCCAGCATTTTATACCAGTAATGTGGAAGGAGCAGAAATATTTCTAAGTCAGGATGCTGTGTGATTTGGATGGGAGCTTTCATTTAATGTTCTCTGTGCCTGCTCCCCTTGTCCTTCATGGAGATAAAATTCTTTTATGCTTGAAAAGTGCTTCTGAGGGACGTAGCTCCTGTGATATTTAATCCTGGCTTTAAAAAAATAATGGTGTTTGGGAAACTAAGGATGGATTGAAGGAATAAAGTTTGAGTTTTTGCCAGTTGGGCTTGATTGAAGTGGTTCTTCAAATCAATGTTTCAATTATAGGTGCACAGGTGATTGTTCTTTTCAAATCAAAAGTTGAATGTATAGCTTATTTGGAAATGCACTAATGTTTACTGATGAACACTAGTTTTCTGTGGTGCTTTTCAGTGATTTTTTCATATCTGCTGATTTACAGGTAGAGAAAGAGAGACACTTTTTAGTAAAATAATTTTTAGAAATCACGTTTTCTAGTTGTCAATAGACTACAGCAAGTTACCACTCCTTAGATGAACTGAATATTGCATTGCAAAATGTGTTTAATCTGCCACACTTAATATTTTATTTTGACTACACAAATGGGTTTAAAAAGCATTCTATCTGTGTATATGATGACCAGGTACAGCAACTGCTGTGCCCAGGACTGTAAGAAACTACAAAGTTGTGAACACAGCTCAGACCATCAAGCCAACGTGCCATGGACTCCATCTGCACTTGTCATTGCTGCGGAAAGGCAGCCAACATCAAAGACACTTCCCACCCGATTATACTTTCCAACCTTTTCTGTCAGGCAGAAGATATAGAAGCTTAAACACACATGCCAACAGGTTCAAGAACAGCTTCCCCTGTGTTGTTAGGCTACTGAATGGACCTCTCTCATGTCAAATCTAATGTTGCTCTTGCTTTGTGCACCTCCTGTGCAACTCTAACCTTATGCCTTGCTCTGTGTAAGCACCCTATGTATGCCCTTGTTTGCTACGATCTGCTTATACTGCACGCAAAACAGAACTTTTCTCTGTACTTAAGTACATATGACAGCAATAAATCAAATCAAGTAACTGGAGGAACTAGCGTTACTGTGGTGCAGTGGTAGTGTCCCTACCTCTGAGCCAGGAGTCTGTGGTTCAAGTCCCATCTGCTCCAGAGGTGTGTAATAACATATCTGAACAAGTTTATTATAGAATCCTGGTTTGTGATCAGTAGCTTGACTGACTGCTTGGAGTTATGCTGCTGGCTATGACAGGAAAACAGCCAGTTTTATTTCCTGCAGTGGTCAAAGTTTATTTTTCAGGCTGGTAACTTTCTTAAAGGAAGTTGTTAGCAGATACATAACGTGCTACAAAAAGTGGGTCTGTGAAGATGAACAAAAATGCTAAAATATACACTGATTTTAAATGTACTTCTTGACTCCTTTGCTCGGAAACCTGTCATTGTAGAATGACTGATTTGAGATGCTGACATATATAAGCCTATGTAGTACTGCAATGGAGGGCAATAGAGATCCAGGATAAATCCTCGGTTCATCTGCCTAAGCATTTATTTTGATTAGCATTTGTCAAAATGTTTACAAAATACCTGTTAGTATTCAAAGGAGTGATTTTCTTTCCTAGGCTGTGTAGCCTGCTTACAGATGTAATACTGGTATTTTTGATCTTTGTCCTAGGGAGAACTTACTTTGTTTTGGCTCTTGATTAAAATGCAATGTAGCTAAATGCTTTCTCTCCAGTTAGATGGGTGTGGCACAGTTTCTTCCAGCAGAGCTGAAGTCTAACAGGATTTCTAATGAGGATATTGGTCTCTCATTCTTCAAAGAGCACTTTCTTTCAAGTTAGTGACTCCACCCACCATGTTAACATACAGCATTCCAATTCTAGCTCCTGCAACATCTGTTTCAGAGTACAGGGAAGGGATGCTTGGTCCCTAATCTGGTTTCTCTGAAATCATGGGAACATATTAAATCACCGCTCACAAGTTAACTGCACATGCTAAAATGACGAATTGAGGAAGACTAACTTAGTCACTGTTTACAGATGAGATCACTAATATATTTTTAGCAATGAAAAATTCTTGGGATGTGCTTCATTCATACAGATGTCACTGCTCAAGAATAAATGAGTTAAAATCTAGCTTGGAGCACTGGCAGAAAATTGGAAAAACTTTTCAGATCTGGCCATGTAAACAATAAAGGTAATTTTGAGGATTATGGTCCTTTAAGTAAAAGCTATTTTTGTACAGTGTTATTCCATCATCAGTAATGGCTTTCACATCATGTTACCTAATAAAAAAATTCATTGTCCCTTTAAATACACAATGAAGGAGCATGAGTAGGCCACTTGGCTAATCAAGCCTGTTCTGCCATTCAATAGGATCCTGACTGATCTGATTTGCTATCTTGCTTGTCCCCCATAATCTTTTACTCCTTTTGTCAATTAACAATCTGTACAGTTCTACGTTGAATAAATTCAGTGATCTCAGCCCAAGCTTCAGTGTAGAAGAGAATTCTGAAGGCTAAAGATCCTTCCTTTGGAAGAAATTTCTCATTTCCAAAGTAAACGGGAGACCCCTTATTTGTAAATTCTGGCCCCTAGTTTTAAATTACTTGTAAGGGTAAGCGTTTACTTTGTGAAACCCTCTCAAACTTGTATCTCAATAAGCTTGCCTCTCATTCTACAACCTTCCTAATCCCAATTGTCAGTGAATGAAACACAACGTAAGCTAAGTGCTACAATTCTTGAAATGTGAAGTGAAATGAAATGCAGAACGTACCAGAAAAGCACAGTAAGTCATGCTGGTCCTGTAGTGTTGATGCTTCAGGTCCATTACCTTTTAAATACCTGTTGCTGGCAAAACACTTTGACTCTGTTCTCCAAAGTTGCTTAATAGCTGACTGCAGGATTTCTGATGGCCTCCTCTGGTCTGAGTGAGCGCGAGTCTCGCTGACCCTCAATGTAGCCTGCACTCCCAATGCAGTGTCTTTTGTTAGCCTATGCTGAGGGAGGCATACCTAATTTGGATTAATGGTGGAGTAAGGGATTGAGATGCTTTTTTACATAATCAGTTAAAATATACAGAAACAGTTTGAGATTATCTGATCAGCCTAAAATTAGCTGTGCACTAGATTGCAAACAACTTGATTCGGTTTTCAGTTAACTGAAGTGGGTGAAAACCAGATGATTGATTAAGCCTGCTTGGACCATACTGGCTACAAATGGCTAAATGCAGCTTTTATTCCCTTTTTCCTCCTCCACAGCCATGTTCCTGATTGGGAAATTGCAAAATCTTGACATTTGGAACATTCCCCTTCTATCTTCTGAGGTGCTCAAAGATAATTAATTTTTTTACATTTTATTTAAAATATAGTTTAAAATCTGACTGTCTAACTGCTTGACTAATACGGCTGCAGAGCAGGAATTTGACTTTGGACAAAGTTTTCTGCTCATATTTGAAAAGTGCATGAATTTTTTTTTCCCTGCAGCCTCAAGATGCAAACAGTAAAAGCATTGATTCCAGTTAATGAGCTTGCTTTCAGAAAAATCAACCAGCCAGACTGAAATGTTTGTTTGTAAATGTACTTCTGTGTTTAAAATTCCATATATCAGAAAAGGATAAATAATTGTACAAAACGCAAAACAAAATGTGAATTGTGACTGTGTTCTTCGACATAATGTACCTTGTGAAGAAGCTAGGAAGGAGGATTTTTTTTCCATCCTCAAGAAATTCCAACATTGTTTGTTTTTTCTTATTCAGGTCAAGCTTGATGGTTTAGCACATTTGGAAAAATTCACATAGCTTCTCATTTTGAAGCTGATGCTGATTTTGATTGTACTGGTTCAGCAATTTTAATAAATGGCTCAACAAAAGCTTTTGGCAAGATTTCTGTTAAGTTCAATATAAGTTGAATGAGAAGGGATGGACAATTTGTGGATCATTTGAACTTGGATGCCTAGCTGTCAGACGTGAAACACTGTAATGTAAGGTTTTGCATGTGCAAAGCAGTTTTATTGGCCCCAGCCTTGGAGCTGTGTTTGTGTACATTGTATGACCAAACTCTACAAAGAAAAGAGCTGAAGTAAGTTGTCATCTGTCTGTGTGTATTTATGCCACTATGAAAACAAGTGCCACAGTGATTGTTTGATATTCTGTACCGTTGGTCAAGTTGAATCTGCACTTCATTCTTTGGGTAACTGAGTGGGAGACCCACGTCATGTATATCTGCTTTTGTTTAAAAATTATTATCCTGAAGGGAAACAAGATTGGACTTGGCTTGAGTTTGTTTTCATGGTATTTACCATCCTTCAATATTTCATCGTGACAGAGTTATTGAGGCTGAAGTGATACCATCACCAAGCATTCAAGATCTCACCAGCTTTGGTGAAATAATGGAAAGCTTTACTTTAAACATGTGACATTTTATTGTACATGTAGCTCACAAAAAAAACACCTTTATCCTCACCAAACATGTTCTGCTCACAGTGGCAAATCAAACAAATATATTGAATGAATGTGTGGCATTCACATCTGAATCCCATTCTCCTTCTCACTGTAAGATCCCTGGAAGGGCTCTGTTGTGGCACAGTGGTAGCGTCCCTATCTATGAACAAGGAGGGTTGGTGTCAGGTCCCACCTTTAGCGGAGATGTCATTAATATCTCTGAACAGTTTCCTTTGGAAAAATAGGTTAAATTTAAAAAAAAATTTAAGCTTTTATTTTCCTCTGGAGTGTGAGATGCTGTCGAGTCTTCAATTGTTACCCACTGCCAGTTGCCATGAAGAATTGGTGATGGTCTAAGATCTTTCCTGTGATGGTGCTCCCGTGGCAAATATAGAGGAAAGCATTGTGTCCCTTTTTACTGTTCCCCTTGATTTAACACTTCCATGCTTTCTTGACTAGCTTCCCACATAGTATATTTCATGAATATTGGGTCATTCAAAAATGTGCCATGTCACATCAAGTCCCAATCACCCACATTCCTCATCTATCTTGACCTTTAGTTAAGCAAAGCATCTGTTTTTAAAAGAAAAGCTTGTCCTCATTTTCAGATTCCTCCATGATTTTCCCCTCGCTATTTCTTGAATGTTCTCTGGTACTAAACTCTCTCATCTGCAATCCTCCAATTATTTTCCCTTCAGCACCCCTTTTTTTAAATTGCTCCAGTTCAATTGCACGCCTTTCAGCTGTCGAGACCCCAGGATCTAGGATTCTCTCCCTAGACATAACTACCTCTCTATCAAGTTTTGTTTCCACCTCCTAAGGCTCTTCTTAAAACTTACCTCCAGTTTATTCCTTCTATTTTCTGCCCATTTAACCAATTCTCAACCTATGTGCTATATGCTGTCCCGCACAGATGTTCCCCCTTACCCATCCTGCTTTTTTCCATGCTCAAAAGAAACCTTCCAAGTTTGTCAAGCGTCATTTCCCTTTCATAGATCCATACTGACACTACCAAATTCTACCATTTTGTTTCTGTTTTCAGCTAACACCTCCTTCATAATAGTAGGGAAATGCTTGAAACTGATGTTAGGCTGAGGGGTCTACAGTTACCAGCTTTCTCTCTTGCTGCTTTCTTAAATAGTATGACGTTTGCTACCTTCCAATCTGTACAAACCATTCTAAAACTTATACACTTTTGGAGTTTGGATTCACTGTCTCTATAGTTACTGCTTCCAGGATGTAAGTCATCAGGCTCAAATGATTTCTCAACATTTAGTCCCATTAATTTCTCCAGTACTATCTTTTCAATAATTCCTCTCTGTTTCTTATTTTTGCGAGTCCCTTAGTTCTGTGGTATTCCTAGGCAATTTGTTTGTAATGTCTGCTATTAAAACAAAATGTTTTAGTTCCTCTTCATTCCCGTATTCCTCATTACAAATGCAGACACAAGAATATATAATGAACCTACCTTTGCTAATCTCTATTTTGTGTAAGCTTTCACAGCTTGTTTTATGCTTTCCCCAGTTTACTTACTTAGTTGATTTCCTCCTTATCAAATTGTTAGTCCTTTGAATTCAAAGATGCTCCCAATCGTCAAAATGCTATTTCTTTTGGGGCAACTTTACCTTAACGTTTGGCAGCAATAGTTGGACTGTTATTCCTGTTGAATGTTTATGGCTCAAAGCAATGTAAATTTATTTTGAACAGTGTATTAATTCTTTTAAATGCTAGCCATTGTCTGTCTACTGTTGTTATTTTTAACATAGTTGCCAATCTAGCACAGCCAATTTGTCTCACATCTTTGTAGTTTCTTTTGTTTAGCTTTACGACTGTGTAGTTTTGGGGTTGAGCTAGATCACTTTTATAGCTGAACCATAAAGGAAGTCAAAGGTTGAACCCTGGTCTGTGCTGATTTGTCTGATTTGTGACAGCAGAGGCTGCAAAACCCTAGAGTTGAGGGAGTTTCAATCAAGCAAGCAATTCCTAATAATTGTACAGTAATCTTTATTGGAAGTAAATATTGGTAAAACAGGGCTTAGTTACAATGTGCCAACGTTCAGGTGAATAGTAGCAGATTGGATTTACGAATGCAGAACACTGAGCATCTTGTATCAGAGTTGTGTGTTTTGTTCTCATTCATATACCTGCTGTTGCTTGAGGAATCACAATAACTGGCAACATTTGCCGGAGCATAGAAACCTCCTGGTTAGCCCCTTTTTAAAAAGGTCCTGGAATCCATTCTAGTGCCATTATCTCCCTGTTTTCTGGAAGAATGTGAACATGTAGAGAATTCAGTCTTGGGGAGAGTCCTTGTTTCCTGCCAGAATGCCCAGTCTTAGTTGCCAGTGTAGTTTTTTTGCTGCCTGGCACTTTGCAGTTGCTAATCACTAGTACTATGGGCTTCGACCTCTGCAGTTGACGCAGCAGCGGAAGGCTGGCCAGAAGGATGCTTCGGTAGTCATCAAATCTGCAATTTGTTTTAAGCAGAGTGTCAGAGTTCTCTAGGCTAATATTTTCTTAAATGAAATGGGTAAATATTTGGAATACAAAGGTATTCCAGACTTTACTCCTCTTGAGATTTGGCAGAGACTGTGAGAATTACAGCTTCACTAACTAGGATCAGAAATCCTTTGCAGCTCTAATGGTTTGGCAGTGCTTTCTAGGAAGAAAAAGCTTAATGAGCAAATAAATTATCAGACTGAATTAAGTAGACAAAATCATCCTGGTTCAGATTTTCGGAATTCAAGGCCAGTCACAGCTATATTGGAAAAAGACATTCTTTCCCCTCTATTTGCTTTTAAATCAGCCAATGATTTGGAAACACTAATACAGTAATACGATTATATGCTAGTATTTGCAGGCCTTTTTGTGTACTTAGAATTAAAAGCACAATTTTTTTTTTAGTCTCACACTTGCTCACAAGTACAAAAATGCAGACTTTTGTTCAGGACATCACAGAACTTTCAGAGGACCTTTTTTTATTTTTCACTTCAATTTGAAATGTGGAATGCCTAAAGAAGCCAATGAAACAGATTCATTGCCATTTCCTCTGTGACTGCTGATACCCATATTAATGACTGCTGAGGCAAAGTTAGTCTTGAAAATAAAATCAGAAAAACTTACAAGAGCGTATATTGATGGCTTGTTTTGAAAATGGGTGGTGACAGTCAAGAAGGCTCAAATTCATATGTTTATTTTTAAATCTAAACACACGTTTGTAAACTATTCCACGGATTGCCTTGGATTGGTGCACTGAAATCAGCCCAGTATATCCGGCTGAGAATTTCTCTGGCATTTTCTGTTTTTGTTTAAGCATATCCTTTTGCATTTGGCACCCTGCGTCTTATAATTGGCTGTTGAAGAACACCGATACACATCACTGTAAAATAAGATTGTTAATTCTGCATTTATTGTGGATCATGCATTAATAAGTTTTTTTTTGTGCTTTGGTATATACATTGTAAGCTCTTAACTAAAGTTTGTTTTTTGTTTGCGCCAAGACGGAGGTGCAGATTGAAAACTGGCGGAACAGGAATGCCAGGTTCTCAAAATTAGGTGGCTAGCCAGAGAGGGCAGTTTCTTCTTTAGTTTGATGCATGCCATAGTCTAAAATATGCCACACAAAGGATGCGGTAAGGTCAGTGCGCATCAGCTAGTTGATCTGCCAAACTGCTCAGTATACAGCACAAAAATGCTTATTGTGAGCAGTTTGAAAGAATAAAATGAACCGACTGGCTGGTAAAATTGTCAGAGCAGTGAATTGCAGCATTGTTCTCTTCACACTTTCTGTCTGTGGCAATTGGGTATCTTCCTTTTCACTCTCTGGTCAAGTTTAACTTGTTCATTCCCAGCATCTGCTCCCAAATACGTTTGTGAATCTGGAGGTGTATTTCAGGATTTGCTTTCTCATGTATTGTCAATTTCATAATCCAGCTTGTGTATATTAAATTTGAAGAAAAATCTGGATGCTTCTATTGCACTCATGTAATTTAATGGTTTTATTTTTAAAAGTAAGTTTGAAAGAATTTTAATAGAAATTCGGCTATCTACTTTTATGTTCCATTCCCCTTCAGTCACTACCTTCTGATTGTTTCAGTCAACTAGTTTGAATCAGGCTACTCCATTGTCTCTTACATTTGGTCTGAGGTGACATCAATTTCTACTCTAGTTTCTCAGCTAGTGTATCTCCATAGGGAAAGGATAAGATGTTAAAATTGCCTCTATGTAGCTGACCAACTAGACCCTCAGTTAATGAGCTCTCTTTTTGGTGGAACTGAAAAACTTGATTTTTTTTAAACTATATTTATAGCAGCTCCTACAATGTTGTCATTTTAAATTATTAGTCTACATTAATTCCTCTTTCATGTGTTGAAAATTTGATGCAAGTCTTTACTCAATTCATTTGTCTTGTAGCCATGAAACTGACTATGCAAATTCAGAATTCATTAAAAGTTGGCAATGGATAAATTTCTGACTGTACTAATGTTCCTAACTTTTGGCCACAACCTGCCAAATGTGTTATAGGAAACTGCAGTGAAGAGCTCAGGGAGGAAAAGTCAACAGATGATTTTATAACAATATTGCTTTATTAGTTACTTTCATAAGGGAATTGTAAATATTTGGAAAGTAATGAATTGCAGGGTTATAGGAATCTTTGGATAGTTCTTTGTAATAGCCAGTATTGTAAAATGAACTGAACGATCTCCTCTTGTGTTGTCAAATTGTATGAAAATTTCTAATGATCCACATGATGGCATTAATCTCGACCATAATGCAGTCCAGGGTAGCTACTTTTTCTGTCCAGTGATTTTTATTTTATTTCACTCATCACCTGTTGTTCTGCTATACCTCACCATCAAGAAAAATCAAATTCCTTCTGAAAATCGAGCTATACTAGGTTGCATACAGAACAAAGAAAATCTGCCTGTGACTTGTAGCAGTAACTGAATTACTTGTCTCATTCTTTTTGGTTTGAGTTTCTCACTTCATTAGAAGAATTGAATTAAAAGATTGGCTTGTAACTTAATCACCCAATATCCTATTATGCATATTGAATGGTAATCATTAGATCTTGTTACAATATTTGACACTGGTTTGTTATTCAACCTCTTCCTTTCCTGGAGATAGCGACCAAATGCCTTTTTAAGAGGATGGGAACTAGGAAGGTGTTCAAATTGCATTGGTATAGTATGACTGAACTTGTCAGATTGGTGTAACTAAACAGCATAATGCATATGACCAAGAAATAACAAAGACTGCATTTGTGCTCAGTTACAGTTCTAAAACACTCCCATACAGATCCGAGGAAAAGAACACTGTTGTGTTCTACCAACTTCAGTAAACAGCCAGGTAGCATGCAGAATTCTACTTGCACCTATGTTTATACTGTTCTTGTGTTGATGAAACAAATTGAAGGATAAAGCTGAGGGAGTGCATTAGAAAAATGCTAATCGTTCATTCACCAATTTGATTATTGATCTCATGGCATTGAAACTTGCTAAGTGGAAGTGCTATTCTGCATTAAAAATACACTGAGGAGGACGGGCTTGAAGATTGTTTTTCTAAAAACAAAAATTGGCCGTCTAGCTGACTGAGCTATTAAAAGGCTACAAAACATGTCCAGCTTTGTTTTCTTTGAAAATAGTTATTTTTAAAAATTTTAGATTTGACTGGTATGAAGCCAAATCCAAACTTTCTTTCCAACTGTTTAAAGTATTTTTTTGCGCGACTCAAAAATGGTGAGCCAACAGTTTGTCAATGCCATTTCTCCAGTTTTCTGGTTGTGAGGAAAGTGGCATGGGATGTGCATGGTCAATCTATTCAGGCTTTCACTGGTGTGCAATATCTAATTAGACAGTCAAGTCGCTGTAGGGCAGCTGCTCTTGAGAGAGAGAGAGAGAGAGACAACTGGTGGTGATTTCATCTGAGGCAAGGGGAGAGGTTGAGAAGCAGAGTCCTTCATGATAACCTGGTGATGGGAATTGAACCCATGCTGTTAGCATTGTACTGCTTCACAAACCAACTGCTCAGCCAACTGAGCTAAACTGATGCCCTATTAAAAGACGGTAGTACTAAGGATCAGGCAATTTTCTTTGAGCATTGTCACACTGTAAAGGAACTGGGAACAATTCACTATTGATCAAAGGTATGGAGAAACTATCGCAATTCCACTTAAAGTTTGCAATTCGTTTGCAGTTTCACAACTTCATAGTTCCAACATCACATCAGGACAATTTTTATGCTGGCACCTGAACTCCAAGTAACTGTCAGCACGCTACGAAAGGATTGGGCCTGTTCTCATGTGCACCCTGCATCCCACCAAGTCTGAATTTAGATCTGAATTAAAATAAAACAACAAATCTCAGAAGCTGGAAATGGAGTAAACTCTGCATTCTCTCCTCTGATTTCTGTCCAACCTGCTGAGTTTCTCCAGCAATGTTTATTTTTGTTTTAGATCTGAATCCTTTGGTCTGTATTTTTTCACTAATTACTAATTGTGCTCTGCATCATGCTGAAAGTTCTTCTTAGCTGTTTCTTAAAATCCACCCTCTCAATTGCATGATGCATTGGGCTTGAATGTTTGCTATCCATATCAATAATATTCCCAAAATCTACAAGTTTTTTTTTTTTGCTGAACTTGACTGGATTGCCATTCATTTTAATCATCACTGCAGAACATAGTAATGGGCCATAATAATCAGGGCGATGACAAAGGGAAACAGAGAAATTCAGTTCTAACAATAGCAGTATGCAACATCTGTGAGTTCCACCCATTTTTCTCTTCAAAAGAAAGTGAACTACTTTTTGTGTAAATTTTTTTTTTAAAAGAATAAGTTCCAAATATTTGAAGTTTTAGTTTGAATGGTTTATTTGCATATGTGAGTGAATTACATTGTTTCCAACTGGACTCAGTTTTGTATCACTTTTCCTTTTTAGAAAGGACTGGGAAGATTCTGGATGAGTTTTTCCAATTCTACGAGGAGCAATATCCACTAGCTCTCTTCAATAAGATCCGGTATGAGGTTGAAGAAAATGGTGGTCCGCAGCCTCAACTTCTTCAAAGAAAGGCAAGTAAAATGAAACTTTTTCTTTGTCTTGCCTATCGCTTGGGCACCTGTAAATTTCAGTCTTAAGGAAGGGGGTAAATGAGCTACATGCACTGATCTAGAGGAGAGCTGGACAGGGGTGAAGAACTAAAACCGAACTTGGGTTTGCTAGATTGTATAATTTTGTAGCTGGGAGGACATGTTACATTGTATTTATTCTGATCTTTGAAAGAGAAGTAACACATAATTATGTCCAGAACAGTATTGAGAGTGGTGAGGGTTTAATGTCTAATGTTACACCTAATTGGCTGAAATATGCAATCTGAATAGTACAATGTTAACACTGTAACACGATCACCGACCTTTTAAACATCCTATCGTCTGACAGGAGTCCAGTGGTACAGAATTCAAATCACTTCTCACATGTAATCCAGTCAGATATTCGTGAGGAGACAGTAAACAAATAAGCAGGGAACAGTATCCATGAAACCTTATTTAATGTCACATGTTACCTCTCATCCTTTAATCCACAACTGCACATTTTGGTCTTTTGGTGCTAATGGCCTATTGCATGTACTGAGGAGGCTATTTTGAGTTGGTATGCATGTGTACAATGTTGGGATGTAGTCATGTACTGTAGTTATCTAGTTAATGAAAAGTGATAATAAATATACACAAGAACAGGCCATAAACACGTTGAGCTTGCTTTGCAATTCAATATTAGAGCAACCTGTGCACCAACCCATCGTTCCATGTTGCACTCCCACTTCTTCATGTCTGAAAATCTACATACCAATGTTACTGGTGGACGGATCAATATAACTTTGCGGGGAAATAATTCTTATTTATTCTTGGAAATTTAACTTTTCATCTTGTCTTTCATAATTCTTCAGTTGCTGCAGTTACTTTGTGCTAGCAGGTGTTGAATTTTTGAATATTAAAAACTGATTAGTTTTTTTTTAAGAATATGGGATGTTAAATGGAACTCCCTGTATTATAAGTAGTACAGAATTGACATGCTTGTTTGGTTTCAGTGATTTGAATTGTTTGAATCACAACAGAAGCGATTGTAATCGGGTTAACTTAAAGAAAAAGTCATCAGAATGGTAACATTGTGAGACTCGGCCACATTTGGAAAGAAGGTTCCCTTTATGTTTAGATGTCAGCCTTCAGTCAGTTTAATGTAAGTCAGAAGGTTGTGGTTTTGAGGCCCACTGTTTGATTCTGACCTCACAGTCATGAAAAGGTGCTGAATTCAGAGGCCCCTATGCTTTTGAGAAGTCAACATTGAAGTTGTTACCTCCCCTTCCTATTCAATCCACAGTTTTGAACATCTCATGGTACTGTTTAAAAGTGTTTCTTTCGAATTTATCTGGTACTTAACTTCCAACAACATCAACATCACTGCAACAGATAAATGTTGTGGCTCTGCCCTTACCCCTCGGACACCCACTCGGACATTAGGACTCATGATATAATTGGTAGAAGACAGAAACTCATGCTTCTCAATAACATACAGCTGTACAGCATCATCCAAGACTGCCTATTTGTGGCTTCCGGTGTAAGACAAAATGTTTGTCCAACTAACTGCCTTGCCACTAGAATGGTATCCATGTGGTAGCTGACGGACTGTTTTCAAGAAGCACAGGACCAATGCTCTGTGTACTGCCTGAAAGACCAGATTGTGTAGCAGTGATTTTTTTTCATCAGAAAGTAGGTGAATAGCAAAGAGCAACAGCTTGTAGTAATCACACAACTGAAGTAAATCTTTCTCCGTATAATATTTTGCGCTGAATACAGAATGAGTACTCCTCACCTTCCTGTTGTGAATATTCAGTTATTTCACACTGTTGAACTGTCATTCAATCTGACTGTGGTTGCAGAAAGACTTTACTGGTTCCAGGCCACATCATTAGCAGGAGGTGCTGGAGGAACATGATAGTGAGCTGGGTTACAGGTGACATTTTTTTGTTCTATTATCACATTCGGGGGACAGTCGGATTTGATGCAGTTTTGATTGTAGATGTTGTGAATCGGCCTATTTTAAAAGCATTGTGCTCTTGTCAAATTTCAAAGAGCAAGACTTGCATTTATATAGTGCCTTTCATGACCGTAGGTCAACGTGGTGTATGTGAAGGTACTAAATGGAAGATTTAGTATTTCAAACAATTTCTTGGGGAGGTTTGCCTCAGTTGTTTGATGTGCACACATGAAAACTTGGGACAAAAATTCTCTCACTCAAACAAGCCCCAGCAATGTCATATTTCTTTTTTAAAAAGTCCAGGCTTTTTTTTTAAAACTGTGTGGAATGTTTTGCTTGTCAGTATTTGACATCTGGAAGTTGAGTATAAGCTGCTATTAATGTAATGTCAACAATATCTGGCACTTAAAAAGTTAAGTCCTTGAAGGAGTCACTGACTCCGCAGCATGCACTGGACTCCCAAAAGCAGCAGGAAAGAGGTCACGTGAGAGAGCACATCTTGAGCTTCCTCATGCCCAGTTAATTGAAAGTATCGGCCTTCTTGCCTGTAACGCTGTTTGTTTTTTAGTAGCCTTTCAACAACGTTGTGAACAGTTATAGCACTCCACACAGGCACATCAGTGGATATCTAACCTGGGCACCCCTATTAATCCCCTACTTGCTCACCATCCCAAACAGTTGCTCCACAGAGTAAACATTGCCCAATTAATGTGAAAAGGAGGTCGAGGTTTCTCTGATAGGTGGATGTTATTAGTTCAGTTAATTTTTTTTTGGAAGCTCTAGTTCTCTGGTTATTTATGGAGACTCCCTGGGAATAGCCATTTGCCTATTGTTCAAACAAATTTTGGCTGAATTGGCCTATTAGGTTTCTCAAAGATGGCAGGCTAACCCCATTTTCAAACAAGTGAAAAGGAACTGAACTTCAGTTTCACATAGCTGTTAGGATGCAGAAGGAGGCCCTTCAGCCCCACGAGCCTGTGCTAGTTCTGTTATCTCATGCCAAACTCCTCCCCTTTCTCCATATCCCTGCACACTGTTACTTCCATAAAACCATCCAATGACCTCTTGAATGCCTCAATTAAACCTGCCTCCACTTCCAGGGCATCGCATTCAATACCCTACCTATTGGCTGAGTGAGAAAACTTTTTTCTTGCATCGCCTTTGCTTCATCACAAAGGATTCACCCTTTTGTACATCATTTCAAATCTATGCCCCCTTGTTCTTTATTTATTCTCTATTTGCTTTGTCTAGCCCCTATGCGGTTTTGAAAACTACAGTCTGATCTCTCCTCAGCTGCTTTCTCTCCAGGGAGAGCCGTCTCAATTCTTCAGTCAATCCTCATAACTGAAGTTTCTTATTCCTGGAACCATTCTAGTTATTTATTTTCTGTACTCTCTCTCCAACGTGTTCATGTTTTTCCTCTTAATGTGGCACCTATAACCTGTCTTGCCATCTTCAATTTGTTTGATCAATTTGCAAATAACCATTTGAAGGGATAGTGTGGCCACAATGCTTTTATTTGTACTCCATCCTATTATATTAGACCATGTTTTAAAGGGAGAAGACTGGCTTAATTCCTTGCTTCTCCTGGTCTCTGCTTCCTGTTTGGTCCCATCCATTGTTGCCATCCATGGGTTGGTAAAGTGTCGGGTTGCCCTGTGTGGGTTTCTGCCAGAACTTTGCCAACAAACTGTAGGTTGGGATATTTTTTTCCTCCACATCAGCCAAGTCAACTTTCACACTCTTAAAGTTTCTTAATGGAACAGAGTTTTTGGCATAGATTAATGTTTCTGATATGATTGCACAAATTGTAAAGATGCTGTGCTACATATTCGGCAATTCTCCTCGGCTGACCATTATTCATACTTGTTTGTTAAACTGTTCTTCCATCTCTAGTGGCTCTATCTCCATCTATCATTTACCTGCTCTCCCCACCCTATCTTCTGAATAAAAACAAAACAATGTTTTCCGAGCTACCATCAGTTTTGAAGAAGGGTCACTGCATCCAAAATGTTAACTCTGATTTCTCTCCACAAATGCTGCCACACCTGCTGAGCTTTTCTAGTAAGTTCTGCTTTTGTTTCTGATTTCCAGCATTTGCAGTTCTTTTGGTTTTTATTGAAATTTGATTTCTAGACCAAGTCGATACCTTAAAACAAGAACTGTGGATGCTGGAAATCAGAAACAAAACAGAAAGTGATGGGAAAACTGAGCAGGTATGGCAGCATCTGTGGAGAGAAAGCAGAGTTAACATTCAGAGCGAACCCTAGTTCTGAAGAAGGGTCATTTGACCTGATACATCAACTCTGATTTCTCTCCACAGTTGCTGCCAAACCTGCTGATCTTTTCCAGCAATTTCCCACCTTGTTAGAGATGAGACCTATTGCAAACTGCCACCTTGGCTATTTTTGAACTAAACGTATGGTTCTGATCCAGTTGGATGATACTGTAGCCCTGAGTATCGTTCTCTCTCAACTGCAACAGTATTTTATCAAAAAGATTCAATGGTATTGGAATGCAAGGCAGTTCTGGAATTTTTCATTGTTTGATTCATGCAACAAGATCTGATGATTATGTCATGCAACAGCATTTGGCGGATTAGTTAATCTGGTAGGTTTTGTTTTGTTGTCATGCCATTAAGAGTTGTTCGTTCACAAATATGCAGTTATGTTGAAGCCGTATATAAACTGCGCTGCGTTATTTAACTTGACTCAATTTTTAAAATATTAATAGCAAACTCGCTGCCCTATTTTATTGATCCAGCCAGTGATTCTTATATAAAGAGCAGCAAACTATATTTGAGCAAGTAAAGTCTTTTGCCCGTTTGTCTTTTTGTATTACTCAAATCCTAGGAAGTAATGCCAATTTCCAAAAACCCCTTTATAATGTGTGTATTTTCTTTCTTACGATGTGGGTATTGCAGGGTAAGCTAGCAGTTGCTATCATCTTTAATTGTCCTTGAAGCAACTGCCTTTTCAGTGCACAGCTCAGAACCTCACTTTGGGGCTCTGGACTCTTGCTGGCCAGGCCAAGTAAGGATTCCCATCCCTAATGGACATCAATACCTCGATTAAGATGTCCTTAATAAACTAAATGGGTTTTTACAACAAATGATGGTTGCCAATACTGAGATTCTGAAATAAGCTTTACATTCCAGGATTATTAAATGTAAATTTCATCAGCTGCCTTGCTCAGACCTGAGCATATCTGCCAGAACGTTAGTTTGGTCCAGTTACATCACCCCCTGTGCCATTGTTTCCCACAAGAAAAATAAGTCATGTCCAGAATACTTGCTTTTAAAAAAGGGTCTCTCCTTATGCCAATTTTCTTTATAAATATGGAAAGTGTTTTTGGTTGTCCTTGTTGGAATTTCATTGCACTGCCAATCACTAAATACCAATCTCCTGATTTTGGGATATAAATTTGCGCACAGTCATTTCTTGTTGGAATAAATTCTGGATCAGGGCCTCAAACACACGACTTATGTTCTGAACAAGGAAGTTGTTGAAACCTTTAACTCTCCATTCCCTTTCCTTTTAAACATTGTGCCACAATTTGTCCCAGCAAGGTGTAGCAATGCCGAAACCATGTTTGGCTCGGAAGAAACTCAAATCATCTTGAATTTATCCACTTTCAGGGTGTCACTTTGGAGGACTTGGGAGCCAATTGCTGCTAAACTTCCTTTTGACTGATGAGTTGACCAGCTGATGACTCTCTTCCCTTGTAATTCCACACTTGTAACAGATGGTAAAAGGTTTACACTTCAGAAGCGATTTACTTCAAGATTGCTGTGAGGTGGTACAACTTGCATTTAAACAGAGTACCTTTTATTGCATCTCAATGTTCATAACTGATGCAGTTTATTACTTTCAATTGCAGTGAATGTGACCAAAAACGGCAGCTGTTTATGTATAGTAAGATCCCACTCCTGACAAGGTGAATGATCAGTCACTGTCTTTGCTAAGTTGATGTTGGATTTTTCCAGCTTTGAAATTCTGCTGTTTGTTTCACAGCTACTGTGCTGGCTTAACGTTTCTGTTCAGGTCAAGTCTCCTATGATTTTTCATTTTGTGGTGGTGTGGTGGCTCTGGCTCTGGTTAACACTGCTGCCTCAGCGCCAGAGATCTGGGTTCAATTCCACCCTCGGGCGACTGTCTGTGTGGAGTTTGCACAATCCGTGTCTGTGTGCGTTTCCTACCACAGTCCAAAGAATGAGCAGGTTAGTTGGATTGGCCATGCTAAATTGCCCAACGTGTCCAGGGATGTACAGGCTAGGCGAATTAACGGTGGGAAATGCAGAGTTACAGGTATAAGATACCGGGGTGGGATGCTCCTTGGACAGTCAGTGTGGATTTGATGGGCCGAATGGCCTTTTCCACCTGGAGGAATTCAAGAAGCAGATTAGATTTAAGGCTTGTTTTTTGATCAGGTGAAGGAGATAACAACATTTCTGTGAAACAAGTTTTTATTTTTTTGAAGTTATGTAGAACTGGCAGCTACTGCAGCAGAGATTGTTGCAGATTCATTATATTGTACCAAGCAGTTCTAGGAACTCTGAGCCCATCTGGGATCAGATGTCACTGTCTCCTTTTTTATGAACAGATTATTATTTGCATTTAAAACCTAACTCAGCTGATGCT
>NC_063359.1:16906355-16954596 GCF_021869965.1 Rhincodon typus | reverse complement strand
AGTGAATAAGCAAACGGTATTGACAGTCACAGAACCTGAACCCAGCAAACAGAATTTTTAACTCTTTGTTAACTGCACTTTATCTTGTGAACCTATTGCTTTTGTTCCCCATTATGAGACTAAGTGGATTCTTGATATTTATGTTTGGAGTCAGAAAATGTCAAAGCAAGATATTGATGCAATTTCTAAACCTTCACATCACAGTTCTGATTCTCCTCTAAACCAAAAGGTTGGATAATTGAACAAAATGCCTCTTTGACTCATGTAGGAGGTTTGTACAACTGGCTTATGTTTGTGTATTTATTTGAAACAATTTGTGGAAGACCCTAAATCTTGTTTGACTGGCATTCCACAGTTGTTTGGTTTCTTTAGTAGTGTGATGCATGGTTAACACTGCTGCCTCCTAGCGCCAGAGATCTGAGTTCAATTCCACCCTCGGGTGACTGTCTGTGCGGAGTTTGCACAATCTCTGTGTCTGTGTGCGTTTCTTACCACAGTCCAAAGAATGAGCAGGTTAGTTGGATTGGCCATGCTAAATTGCCCAACGTGTCCAGGGATGTACAGGCTAGGTGAATTAACAGTGGGAAATGCAGAGTTACAGGTATAAGATACCGGAGTGGGATGCTCCTTGGAGGGTCAGTGTGGACTTGATGGGCCGAATGGCCTTTTCCACACTGGAGGAATTCAGTGTGATTGCAACCTTAGTGGTTAAAGATAATTATCTTTTTGTTTGAAAAGTATCCCGTATCATGATGGGATAGCAAGAACTGCAGATGCTCGAGTCGGATAACACAGTGTGAAGCTGGAGGAATACAGCAGGTCAGGCAGCAACAGAGGAGCAGGAAAGTTGATGTTTTGGGTTGGGACCCTTCTTCAGAGAAAGGGTCCTGACCTGAAACGTCAACTTTCCTGCTCCTTTGATGCTGCCTGGCCTGCTGTGTTCCTTCGGCTCCACACTGTGTTACCCCCATATCATGATTCAGCAGCTCACCTTTACCACCCTGAGGGCAATTAGCAATAGGCAATCAAGGATGGCCCAGCCTGTGACAGACACCTACTGTGAAAATAAATTATTTCATTGTGTAGTGTTCAGGTTGTTGTGCAAAGAGGCAGATTGATTGGAAACTATCTGTTCAAAGATTCTCTTGCATTCCTTTTGAAGCATGTGGGTCTTGAACTCCAGACTCAGGAGCAGAAAAGTTAGCACTGCGCCACGAGCCCTTCTATAAATGTGTAGCCTGACTGGTTCATTTTTCTCCGCTCAATAGTATTAGCAAATCTTAGGGGCAGCACAATGGCCCAGCGGTTAGCACTGCTGCCTCCGCACCAGGATCCCGGGTTGATTCCAGCCTCGGACGACTATCTGTGTGGTGTTTCCCCATGCTCCCAGTGCCTGCGTGTGTTTCCCCTAGGTGCTCCAGTTTCCTCCCACAGTCCAAAGATGCTCAGATTTGGTGGACTGGCTATCTAGGGTGGGAAATGCAGGGATGGGGTAGGAGGAGGGTCTGGGTGAGATGATCTTCGGAGGGTTAGTATGGACTCAATGGGCCAAATGGCCTGTTTCCACACTGTAGGGATTCTATGATTCTAAAGCTGGTAATCTGATAATGGTGGAGGGAGTTTGTGAAGAACAGGTGGCATTTTACAGAAAATATCTGATTCCTGTCTCTTTGTTCAGCATCTTGCAAGGAAACGAAAAGGAACTGGAATCAACATTGCCTTGAATTTTGGTTCAATATCATGTTTCCTTCCTGCGTGGGCAGAGGAGCATAACTTTTTTAAGTTTCAATGGTATTTTGCAAAATTGTGCCCTTAATAGTTAGGGTGATGTGAGAAACCCATTACTTAAACAAAATGCTGCACTAGGGTTTCGTACTGTATAGCAAACTACCTCTAATATATCGCTGACCTCCACCCTCTTCTCACCCCCTCCTCCCACCCCAAAAAAACCTCATCTTCGGTTTGGTGATGGTAACCTGCTGAAGATGGCCAAAATAGCACAATGTTCCTTTTGATTACAGAGATTGATGGGATAGGGAGTGAGGATAAGGAGAACACTATTGTTCTGGGAGTGAGGGGAAAAGGTGAAAGTAAAAGTGTGGGAGGTGGTTCAGACTGGCATCCATGTGACCTGCCACTTTAACAACCCTGTCAGACAGTCTGCCTTGTGGGTGAGATTTTAACAAAGTTCAGTGTCTCGACATAAAAGTTCTCATGCATTATTTTTAGGAGCGCATGGGAATTCCTCGGTTCTGATCAATACTATTTCCTGACCAACACTTAGAAACAAATGATACAGTCATTATTTTCTTGCGATGTGTGATAACCTGCGGTAGGCAGATTGGCTGCTGTCTTTCCTACACAAATGTTGGAGCCTCTGAGGTCAAAGGTAGGAACCTTTCAGCTCCTGATCTCCCTCCTTGTTGGATGATCTGTTATTTCTCTACCCTTCGCATCATTTTAGTTACTCTAGTTTGAGATTTGTGTTGAACATTTCAGTCTTTAAATTAAACAAGTGTATGATCTTTCCTGTTCAATTTGTTTAAGATCACCAGCCTGTTGTCTTACTTTTAATAGAAGTCTTTACGCAATGTTGTTGTCCTCAGCAATAGCTTTACAAAATGGAACATATTTACATCTCAAGTGTCAGAAACCAATCTGCCCAATTGAATCTGATGGATACTACAGTATCAGTCAGGCAAACAGAGCTCCCACCTTGCATTTCATTCTCTTCCAATCCACATCTCTTCCCCTGACCCTTCATGTCGATTCATTCGTTATAGTGTTCAAATACTTAGAATAATACTGGATTAACTTGAGTTTAAATTCTGCTCGTATCTAATCTTTAACTTGCATGCTGGTATTAACTTGTAATTGAGCTTGCATTTGACTACTACTTGGAATGTTATATCAGGTGTCTAATTTATCACAAGGTCATATTTATGAATCTTCTGAATACAGAAAGAAACATGGTTTGAATTGTCGAACTGAATTATGTGGTATATTTCCCTTCTAGTTCCAAATTGCCAGTTTCCACTTCCCTGCCTCTTGGTTCCTACCATCTGAGATAATTCTACAAGGATAATGGATATATGCGACGATCTAATGATCAGTGATATTACAATCTTGAGAATGAGTTTCTATCAGCTGCAGTGTATGAAATATAGACTTGTTTTCGAAAAGTTTCAGTACATTTGATTTTCAAATTGACTGTCTTGTGGCAACTCTTGATTTCTCTTGTTCCATGATTTTTGTTCAACACAATGAACGTATCGCAGCAAATGTGCTCTTGTCAATAGTTTTTCCAATCTCTCGATATACAGTTTGTTGGAGGTCTTTAGATATCTCGGTTAAGATGCTTAACTATAGATACTCCTTATTATGGCTTCTTGGTGTTTGTGATTTATCTGATCAAACAGCAAATTCTTGGTGAGGTGAATTTCAGTTATTAGACTAAAATGTTATCTGAAATCAAGTTAGTTGCAGTATAGTCAGTTCAAGGTTCCTATCATTTTAGTTTCATATTTTAATAATTCACACTGTATTTAAAGCTGCACTTTCCATCAAGACTGGTTTTCCCAAGGGAAATTGATAGAAATGTACAGAAACAACATTCTGTTGAGTTAGGGGATTGACCAAGAGTTTGGTATCACATGATCTAAGTTACTTGTGTAAATGTCCTCTTAGCATCCCTGACATGATTCACTACTGTATTTGATTGATTCCTAAGGGACAAACTGAAGAGATATTCACCTGGCAGGCCTCGAGGTTAATTACACTAAAACTGTAAATCTGAGATTTAGTTGGAGATTTGCCAGGCAGAAATCTATTTAGCTTGCTTGGCTCCTGCCTGGCTGAAAGTTAAAATCTCCCTCTTTTTGTGCAGATCTGGATGCACGTGTGTGCAGAAATGTATTCCAAAAGCTGCAAATATAAATGTTGAGAGAAGGAACCAGAGAATCCCTACACTCATAGAATCCTAGAATCCCTACAGTGCGGAAACATGCCATTCCGCCCAACAAATCCATTCCGGCCCTCAGAAGAACATCCCACCCAGACCCATTTCCCCATGTCTTACCCACCTAACCTAAACATCCCTGAAAACTATGAGCAATTTAGCATGGCCAATCCACCTACCCTGCACATCTTTGGACTGTGGGAGGAAACCCGCGCAGACTCGGGGAGAATATGCAAACTCCACACAGACGGTCGCCCGAGCCTGGAATTGAGCCCGGGTCCTTGGTGCTGTGAGGCAGCAGTGCTAACCACTGAGCCACTGTGCCGCCTTTACACTCTGGACAGATTTAACTGGGGGAAGGGTTCTCCACTGGCTGAGGGTTCCAGCAGGTCCTTTGACAACCATGTAGAGCAGTTAGACACTGGGCTGGATCTTGTAGTGCTGCAGATAACCAGTTTTGTCCCTTGTGACATGTCCTGTTCTACTTCATGTCAGACACCCTATTATTCAATGTAAAATGCATTTTAAGATGCATGCATTCCCCATCTTGTTTGGAAGATAGCTTTTAAAAAGTCTTGTACAACCATCAACTTTGTTCAGCTTTAACTTGTGAAAATTTCTGCTTAGAGCAGCTTAAGTCTTGATAATGGTTTATATGGTGTGTATTTCATACACCTGCCTTTCAATGCTTTTTTTTTAATCTGGGTTGTTTGCAAAGGCCCTTCAGAAAAGATGAAGGATTAAATGAATAGGTGTGAAACTTCAAAAAAAAACACAGGTATTTGGGAATGAGATTTTGATTCAATTATTTTCACACTGATTTTCCATGAAAAGCAATAGTTTCCTCACGTTTGGATTCCCATCAAAATCTTCTAAGTGCTGTTGCTAGGGTTGCAAACTCCCAGCTGGGTGTATTCCAGGAGATGTCATGACATAATACTTCACTGATTGCCCTGCCCCCAAACATCTGTCATTGGCCATACAATATCCCAATTATAGTGCCCTGCCTTACCACAGCCAATTGGATAACAGATTTTTCATTTCCTCCATTTGGATGGTTATTTAGCTATTAGTCAAAGTTTGATTTTGTTTCACATATCCAATATCCATTTTGCTAAACAAGCCAAAGCATTGAAGGATTTTGTTAAGCAAAACATACCTCTCATATTTGTGTTCCTGGTAGCAATGACCTGGGACTCCAGGGTAGTCCTACAGGTTTACCAACTATAGTGTCTCAGGACACAAGTTCGTTTCTGAAAGCACTGCAATTGTCATTCAGTCCTGTATGTGTGCAAATAAAAATAGTAGGATGTAGTAATTGGTTAGATTGAGGTTTGATAAGTGTTGGAGCATAGTATAGGTCCTTCAAGCCAGTTCTTGTATTAAACAAGATGATGGCTGATTTTCTATCAAAATTCCATATAATCTTATAACTTCCTTACTACTGCTAAAATCTATTAACCATTTCCTTGGCTACATTCAATGACTGAGCAAATGACAACAGATGAACCAATATAATCCCCTATTTCTGACAATTGAACCTCCGGTGTGGTGAAATCTTAAATCGTGCTGTATGCATTAACTCTTAGCCTGGTAAGAAACATTCCAGGATTTTGACACAACAGCAATGAAGGAATGGCAGTATCGGTCCAAGTCTGAATGGCGTGTGGATTGGGAGGGGAACATTCTGTGTTCCTGTGTACCTGTTGCCTTTGTCCTTTGTAAAGTGGTAGTGTTTGCAGATTCAAGAAATACTGTTGAAGTGGCCTTAGCAAGCTGCTGGAACGTATCTTTCAGATGGTACGCTCTGCCACTGCATTAATGGCAAACGAAATGGATGAGGTACTGATCGTAAGCTGCTTTGATTAAAAACAAAACGTTTTGGAGAAACGCAGTAGGTTTGGCAGCATATGTGGAGAGAGAAACTGCTAACATTGAGTCCTGTATGAATCCTATTCAGAAGTGAAGGGGCTAGAAAATGGTGATCTTAATGCTGTAGACAGGGAGGGGGAGGAGGAGGAGTAAGTGGAGCAGATGGTACAGGCACTCAAGGCAAAAGCAGTGCTGACAGTGATAAAGGAGTGAAAGAGATGACAAATAGGTGTAAATGTTACAAAAACAGAAGTTGCTGGAAAAGCTCAGCAGATCTGGCAGCATCTGTGAAGAAAAAAAAAATTAGAGTTAACGTTTTGGGTCTGGTGACCCTTCCTCAGAGTTGCTTTTCCAGCAACTTCTGTTTTTGTACCTGATTTATAGCATCCACAGTTCTTTCGGTTTTTATTTAGGTGTAAATGTTAGTTGTGAAAGGGAGAAAGTGGGTTCACTCTGCTGAGAGCAGAGCCAACCAGATACAAAGAAGGTGCAGCTGGGAAAGCAGGGATGAGGATGTAAGAGAAGTGGAAGATAGGTCATATTCTGAAGTTTTGGAACTCAGTATTGAGTATTTGAGGTTTATCTCACACCATTGTTTGCAGTGTTGTGTTCAGAAGTTGTGGAAATTTCTTTATCACATTCAATATTGGAACAATCCCCTTTCATTTCTAGGAAAGAATCTATTTGCGATCGATTTCAGTCCAGTCTCCTTTGAAGTGAACCCAGAAGCTTTTAAACTAAACTTTTTAAAAAAAAAACTTGCTCTTACTAGATTTGGTTGCTTAACGATTTCTCTCTCTCCAGTTGTAAGGCCCCACAATATAAACAAATTTCCCATTAGTAGTCCCTAACCCACTGTCTGATGCATCCTGATTTTACATCCATGGTTCTGGAAAGCCTGACCTAGTTAATTATAAAATTGTTTCAGAAAATTTGCCAATGCCCACATGCTGGTTTCTAATCTCAACTCACTTTTCAAAAAATAAAGTCAATCTTTCACACCTTTATTCAAACACCTTTCACCTCTCAGTCCAAGCTGTATTGGAGGTCTTGCTGTACATGAATACTGACTGCTTCAGCATCTGAGTTGCAAATGGTGATGAACACCACCACTTCTGACTTTCATGAGCAAGGGAAGATCATTTGAAGATGGTTCAACCTAGCACTCTGCCTTGAGGAACTCCTACAATTGTCTTCCACTGCAGATTCTATATTAGCAGAAACTTGTGAAACATGCTGCAGCAAAAATGTTCATCTAACAGTGTGCTCTGGTGCACATGGAAGCAGATTAAATTTGAGCATACTAATCTCAGTCTACAGAGAAACCAGTAGAGGAAGTAAGCATTTTAGAGATTGAAGACAACAATCATTGTCCCATTATTTAAATTGAGCCTTCTGCTTGAGACTAAGCTGGTGATCCATTATTTGGTCTATTACTTTGTTGCTCAATGACCTTTAATTCATTGTAAATGATCTGAAAATGGGAAGCATTCATGATTTGAAATTCTTTTTGAAATTGAACAAGAAAGGAATCCTAATCCTGAACTATCCATTGTATTCTAGGTTAATTCTCTCCAGCAGAACTCTGCAACTCAGTAAATCTCCAATGCAATGCAGTCCATACAGTGGAAAAATATTAAATAGGAACTGGCCAAATGTTGCACAGCTTCCAAATATGGTGCTGTTTGAAACCTTGGCTTGTCTTGGGGATGTCAAGATGCCAGGCCGAGGTCTGTTTGGATCAGTAATTTGAATGGCGAATCTTTTCCTCGAATGCCAATCTGCCTAAAATAGGCAACCAGCTTTGTTCACCCCTACCATGACCACTACCTTGCTTCCAATAAAATGATTGTGAACACGCAGAACTAATTCCATATATTTTGTAAGACTAAACCTGTTTTCAGCCGGCTTTTCCCCCTTGTTAAACTTTGAGTGATATCAGAGCGGCCAGATTCCATTTTCCAAATGTTCTAATGGGTTTTCTTGCCCTTCTCCCGTGCCCACTAATCAGCAGTATGAGAAGATATTGGTTTAACCTTGAGAATTAACTGAAAACAACAGCATTATAGTATCGGCCCCTGTGAAGTGATTAAAAGCAAGACTTTTGCTGGATTGGATCAGAACCAGGTTGTTGAAACGGACGTTTTTGCCTTGAGAGGATTTTACCCCGTTGTTTTTATGGATTGGGATTGGGAGGCATGGCTGCTGTTTACCTGCCTTCCTGAAGCTGAAGAATGATTTTAGATCTCTGGTAAACCAGATAGGAGCTAGGAGAGAAATACATTTGTTTTCCCACTGTTCGTTCTTCAGTTGCAATTTAGAGGGATCTGTGGAACAGCATCATTCAGATAGTTGGTTTGCACATGGACAAGGAAAATCTTTTGATCTAATTGGTTCTGAATGTACAGTTGTCATGCCTGATTTGGTTTCACAAAACATCATTCTCTCCTAATGTGTCATTTTCAGTAGGGAGACCCAGTTAATTTCAGGAGTAGGAAAACTGGCCATTTCCTTTATTCTTGCTCACTAAGGTCAATGATAACATCATTTTCCCCCCTACTGTTAGTTTGCGATTGTGTGCAGACCTGAGTATCCACCTACAGCTCTCTACTTTGTATCTCTCAGCATTGCTTGCTGTGTTATACTTAAAAGTTGTCAAAATTTCTTTATCGCATCCAGCATGTTAGATTAATATGTTCAGCGAGATTCGGATAGCCCCCAATCCTTAAATAAAAGTCAGAAATCACATGCTGCCAGGTTATAGTCCAACAGGTTTATTTGAAATCACAAGCTTTCAGAGCGCTGCTCCTTCCGACTTCACCTGACAAAGGAGCAGCACTCCAAAAGCTTGTGATTTCAAATAAACCTGTTGGACTATAACCTGGTGTCGTGTGATTTCTGACTTTGTCCACCCCACTCCAACACTGGCACCTCCACGTCATGGCTACCTTAAATAAAATGTAGAACTGCCAAAGTTGGAGATCTTGAAGCAATGAAAACAGAAATTGGCATCGTCTGTGGAGAAAGTGCAGTTAGGATTTTGAGTCCAATGACCCTTTTTGTTTTTTGGAACATCTCCCAATCCTTCCCTACCCTTTTTCATAATGTTTGAACGAAGACTACTGCAATCTGTTAAAGGAATGGCAATCAATAGCTGTTCAGTACCTTGGAGCGAGTGCTTGTTATTGACAGCTCTATTAAAGAACAGTACCTTTCCTTATGAACCTGCATTAGCTGAACTAATGATGCTGCAAGCATGTGGCCTCGGGTGCAAAGTTTCTTCAGTCATATTTTTGTGCCCGAAACTCCTGACTGTTTCATTCGAAGTGAATTCCTGCACACTCAATAAACACTTGAACTGTTGGAGCGCGTGATTGAGTCTTGGTTCACAAAGCTTAATTTTGGATGTCGCTGTGGTCTGTCAAGTGATTGAGATTTTGTCTTGAATTTTTCCACATTGGGGGAAAAATGAAGCTTTGTCAAGGCACTGCTATGTTAGGGTCCATGGACTGAGTTCTCACAGATACCTTGCCCAAGGGACCTGTATTAATCTGTAAAGTTCTGCAGTGAATGTAGGCATGCTATTTTATCACAAATGACATTGAAGTGGGTCCCCAACTGAGGACAAACTCAGAGACTGATGTCCCTCTGGAACTTCCATCCCTCCCCTCCCCTTCTCTCCCCTCCAACTCCATATCACCACCTGATACCACTCTTGTATATACCCTCCTTATTTGCTGTACCCTTTAAATTTCCCCCTCTCTGCTTTTCCCTTAACTTGTTTCAGTTTCTCTACGTCACTAAAGGTGTAGCTATGGGTACCTGCATTGGTCCCACTAATGCCCGTCTCTTTGTGGGGTGTATGGAACACTCCTTGTTCCTATTCTACCTGAGGCTTGCACCCACCACATTTTCGCTAATACATGAATGATGTAATTGGTGCATCTTCCTGCTGCCTTGGACTTGGAAAAACTAATCTATTTTCTTCCAATTTCAATCCTGCTCTCACCTTCACCTGGTCCATCTGTGATTCTCTTCTTCATTTCCTTGACTTTACTATTGCCATTTCTGGGGCTAGGCTGTGAATCAATGTTCTCTATAAAGCCACTGCTCATTGACTACACATTCAGTTCCTGCTTCCTCCAAGGATTTCATTCCATTCTCCCAGTTTGTCTCCATTGCATCTGTTATGATGCCACCTTACATTGAGCTGCTTTTGATATGATCTTTTTCATCAACACAGTACTCCAGCCTGGCTGGAATTTAAAGTTTTCTCTCCCAGTACGCTTTGCCAGACTCTCAACCATGTCTAATCCATCCTCCACACTTCTACCCTCTGGTAGGAACGACCCTGCCTTCCAGTTCCCTGTCACTTTGCTCCCACGCTCACATTTCCGTTCGGAGCCAGCTGCAGTATTCCAACTAAGCTCTGCACTAACTCAAGGAACAACATTCCGTCTTCTGCTAAGGCACTTAACAGCCTCTCACACTCAATATTTCATTCCATAACTTCCAAGCATGACATTTGTGCTCCATTTTACTTGCACAACCCCCAGCCCCCATGGTCATGTCTAATTCATAATTTACTTGTCTTGTTGGATTGTCTCTCTGGCGAGTGGACCCATTTTCTCCTTTCTCCATTTTTTTCCCATTTACGTCAATTGTACATTTACTTTGCCTTTTGCAGTGGTCACCCTTGCAATCTGTTCTGCTCACTCGTCCTCCCCCATTCCCAGTGACCCTGTTGCTGTTGCCACTGTCACCACAGCATAAAGCTCACAATTTACCAACCACTCTTCAATTCTGAAGAGCAGTCGTACCAAAACATTTTAACAGTTTCTTTCTCCTCCAGATAGCCAGGCCTGATGTGTTTCTCCAGCACTTTTTTTTTTGTTTCAGATTTCCAGTAGCATTTTGCTTTACGTGAGGACTAAGTAGCCTGCTTGGTTAGCACCCCATCCTCCAGTTTGAACAGATGCTCCCTCCCTCCACCCCAACATAGCATGGCAGCAGTCTGTACCACCTACTCGGTGCCCTGCAGCAATTCACCAAGTTATAACATGAGGGCATGAGTTCAGCAAACTCAACACAGACCAAGAAACTGGTACCTGATCATCAGGCAAATTAGTGTGGCATTTATGAGCACACCTTTTTTTTTTTTGTGAATCTTCAGATGAAATTCTGAAAAGCAACAGTCCATTCTGCTAAAATTAAATGATATCCAAATGTCTTAATATTATAGACTGGTTAATAATAAAATAAGTGTAAATGGACTGAGTGAGTGAGATTTTTTGAGGCTTGGGCCTGTGCTGCTGTTTGTAGACAGCATTATAGTCAAGTCATAATCTTACTGGACTATTGGCCTGCTGCCTTATTAAAGATGGCTAATGATGGTTTAACCTGAGGGTCACCATGCCTCGGGTAGGGAGAGCCAGAGTTATACAGCATGTATGGAGAATCCTTGGTCAGTGCAGGAGTCGAACCCACGCTGTTGGCATCACTCCACATTGCAAATCAGCTGTCCAGCCAGCTAAGCTGACCACAGTTAGCATTGTAACCTTATGACCTTCTGAATTCCTCCGATCTATGTTACATTCTCAAAAGAAGACTGGATTTCTTTGTGGGCGACATGAGATACTTTGTTTTAATTTGAAATCTGACTGAAGTGTTAACATTTCGATTCATCACCACCGTGCCATAGGAACCTTTATCTACAAAGGGAATGTGACTGTAACAATGGCTTGGCCAAGTTTGCAGCTTTGTGCAGATGCTAGCACCCAACTGCAATTTTGGGAAACGCAGAGTCCTCGGAACAGTTAACTTTGGAAAGCAAGAGGATGACTTACAGACATGAGCTGTGAAATAGATTGGCACACAGCAAGAAGGAAGTATTTGTTTTAGCATGAGTGTTTGCCTGCCTTCCTGTCAAGATGAGCTAATTTAATTGCTTGAGTTTTGGGTGGGGTTACTCAATAGAAGACAGTTCTTTTTATTCTTTGTGAGTGGGTGGATGGGAGAAGAGGAACTCGAGGATTAGTCTGTTTGATCATTTTTTAAAAAATATTACAGTCAGATGTGAAGTGATTTTAAAATAGGGTCGCAGGGAAGATTGTGGCCCAAACCAATCCCATTCAAGGAAGTTTGTGATGTTGAGAAACAGAAATCTGAGCAAAATAGTGTGGGGAGGTTGGGAGAAAGGGGAGAACACGGAGGTAATTGTTGATGGAAATTAATGAGCATTTTATTAAAAGATTTTTATTGCGTTTATGCCAACTCTGAATGTTATCCAAAGAGAAGTAAAACTAATTGAACTAACAGCTCTTAAATAGGCTTGAACATAGGTCCATCACTTTGTGGTGGCAGATCAGTTGAGTTCTTTTTTTATGTTATGTGACGGTAGGAGGTTTTTGTGATTATATCTCATGATTCCAAGCCTTTCTTTTTCACTTTTCTGAAAAATGAAATCTCCAAGGCTTTGTCCTATGACTTGCAAAGCAGTGGTTGTGTAGGTAGAACAGCAGCACAAAACTGTAAATTCAGCTACAGGCATGCCCAGAATATCCTCCATTTCATCTTGAAAGGGACAACAGCAATGACTTATCATTATATTCTAAAATGCACTATAAATAGAAGTTCTGAGGTGCTTCACAAGAGCACCATAAATAGCTTTGCTGAGCCGTGTAGGGACATCTTTGGTCAGGTGACTAAAGTCTTGGCCAAAGAGATTAAGCTATGTCTTAAAGGAAGGAAGCGAGATAGTCAAGTCCACAAAACTATAGCTTTTAAACTTTTATGGAAGAACGGGCCCAGAAATTTGTGAAAATTGGATGAATTTTCAAAGTTTATTTCCAGCAGTAGTGGGTTAGCTGTGCCGTGTGATGTTTTACTTTTTGACATGTTGCATTTTCTTGCATTTTGAGGTTACTGTAATCCTGCCTTCTGAAGCTTATTCTGAAAGGGATTTATTTCTTTGAATTCTGAAAATAAGAGTGCATATGCCGAATCAAATTTGTTTGAACTTTTCTATAGCCAGAAGATCCCACACTGCAAGTAGAACACGGCAAGCAAGCCTATAATTGCAACCAACAGCGAGAAGGAACTTTGTATCACAGATTTATCATAGAATCCCTACAGTGTGGAACAGGCCCTTCGGCCCAAAACACCCACACCGACCCTTGGAGAATCCCACCCAGACCCATCCCCCTATAACCCTCCTAATCTACACATCCCTGAACACCTTTGGACAATTTAGCATGGCCAATCCACCTAGCCTGCACATCTTTGGACTGTGGGAGGGAACCCACGCAGACACGGGGAGAATGTGCAAACTCCACACAATCGCCCATGGCTGGAATTGAACCCGAGTCCCTGACGCTGTGAGGCAGCAGTGCTAACCACTGAGCTACCGTACTTGAAATGGGATGAAGTTGTACTCTGAGCAAATTTGAGTTTGATTTGTCACTTCCTGTGAGAATCCAATAACCTTAACTTGCTATTCTGCCTAGTGGTAGTCACCTTTCACTGCCAAGAAGATTTTAGTAGTTTAGTGCTACCTTAACGAAGCTTGTTTTTCCAATGATATTTTCAGAACATTTACTTTTAACACCTTGCAGCAATTGGCTATTTTGAGGCAAAATCATGCCATGCATCTTCAAATATTTTTCCTCCTGTGTGTGAAATGCTACATCTCCTTAACTGTCTGCCACCAAATAGCGCAGAGCATGTGGTCCGCACCTACCCAACCACCTGGTGGTTTGTAACTTTACTGAGCTACTTAATGCACCACTGAAGTTTGTTTTATAAGCAGGATGTGTGCATGTGTTTTACTGCAAGTCGTTGACATGTCCACAGTTCTGAAATCCACGAGCACAATAAAATTCTGTGTTCGTTTGAGGTGTCTTTTAGAACAACTGCCCAGTCTGATTTTGGAAGCTAACTGC
The DNA here is from genome assembly GCF_021869965.1 of Rhincodon typus. NCBI lineage: Eukaryota > Metazoa > Chordata > Chondrichthyes > Orectolobiformes > Rhincodontidae > Rhincodon > Rhincodon typus. The sequence continues at coordinate 16,940,826 of NC_063359.1, read as the reverse complement.
TAGTTTGTATGAATGTTGTTGATCTTTAACTTAGGATTTCATGGCTATTACAAGCTAACGTTTTAATTTTGCTTCTGCACAGATTCACCTATGCAACCTACATTCTAAATGCGCTTACATAGTTAGTAACTTGCTTTCCACTGGCACCTTTGCAGAACTGGAAGTGAAGTTTGTTCTGATTTTACTGTAAATAATCCAGAATACAAAATTTCAGATGGTGACTCTGGTTTTCAGAAATGATATTCAAAAACTCCAATTCTAAAATGCTCAAAATTTTCTATCTGGAATATTTGCTTTTTACCATAAGTTTCTATTTGAATTGAGCATATACAATCCTGTCACGAATATAGTCAATATCATGTAAGATAATGAAAACTGTTACTTTAATATATGTAATTTGTAGAATTAATGAGATTTCCACCATAACTGATCTTGGTACTTTCTATAAATTTATTCATCAGTTCAATTCAAAGCCAATTCATTGTGTGGTTAAGCACAGCCTCAGATTAAAGGGAAGACCCTTTAGAACAGAGATAAGGAGAAACCTCTTCAGCCAGGGAGTGGTGAATCTATGGAATTCACTGCCACAGAAGGCTATGGATGCCAAGTCATTGAGTATAATTAAGATAGATATAGGTTTTTGATTGTCAAGGGGATCAAGGGTTACGGGGAGAAAGCGGGAGAATGGGGTTGAGAAAATTATCGGCCATGATTGAATGGTGGAGCCAACCCAATGGGCCCTATGTCCTAATTTCTGCTCCTATGTCTTAGGGTCTTATAATGAAGAAAAATGTGGTTTACAGATGAATAATGAAGACTAATTTATCTGTCTTATTTAATTTCCTGTAGGCCCCATTAAAGGATAGAGTTATCTTCTCTGGCAACCTTTACCAGTACATGGAAGTAAACAGGAAGTGGAAAAACAGATACTTTGTTGTACATGATGACTACGATGTGGCATTTTACGACAGCAGAATGGTATGTTTTACATTTATAAGTACCTGAGTTATACATTACTTGTAGTACAATGAAAAGAGGAAGATTGTATAATGTAATTTTCTGCTTTTCAAAAAGCATTGCTTGGAACGGTAGAGGTCCAAAGAGGTTTAGATTCCATGTAATCTGATCATTTCAGTGTAATAGTAGAGTACAAAAAAAGTCCATAAATGCTATTTGTGTGGTAACACTGTACTGAGAGGGCTAGGATATAAAAAGGAAGAAGGCTTGTTAAAGTTATGCAAAACCTTGGGTTGGCCACTTCTGGAGGACCATGTGGTTCTGCACTTCGCACTTTGTTACAACTGGTTCACAGTTTCCTTTTGTAGTCCCACTAGTCCACGGATCATAACAAGTGTCAGATTTAACCAGATTGGTGCAATGGCCAGTGATATAGATCACAGTCTGTCAGATAAAAGCAAGTTGACCAGGATTCTTTTGTCAGCAGCAAAAAACTAGCTTATTAACTAAAAGCAAGTTTGACCAAATAAAGGTGCGATGATTGATTATTGAGGAACAGCTTGGATTATGCTAATATCTAGTCGTTTTGTTTCATAAACCTTAACATACACCTCTGAAGAGAAATGAAAAACTCGGTCAAGTGTTCGTCATGAAGTACTCGGGTTATGCAATTGTTAAACCCTTGCCAAAAGGATAAGTTACAGATTGTGATGAATTGCATTCTGATTCTGATTCTGATTCTGATTATGCAGGTGTGACATTATTAATGTAACTTAAGTTATCATTCCTAGGTGTGGCATTTTGATGAATTCTAATTTTGTACGTGTACAATAATGTGTCTCAATTCTATCATCATTGTGCCCTCCTCAGTACTGTCATAGGGAAATGTACAGCTAACTGAAAATATTATCCCTCTATTAATGACAATGCATTGGGAAATATAAGTAACTGCACTTTGTAAATTCTGGCACTCAAAAGAGTCCATCATAAGTTTACTGCAAGGAGCTACAATGTATTTTAGTGATAGCAATCACAAATGGTGTTCCCAGGAATGTGGCTGGAAAATACCTTGAATTTATGCATGTAATGGCCATAACTAATAACCAATACTGGAACCACTTGCAAATTGTCATTAATCTGGATATATGCATAAGCCACTTGATTGGCTAATGATACAGTTTATCTTAGTGGGTTTTGTTGTACATTGGTACCTCCTAGGTCAGAAGGGCTGGGTTCAGGTCTGATCTATCAGAGTTGTCAGGCTGATCAAAAATATTTATAAATCACTTGATGAGTTGATTTCACTAGTATTAAAAACTGAACCCCATGTTAAGAGTTTGGTCTCTCTAATTGTTTCTTATTATCAATTTCTGCCCCATTTTACACAGCAGATGTGGCACAGGGCCATCTGTGAATTAGTGTCATAGAGCTGTACAGCATGGAAAACAGACCTTTTTGGTCCAATTCATCCATGCCGACTAGATATCCTAAATTAATCTAGTCCCGTTTGCCAGCATTTGGCCCATATCCCTCTTAAACACTTTCTATTCATATAGCTATCCAGATGCCTTTTAAATATTGTAATACAAACAAAGAACAAAGAAAATTACAGCACAGGAACAGGCCCTTCGGCCCTCCAAGCCTGCGCCGATCCAGATCCTCTATCTAAACTTGTCGCCTATTTTCCAAGGATCTGTATCCCTCTGCTCTCTGCCCATTCATGTATCTGTCTAGATACATCTTAAATGACGCTATCGTGCCCGCCTCTACCACCTCCGCTGGCAACGCGTTCCAGGCACCCACCACCCTCTGCGTAAAGAACTTTGCACACATATCTCCCTTAAACTTCTCCCCTCTCACCTTGAAATCGTGACCCCTAGTAATTGAGTCCCCCACTCTGGGCGGTGGGGGGGGGGATAAAGCTTCTTGCTATCCACCCTGTCTATACCCCTCATGATTTTGTAGACCTCAATCAGGTCCCCCCTCAACCTCCGTCTTTCTAATGTAAATAATCCTAATCTAATCAACCTTTCTTCATAGCTAGCGCCCTCCATACCAGGCAACATCCTGGTGAATCTCCTCTGCACCCTCTCCAAAGCATCCACATCCTTTTGGTAATGTGGCGACCAGAACTGTAAGCAGTATTCCAAATGTGGTCGAATCAAAGTCCTATACAACTGTAACATGACCTGCCAACTCTTGTACTCAATACCCTGTCCGATGAATGAATGCATGCCGTATGCCGCCTTGACCACCCTATCGACCTGCGTTGCCACCTTCAGGGTACAGTGGACCTGAACACCCAGATCTATCTGTGCATCAATTTTCCCCAGGGCTTTTCCATTTAGCGTATAGTTCACTCTTGAATTGGATCTTCCAAAATGCATCACCTCGCATTTGCCTGGATTGAACTCCATCTGCCATTTCTCCGCCCAACTCTCCAATCTATCTATATTCCGCTGCATTCTCTGACAGTCCCCTTCACTATCTGCTACTCCACCAATCTTAGTGTCATCTGCAAACTTGCTAATCAGGCTATCTGTACGTTCCTCCAGATCATTTATGTATATCACAAACAACAGTGGTCCCAACACGGATCCCTGTGGAACACCATTGGTCACACTTCTCCATTTTGAGAAACTCCCTTCCACTACAACACTCTGTCTCCTGTTGCCCAGCCAGTTCTCTATCCGTCTAGCTAATACACCCTGGACCCCATGCGACTTCACTTTCTCCATCAGCCTACCATGGGGAACCTTATCAAACGCCTTACTGAAGTCCATGTATATGACATCTATAGCCCTTCCCTCATCTATCAGCTTTGTCACTTCTTCCTCAAAGAATTCTATCAAGTTGGTAAGACATGACCTTCCCTGCACAAAACCATGCTGCCTATCACTAATAAGCCCATTTTCTTCCAAACGTAAATAGATCCTATCCCTCAGTATCTTCTCCAGCAGCTTCCCCACCACTGACGTCAGGCTCACCGGTCTATAATTACCTGGATTATCCTTGCTACCCTTCTTAAACAAGGGGACAACATTAGCAATTCTCCAGTCCTCCGGGACCTCACCCGTGCTCAAGGATGCTGCAAAGATATCTGTTAAGGCCCCAGCTATTTCCTCTCTCGCTTCCCTCAGTAACCTGGGATAGATCCTATCTGGACCTGGGGACTTGTCCACCCTAATGCCTTTTAGAATACTCAACACGTCCCCCCCACCTTATGCTGACTTGACCTAGAGTAATCAAACATCTATCCCTAACCTCAACATCTGTCATGTCCCTCTCCTCGGTGAATACGGACACAAAGTACTCATTAAGAATCTCACTCATTTTCTCTGACTCCTTGCATAACTTCCCTCCTTTGTCTTTGTCTTTGAGTGGGCCCACCCTTTTTCTAGTTACCCTCTTGCTCCTTATGTACAAATAAAAGACTTTGGGAGTTTCCTTAACCCTGTTGGCTAAAGATATTTCATGACCCCCTTTAGCCCTCTTAATTCCTCATTTCAGATTGGTCCTACTTTCCCAATATTCTTCCAAAGCTTCGTCTGTTTTCAGTCGCCTAGACCTTAGGTATGCTTCCTTTCTTGTCTTTGCTCGTCTCACAATTTCACCTGTCATCCATAGTTCCCTAATCTTGCCCTTCCTATCCCTCATTTTCACAGGGACATGTCTGTCCTGCACTCTAATCAACCTCTCTTTAAAAGCCTCCCACATATCAAATGTGGATTTACCCCCAAACAGCTGCTCCCAATCCACATTCCCCAGAACCTGCTGAATTTTGCTATAGTTGGCCTTCCCCCAATTTAGCACTCTTCCTTTAGGACCACTCTCATCTTTGTCCATGAGTATTGTAAAACTTACGGAATTGTGATCACTATTCCCAAAGTAATCCCCTACTGAAACTTCAACCACCTGTCCGGGCTCATGCCCCAACACCAGGTCCAGTATGGCCCATTCCCGAGTTGGACTATTTACGTACTGCTCTATAAAGCCCTCCTGGATGCTCCTTACAAATTCTGCTCCATCTAAACCCCTAACACTAAGTGAATCCCAGTCAATGTTGGGAAAATTAAAATCTCCCATCACCACCACCCTGTTGCGCCTTCATCTTTCCAAAATCTGTCTACATATTTGTACCTCTATCTCACGCTTGCTGTTGGGAGGCCTGTAGTACAGCCCCAACATTGTTACCACACCCTTCCTATTTCTGAGCTCTGCCCATATTGCCTCACTGCTCAAGTCTTCCATAGTGCCCTTCTTCAGCACAGCTGTGATATCCTCTTTGACCAGTAATGCAACTCATCCATCCCGTTTACCTCCCTCTCTATCCCGCCTGAAGCATCTATATCCTGGGATATTTAGTTACCAATCTTGCCCTTCCCTCAACCAAGTCTCAGTAATAGCAATAACATCATACTCCGAGGTACTAATCCAAGCCCTAGGTTCATCTGCCTTACCTACTACACTTCTCGCATTAAAACAAATGCACCTCAGAGTACTTGTTCCTTTGCGTTCATCACCTGCTCTCTGTCTACTCTTCCCCTTAGTCACACTGACTTCATTATCTACTTCCTTACAGGCTTCAGTTACTACCTCCCTCCTTACTGTCCACTAACCACCTCATTTGGTTCCCATCCCCCTGCCACATTAGTTTAAACCCTCCCCAACAGCGTTAGCAAAAGCACCCCCTGGGACATTGGTTCCAGTCCTGCCCAGGTGTAGACCGTCCGATTTGTAATAGTCCCACCTCCCCCAGAACTGGTCCCAATGTCTCAAAAATCTGAACCCCTCCCTCCTGCACCATCTCTCAAGCCACTCATTTATCCTGCCTATTCTTTCATTTCTACTCTGACTAGCACGTGGCACTGGTAGCAATCCTGAGATTACTACCTCTGAGGTCCTACTTTTTAACTTGTCTCCTAACTCCGTAAATTCTGCTTGTAGGACCTCATCCTGTTTATTACCTATATCATTCATGCCTATATGCACCACGACAGCTGGCTGTTCACCCTCCCCGTTCAGAATATACTTCCACTTCTTCCACCACTTCCTCAGGCAGCTCATTCCATACATGTACCACCCTCTGTGTGAAAATGTGGCCCCCTTAGGTCCCTTTTAAATCTTCCCCTCTCACTTCAAACCTATGCCATCTAGTTTTGGACTCCACGCCCCCCCCCCCCCCCAACCCTGGGGAAAAGACCTTGGCTATTTACCCTATCCATGTCCTTCATGATCTCTTAAACCTCTAAGGTCACACCTCAGCCTCCGATGCTGTAGGGAAATAATCCCAGCCTATTCAGCCTCTCGCTATAGCTCTAACCGTCCAACTCTGGCAACATTCTTAAATATTTTATGCACCCTTTCAAGTTTCACAACATCCTTCCTACAGCAGGGAGACCAGAATTGAATGCAGTATTCCAAAAGTTGCCTAACCAATATCCTGTACTGCTGCAACGTGACCTCCCAATTCCTATACTCAATGCACTGACCAATAAAGACAGGTATACCAAATGCTGTCTTCACCTTCCTGTCTGCCTGGGACTCCACTTTCAAGGCGCTATGAACCTGCACTCCAAGGTCTCCTTGTTCAGCAACACTCCCCAGGACCTTACCGTTGAGTGTATAAGTCCTGCCCTAATTTGTCTTTCCAAAATGCAGCACCTCACGTTTATCTTCTGTGGAGTTGCAATGCACCTATAACACAGATGAAGAGGTGAGGGGCAACATCTTTTCGTCAAAAGACGATGCCAACAAACTATGGAAATAAAGGAAAATGTTTAACAGGCTCCGTTGCTATCCTGTTTCACAATTGGGCTTTGCTGTTTGCCAATTTCTGGTTCTATATATTTTCCACCCAGCCTGTTCAAGGATATTATGACATACCTCTGGATCAGGTGGAACTTGAACTCCGTTTTCCTTGCTCAGAGATAGGGTCACTATCACGACACCACAATAGTCCTTCCAAAGGTCTGCCTCCATCATTCAACTGCTCATTTGTTCTCATTGTCGAAATGTGGCGACACTTCGGTGCATTTTGTAGATCCTTGAAGAGAGCACTTAAAAACCTCGGTATTGTAGGTAGCACACAAGTCAAATTAGCGTAAACAGGTAACTACTTCACTAAAAATGAACAAACATTACTACCTATTCTTTGTGACTTTGCAGTTGTGTTTACCTTAACTATTGGAGCACATTCTTCACGACTTAAATATATTTCAGTCTGAGAAATAAGGCACAAAAATACTTGGTGTAATTTTTGGGAGTGTCTATACTTGTGAAAAGTACATGGTAAATCCAATAATTTCAGATGACTAAATAACTTGGATAAGTAGTTAAACCCCACCCTTGGCAAACCAGTTTTTTGTAAGCTTCACGTACTGATAAATACCCATCATACGAGAAATTCTGAACCAAAGTTTGAAAGGTTCCCTAAGTATGGAGCAAACAGGTGGCCTGAGAAATAATTGATTTGAAAGATGACCAGTGTCAAGTCTTACTAATACAGAAAATGTGCAGCTAGCCAATAGACCTTCAGCTCACTGAACTGATGTGCAGTTGAACGTTGACAACAGTAGAAGCTGCAGAAAGTCAATGTATCCTTCCTACTTAGCAAAATTGACTTGAGGGACTGAATGGTTTACACTAGTTCCTGACCCTGCGTTGCTGAGTATTACAGCTACTTTTTGTTTTATGTGAACACTGGCAGGTGAGAGATATAGGACTGCCTTAATGCTTACTCATTGGTAGCTGCAACAATGTGTAGGTATTGGTTGCACATAGGCAGTTAATAGAGACGCCTAGTGCCCAATCTCCAATGACAGTCCTCTGCACTAGCGATTTTACAGGACAAACCCATTTTATATAAAGTGTGAAACATTGAGTGTTTCAATGCAAACCATTTGTCGTCTTGAGATACTCATAAGCAATATCTCCCCAGCCACCCCTCTCCAGGCTGCCTTTTGCCAATCAGAATGGCCTCTTGTGGCTATCCATGGGGAAAAGAACTTCACTTCTTTCTGGGACAGCCTACATGAAGTATTGTTGGCACAACTTTGTTTTTTTATGGTTTCCTACATCTCCAGAGGTGAGTGGGATGATAAGCTGAGATTGAGTGATGCTCCTGGATTGTATGATGTGAAGTACTGTACAGATGCCTTTGTAAATATGGCACCCAGAGGCTGGAAACCTGAAGGTTCCGGAGGGCTGCAGAACTTTCTGCTTGTACGTAATATTTGCCATTCTACACAGGCTCACGTGTGTGCTGAACTGCAGAGAATATAATCGCTCAGGAAAACACAACCCACTACCTAAAACTTCCCGCTTTTACATCCACCTCCACACTCCGGTCTCCGAAGCAAAATTCCACCCACTTTGTTCCAGCTCCTGAAACTTTCTTTAGCTGTGTTTACTTAGCTGGCTCTTTTTTTCTGTCTTCCTTTATCAATTCAGACTTTCTGCACCTCAATTGCCTTTCCCTAAGGGTATGCATCCAGATAGTTCCTGGTTTGTTTGTTGTGCAGTCTGCAGTATGCTGAAACTGTTACCACCTCCTCTGTTATAGTGTTGATTGTTTTTCCCCTTCCCTCCCATCCTCTCTGTCACTGTACAAAAGGACTTTTATTTTTGTTTTTACTTCTGTGGAAAGAACTTGTAGGAAAAGTATAATATTGTATTCATGCAGAGATGGAGCTTGTGTGTTTCCAAGATTATTTGCTGTTACGTGGGATTCTTAATGCATGTATTTTTTTGAAGTCCGTACCTAATTCAGCTTGTTGAGGAGTCTCCAAGCTAGGCAATGTACCCTACACACTAATATTTGAAAATCATCCAAGTGCACGTAGATTTTATATTTTAACTACCTTTTAACCATTCTTGTCATCCATTCTCTTGCTGTTAATGGATGTTTATTAATGATACAAAATTCAAATTTTTAACTAGTATCCTTTGCCTACCAAGGAGGTGAGAGCTAAAGACACAACTCTATCTGCCAGTTGGGTAATTCTATCCTACAAAAAATAGGACCGTCATAAATCTCTCATTCTTGCTGGAAGTCTTGCAATATCCACTATTGGTTGATGGATCTATTTGCATAAATGTGAAGTGCAATTTTGATCATTTGATTAAATAACATATGAAATTAAAGACTATTTGACACTGTCACAGTTTCTCAATTCATGGCCTTTGATATTTTTAGCAGGGTCAACTTTTTAACGAGAAACATTATTTTATGTTCATTGGTTTTCTTGCAAAATGGAATATGAACACAACTATAATTCTTTTAATTGTTGAAATATAATGGTATAGAACTGATCCATCTGAAAAGTAAGAAAAGCATTATATGCAACATAATCTATTTTGTTTATGAGCATTCCTCCCTCTGTTTTTGATGAGGTATTAAATTAAAAACATTGCTTGACGTATTGGATATCCTTGCTTTCCTCCTGTATACAATATGCATTAACGGACAATCAATTTTTTTCTTTTGAGATGCATTCCAAATACACAGATTCTGTTTGTGCTTCAAGGTTAGTATGTCAGTGTATCATTGATGTGCTCATGATGTCATTGCCTCATGGCATGTGACCTGAGTTGTTGTGGTCTCAGTCCATCTTGCCTGGAATCACTGGAAGCATGATGTGCTGTGAGGAACACTGCTCAGTTGTAATCCAATGCTTTAGTGCTAGCTCAGATCTGATGTAACCATACTGTTATCGAAAAAGTGTTTGTTCTGTAGATGCACTGTTATGATGTATCCTCTGCCACTGATCACTAGATTGCCCAGAGGCACAGGATGAATGGTAGCAGTGAACTACCTTAACCTTTACCCAGTTGCACATACTAGTAGAGGTGGCAAATAGCACAAGTTACCGGGAATGGCCATCTGGGAAAATACCACACATCACCCACAGGTGTTTCTGCTATAACGCATGTTTCATTAATGAGAATTGGCTGTAACACGATTGAATAGTGGACGCTGAGATAACAAGGTGTAGAGCTGGATGAACACAGCAGGCCGAGCAGGAAGGCTGACGATTCGGGCCTAATCCTGCTCCTCTGATGCTGCTTGGCCTGCTGTGTTCATCCAGCTCTATACCTTGTTATCTCAGATTCTCTAGCATCTGCAGTTCCTACTATCTCTGAATAGTGGATGCTGTTAGGATAATGCGAACTTTTTACTGTACAGTATAGCAATTTTCTATAGCAATTTTCCTATATGATTTTCTGTAGTGTGAGGTAACACAAGAATGCAACCAACGCCTGATAGGAGGAATACCAGTACTGAGTTTTTAATTGTTAGTTTTAAAGAACTAAAACTGTTCTGTATTTGGGTTTAAATGACACAGTCGGTCATTAACATTTTAAATATCCTCTCTATGCAGGCCTATGACAGAGGAGCAAGCCCAAAGGGAGTAATTAATTGTGCAGGCTACAAGGTACTGAAGTCGATGGATCGGTATCTGGAATTGATTAACAACAGTATGCCAGGTAAACACTGCTTTGGTGTAAGTATTGGGCAGGGAAAGAGGAGCACATAACAAGTGAAGGTAAAAGAGGAAATTGGCCTAGCATTATCAATTAGCTGCATATCCTGAGGTAGATGTTGGCCAAAGTTTTTAGCTGTTTGATAGTGGGTTCAGCTAGTCTTTTCCTCACGATCAGTTTTGGAGAAGTGACTACCATTTTGTTTCAGTGAAAATTGGTGATCAATGATATGTTTGTCAACATTTTTTGACGGTCAAATTTAAAGACCTGTTGATGCATCTTTCGGATGTATAGAAATGTAAAGCAAATAACATTATCAAAATTTGGCATTGTAATTGGACCCTTGACTTTTTGCGCATTGTTGCGGTTACTACCCTGTAGAAACTGATAACTGTTATGAAGAGTGATTACCTTCAAAGGAATTGCATGACATAATTTTCATGTTTCAAAACTTTAACTGTAACAAATGGACTAAAAGCAACACTGACTAAATGTCATTGGCAGACAGCTTTCAAAACTAAAGGAAAGAAATTCCCCAGTTGACTTTTTAATACAACCAAAAACCTTCCATTACAGGCCATTCACCACCCACTGTCCACGGAATTGTGGTTTTTGCTGGAATCAAAGCAACACTTCCACTACTTGCATTGTTACACCTCTCCTCAATTTGTCACATTGCAATACGAATGACTGTTTGTTTGTTTTTAAAAAAGACACACAACTCAGTTTGCAGAGAAGCCCAAAACCGACTAAAGGCAATAATCAGATCATTAATTGATCTCCCCTCACTTCCACTTTATTGATGTCCCTGCCTGTGCTCTCCTCACACAGAGGAGGGAATTGAACAGGTGAAGACTTGATGTGCCAAAGAATGAATCTTCAGTATTGTGTTCTCATTTTCAGGCATTTTCCTTTGTATTGACTTCTCTTCCTTCAGCCCCACCTCATCTGCTTCTTTCCTTCCTCCCTATCACACAAACGCTGTTTTTTGATCAGATTCATCCAGATACATCCACAAGTATTATTTGAAGTGCGTTCAGATTCTGTCCTTTTGTTTAAAAACCAGACTCCAGTTTTGCTTTAAGGGTAAGCAGTCTTTGTATATAATTACTCACTGTTCTTCAATATTTCTTATCTCTGAAACGAACAATAGCTATCTTCATACTTGAGCGCAATTAGATTTGACCCAAATTATAAGCGATAACCTGTTCTCAAAGCGGATGCAAGAAAATGTAATATTGTATGCTCCGCGTTGATACTTCTGATTGCAGTGCTAAACTTTATAAATAATTTATGAATAATTTTCGGTAACACGGTTGACCTGGTGCTGACCTGAAAGATTGCCAAACCAATTGCTCCTTAATGTTCATTTACGCTGACATCATACAGTCTGTGTTTTGTTGCAGGATTAATTTTGCACAGTAGCTACTTTTTAAAAATTGCATTACTGCTAATAAAGTGGTTTCAAACATTGAAAAGGATTAAAGGAGATGCACTGTAATTCATGTCTAAGTAACACGTTGCTCGTTCTCCTGTTTGAAAACTGAAGACCAATAATGAACCATGTTTTCTGCTGTTGGTTGTAGTCAGGTTCCTGATTAAATGAGATTTATTCATTAATACCCCTGTTTCTAAAAAAAAAACTGTTTGCAGAGAGGCCCAAAACCGACTAAAGGCAATAAGGTTTAATCAGATCATTAATTGACCTCCCCTCACCTCCACTTTATTGATGTCCCTGTCTGTGCTCCTCATACACAGAGGAGGGAATTGAACAGGTGAAGACTTGATGTGCCAAAGAATGAATCTTCAGTATTGTGTTCTCATTTTCAGGCATTTTCCTTTGTATTAACTTCTCTTTAGCTGTGGTTCTGTGGAAATTGGAACTCCTCTTAGTCCAGGTTTAACTAAAAGGGAAATCTTAATCCTGAAGTTCTCCTCTTCACTATGTTTCCTTTTTGAGATCAAAGTAAGGCCTCAATCTGATTTTGGCCCCTAATTCAGGAAATAGCTTAATTTTCCAAGCATCATATGCTTGCGGGGCGGGGGGGGAGGTGTGTGTGTGTGTGTGTGTGTGTGTGTGTGTGTGTGCGCAAAGGAAGAAAAAATTCAGCTTTATTCCAAGGCTTCATGATCCTTTGGTACCACGATAACTGCTTTGCCTTGGAGGATGTCATGTCTGTCACGGGATAAAAAGTACCAGGGAAATTAATGGGGCTAAAGACCGATCAGTCTCCTGGATTTGAAAGGATGTTGAAAAACATAGCTACTGAGAAAGATGCTCTAGTGAAATTCTTCCAAGTATCCTTCGATTCTGGAAGAGTCTTGGAATCGGAAAACCGCCAATCCTCTTCTCTTATATGTTTTTAAAAAAAAAAGGGGAAGGAGACATGAAAAGAGGTAACTATAGCCAATTAGCCTGACGTCTGTGATTGGAAAAATGTTAGTGTCGTTTATAAAGGATGTACCAACAGATCATTCAGAAATACATACAGTAATATGATCAAGCAGAGTAGGCCTGGCTTCACAAAGGGGAAATCCTTGATAAATTTATTAGATTTTTTTGAGGAGATGCCAAGCAGGGTAGGTAAAGGGGAAGCAGTGAATATAATATGTTTGGATTTTCAGAAGGCATTTGATAAGATGCCACTTTGGTGACTAAATAAGATAACAGTGCATGTTGTTGGAGTAGTATGTTAGCATGAATAGAGAATTGGCTAAATAATCAGACAGAATTTAGATATTTTCAGGATGGAAGCCTGTGGGGCTACAATTATATATTTATTACATATATTAATGACATGGATGAAGAAAGTGAATGTGATTTTGCCAAGTTTGCAGATAACACAAAAATAAGCGGGAAGTCAAGTGGTGAGGATAAGACCATCAGAAATAGAATTAGGAGTAAACCTTTTGGCCCCTCGAACCTGCTTTACTATTCAATAGGATCCACTTTCCTGCCCTTCACTCATACCCCACGATTTGCCTACTGATCAAGAATCTCTCTATCTTAGCCTTAAATATACACAAGGATTCTGCCCCAACAGCTTTCTGTGGCAAGGAATTCCAAAGACACTCAACCCTCTGAAGAAATTCGTCCTTGAGAAGGAACTTCTTCACCCAGAGGGTTGTTAATCTATGGAATTTCTTGCCCAGTGAAGTAGTTGACGCTACTTCAGTAAATGTTTTTAAAGATAAGGTAGATTTTTTTTTTTTGAACAATAAAGGAATTAAGGGATACGGTGAGAACGCGGGTAAGTGGATCTGAGTCCACGAAAAGATCAGCCAAGACCTTATTGAATGGCGAAGCAGGCTCAAAGGGCCGGACGGCCTACTCCTGCTCCTAGTTCTTATGTTCTTATCTCAGTCTTAAATTGGCATCCCTTTATTCTGAGACTATGCCCTCTCGAATTGGGGAAACATTCAGCATTTAAGGTTCTTGTGTAGATTTGTAGCTCGGGTTGTGGATTCTGTGGTTGGTTCATTCGCTGAGCTGGTTCGTTAGTTCGCAGACATTTCGTTACCCTGCTGGGTAACATCAATGCAGCTTCCAATGAAGCACTGTTGTGTTTTCCTGCCTGGTATTTCAACTCTGGGGTCCGTTGGAGTTGGTTACCAAATTTCCGTTTGTTTCTTCACTGGTGTGCATATATAGGATCTAGTTCTACGTGTTTATTGATGGACGACTTGGTGGAGAGCCAAACCTCTAGAAATTCCTGTACTTGTCTATGTTTGGCCTGTCCTGGGGTCCTAATGTTGTCCCAATCAAACTGGTGGTTCTCCTTATCCGTGTGAGTGGAGATGAGTGAGTATTGGTCGTGTCTTTTTGTTGCTATGATACGACGAATACTCACTCGTCTCCATGCGCAGGGATAAGGAGAATCACCTGTTCTATTCGGACAACATCAGGATCCTAGGACAGGCCGAACAGAGACAAGCACGGGAATTTCTAGATGCCTGGTTCTCCACCAAGAAGGCCATCAATAAACACATAGAACTAGACCCTATGTATACACCACCGCGAAGAGAAACCGGAAATGAGGTAACCAATTCCAACTGACCCTAGTGTTTAAATACCAGGCGGGAAAACACAACAGCATTCCATCAGAGGCTGCACTGATGATGTTACCCAGCGAGCAAACCAACCACAACATTCAGCATTTACCTTGTCAAGCCCCTTAGGAATCCTACATGGTACAATGAGATCACCTCTCATTCTTCTAAATTCCAGCGAGTAAGGTCCCAACCTCTTTTAATCTTTGCTCATAAGACAATCCCTCCATGTCAGGGATTATCTTAGTGAGCCTTCTCTGAACTTTCTCCAATGAAATTATATCTTTCCCTTCAATAAGAAGACAAAACTGCTTACAGTATTCCAGATGTGGTTGTACAGATGCAGCCAGACTTCCCTACCCTTGTACTCCAAACTCCTTGAAATAAGGGCCAACATTCCATTAGCCTTCCTGATTATTTGCTGCACCTGTGTGCTAGCTTTGTGTTTTGTTCACAAGTACCTCCAAGTCTGTGTGTGTTGCAATTTGCTGCAGTTTTTCTCCATTTAAATAATCCTCTTCTTTTGTTCTCCCTTTTTGCCCACTTAATTAACCCATCAATATCTCTCTGTAACCTATTTGGTATCCCTCTTGCAGTCTGTCTTTCCACCTATTTTTTTGTTTCCGCCTGCAAATCTGGCTACCATACTTTGGCTTCTTTCCTCCAAGTCATTATAAAGGGTGATAGTCTTCAGAGTGATATAGATAAATTTAACAAGTGGTCAAAAAAAAACTTGTCAGAATATTATGTGAGATTATGCACTTGGGCAGGCACAATGGAGGAGCTGAATATGTTTAAATGGAAAAAGACCTCAGGAACTTATAGCACAGACATTTGCAAGTCCTCATGTATAAATCTCAAAAAGCTAGTTTCTGTGTTCAGCAAATATTAGGGAAGGCAAATGAAATGTTGGCCTTTACTTCAAAGAGAATGGGATTCAAATATAAGGAAGTCTTGCTAAAATTGTACAATTCACTAGTCAGGCCACCGCTGAGAATGCTGTGTGAACAGTTTTGGTCCTGTCATCCAGGAAAAGATACAGTGATGTTGGGGACAGTCCAGAGAGGGTTGACTTGGCTGATCCTGGGTCAGGAAGGAGAGCCTTCTGAGAGGAGATTGAGTAGGCTGGGCCTGTGCTCATTGGAATATAGAAGAATGAGAGGCAGCCTTATTGAAACGGACAAGACTCTTAGGGAGTTTAAGAGGGTTGTTTTCCCTTTGGGGAAGAGTCTACAACCAAAATGCATAATCTCAGAATAAGGGCTCACTACTTTAAGACGCCAGTGAAGAATGTCTTCTTTCAGATGTGACTCTCTGGAATTCTTTACCATAGAGGGCTGTTTGAGGCCCTGTTGCTAAGTAGATTCAAGGCCAAGATACCAGTTTTGAATCGGCAAGGAAATCAAGGTGTTTGGGCTGAAAAGAGCAGAAAGAGGCCAAAGTCTTCAGCTCATCTAGGTTTATGATGGAACTTGAGAGCTTGATGCCATGCAACCATTATTGACACTTTGGTCAAGCAGAGGCCTGCACTGGTGGCTTCTGACAACATTATGCATCAAGGGAGGAGGCCGTGTTGTCCGAAGAGCAAGGGCTTTTTTGCATGACTCAAACCACGATGTCTTCTGGTCACTTTTTTTTTGAGAGTCGGAATAGGCCATTCAACCCCTTGAGCTTGTTCCACCATTCACTGAGATCATGGTTGATCTGTGACCTAACTCTGTATACCTGCCTTTGGCCCATATTCCTCCATACTTTTGCTCTATCTAAATTTCTCTACCTCAGATTCAAAATTAAAAACAGATCTAGCATCACCACTTCCATTTGTAAAAAGTGTCCCAAACATCTACCGCACTTGTGTGTAGAAGCCCTTCCTAATATCTCTCCGGAATGAGCTGCTAATTCTCAGACTATGCCCCCAGTTCTAGAATGTCTAGTGGGAAAAGTTTGTTTTGATCTACCCTGTCTTTTCCTGTTAACATGTTGAAGACTTCAGTCAAATCGGCACTTAACCTTCTAAATTCTGGAGAAAACAGATTAATTAGTGTAATTTTCCTCATAACGCTGAAGTCCAGCTGTCATCCTTGTAACCTGCATGGCACACCCTTCA
Source organism: Rhincodon typus (assembly GCF_021869965.1). NCBI lineage: Eukaryota > Metazoa > Chordata > Chondrichthyes > Orectolobiformes > Rhincodontidae > Rhincodon > Rhincodon typus. Next base: position 16,924,226 of record NC_063359.1, on the reverse strand, counting down.
AGGCCAATACGTTCTTCCAAAATATGGTGCCCAGAGCTGCGCTCAGAGCTCCAAGTGGAATCTACCCAGGGTTTTGTCAGCTGCAGCATAACTTCTGCATCCTTGTACACCACTTCTCTAGATATAAAGGCCAGCATTCCATTCACTTTCTTGATTATTTTCTGCACTTGTTTGAACACATACTCTATTTAACTTCTTATCATCTAGAAAGCACCCTGATCTATCCTTTTGTTTGCTTGTTTTGGCATATCTTTCAAAGAAACTGTTTTTCCAATTTTTAATAAAGCAAAAGTCTATGATGTAGAACATCAAAGCTGAAAAGAGTAAAAGTTGTTTTCACAACTTGGAAATTGTCAAAGGAAGGAGACTGAAGAAACAAACACTGAAATTCTTGGGAAAACTCTGCAGGTCTGGCAGTATCTGTGGAGAAAAAGTTGATGTTTCAAGTCCGATCAGAGAACTTTTTCAGAACTCCTGAATTTACAGTATTTTGCTTTTATCAAGATTGACGGAAGTTGGGAGTCTCTTTGCTTATTCTCCCCAAGTTCTCAATACTGTGTTTGGTTCTTCCACATGTTAGAGGAGGAAAAAAAATGAGCAATCACTTCTGTGATTTTGAAGGAAAAATGAGGCCAGTGAGTAAATGGGATGAGGAGTGAAGTTTCTTTCGAGAGGAAATAGAGAAATCCTATTCTAAGACTGTATCAAATCTTCAAAAGCCACCTCAGTGTAATGAATTTGTGTAAGGAATGTTTGAACATTGGATTATTTGCCACTAAGTGACTGCATCTGTTTTTTCAGAATGTAGCTCATCCTCCTAAATAAACTTCTTCCCTCCTACCTCTCTTCTGAAACCTGAAATACTTGATTTGTTTGTCAGTGGGGTTATTGTCTTATTGCATACACTTAAACTCACGTTGACGCCTTTGTCAATGAACCAAGGTGAACTGCTAGCAATGTCACTTGCTTTACAGTTATTTGTAAGGATGGAAAGCAATAAAGGTTCAGGGCCCTGCAGTTAAAATAGGCAGCTCAACATTTTCCTCTTTTGATACTGAGATTTCAGGATTACTGCAGTTTTTAATTGTCAATTGTAAAACTGAGGTTGTTCGGCAATGATTTTTTGCCCTGTCAAATATAATTTTTAACCTCAGACAATTGATACTTGTTGCTCATTGGGGCTGATACTTTTAAGCAGATATGCTGTTCTCTGATCACTTGCAATAGCACTTAAACAAGGCAAATATTCTCGGGTGGTGTCTAATATAGGAATGAAACTGGAAAAGATGTTTTGACTAACTCGCTCTGGTTTTGCTGAACACTTTTCTATCTTGAGGCAGCTGAATGTCACTGTTCCTCATGTAGGGTGACAATGTCGCTTAACTGCTCTCAGGAGTGATGCAGTTCAGACAAATGATTGATTTTTGTGGTGAAGTTTTGGACCAGAAATAGAACCGCAGCGTGCACTGTATTGTAGTGATAGCTGAATAATGTTGGTGTTAAGCTTTCGTACAGCTGCAAAATTGGATGAAGCTCGGCTTTGAATTTGTCAATAATACTGGAGGCTATGGAATCGCACTTATCATCCTTGTACATATAATTTTCAACTCTGTTCCTGCCACTGGGAAGTTCAGTTGAAGCAAAGATTACAATGAGTTAATTCCCCAGTGTCCCCCTGCACCCTATGGTCATTTCAAAGCTAGGTTGCTTAACTATCTTTACATTATTGTGCTGAATATGGTGGGATAGCCCAAGAGGGGCATAAGAGAAGGGATCCCATGCCAGCTAAACAGTGCAATGTTTCCTTTTCTTTAGGAATCAAAGGAAAAGCCAGCAACTCTCCATTTTTGAAGTGGCCAACTGAGTATCGCACCATCTTATGGCACCCATATGAACAGCATTACTACTTTTGTGTTATATCAGAGAAAGAACAGCAGAAGTGGCATGCTGTGTTTCAGGACTGTATTCGCCACCTTAACAATGGTAAGTTGTCTCTCCACTTCATTTTTGTTTGCAATCGCCATTTTCTCTAGTCTCTTAACAGTAAGGCATTGATTTACACGTGACTCTTAATTTAGTGCACCTCTTGCATTTAATATTTGAACAGTACAAAGATCAAGCTTTTTAAAGTAAAGCTCATTCAATAATGACCATTAATGGAAACCTGGTCTGATTATTTCCAGTCCAGGATCAACTATATTGACCCAGTACGTGATTGGGAGTAGTTGCCCATGCAGACACCTAGTCGCAGTCATAAGAACACAACAAAATAGGAGCAGGAGTAGGCCATCTGGCCCCTTGAGCCTGCTCCGCCATTCGATAAGATCATGGCTGATCTTTTCATGGACTCAGCTTAATTTACCTGCCTGCTCAGGATAACTCTTAATTCCTTTACTGTTCAAATATCTATCTATCTATATCTTAAAAGCATTCAACGAGGAAGCCTCAACTGCTTCACTGGAAAGGGAATTCCACAAATTCAGAATGGTTTGGGTGAAGAAGTTCCTCCTCAATTCAGTCCTGAATCTGCTCCCCCTTGTTTTTGAGGCTATGCCCCCTAGTTCTATTTTCACCCGCCAGTGGAAACAACCTCCCTGCTTGTCTTACCTATTCCCTTCATAATTTTGTAGGTTTCTATAAGATTCCCTCCTCATTCTTCTAAATTTAATGAGTATAGTCCCTGTCTACTCAATCCGTCCTCATAAGCGAACCCTCTCAACTCTGGAATCAACCTCGTGAACCTCCTCTGCACTCCCACCAGTGCCAGTACATCATTTCTCAAGTAACGAGACCAAAACTGTACACAGTACTCCAGGTATGGCCTCACCAGCACCTTATACAGTGCAGCATAACCTCCCTGTTTTTAAACTCCAGTCCTTTAGCAATGAAGGACAATATTCCTTTTGTCTTAATTACCTACTGCACCTGAAAACTAACTTTTTGAGAGTCATGCACTAGGATACCCAGGTCCCTCCGCACAGCAGCATGCTGCAACTTTTCCCTGTTTAAATAATAGTCCATTTTGCTGTTATTCCTACCAAAATGGATGACCTCACATTTACCAACACTGTACTCCATCTGGCAGACCCATGCCCAGCTCATTTGGACTTTAATAATGTTTTTAGTTTGATACCGTGCCATGCCATATGTTTATGATCTGTGTAATCAGGAGTTGCAAATTATTTTGCCTGCAGCATTTAACCCTTATTTGTGTCTTAAATGTTTTGCCTGTTCGTAGTTTAATCATAAAATTTAGGAATTTATGTGAACCAGAGATTTCTGCTGCCTATGCAGAGAATTGACAGCAATTACTCAATGCAACCTTGACTTCAGGCTGTTACTTTTCAAATTAATGTTGAAGTTGGTTTATGCACTTTTTGCAGTGATCACAACACAAGTGGATAAGGTGATAAAGAAGGCATATGGCATGCTTGCCATCTTTTTGGTCAGGGCATTGAGTATAAAAATTGGCAAGTCATGTTGCGGCTGTATAAAACTGTAGTTAAGCCACATTTGGTGTATTACTTGCAGCTCTGGTCACCACACTATAGGAAGGATGTGGAGACTTTGGAGAGAGTGCAAAAGAGGTTTAGCAAGATGTTGTCTGGATTGGACTGTGCATTAGCTTCAAGGAGAGGCTAGACAAAGTTGGATCATTTCCAAAACAGCATCAGTGGCTGAGGGGTGACCTGAAAGAAGTATATAAAATTGAGAGGCATGGAGCGGGTGGATAGTCAGACTCTCTTTCCAAGGGTGGAAATGTGAAATATTAGAGGGCATAGATTTAAGTTGAGAGGGGGAAAGTTTAAAAGATGTGCAAGGCAAGTTTTTGTTTTATACAGAGGGTCATAGGTGCCTGGAACTCACTACCAGGGGTGGTGGTAGAAGCAGATACAGTAGCAAAGTTTAAGAGGCATTTAGACAGACATGTGAACAGGCAGGGCATAGAGGGATATGAGCCATGTGCAGGCAGATGGGACTAGTTTAGAATGGCATCATGGTCAGCGCAAATATGGTGGGCAGAAGGATCTGTTCTTGTGCTGTACTGCTCTGTTTATGTTCTATCTGTTTGAATCTGTTGCATCTGTTTGAATTTGTAAGATGAGATTTTACCTGAGCTTTAAATTGTAACTGAATTGTTACTGTCTTTCAAGACATCAGCTGGTCTCTTTAATATTGAACCTTGTCAGCATGGAATGACAAGACACTTTTTGAAACAATGTTTTTTTTGAAATTTTTGGCTGATGCTTCTTCTATTTTTCAACACAACTGAGTGTCATCTGTCAAAATAGTATTCAGTAAAACAACAATAATAGTTATATTCTTGTAATAAATATTCATATTGGAGCACATTCTGTACAGCATGCAGCATTTTACTTTATAGTCAATATCTATCATTGGGACAGAAGGAAATTATGTTATCTGCTTGTAGCAGGTGCAGGTCATTAATACAAAAGAAAATCCATATCTAAAATGCATTAAAATATTAGAAGTGCTGTAATGCTTATATTCTTGCATATGAAGGTTAGGAGCCAAGTGCTGATGGAGGAACGTTTGCCTTCACCTTGGCATTCAGTGAGGGCGTTTTGTATCTAAATCAATCATTTAGTACTGGCTGTTAAAAATATCTTTTGATTAAATGAAAAGAAATTAGGAATCGGGGTACACTCCATTTTATTCATCAATGCTCAGAACTATCCATCTGTTTCTAATCTTATGGGTTGCACAATGGCTGAGCCTGTCTCTCCGTGCCAGGGACCCGGGTTCGATTCCACCCTCGGGTGACTGTTTGTATGGAGTTTGCATATTCTCCCCATGTCTGTGTGGGTTTACTCTGGGTGCTCCGGTTTCCTCCCATGTTCAGGACAGGTGGGTTGGCCATGCTTAAAAAAAAATTGCCGCGTTGGCCAAGGGTGTACAATTAGGTGGATTAGCCATGGTTAAAATCCCTTGCCCGGTCTGGGGAGTTGGATTGGGAAGGGTGGAGCTGTGGTCTGGGTGGGATTTTCATTGCAGGTTCAGTGCAGAGTTGGCCCAAATAGCCTGTTTGTGCACAGTCGAGATTCAATAATTCTCTGATCTTAGTTACAGTAGAAAGGATACTGGTTGTGGGGACTGGGAGGATTTTGAATCTTTGACTTCTGGTGTCACCATCAAGCAAATGGCATATAGAGATTAAAATCCCTGCAGCAAACCAATTTCCACTCCTCTTTTGTCCTTCATACATCTACTGGAACAAGCATTGCACCATTAAGGTTTAAATATGATAAAGTGTGCATCATGTTCGACCTCTCTTGTATGACTGTGTCAAATTACTGCTGATTCATGACTTCTTAAAATTTGTTTGCTGTGGCTCTGGTAAAATTGCTCCACCTAATTTTAAAGGTCGTTATGATGAGGCAAGCTTGGCTCCCATGAATTTAGACTGCTTTTAAACCAGAACTAAAAGTATAATTGCTAGCTTGCTGCATCCATGCAATATTTCAGTGATCAGTAGCAAAATGATGGCACTGTACTTGAAGAAACCTAGCAAGAAGATCTCCTTAGCTCATGAACAAGGATTTCACCTTTCTGGATCTTTTCATTCTGGCTCCAGCTGCAGTGACCCCATGAAACAGGCTAAGGAACCGATCATATTGTTGCTAATTAGTTTTGAGAATTTTTCAAAAGGATTGTGTTCACTTTTTATAACTTAACATGAAGATTGGGATCTACACATGAGATGAAGGTCTTCAAGAAAAGTATTTCCAAATTCTTTGGTGTTTCTTCATGAAATAGTGAAATTTGTTTTTCAGGTGGGAGATACTTCAGCTCGAAATGTAACTTGGAGATGTATCAAGGTTGTAAAATGCCATTTAATCAACAAGCCATAAATTTATTAGGGTTTTTCACTTCCATAGAATCCCTACAGTGTGGAAACAGGCCCTTCGGCCCAACAAGTCCACACCGACCCTCAGAGGATCCCACCCAGACCCATTCCCCAAACCCACCTAATCTACACATCCCTGAATACTATGGGCAATTTAGCATGGCCAATCCACCTAGCCTGCACATCTTTGGACTGTGGGAGGAAACCAATGCAGATTTAAGGAGAATGTGCAAACCCCACACAGTTGCCCAAGGGTGGAATCGAACCCAGGCCCCTGGCACTGTGAGGCAGCAGTGCTAACCACTGAGCCACTGTGCCCGCCATTTCTTATGCATATGAAGTGGTCAGTATCAACTTGTTTGGTTTTTATTTGGCGCCTGGGGCAAACCAGATTCCACTGGCCAGCTTACTTAGAAACAGGATAACTATATACCGTGTGGAGAAAACAGCGAGTTGAGCATATCTTCAGTTTGCGCTTCCTGTTGAAATTGACCAGTTGCTCCGTGATATGCTTCCTCAATCAGAAGCAAAATCATTTGTGGACAGACTAAACAGAATGTCTCCAGTGTACGAGTTTTATCTTATTTATATATAAACAAACTAAAATCCATGACTGTGTCGTTAGTTTTATTTCAAGTTTGATTTTAAGTTAGCGGAGTTTTAAAAGGCAGAGAATTAGCAACCAATTTTGCCCGTAGATATGGGCATTTAGAGTGCACCCATATTTTTCATTTTATTCTGAGTCTGTCAAGGAAATTTTACTTTTCTTTGGAGTTGCATTGCATATTCCAAAGCAGTAATGGAAATCTGTAAGAAAATACGTCCAGTTCAAGAAAAGTACGTCCAGTTCAAGAAAAGTACACCCAGCCCATCTCCTGGCAGGTTTGCTCCGCGCAGCACTCTGTTCTATTGGAGTGGGTTTGTTGTGTGGTGTTCCCTCACCACTCCCATCCCTGGGACTGAGTTCTTTCAGCAGGTCCCCCTTTTTTTTTGTTTGCGTTGTTCTCATCACTAAACACATTTCCTGAGGTTTTTTTTTTTGTTTGTTTGTTTTTTCACTCAAAATTCCTTGCAGCAATCCAGCATGACCCAGACAACTTTTGGCTCAAATGACTACTGTTAAGAATTATAATGCTAATTGTGGGCGACTTGCCTTGTCGGAAGCTAATAGCTCTATTGCACCCATGGAAATTTTCCTGCAGGAGTAAGTTATAATACTGGTAAGAATGCGCTGTGTCTACATCTTACTTTAGGAACATTAGAGTAAATCATTTACCTCCTGAAGTCTGTTCTGTCATTCAGTGACTAACTTCAACTGAACTCCCTGTATATTTGCTTGTGCCCTATGTTTCATAATACCTTAAGGTTATCAAGAATCAATTGATCTCAGAGTCCTAGAGATGTACAGCATGGAAACAGACCCTTCGATCCAACTTGTCCATGCCAATCACATATACTAAATAAATCTAGTCCCATTTGCCAGCGTTTGGCCCAAATCCCTCTTAAATCCTTCCTATTCATGTACCTAACCAGATGCCTTTTAAATGTTGGAATTGTACCAGCCACCACCACTTCCTCTGGCAGCTCATTCCATACATGCACCACGCTTTGCATGAAAAATCTGCCACTTAGGTCCCTTTTACATCTTTCCCCTCTCACCCTAAACCTGTGCCCTCTTATTTTGAACCTCCCCTACCAGGGGGAAAAGACCTTGGTTATTCACTGTATCCATGCCCCTCATGATTTTATAAACCTGTCTAAGGTCATCCCTCAACCTCCAACACTCCAGGGAAAATAGCCCCAGCCTATTCAGCCTCTCCCTACAGCGCAAACCCTCCAACTCTGGCAACATCCTTATAAATCTTTTCTGATCTCTTTCAAGTTTCACGACATCCTACAGCACTATGCATGCAGAATTCCAAAAGCGGCCTAACCAATATCCTGTACAGCTGCGACATGACCTCCCAGCTCTTATACTCCATGCACTGACCAATAAAGGCAAGCATATCAAACACCACCTTCTCTATCTTGGATGTAAAATAAACAATTGGTCCAGCATCTATTGCTGTTTGTGGAACACCATTCTGAATTTTTACCTGACTTTGTATGTACAATTTTCTCTGATTTTTTTTCTTTCCCTAAAAATAGGTTTGATTCTGATTTTTATATTATGCTCCTTTAGCCTCAGAAACCTCCAGACAAAAGCATTCCCCTATATTTGTGTTGTCTGTTCGATTGTAACATCTTAAACCTGGATCAGTTGACACTATAATATTCTATGTTGCAAGGTATACTAGTCTGGTTTGTGTAATCCCTCATTTTAACCTTAAAGTCAAGGTATCATTCTGTAAACTGTGCTGTACTCCCTCCAAAGTTTACCCAAGGTGTGGCACCCAGAACTGAACATAGTATTGCAGCTGTGATCTGACTGGGCTTTCTGTCACTGTAACATAATTTCCACTGCTTTATGTTCTGATTTTCTAGATTTAAACTGTGCTGTTCTTTATCATTTTCAATTTTCTGTCCATTGACTACCTAAATCTCTCCTGGACCTCGAATGTTTCTAGCTGTTTATCATTCAGACAAAATCTCTGGCCCATTCTGTTTCAGGTAAAAGTGGATGACCTCTTGATGACATTGAAATCCATTTACAGAGTCATAGAGATGTACAGTGTGGAAACAGACCCTTCAGTCCAACTTGTCCATGCTGACCAGGTATCCTAATTTAATCTAGTCCCATTTACCAGAATTTGGCCAATATCACTCTAAACCCTTCCTATTCACGTGCCCGACCAGGTGCCTTTTTAAATGTTGTAATTGTACCAGCCTCCACCACTTCCTCTGGCAGCTCATTTCGTAAACATACCATGCTTTGCATGAAAAATCTGCCATTTAGGTCCCTTTTGAATCTTTCCCCTTTCACCCTAAACCTATGCCCTTTTGTTTTGGACTCCCCTACCCAGAGGAAAAGACCTTGGCTAGTCATTCTATCCATGCCCCTCACTGTTTTATAAACTTCTTTAAGGTTTAAGGTCACTCGGCCTCCGATTCACCAGGGAAAAAATCCCCAGCCCATTCAGCCCCTCTCTATAGCTCAAACCCTCCAACCCTGTAAATCTTTTCTGAACCCTTTCAAGTTTCACAACATCCTTGCTATAGCAGGGAGACCAGAACTGAACGCGGTTTTCCAAAAGTGGCCTAACCAATATCCCGTACAGTTGCACACGATCTCCCAGCTCCGATACTTAATGCACTGACCAATAAATGTGAGCGTATCAAATGCCGCCTTCACTATCCTGACTGCCTGGAACTCCAATTTCAAGGAGCTATGAGCCTGCACTCCAAGGTCTCCTTGTTCAGCAACACTCGTCAGGACCTTACCATTAAGTATCTAAGTCTTGCCCTGATTTTCCCTACCAAAATGCAGCATCTCCCATTTATCTAAATTAAACTCCCATCTGCTGCTACTCGGCCCATTGGCCCATCTGATCAAGATCTTATTGTACTCTGAGGTAACCTTCTTCACTGTCCACTACACCTCCCAGTTTTAGTGTCATCTGCAAACTCACTAGCCACACCTATGTTCACATCCAAATCGTTTATGTAAATGACAGAAAGCAGTGGACCCAGCATCAATCCTTGCGGCACACTGTTGGTCACAGGCTTCCGGTCTGGAAAGCAGCCCTCTACCAAAACCCTCTGTCTCCTACCTTTGAGCCAGTGCTGTATCCAAATGGCTAGTTCTCCCTGTATTCCATGTGATCTAACCTCTAACCTTGTTAACCAGTCTACCATGCAGAACCTTGTCGAATACCTTACTGAAGTCCATATAGACCATGTCCACCCATCTGCCGCCTTCAATCCTCTTCATCACTACTTCAAGAAAACTCAATCAAGTTAGTGAGACCAATTTCCCATGCACAAAGACATGTTGATCATCACTAATCTGTCCTTACCTTTCCAAATACATGTAAATCCTGTCCCTCAGGATTCCTTCCAACAACTTGCCCACTGCTGATGTCAAGCTCATCAGTCTATAGTTCCCTGGCTTTTCCTTACCACCTTTGTTATTGTTTTGGCCATATACTTAATATCTCTAATTTTAAGTCGTCGTTTACGTTTCTTATGTCATCTGTCTTTGCCTCTCGGCCAACTTGGCAAAGTGCCTTTCTATCCTATTCTAAGCTATTAACAAATGTGAAGAAGAGTTGATTCCCTTAGGGCACCTTAGGACTCCTCTTTCATCTGTTAATATGGCGTACTTCCATGTCACCATACCTTGTAAAATACATTTTTAGTGCACTTGGCTGCAAGTCCTGTGTTTCCATCAGCCATTTGAAGCCAATGTTAAAAGATACATAATCCCACAGCTGGCTGGCCTTGTACTTGAATGTCATCTCTTAGCTGTTAAAGTTTCCTAATGATTTCCTGCATTCCAATAGTTCATTGTGTGTATGCCAAAGAAAGCAAAGGAAAAGGTCTAGTATAGCCAGCCTTAACCACCCATCTCCATGTAGGAGTGGTTTAATTAAGTTGGTAATGGGAACATCGCTAAGGTGAACCTTCAGCTTTTTGTTTGGTAAATTATGTACAGTTAATGGAAACTAATTAGTTCCAGAGGAAACGTTCCCATTACAGTAGTGGCAGTACTTCAAAGGATTATGACAAATGCTGCGTTTATATAGCAAGGCAAGCACAGTGGCTCAACAACATCACCAGTGAAGCGATGTCTTTGGAGTAGTTTAGGCATCCAAGTGGGACAATTGGGTTTTTAATGTTTGTGCCATCTGTCACTTGTGGTTCAAGTATGAAAACTCTGTTTGGAAAAAAGTTGTACGTAAGGAATTCTGGGCAGGCTGATGGCAATCAGGCCCAGTCTATTGTAACAGCTTCAATAGTCAAATATAAAAGTTGTATTGGAAGGCTAGGGGGAACTAAGTCTATTGAGGAAGATGTAACTAATTTTTGTTTTATTTGTAAATTTAAAAAATACTTTCGATCATCACCCACCATACTTGTCATTTTGCTTACAAGTGATTTTTTTTTTGCCATGTGGAAGCAATACCTTTGATGGAACCAATGACTTTGTACTGTCTTTCCAATTTCTTTTAATTGTGAGATGAGAGAGTCAGGCTTCCGATACGCAAATGTGACAGGAAGCACCTGTCATATAAAGCTATGGTTCCCAAAGGTTTAACATTGGAGATTGCATTAAGCTCCACCCAGTCTGATGATGCCATACAGATTTGGGTGAGGGAATAGGCAGGACATCTTAGGATCTTGTAGGGTGAAGACTTCCATCCACAGATCTCCTAATTGTCTTCCAGGTCTCCCAAATGCTGGCAAATGCGACTGGATTGATTTAGGATACCTGGATGAGTTGGACTGAAATGTCTGTTTCCATGCTATACAACTCTGACTCTGATGTCTTAGTAAGAAGACTAACTTGCTGATAGAACTTGTACCAATTGTTCAACAAACATGTTTTGGACAAGAGTTTCTTTCATTAAGACTCAGTCTTGGTTTCCCTCTGGCATTGTAAACAGAGTCGGCCCTTTGACCCAGGTGGCAGCAAACTTCAACTACGAGCTGGTAATGGTTGGCATCACAACACTTAGAACGACATTTGATACTTCTCAATAAAAACCGAAAGAACTGCGGATGCTGTAAATCTGAGTTCTGAGGTAGGGTCACCGGACCCGAAACGCTAACTGATTTTTTTATTTTTCTTCTCAGATGCTGCCAGACCTGCTGAGTTTTTCCAGCAACTTCAGCATTTGTTATTTGTCAGTGAGTTTTCCTTGCCAAGTTACCACTCGGGAGGTGATGCAGCATAAATAGCTTGAAATGTTAAACTGCTATCCCACTAAAGTTGTTATTGTCTGAGGTAATTGAAGCTTCTTCCATGTTCCAGGTTTGGTTTTCTGTTCCACAGCTAATCTTTCTGCTGCTTTTGACTGGGGTCTCTTTATTTTCAATACTGCATTTCACATTCAACTTTTCTCTAATTTTGCCACGAGCACTTTAACCTCTTTCTGGCACTTTTTTGGCAAATATTGTGGAGTCTGGGGAAGAAAAGAGACCCAATCATCTGTCCATTGCAATCGAATGTGCTGCAAAGGGCACCCTGCAGTGTGAAGGTAATGTAAACTTGGAGAAGCCATGTCTAGTGTTGGTATTCTGGCAGGGCTCTAGCACTGAAATTGGAACCAGCTACAGCATAAAACCACATTGCTAGGCAGCAGGACAGATGTTAACAGAGAGACCCTGCAGTTTGAGTGAGATTGGGGATCTATGCATAGAACAGAATGACTAGCACAACATGAAGTGCAGAGCAGCACAATTTCAGATGATCACTGCTCTTGATCTTGGCATTAATTGTCTATGATTAGACACCAGTACAAGGGTGTGAGATGCATGTCTTCTGCCAGAGTCAATAAAAAAAAAACCTATGGTTTATATACCTCAACTATTATGTGCTGCAGTGAGACTAAATTAAAGGAGAGGGCTGAGTACCGGATGAGAATTAAATTGTATTTCTAAACAAGGGTTTTGTATAGTCAGTTTAGGGCCAAAAAGCATTTAGTAATTAATTCAGGCACAAAACGTTTCAGACGAGAGCTCTAATCAACTTTCCAGTGCTTTCCCACTGTAGTGATTGTAACAAGGTCAATCAGCTTAACCTCATAGAGTGAGTTCCCTAATTGGGCCTGTTAATCTGGTCCAATCAGGGAGCTGCTGAAGCTAAAAAGGGAAGTGTCACTTTAGCTGACTGTGAAGAGGCATACTAAAGTCAAGGACTGTTGATGTGCAAACAAGCAATGATTTGGTGAGAGGACACCAGTCTCTGGAGTTATTTCATGCACTTCATACAATTAAGGAGTGCGTAAGATGCACTTCCGATTTGCCAAAACCAGGGCTGTATTTGAGAAACAATTGGTCATCTTAAGGGCAAAGATACAATAAAACTGAAGCTTATGAGCTTACAAGGAGACTTGAGCTTGAAGGATGTATTCTACCAACAAACAGTGTGAGCAAAACAAAAACCAAGAGAACTGCGGATGCTGTAAATCAGAAACAAAAACAAAGTTGCTGGAAAAGCTCAGCAGGTCTGGCAGCATCTGTGGAGGAGAAAACAGAGTTAACGTTTCGGGTCTGGTGACCCTTCCTCGGAACAGTGTGAGCAATGTCTTTATAACACATTTCTATAACTTCTTTTGTGGAAGACAGTAAGAGTTTAGGAAGACCATTCCAGTACTTAAGGTCTAGGCAGCTGAAGTCTCTGTCTCCAATGAACCTATGAAACTTAGGATGCTCGAGAGGCCAGAATTTGAGGATTGCAGATATGAGGACGGGACCATTTGAGATTTGAAAACAAAGACAAGAATTTTAAAATCAAAGTGTTGCTCAACCAAGCATTAGTGCAGATCAGCAAATACAGGTGTGATGGGTAAAGGCACTCAGTACAAGTTGGGACGTGGGCAGCAGAGTTTTGAATGATCTGAAGTTGAGGTTGAGCATGGAAGACCATCAGGAATGTGTTGGAGGAATAATCCAAATGTGGTAAAGGCATGTTTGATGGTTTCAGCTGCTACGCTGAGGCAGAGTCGGATGATACGGAGGTGAAAATTATTGATGGTGCAGTTACATAGTTGGAAGTTCTTCTCAAATGTTTTCACAGGGCTCTTTTTGTTTTTAAAAAAAGAAGTGTGCACATGAGCATTCTCCTTGAATGAGCAATTCTTCTGAAACTGGAGCTGCAGTCTGTTCTTGAGGGGCGTTCATCCTCAATCACTTGTCCTGGATGGTGTTGACTTTCTGTTTTGGTGGGAGTTGCATTCATCCAGGTTTGTGGGGAGTATTCCCTCCCACTACGGATTAGTCTTTGTCAGTGGTGGGAAGGCTTGGGGAATCAGAGAGGGAGTGTGGGAGGTGTAGGGTGTCAGTAATTCTTCTTAGGAACCCTAGTCTCTGACCTTTTCTTGTTGCCGCAGTGTTTGTATGGATAGTCCAGTTCAGTTTCTGTTCGATGGTAGCCCCCACGTTGTTAGTGCAGACTTCAGTGATCGTAATGCCATTGAATGTCAAGTAGAGGTGGTTAGATTACTGTGTTGGGCATGGTTGTTACCCAGCACACCTGGTATGAATGTTACTTGCCAATTATTAGCCTATGCCTATTGTCTGGGTCTTAACTATGCACATCTCCATAACGTTTACAGCATTGTGGGCAATTTTTGTCTCCATGTTATAAAAGGATATTGAGTTATTAAAGGTGGGGGGAAAATTTAGTGGAATGTAGCTGTCAGGGAAGATTAGAGGCCTGAATCAAAAGTTGTAGAGAGAAGACTGAGCAAATGCTGATAAAGGCCTTTAAGATTATACATGTCTTTGATTGGAGAAGATGAGAAAATTGGACTGGGGGCAGGTGAGAAGTTACACACCCTTGCCCAGAGTCTCAGGCCACCAGCTGCATTCCACCCTGGGGCCATTATTCTGGAAATGTGAGAGGAGAGACTTGGAGCTGCAGAGCTTCGTGCCTGTAAATAACGAGCAGCCGTTAATCAAGTGGTTAATTGCCAAGGTGACAGGGATTTTTCCTATCAGTCTCCAGGTCACCGTAGATGGTCGGGGAGGCAGGGGGAGAAATGTGGATAGTGCCAATTAGTTGTCTATCGGTAGATCTGTAGCGGCAGACAGAAACAATCAGCATGCAAAACGGGCTTAGAAATGGTGTATGGCTTCAGCAGCAGCTGCATGTTTCCCATTTTGAAGGGTAGCCCTACTGTAATAGTGGATCCACTGCAAAGGCCTTTGTGAATTATAGGTTTCCAAAACGTTGAGAGAGGATGATCTCAATCTTGGGGCACCCTCTTCTTCGCTTGTCCGGGAGAACATCCTGCTGCTATGTTTTGAGCTGGAAAGTCTCCTGTTATGCCCCCCGACCCTTACGCACCCCCTCAGTTTTTGAAATGTACTGATCAAACATAATTAGGATATTGAGCACCGGTCACTGTATCAAAAATCCAGATCACATGGAAACTACAGATGTACCTGTTGGACATCTAGGTTCATTCATCTACCCACTGTCACTATTTGACCAGTTTGAGGATAATCACCAGTGAGTAACTGCTTTCCCCCTCCACGGTGCGAGTTTCTGAGTCTCCTTTTGATCATCTGTGAAAACTCTGCTCATCATTTCCACTTAGACGTGGAGCCAGAGCTATGGCTTGCATATTCATGACGGTCATTAATAAATATAGTATGGGATTCAGAAGATATGCCTGTCCCCAAACAGTGCTTAGAGTATGAAAGTAGCTATCGCTGACAAAAATTGATGCTAACATTATACACACTTCCAAAGGAAGGTATACAGACCTGAGAGAGAGAAGAATAGGATATGTTCATGTGGTTAGATGGTGAAGGCATGTCTTCAGCATTAAGCCAAGCATGATCTGTGAGCTGAGCGGCCTGTTTTAGAAGAAACTCTATAGTGTATAACTAAAGAGGATGGGAGTCTCAGTGGATGTGTAATTATGGAAGTGGAGCAGAAGATCCTCCAACGATGTTAAGTCATCACAATGGAAGACATCAGCCTCTTGTTTTTATTGGTAGCACTTGATGTTTAAACAGCTTTTTACTTCAAAGCACTGACAATAAGCTGCATAGAAAGTTTCAGTGCAAGCTTCAGTTGATTTGGTTAATGTAGAAATGAAACAGTCTGGCATAACTTCTGCAAGCGATTCAGGAAATTGACTGCCATATTGTTGATCTGAAAACATTCTAAACAGTAAAATGGAGAGGAGCAAAGCTCACATTAAATGATTGAGATTGAAATACTTATCAAACTGTGTGGAATGTTGAAAATGCTTTTGCCAATGTCAAAATAGTTTTGATTGTTATCTATCTGTGTCAGACATACCTTGAGGCTCCCTCACTGAGTGGGAGTTGGTGGAGAAAGTAGGCTGCTTCAATTTTAAAACTGAATTTGAGGGGCTTTGAAACACATTTAAGGTACAGAAGGCAGCCATGCAGCCCACTGTCTCTGTATTGGGTGAAAAGACGTTTCTGGTTTATTTGCACTTTCTAGCAATTGGTTCCTGGCCGTCTAGATTATAAGACGTATCCAAAAGAGTAATGAGGCTCTCTGCCTTTTAGGCAGATTGTTCCAGACGCCTACCGCCACCTGGTTAAAAATAAAATGTCATCCTCAAACCCCCTCTAATATTTCTGCCAGTTAGTTTAAATGTCTGTCCCTGATTACTGGCATCTCTTTGTTAATTGAAGTAAGGCCCTGCATATTCACACTATCTGGGCTTGTTATTTTTGGACACTTCAATTACAATCTCCATTTGGCTGCCCCTGTACCAAATTCATTAACACTGCCTATCCGGTCTTTCCACATAGCTAAAATTCTCCACTCCTGGAAGTATCCCAACAAACCTCTTCTATGCTTCTGAAGAAGGGTCATTGGACCCGCAAGGTTAACTCTGTGTTTTTTCCTTCACCAGATGCTGCCAGACCTGCTGAGAATTTCCAGCAATTTCTGTTTTTGTTCTCTTCTCTGCTCACTCTAGTGTGTTGCGCACTTCTTGCACTACCCAGAGATGTGTGGGGCCTTGATTTTCTTTAAACGTAAAGACTGTTTCTTTCAAGAAAGTAATCCTGCTGTAGATTAAAGTTCTGATCAGCTGTGTTTGCATATCTTGTACTTCATCCAACTCTAATATATTTAGCAATACTGCCTAAATTTAAGAGACTTATGTCCCTAGACTGGGATAATTTCATTCAATCCAAAATGTATCTGAAAGCCTCATGAGGCAAGGCTTAATCCAAGAGCTGGCCTATGATTGGAATAATTGTTAATCTGACTGGCCCACATATTTTGCAGGGACTGAAGTAAGTTTTACTTTTTCAGAATGACGTCAGTAGCTGTCAGCTCACGGAATGGTGCCAAAGAGCCCAGACCTGGGCCCAGGCTATGGAGAGCCTACAACAGCCTCCATTCTGAGGAAGGGTCACTGGACCTGAAACATTAACTCTGATTTTTTTTTCCCCTTCAGAGATGCTACCAGACCTGCTGAGCTTTCCCAGTAACTTATGTTTTTGAATAGCCTCCATGGGTTCAATGTCCAGTAGAGGAAGGTACTAGATTCCTGCTGAGACTCTTGGAATGCTGCCTAACACAGCCTCAAAGACTGAGCTGCACTTCTAACAAATCAAAGATTTTTGAGGGATGGAGGAAGCGAAGTGCGATTTTAGATGTTTTTTTAGCAATAATATAAATTTATAAACAACTGTATGTCTTCTCACAAGCAAGTAATGATTGGACATGACTTTCAAGTCCCTGGGGATCAGCTCACTAATTTATTTTTGTGTGTAATTTGGTTCCAGTGCATGCTTTTGCCCTGATGTGGCCAAGCACCACAGGAAGAAATGTGAAATGGCTGACTTCAACAACTGCCCTTTCTCAGCCCTGTTTTCTGGCTGAGATTCATTTAGGGAATTTTGCTAAGAAATGTCAAGTGATTCATAATTCTAGGATTCTTCACTTTTTCAACTGTTTGGCCATGTCACAGGTTCTGATAGGCATGCAATGCAAAGTTTGTTGTGTCAGGTGTTTAGTAAGCTATTAACCTTTCTGAAAAAAACTTTCCCTTTTAAGTCATTTTTGGTGCAAATGTTCTTGCATGCAGATTTAATTCGGAAGGGAAGCCTTTCATAAGGTCACTGCTCCGAAAGGAGCTGGCATGTATAATACACATGGTAATGGAATTTTAAATTGGTCTTTCTGTGTATTACAAACTACTGAAATGGGTCTTTTTTTATTTCATGGGAACAGAATGTAGAGCAATGTGAGGGGCGGGGTGTTGGTGCTAATCAGCCGATTTATGTCTTTTGGCACTAGTTCCTCAACCTGTGTTGATTCTGATCTAAATTTCTTGCTTTTATTTCCCCCTGACTGACTGACTGACTGACTGACTGACTGACTGACTGACTGACTG